>NC_136726.1:1577385-2777385 GCF_936440315.1 Barbus barbus | reverse complement strand
GGATCTCCCACGCTTTCTGTTTCTCCAACACGTACTTTGAATGGGCTTCCTGGTATATGGCTTCCATTGAACTTCACATCAATGCAATGAACACCATTCTCACGTGGAATGAAGCGAATTGCATTCTTGTCTATGAAAAGGAGGGAATCATGATGTTAGAACAATTAAGTGTTGCCTATTCAATGAAAGTTAAGTTGAGTGCATGACAGCAGTGTACTTAAAACAAAAAATCTACAGGTTTACAACTTACCGCTATCCAGTTCAGTCACATAACACTCCTCTACTACACCAGAGGGGGCGTGAACTTTTGCATCTATGACACCTCTCGCCCCATTCCTCTGAACCGCAAATGAGGCTTCCTGGTTAATCTTCAAATCCTTCTCCTGCACGTGATAAGAGGAATGAAAGTTTGATTTCCCACTCAAATGCACAGCAATACATTCATGCACAGACAGACAGATAGGTAGATACATAGATAGAACACTTAATCCCTGCTCAACAAAGTAATAGCATGGCCCTGGATATACATGGAGTCCAATTACAGCTCATGGACAAAGATAACTCAGCCATGACTCAAAGAGCAAAAAAGAGTTGTGGCAAGCTTGTATTGTACTGTTGCTGTAGTTACTACCATCATTTGTTATATGTGACTCTGGACTCTCACAAAACCAGTCATAAGGTTCAATTTATTGAAATTAATAATAAGCTTTCCATTGATGTATGGTTTGTTAGGCAAATATTTGGCTGAGATACAACTATTTGAAAATCTGGAATATGAGGGTGCAAAAAAAAATTGCCTTTAAAATATGTCCAAATGAAGCTCTTAGAAAAGCATATTACTAATCAAAAATTAAGTTTTGATATATTTACGGTAGGAAATTTACAAAATATCTTCATGAAACATGATCTTTACTTAATATCTTAATGATTTTTGGCATAAAACAAAAATCAATAATTTTGACCCATACAATGTATTGCTGGCAATTGCTACAAATATACCTGTGCTACTCATGACTGCTTTAGTGCTCCAGGGTCACATTCGATCTAAGCATTCCTGTTTGTTCTGTAAGGTATAGAGCGGTTGTGCTTAGCTGTGGAGCTTATACCTGAAGACTTGTAACAGTAAGTCGACGTGCATCATCAGACAATGTAGCAACAGGAACAACGAAGGGGCTATCTGGGATATGCTCGTTATTGAACTTGATAGAAACTTCATAGTCCCCTGAGAGAAGAAATGGAGAACGGGAGTGCAATGATTTCAACTGGATTTGCAAAATAAGTATAAATCGAATCATAGGAAGTTCTGTTGTAAGCCTCACCTGGCTCCTGCACAATGTAAATAACACCACAGGATCCATCTTTTCTGTCTTCAAAGGAGATTTCAGCCTTACTTGGACCCTCAACAGCAATGGACAGACCACCTGCTCCAGCCTCTCTAGTCCAAATGCTGAATTCAGCTATCACACAGAGTAATGAAAAGAGACATGCAGACGATGAGAGGAAAATCTATGACAGTATTTATCCTTACAAAAAATCAGAAGAAAACAAAACTGTTTAAAACATACCAGGAACTTTTGCGACAGCTCTCTCTAGGCCTGTGCCTCCAGCCCGGACCTTGTGAGAGCCTCCTTCTCCTAGGGGCCCAACAGTGAACTGGAAGGGGCTTCCAGGGACATGCTCACCCCTGTATTTGACGTTGACTGTGTGAGAACCCATTTCAGAAGGTACGAAGCGGACTCTGTAGGTACTGTTCCCGCTATCAACAACCTCTGCATCGGCTACATTTCCACCAGGGCTGGTCACCTGAGCTGTCATTGCCTGAATGCCTGTGTCAGCTGGAAATGGGAAAAACCAATGAAGGTAAGCAATAAAACAAAAGCTAGGGGTGTTTTATGGAGGGAGGGAGCTTAATAATGGTTTATCCTTACCCTCTTGCCTTACTGCACCAAAGCTACCCAGTCGTTCTCTTCCCAGGAAGGACTCAAAAACATCTCTGAAAGGGTCACTGCCAAGCTGTGTACTCTCTTCTACGTGTACCTCCCGCTTAGTCTCACCTCCGTGGGTCTTGCTGATTTCTGTGCGTTCTGTACGTGTGTAAGTGTGGCTACTGCGTGTGAAGGTACGAGTTAAGCGCTCCTGTGCTGACAACATCTGAAACCAGTTTCCTGTGTAGAAATGCATCGGAAAGATTTTCAGAAACATTAGTTGTTTAAAAAGTGTTCAGACACCCTGGCTAACTCTGTAACAGTTTATTGTATTCCATTTAAATGCGTTTTTAAAAATCGTATATATTAACAATTGTTTTTACCTGGGATTTTGAGGTTTAGGTCACATGCACTGCCTACTGAGGCAACAGAGGCAGCTTGCCTTTTTCTTGTTATACTCTCCTTCATCCTTCCTTCTCCTGTTACCTTCACAGTAAAAGGGCTTCCTACGAAGTGGGATGAACAAGCAAATTGTTACAAATCTCTACTATTGTCAACTGCCGGTCTACATGAGTATATCGTTGTAAAGAAACGCTGGGAAAGTAACCTGGTATGTGTTTGTCTGTAAACTTGATGTTGATGATGTAGTTGCCTGGTTCAGTGGGGCAATATGTCACTTTACATGTTCCATCTTCCATATCCTCACAATTGATATCCACTTTACTTGGACCCTCAATTGACAATCCAAGTCCTCCATATCCTTTAAAACCAAGATGTGTTAAAATCATTTTAATTAGGGGTATTACATTAGGTTTAAATTTGAAAACAGTGTTGGGGGGTAATGCATTACAAGTAATGCAAGTTACGTAATCAGATTACTTTTTTAAGTAACTAGTAAAGTAACGCATTATTTTTTAATTTACATGAAAATATCTGTATGTATTTGATCCCATTTTATTAACCAATGTCTTTGCTGCTGACCTTCGATGATCCAATATTGTAATGCATTACTTTTAAAAGTAACTTCCCCAACACTGTTTAAAATCATGTGTAAACAACTATAAATGCAAAAGAACTACAAAAACATACCAGCATTTCTAGTGTCCACAAAGAACTCGGCCACTTCAAAGGTATGTGCTTCAACGAGACCTTTACCAAAAGCCTTGACCCTACTGGCCTCCCCAATTTCAGATGGCCCTACCATAATCTTAAAAGGGCTGTTGTTCACGTGTGTCCCACTCTTCCTCACACTGACCTCATGCTCCCCCACTTCCTTTGGGGTGAACGAGAGACCTGGTGAGGCAAGGAGAGCAGAGATTATTTAATGCAAATGTAGTATATGCAGAAAGCATTTTATAGCCTTTTATGTGCTTACCAATGTGCTGGTTGGGCAATCTCTTCAGCAGGCATGGTTCATCCTTTCCTGATGGAGCTTTAATGCTAGCTGTTAGGTAGCTCAGGTCTGTTTCTGTGATCTTCAGTGAGACATCTGCTGCCGTGCCAATGTTCATCTGAGACCTTCGGAGTGAATCGTCACCTACATGGACATGACACATTAACAGAGAAGATGGTAAGTCACCATACGCAAGAGTTTGGCTATTTTTGCCAGGTCAGATTTTTAAAAATTCAAGTGCTTGTCATACCAGTGATCTTTGCTGTGAAGGGGCTGCCAGGAATATGACTGTTATCAAACTTGACGATGATGTTGTAATCGCCAGGTACAGTGGGCAAGTAGGACACAGTGCAGGTGCCATCTTTATTGTCCTTACAACTGATTTCTGCTTTAGATGGACCCTCTACAGCAAGGGACAATCCACCTGTGAAGGGCAAACAAAATGAACTAATTGTTATGTTTTTTGAGGTTGGGTTTTTTTTGTTTGTTTTTTTTTATTAAAATATTTATATTTAATTTAATGCAAAACAAAACCTTTATGTACCTTGTCCAGCATTCCTGGTAACAACAGTAAAAGTGGCTGGTTTATTGACTGTCCCATGGCACAGACCAGGTCCATAGGCTGTGACCATTCCACTGTTCATTACATCTACATAGAACTGCAAAGGACTTCCTGTGAACATAATTGCATTCAAGTCATGATTCTGTAACAAGCTTGGTGCAATGTATCATTCCATGGATGTTAAATGAAAATTACAGTGGTCTTAATATGTAAATTCGAACACTTAAGCTTCATAAAAGTATTTTGTGTCATTAGATTATCCATTAACAAGTGAAATTCTCTGCAAGTATTGTGTGTTTGCAAATGCCAATATTATCAAATAAAAGTTCTGTCATGACAACTCTCCTAGGCATAGTCATGGTAATGTACATGGCAATGTTAATGTGTTTGGTCTTGGCGGAATAGATCTGCTACGCTGCTGCTGCTGCGACAGAGCAAGTACTGAGACTTGCTACTGCCAATACATCCACAACATGCTGCTGTGAGCATGTAAGAAATGCTGCTGCTGCTGCACATATAACATATATAAAATAACCCCCATATAGTATGCATGAATACCGTAGCAGATTTATACAGGTGGAGCTGGGGAGGTGGAGAGTTTCTGAAGTGCGCTGCAACTGCTACAGCAAGCACTAGCCAAGTATTTCAATGTTGAGCAGCGAGTTCATTGGCTGCTGATACAAAAAGAACCAATCAGCTGCGGCATGTGATTATGATGTCACTATGTCAGATTGAGTTTGACCTGTCGTACTGCGCTATCTAGAGTTTCATGCCAGAACTTCGTATTTATATATTTTAACTATGGATTGTGTGTCCAAAACCTTTTTTGGGCCATTTCGCACATAATTCCAAAATGGAGTCCAACCTGGGATATGGTTGCCATCATACTTTATATCCATTTCATGCAGGCCTCTCTCTGTAGGCTGAAATTGCACGGTGAGTGTTCCATCTTTGTTGTCCCTGATGAAAGGACGAGCTGTCTTACCAGAAGGCATACGCACTTCCCCTGCAGACAAAACAAACATGGTGCACTTCAGAAAACAGTACATAAGAGTAGTGACATTTTCTGCTCTGAATGAATATGATTAAAGATGTTACCCCTGAGCTCTCCTTGCTGGACAGTGAATGGGATAACTAAGTTCAACGGCTGAAACATGGGCTTTGTGTCATCTCTTGGTACAACAGGCTGATCTGTAGCCTGAGATAACATAAGAAAGACAATCAACAAACCACAATGTTTCAAACAGTGTGCTGTTGTCTTTCCACCACTTCAACACTGAATATTTTAACCATGTCATTCAAATCCCTTTCTGTTGTAATGTCCCTGATATCAGTATCAGTAGCTCTATCTATCATGGCGTTATCATGACAGTGATACACAGTCTGATACACCTGTTCAGTAATATCACTCACCATGACTTGAAAAGGGCTTTTAGGAATGTGTTGCCCTCCAAAGCGGATCGTGATGACATATTTTCCCGGCTCGGGTGCAGTATAATATATGTCGAAGGTGCCATCTGAATTTTCTGTAACATCCATATCCAGCTCCATGCCATTAGGGGTCAGAACCGTACATGTCACCTTCCCTTTTCCAGCAGCTTTGGCATCCACAGTGATGAATGTCTCTTCTGCAAACTTAATATTGGGCCCAAGGCTTTCTGCTCAAATAAAAACATTGTTAAAACCAAAGAATTAAACCTTGGAAACGTATTACTTGGTGTAATGGTAGAACATTTATAATGGCAGAAAATATTCCACCATTATAACTATTAAACTATATTAAATTAATTTCCTGATTTCTTACCAACACTATGTCCTCCAATAGACACTGAAAATAAAAAGCAAGCAAACAAATTTTAGTAAAACCAGAGTTGCGAAAAGAAATCACGAAACGTTGAAAGCACCAAAATGGAAAAAATACCTGTGAGCAGGCACTTGCTGGCATCACCAGTAGGAAAGGCTTGGACATTGTAAGGTGAGTTTGGGATGCTATCTCCACCGTACTTAATGGTTATGGTGTAGCGGCCAGTCATGTCTGGCACATAAGATACAGTGTAGGTTCCATCTCTATTATCTTGAATGCTAGCCTTTTTTGGCTTTCCCTCTGGATCCTAAATGCAACACAACGTTTAAATGTGCCGCTTTGGTAATATATACCTTGTTTTGAGGTTTTCGATATAAGAAGAGAGGCTTACAAGGATTTGAACTGTCAGAAGGCCTTTTCCTGCATCACGAGCATCAATGGTAAACTCCACCGGAAGACTGGCAGCCACTCCTTTAGTGTCCAGACCAGGTCCGCTAGCACGCACCTTACTGGCATCATGTGTGGGGGCTGAATTGACTTTGAATGGACTGTTAACAACCACAAAGTGAAAGAGACATGAAATTATTATGTTTGCATTACTGTCATGGGGTGACAATTAAATACAGTCTAAAATGCATGACTTTTCATCTTACCTGTTAGGTACTTCTTGGTTGGCGTATTTGACAGACACAGTGTGTGGCCCCTCCTGTGCAGGGGTGTAGTTGACAGTATGTGTTCCATCCCGGTTGTTTTTAACAACTACAGGCTCCAGGGTTCCTGTAAGACGAACATGTTCAAGATTTCGAAGGGAAAGCTCATTGGTCAGGGGTAAGTATTGAGCATAGGGTTTTCTACAGTAAACCTCCAGTACAATTTATTTAGTGTTTTAGGCACAGAGTATATTCATTGTGGACTGGAGGGCTTTTTGTTATGTACCTTTTGGTCCGTACAACTGCACCAGTAGAGGAGCCACTCCTGCTTTGCTGCTGTCCACAGTGAAGGTTTGTGGAACATGTGCGGTAACTCTGTTAGCGAGTCCAGGACCTGAGCACTTCACCTTACTGACATCCACCACATCCTTGACCTGCACCCGGAATGGACTGCCTGAGAACAGCAGAAGAAGAACACAGCTCTAAACCCAAATACAATAAAGCAGTAGCAATAAAGCAGCTATAGAACTATACAGTTACTAACTATACAAGATAATCCAGTAATAGTTGAAGTATATATAGGTATTTAGATATTTTACCTGGAATAGGTTGGCCTCCATAATTGATATTAATATCATAGTTTCCAGCAGTGAAAGGCATGTATTCAACACTGCAACTACCGTCTTTGTTATCCTTACAGAACATTTTGGCTTCTGATGCTCCTTCGATGGTCAAGCCCAAACCACCGGTCCCAGCACCCCTTAAAATCATAAGCATGGATGTACGATGAGACATAAATAACTCAAATATCATCCATCTTTAAAGCAAATATGAGTTTCTCTTCAGGCACCAATGATTATATATGCATACAGTATAGACCCCATACCTTGTCTCCACTGTGAAGCAGTTGGGTTTGTTAACTAGCCCACCTTCTAGGCCTGGACCATAGGCTCGAACACGTGTTGGGTCACAACCTTCGACAACTGACACCTTAAAGGGGCTCTTAGGAACAGCAACATCATCATAAAAGACCTCGATCATGTGCAAACCTACACAAAGCAAAGAATTACTTTAATTTGAAGAATTCTGGTTCATGTCAATCCTACTTCATAGGATATAGCTGTGTTAAACATGTTTTTCTATAGTTATAGTATAGTTAATATTCAGAGTTTTATAGCATATAGCTTTTTGCTATTTGCTCTGTTTTAACTGTGAACTGCAGCTGTCGCTGGTATAAATACAAGCTGTATTTCTGTACAACTGTGTGGTGGGCCCTAGACAGGCACACGACTATTTAATTATCTCTTTTTACAATGCATTTCCTATTTATAAACTCTCCCTGCATCTGTCATATGCTCTCATTGAGTTCCCCTGCTAAGCACTGAAAGCTTCTAAAAACATGCCATGGTCTGTTTTTATATGTACCCAATCCCAGATGTATTATATATAGACACGCATCTCTTTCTGATAGGATTCCTTCACCATCTACTACATATCTAATGTGAAAACCTACAACTTGCATTCACTTGTATTAATATATAAAATAATTGGTCACACTTTAGTTTGGGGACCAGTTCTTACTATTAACTATTAACTGTGACCTTTGCCTCAATAAACTCCTAATTTGCTGCTTATTAATAGTTAGTAAGGCAATTGTTAAGTTTAGGTATCAGGTAAGATTAAGGGATCTAAAATGTGGTCAAGAGTAAAATAGTCAAAAACAATATGGTGCAGAATAAGCCATTAATATGTGCTTTATAAGTAACTAATTAACAGCCAATATGCTGGTAATATGAATGCTAATAAGCAACTAGTCAACAGTGAAAATTGGTCCCTAAACTGAAGTGTTACCAAATAATTTAACACTTTTTTGAAGGCCTTAACTTTTTTCCCTTAAACTCATTTGTTCAGTCAGTGTTTCTGTGACGTACCATCCTCAAAAGCAGTGTATTCCACTCTGTATGTGCCATCGCCCTTATCAGTGATATATGCATCTGTGTTTGCGCCTGATGGATTGATGATGCGAATCTTAACATGATTTCCTCCTTTGGTCTTAGTCTGGGCCCGGGCATCCACAATGAAGTGTGTGGTCACCTCCTTAAGGACCCCTTGAGTGACAGAATAACAGGACAATAAGGTATAACTGATAAATGTAAAGACAGAAAGCTATCATTAAGGTTTTTAAATACTACCTCTGGGTTCAACTCCTGGTCCGTACACTTTAATCCCACTTGTGTCCACAGATGGCTCCACCTGAACACGTATGGGGCTCTTGGGCACCTGCTGACCTCCATATTTAATGGTGATGGTGTGTATGCCATGAAAGAGAGGGGTGTAGGTGACAGAAAATGTTCCATCTTTGTTCTTTTGAATACAAACTTCAGCTTGAGCCCCTGAATCTGACATAATCTCAATGGTGAGTTCAGCCTCCCCGGCTCTACTGCAGTCCACTGTGAAAGTGGCCACCTCACCAGCTTTAGCCCGCTCCAGTCCGGGTCCACTCACTATAACTTTGCCAGCATCCAGAGCTGGCTTGACAAGGGCTTTAAAAGGAGAGCCAGGGATATGAGCTTCCCCATATAGGATGTTGATGTTGTAGTCACCAGCCTCTGTGGGCAGGTAGACAACAGAGCAGGTTCCATCACCGTTGTCTTGACACTCAATCTTAGCCTCACAGGGGCCTTCCAGTGTTAGACCCAGACCACCAGCACCAGCTCCTTTTGTGTCAATAGTGAACCGTGCAGTCTGACCCACAACACCACCCTTAAGTCCTGGTCCATAGGCACGAACCTAGTGGGAAATCCAGTTACGTAAAATTATAGAGCTCATGTAATATTGCAAAGAAACTAGAGATGCACCGATTGCAATTTTCTTGGACGATCTGATTTCCGATTTTTTTGTAAGAATTTACCAAATTTAGAAAGGGAACTGGAGATTTTTTGTTTTCCGATTTTCTTTCTAAGAACTATAATTGACAGCATATACTAATAAAAATCAAATAATTAAATAAAAATTCCCAAAATCTGGACGAAGTGTTTTCTCATTTAAACAACTCTACTTAAAAGGTAGAAATAAAACTTCCAGTGGGTGGTGGCAAAATACTGAGTGAGTCATTAATTCAACCAATTCTTTCAAACGCTGATTCATTCAGAAATGAGGCAACTATCTTTATGAATGGGTTACTGACTTACTAGATTTCTTCAAAAATGTGGATTCGTTCAGTACCGTTACACTGCTGTGTGTTGCTCGGAGAAACACAGCAGTTCTGCTATGGCTTTGATTGGAACTATTTTCGTCAGCGAGATTGAGCAAAAACAGTCAATATTGTGTCTAAAATGCAAGTCACTAAATTAAATTCTTGTTTATTGTATAAAATCAGTGTCAATTTGTTTATATATTTTGTTTGTTTGTTTGTTTGTTCTTTCTTTCTTTCTTTATGTCTTTTATTTTATTTTATTTTTATTGTATGCATCTATAACATACGGAGCCAGGAAATCGCCTGTAGGAGAAAAAAAAACAATCCATGGCGACGGTTTTGCAATTTGTCCCCTCAGTTTATAAACCGTACTCACAAAGTTTTTAACTATTTCCTGGGTTTAACAAACCGGGCCCACAGATTAATAAACCGTACCCACGAATTTCCAATCCATGCACTCAGATTTTGTAATCCGTACCTTCGTTTTTTTTGCTGTTTTTTTTTTTATCTGTACCCACAAATTCATAATTTGTGCCCACGCTTTCACAATCCATTCCCACGGGTTTGTAAACTGTACTCACGGACTGATTTTAGAAGAACAGCAAGCTCCCAGGTAGGCCACGTGTTAATGAATCTTATTGTATATTGTTTTATTGTGTATTATTAAGTGGATTGCTGCTTACTGTAGCGGGTACGAGGTGGAATACAACAATTTAATAAGAATGATGTGCGTCAAAATCTTGTGTTTATTTGTGAAAATCTTAGAACTTTATTATTATTATCTAAAAAACATTGTGTCATGACTGAATTTTGACTAATTGCTTTGTTCCTCTTTTGTAAGTCGTTTTGGATAAAAGCTTCTTCTAGATGCATATGTAGCCTAAATGTAATAATAACAATAGCCTAGTAATAACAATAAAATAATAATTATTATTATTATTGTTGTTGTTGTTTTGTTGCTGTTATTATATTAATTTATAATTATAAATGAGCGCACTTAAAACAGTAAAATGTTTATCATAAAATAATTCATGAATGCTTTTTTTAAATAACATTTTACATATTTGGGAATGTGTTTGTGTACCATTCATGCTTAGCATGAAGACTTGTTGGTGATTTTATTTACTAATCTTTTTCCTCCAGACTTAGATGCATGTAATAGGCTTCACTGGTTAATGTTATTTTTAAATAACTAGGCCTATTATACCATTGCATTCAGCCAGGGCGCAATTGAATGAAAATATAGCGTGTACATTATTTGTTTTGTATTGCGTTTTACCTTCTCTATATTTACCTTCTTTATATTTTATGTTGCTGCGTCAATCTATTAAATTACTTATATGAGACCATGATCCACACTCACAAAATAGTCTTCTTTTTACCGTTTATTTTACATTAATGACCAATAGGATAAAACACAGGCGACAGTATTTTATCCTGGTGATTAACGTAAAAATAAACGCTAAAAAGAAGACTATTTTGTGAGTGTGGATCATGGTCTCATATACTATGAAAAATTTTGTGAGTGTGGATCATGGTCTCATATACTATGAAAAATAAAGTTTAAACACAATACAATGCATCCCGCATCTAAACAGGTGGCCTGGTTGAATCTGCCAACAAAGACTGGGGGCCGGGCCACAAATCCGTGAGTTTACAAACCTGCGGGAATGGATTGTGAAAGCGTGCGCACGGATTATGTGTGGGTACGGATTGAAAAACCAAAGGTACGGTTAACAAAATCTGAACACATGGATTGGAAATATGTGGGTACGGTTTATTAATCCGTGGGCACGATTTGTTAAACCGAGAGAACAGTTTAAGAATTCGTGAGTACGGTTTATAAACTGAACAAATTGCAAAACCATTGCCATGGATTGTTTTTTACCAAACAGGTGACTTCCTGGGCTCCGTAATAACTTTCTGTGTTGCTCATTAGTTTTGATTTCTGCATGAGTCTCTCTCTCATTCAGGCTGCACAAGCCTCATCTGCACAACATAAATTATGTTTTATTAACAAAGTTCGGGAGGAGCACGTCAGATACTTAGCCTAATTAAACACAAGTGGTACGCAATCAAGTCAATCAACTCACGGATATAAATACAGCTGACATACCTCCACTCATTTGACGGTCTATCACAGGGATCCTCAAATCTGGACCATTCGTGCAGAGTTTAGCTCTAACCCTAATCAAACACACCTGAGCTGCTAATCAGAGTCTTCAAGATCATTAGAAAATCACAGGTAGGTGAGTTTGATCAGGGTTGGAGCTAAACTCTACAGCAGATTGGACCTCCAGGGTAAGATTTGAGGAACCCTGGTCTATCAGCATCCCTCCACCACCCCTTCTCCACAATATCACTAAGTTCTCACCATACCACGGGGGGATACTCTGGGTTCGGGCCATTCCCGAGCTCAGAGCCCTTCCCCAGGACAGCACGCCAACTACGTATTACCATACTCGCCAAATACGCATTACGTAACTCGTGCTAAATATATGTAAGTGTGAACTCGTGAAATACATTATCATTTGCCGTTTACACTGATTGCAATAAAATCTGAATTATTCTCGCACAAACATTTTTGGTGGCCAAGTTTCAGTGCTTTCCTAGTTATTTTTGTTATTGAGGTTTTAATCAGGCTTCTTGTCTGGTTGGGCAAGTAAAATTCTCTCTCACTTGCAGAACATGTTCGCATGCGGATGTGAGCGTAAGTGCGATGTCAAAACTGACCGGTCCGATCAAGCCGAAAATTGGCTAATTCCAGTCCCTGAGTGTACAATCTGTGCATCTCTAAAAGAAACCTATTATTCCCAATAAACTCTCATCTTACCTTTGAGGGATCGGCAGGCATGAGTCCCTCTACAGCGAAGGGACTTCCTGGAACGGGATTCCCATCATAGCTGATGTTCACCTTGTAATGACCCTCTTCGGGTGGGATGTATTTCACACAGGTGGCCTCTTTGGTCTTGTCTGATTCCAATTTACAAGGTATTGTTCTACCAGAGGGTGAGGTTATGGTCACATCTACCTTACCCTGTCCACCTGCCCCTTTCGTGCTAACAATAAACTCCTGGTCCTTGCCAACTTCCACTTCTGCAACACAAATAGCAGTTTAGTAAGCATTGGAGCAGTGTGCATTTATGGTTGATAGTTCAGGTTTAACTGTTAACATGCTTACTTTCATTAAGGCCTTGAACTTTGACTTTGCCAAGATCGAGTGGAGGGGCAACTGTGATCATGAAAGGGCTTTTAGGAATGGGATCTCTGCCATGTGTGACCATGATAGCCATCTCACCCTATTTTGCAGAAGATTAGGCATTTGGTGAGATGTAACATTTCCCATCATAATAACATTCGCGTTCAAAGTAAAACCAAAATGGAATAGATGTTAGTGACCCCTGACCTGATGGAGAGCAGTGTACTTCACAGTGTAGGAGTAGTCGTGATTATCAATGATCTCAAAATCTTTAACAGCGTTTCCTTTGGCAGAAGTTTTGAACTGCACCTCTGGTTTAGCCTTTCCTGCTCCCTTCGTGAAGATGGTGAAATGGGTTGGAATATCGACTTGAACGCCTGTAAAACAGGGCTGTGTCAATTAAAACTCATTTATCTGGGGCTTAAGGTGTTAATGTTGTAGCTTACACCCACCTGTCTTGTTCAGTCCAGGACCTTCAGCACTGACTTTGCCAGCATCATGAGAAGGATCCACCTTGACTTTGAATGGGCTAGTGGGGATTTCCTGTGTTAAGCAGAGAAGAGTTTGAGATGTTCACTTAGCCTTAATGTATAATTGTTTTTTGGCAAGAAGCAAGAAGGCTGCTTTACCTGATCTGCAAAGAGCACCATGATGGTGTAACGGCCAGGGCCAGGGGGCATGTATTTGACAGTGAAGGTGTCATTATCATTTTTAATGATGTCAAAATCAATATCTGCCTCTGCTGGACCCATCACACCTGGGGCACATTTGATCCCAATGCTGATATCACCTACAATATAGTCAGAATGGTTAGCAACATTTACACTCTTTTATGTGTCATATAAAGAGAAAAAATAAACTCGTTTTGCAAACCTTGGCCAGCTTCACTGCAGTCAACAGTGAAGTAGGTGGGCTCATTCGCCTTCAGGCCAGTTTTCTCAACTCCAGGCCCAAAGACCTTCACTTTGTCAGGGTGACAGCCTTCACCAACAAGAACCTTTAAAAGACAGAGTTTTAAGCAATAATGTGCAAACAGCAAGTTTAAATCTCAAACAATGACTCATCATGTTGCTCCATCACAGCATAATACAAACTAAAATACTACACTGGGAATACTCACTCTAAAGGGACTCTTGGGTACATTGACCTCCCCCCAGGTAATTATGATGGTGTGCTTCACTGGTTTGGTAGGAACATACATACAAACAAAAGTGCCATCTCCCTTATCAGTAATCTGAATGTCAATCACACAGCCTTCAGCATCCTAGAAGAAATGCCCAGCAGGTCACCATTTAGCCAGTTTGCAGAAACAAAATGATTCATTTTCAATAATTCATTGGTTTGATTGGTACACATGTTATGAGTCTTTGTCCTCTGTTATCTTGTAACACTCATTCTACTTACAGGACTGATGTTTAGCCTTAGCCTGCCATCATTTCCAAAGGAAAACATTGAGACTATTACACATGGACACACCTGAGCATAGATCTTCAGACTGCCTTTGCCAGCTTGTCGAGCGTCAACAGTGAATTGTGTTGATTTGTTGACAGTTACTCCAGTGGGCTCCAAGCCTGGCCCGAATGCTTTGACCTGCACATGAGATCCTTCAGATCAATAACACTGACATTGACAGCAAAAGTTACGAAAATAAGAGGTGACTGTCATTGAGCAGTTTTCCATATGTTATTCACCTTCTCAGGGAAGACATCATTAGCTGCAGGAAGTATATGGGCCATGAAGGGGCTGTCTTTGATATCTTCATCATCACAGATGACATGAACCGCATAATCTCCGGGTTCAGTGGGCCAGTAACGCACATCACAGGAACCGTCACCTTTATCATCACACTCTATCTTTGCTTGAGAGGGGCCCTCAACAGAAAACCCTTTAAAGAAAGTGATGGCAAGTAAACATTTGTTGTATGCATACAAGAAAATTATCTTCTTCCTAATCTAGAATTACCTACCTAGAGATCCTACTTCTGTACCAATAGCCTCAACAACAAAGTCAGCTGACTTGCCAACCATTCCAGTCTTCAAGCCAGGACCCCAAGCCCGCACCTTCTGAGGTCCAGCTTCCTTACTGACCTCCACTTCAAATGGGCTAAAATAAACACAATACATAAATATAGGGCTGGACACTTTGACGTAAAAAGGTGAGTGTATTTGTATTGTAATGGATATACTAGGTTATCATATTAGCACCCACCTTTGAGGAATAGGTTGGCCTCCCCATGTGATGTTTACATTATATTTTCCAGGCTTAACAGGACAATAATCACACTTGTACACTCCATCACCAACATCTCGTACTTTCACAGGCACCTCTACTCCTCCTGAAAACATTCACATTCAGTCATCAGCATTTTCTAAACACAGGCGTATTAAATGATGAGCAAACAAACTAAGAATCACACCATTGAAAAACAGCAAATTTAAAAATGACTCACCAGGCCCTTTCACTGAGACCTTCAGTTCTCCAGTTCCTGCTCCTTTGGTAAAGACAGTGAAATCTGCCACCTCCTTTACCCGAACACCCTTAGGCTGCAGTCCCCGGCCAGTGGCACGGCAAGCATTTGCATTGCTGGCTGATGGGGAAAATACAAAGCAAACAGATTATAAAATGTCCAAAACTTCTCCAAATGCACAGACCGAAGCAGTGTTAGTAAGATCAAGCGAGGTGCTGTGCTTCTGATGAGTTGCTTTGATGACGAACTGGAAAATTGCAATGCTGCTTTGTTCAGTTGTCACAGGTCCTCATACAGAGCAAGTCAAATATGATAAATGGAAATATGCAGTATACAGAACATCCATGAAATACAATATCATCTTTTATAATGCCAGATTATTGGTCATTGATTACTGGAAAGGTCATTTTATAAACATCCAAACCGATAATGTTACATCAAAGCCTAAAATACTTTGATCTATTACAACAAGATGTATAAAAAATATATTAAAAAGCAGTTTTTTTACATGGCATTCAAATATCAAATATCCTGTGCTTCACGACTTCAAAATTTAGTATAGTGTTGTATAAGTTCATGTAGTCAGTCGTTGCTGCTCTGCGTTCCTCCAATACAAACACACTAACATTTGCCTTATTCCTACTATGCCTCAAAGTGGGTGTTTTGATGCATGGCAGGAATCAAGCTGCTGCAAACAAGCAAGAGGCTAAGCTTAGATACTGTTGCCCGCTGAGGAATAAACAAAGAGATGTGGACCAAAGTCAAGCGGCAGCGCACCTTTCTTTGTAAGAGCGAGTACCTGCTTCGGAGCCCCAGAAGAAGGTTTAGGGTGTGCTACAAAATAAACAATTGTTTTTTGGGTTGTGGGGATATTCTTTGTCTGTTTTTGATTGTTGCCCATGTACTGTTCCAATATGACTGACGCATTTAAAAATATTTGAGGAATATCTTAATAAGACAGCAAGATATGTAAGAAAGGAAAGTTAACAGATGCTCACCCTCAGAGACTTGCACTTTAAAGGGGCTGTTGGGTATTGGCTGCCCAGCAAAGCTCACATGGATGGTGTGCAGCCCTTCTTGCAGAGGTTTGTAGGTGCAACGGAAGATGTTATCACCCTTGTTTTCCAGAAGAACTTCCACAGTGTTGTTTTTATTCTGAGGGTCAACAATGACCACACTAACATCTCCAGCCCCAGCACCTGAAAATGGTGAGACAGGATCTTGAGTTCACCTTCATATAGAAAAGGCCCTTCCAAAACAAGTCACTGCGTTCTGCTCACCTGCAGTGCAGATGTCAAAATAAGTAGGCTTATGGGCCACATTGCCCACTGGCTCCAGACCTGGACCTCGAGCCTGAACTTTTTTGGGATCACCCAGAGCCTTTGCCACGTTCACCATGAAGGGGCTCTTATCAATGTCCTGACCAGCAAAGAGTACTTTCACCTGTGATATATAAGAATAAATAAACAACCATGCCACTGGAAGCAAACTACTTGCTAAAATGGACACTGAACCATGTTCTTGTACTAATGCTTACCTTGTGGGGCCCCTCAACTTTGGGCACATAGGTGACAGAGAATGTTCTTTTCTTGTCATTGTTGGGGACAACTTTAGCCTAATAAAATTAAAATATGAATTCTAGTTTAAAATGTGATTGATGGTTTGTTTCACATTGATGTGATAAGTACAGAGCATTAGAAAAGAACATCTGTCATGTCTCACCTCCTCAGTGTGACCCTCTGGGTCCTCTACATACACGATCACTTCTCCAAGTCCTGCCTCCAGTGTTTCCACAGTGAAAACAGCTGGCTTCAAAACCATGTTCCCCTGAGGCTCAATACCTGTTTTCATAAAATAAATAAATACAGATAAAACTGTCATACACAAGCTTTCAACAGCAATACTCAGCAATGCTTGACTTAAGTGCAAAAATAAAGGCTAAATATCTGATATTTTAAAATTCAATCAACTTAATCATTTTTATTTGTAGTGTAAAAATGCTCTATGGGCTTGTGTTGACAGAGCACGTTTTGTGATTTTTAAGACAACTGCACTTGGTTTATGAGCCTGTAGTTTGCTCACCTGGTCCATAGGCCTTGGCCTTTTTGGGGTGCAGCTGCCTTGATTTAAGAGGAGCTCCAGGCTTTAGTTTAGCTTTGGGAAACTGAGAGAGGTACGTCATCACTGAATGCTCATCCACATCTGGATCCACGATTTCCTCTGGAGCTATCACCTATAGATCAAAGATTTATTATAGTATTGCATGTATAGTGGTCCTTATTCAGTAATCAATGCTTTTAAGTTGCATATGTATATGCTCAGAAAACCACTACATTAAATTTCCACTAGTGAACTAGTCGTAAGGCCCATTTATGATGAGAATCATAAACATTGCATAAACAGTGCATTTTCTTTTCCCTATCACGTCTGTTCTATCATCACAAGGTAGTGGCAATCTCTTCAGATAGCCTACTATATTTATCCACAGAGTGCTGGGGTTTGAGAGCAGCCTTCAACAAGTCAAGGACAGGATTTACAAGGACCCAGACCCCTCCCACATCCCCTCAACAGTCAGCAGGGAATTCAGCACCAAGAATTTATGACATATACCCTACACCATGTGTGGCATCTCACACTTATCCCTTGAGGATAATGGAGCAGGCAGCACTGTGTGTCAAATTGCTGGAACCTCTAACATTTTGCACAAGCCCTTGTCTAGACACTACCTTCCTTGTAGCTGAAGTAGAGTAAAAATTGTATTGGCTGAACATGTGGAGTTTATATTGTTCACCTGAGGCACGCCGAGCCAGTCATCGGCCTGTTGCATGGCCTCACGAGCATTTGAAACGGGCTTGTTGGGGTCCCATGTTTGCCAGTCAGGGCACAGACCTACACAAAGAGTTAAAATTATATGAGTGAATCATTTAAGTTCTTCTATAGATTTAGGCCTCAGAAAATACATAAAAAAGTGAAATCAAATATGACATCCGGCCTCCCATAAACCTGATCTGTTGTTTAGAAATTGTTTGTAAAATATGTTTAAAGAGACTTATAATATAACCTAAATATATAATGATAAAAGTTATGCTGTGATTTGTCAAAAGCCAGCAGCACCCTGTATGGTCATGACTGTCTCGCAGGGACTGTTTCATTTCATCTACACCGAAGTAAACACTTTAGTTCATTACCCCTCTTTTCTCAGTAAGCTCATGTGAGCAAAGAGTTGCTCAGAAAACAGGTCATGATTTAGATGCAGAAAATAAATGAAGCTCTCATTCTCTATTGGATTTTTTAAATTTAGCCATTCTTATAATACAGGTTTTACTTTTACTATTTTATTTTGCTATTGCCATATTTACATTTGTTCTTGCTAATGGCAAAAATGGACTGAGCTCTCTAAAAGGAAAGTGAAAAATTACACATTATTCAGATTTTTACTATTGAATTTATTACATAACTTATATACTATACTGATTTTATATGGGCACTGGCACTATAAATTATATTTATTAAATTAATAATCTTGTGTTCTTGCCCTTATGTCATAAAATGTAAACACAAATGAAAAATTAAATATGGTCTAAGTAGTGAATCTAAACTACCAAATCAAACCAAAATCTTTGTACAATCTTGAAAAAAAAAATAAATGTTGCATTTCCTTACCCAATCACAACTGCCCAAAGTCAAACCATACAACTTGGTTATATCAGAATGTGAACTTACCAGGGGCACAGTTGTCCACAAGGGCACCGAGGGCCTTGCCATCCCTCCAGTCCTTGTTAAAGTTGTTAATAGGCAGCTCCGGTACTTTGTTCTGAATCCAGCCCAGCAGCCTTTGTTTGGGAGTGAGTTTCTTAACCTCTTCATCTTCCTCATCATCCCACATGGGCATGGAGATGGAGTAATGGAGAATGAGTGTCCAGATGAGACCCAGAATCAGCTTCAGGTTCCCATCTACAATGGCTTTGCTGTCTGCACAGGTCCAAGACAATCAAAAGGAAACCGAGTGAGCGAATGGACTAACAGCTGGCATTATCATGGTACTTTTACAGTACACCATTATATTCAATGGCAACCATATTCAAACAACATTGTACTTCAAAGAATATAAAAGTGCACAAAATTGTTTTTTGAATTAATAGTAGTCCTGTCTCCGTTTATTTTAGTGTCTCTGATATCCAGACGCAGGTTGTTAGGAGTCAGGTCTCCCCTAAACACATTCACACCACTGGTTTACAGCGAGTGGTTTTCTGTATCGGCAGCTCTAAACATTAATCACAATGAGGTAACTTCATTGCAATTTACTCAGCATTAATACTCCAACAAGTAGGGGTGGGCGATATGGGAAAAATATCATATCACGATTTTTTATAGAAATATCACGATTCACGATTTTTATCCCGATTCTTTGTTAGTTTTACTATTTTGGTTTTACAAGTTGTCTGAGCATTACAGCCAAACTAGAAAGACAAAGATGCACGGCAGATATTTAGGCCAAAGTGGGCGAAGATAAAAAATCTTTGTCATTATTTTATTTTTCTTATTAAAAAATAAGAACAAAGATACACATTACAAATACACATAATATACAAATAAAACAAACACTGCTTTATTTCCAGGTACAATAGGTGTATTTAGCAGAGCATTCAATGAAATTGAATGAACAAATATAAAAATAAAACACTAGATAGACTGATTCCTAAAGCAACTGTATTAAAGTTTTTCAGTCAAGAATAGTGAGTGATTTTTCTCTATGTTTTGTTGTTTTGTTAACGTTAAATGAATAGTTCCCCCACAAATTAATATTCTGTCATCTGTCTGTCAATTCTGTCATAATGTTGTATTTTTATATCATCATTTACTCAAAAGTTGTTTTAAACCTGAATGAGTTTCTTTCTTCTGCTGAACATAAATGCCATTTTGAAGAAGGTGGAAAACCAAACAGTTGCTGGTCCTCAGTGACTTCCATAGGATTTTTCTTTCCTACTATCAAAGTCAATGTAGACCAGCAACTGTTTGGTTTTCCACTGAGTAAATAATGACAGAAATTCAATTTTAGGGTGAACTATCCCTTTAATGACAGTCGACAGCATGTTTAGTGTCCTGTCTCTTTAAGAGCTGCACGCATCTAATATACAGTTCAGGCACGCATCCGTTTCTCTCTTAACTATTTACTTTCATTTTAGAGATAACCAACTCAGTCTGTATGTAAACCTTGTGTGTTTTGACAGTATTAGCGCAAAATATAACTTAGTTGAGTAATCAGGCGCTGTTAGACAGGCGTTTTAGTGCGCGTGCTTCAGGTGTATGCGCTCAGAACAAGCGCACACAGACCAGCGCGCGAATGAAACATTTAACCAGCAAGGCTTGTGTGCAAATAATGTACTTTTGCGATCGCGAATAAGTGCAGTGTCCTGTCTGAGTAACTCTACTGCTGTATGTTGTGTTGTACAGTATATAGAGACGGAGACCAGAACTGTATTTGACAATGTGCGCGGTAGCGCGATACTACGATATTTCTTCAAAAGCAGATCGTGGAGACATTTTTATCGTCCACGATCAAAAATCGTCATATCGCACACCCCTACCAACAAGCTATCATTATATGTCTGGACAGATCTGATACAACCTTTCACCTTTACTCAGCAAACGAGCTGTAGCCCGTCAGAACTAGTTTCCATCTCACTGACACATGGAGGTCCAATGTGAGCTACATGCTGCTGATATACTGCTCCCAGACTCTGACAGCTCAACTTTAAGAGCGTGAGGTAAAGTAGTGAGCTTTTGACCGCTGATAAGGTTGAGCAGGCTTGTGTGTTTGTGACAGAGAGGTCATGCTTACGGAGGTACAACAGCGCAGATACAAAACACATTAGTGTGTGATAACTTTACTTCTATTAATAAACAATGAGTCATGAATAAATCAGAAGTAATTCATAAGATAATAATCAGAAGTAATCTATAAGATGTTTTAATGTTGTTGGTGTACTTTCAAAGGTAAAAGGGGGCAAGTTGTTATATTAAGGAGCTTTTTTACCTTAAAAATAAAAACTGAACTGACATAAAAACGACTTGCACTTGGTCTGGTCTAGCCTAATCTGATGCTCTTTTATTCGGTCATATTTATAATATTAGTGAATAAAATCAGTTAATATAAATGTTTCAGATCTTTAGTCTACATTTGTTTATTATTTATTTAGTCATTTATCAGACGCTTTTATCCAAAGCGACTTACAAATGAGGACATAAGAAGCAATCAAAACCAACACAAGACAACAACGTGCAAGTGCTATTACAAGTCTTGGTTAGCCTAACGCTGTACAGATAAATATTATTATTATTGATTTTTATTTTATTTTTTTAAATAAAAAGACATATAGATAAAATAAAATTAGAATAGAGAGTGCTAGAGTTAGAGGGTCAAGTAAAGATGAAACAGATGAGTTTTTAGCCGTTTCTTGAAGATGGGTAAGGATTCGGCTGCTGGGATTGAGTTGGGCAGGTCACTCCACCAGATGGGAACAGTTCATGAAAAAGTCTGTGAAAGTGTTTTTGTGTGTCTTTGGGATGGCACAATAATGCGTCGTTCACTTGAAGAACGCAAGCTTCTAGAGGCACATAAGTCTGAAGTAATGAATTTAGGTAAAGGGGTGCAGAGCCAGTGCTGGTTCTGTAGGCAAACATTAATGCCTTGAATTTAATGAGAGCAGCTATTGATAGCCAGTGCAAACTGATGAACAATTCATAATTTATCATATTATTATTATATTAGTGATTATTCATCAGGTTTTTAGAGTCTACATTTAATTATTATTATTATTATTATGATTATGTTATTATTATCATCAGGTTTTTAGAGTCAACATTTTTATTATTATTACTATATTAATTATAATAATCATCAGGTTTTTAGAGTCTACATTTAATTATTATTATTATTATTATTATTATTTGAATGCACAATAATTATCTCTTAATTGTTAGATCTGTTATAGCTATAATCAAATAACGTTTGTTAAAATTAATAATGAAAGTTGTTGTAAAATACCACCGAAGTTGGGACGATCTTTGCAACTCTTCCTTCAAAGTTTGAATAAACTGAATTTAAAAAAATAAATAAATAAAAGCATCAGGCTTATTCCTGTTTAATGCGGATCTTACCTATTGAGACTAGTTTGATTCGCTCCCGGTCCAGAAACTCCAGCGCCACCGACACGTTCTCCAGCTTCATTTGTCTGAAGTTTGGTCTGACATTATGCTTTCTGTACATTTTCTTCTGGCTGAGGACCTCCAGGAGCGAGATGAGCTTGAGGCCATCGCCCAGGTCTCTCTGGAGGTCAGTGAGACCCTTATTGACGCATTTGAGATGTTCATTGCACCATCTGGTGAAGGTGTTCTGCTGGATCTTCTTCCACGGCGCGTCCTCGGCCAGCTCTTTCTCTGTCGCTGGCATCTCTTCCTCTTCCTCGTCCCCGAAGTCTGTGTCCTGGTAGTACTGTGGCGGCAGATCCTCTAAATGTGTGTAATTGCTCATGATGAACTCTTGCTTTTATACTTGCGATGCTGGAAACTCGCAGCTCGTGGCTTTCGCGGGAGAGTGCCAGAGGCGCGTTCGCTGTAAAGCAGGTCAAAACCTGAAAAAAACAGACAGGCTTTCACGGAAACTTGTGAAAAGTGATCTTCTGTCGGGACGATGATGGATTATCCGGTTCACGGTTTACACGGCGGCCGGTCCCCGTTTTTTAATTCTCAGTTCCCTGACGAATGTAGTCGCGACTTCTTAATGGACACTTTGAGTTTGAAGAAGATGACTTTTTGAAAAATGAAGATTTGCTGCTCCACAGTTCTCTGTTTGAAATGAGGAGAGAGTGAATGAAGGGGGTTTAAATGCACCCAGGACCCCAGGGATTACATCACACTGATGTCATGCTGTAGATACTGGAGTATGACGAGCTGTTTTCTAATTCTGCGATTGGCCAATGGAGACGCACTTATTTCTGGACTGTGGGGGTAAGTGGGCGTGGCCTCTCATTTGTAAACTGTGCGGTCACCGGCTCTGAATGACAAAGTCGCGGAAAAAAATAGAGGGTGACGCCGGGGCAACACTTTACATTATAGCGTCCATGACACATCGGCTCTTACATGTTATTATAAATGATTAGTAGGCCTATATGAAGCACGATATGTAATTACAAACAGCTCCTACTAAGTAGCGTGTAGAATAACTTTGTGCTTACTCTTTTCGCAGCAATTTACAAATTGAACATGGACCCTTACAAATTGATAAATATTGATATATTTATTATATTATATTACAATTAAATCATGCTTCTTTTATTTTATTCAACTCAGAAATATAGACATTGCCAAATTTTGTTCATAATCAGTTCTCGTTATAATAAATACATTTATTTTAATAAATAACACTTTATTTCAAGGTGTATTTGTTACAAGTTACATGTACTTACTATTAATAATATGCATAATAACATGCAAGCAACCCTAAGCCAAACCCCAACTCTAACCATATAGTAAGTGCATGTAGTTAATATTACTCAGTACTTAAATGTATAATTACACTTAAACAAGGACACCTTCAAATATTAAGTGCTTTTATAAAGACCTTGAGATCCTCCTGCTCCTACAAAATCATAAGAGTTCAAACTGTGACTGGTTTCATGTGTCATATGACATAAAACAGCATGGCATGTGCTCTTGTGCTTCTTGGTAATGTGAGAGCAGGCGATAGTAATCTGTTTGGGGAGTTGAGTGCCATATCTTGCGAAAACAAGTATTTTAAGGAAATCAATTATATATTTTAGTAGAACAAAAATCATACATGTAGCAGATTTCTTGCTTCATCTTGACATGTTCTAGAATGTTCTCTGATTCTAAATGTCTTGAGTTGCAACAGTGTTTGGCAAAGATTGTGTTCACCAATGTTTATTTTGGGCTGTTCCCATCTTTGCAGAGCAATGACCAGACGAAGTGACTCAGCATGGCCATTTTAGATGAATGTTTATGGCTTTCTGACACATCAGTGACACATCAAATGATTAACCTGCATTTCACATGGGCATTCAAATATCTGTTTTATTCCCCAGATTCCATGGAATGGATTTATTGACAACATTGAGTGATCACTGACAAGATAGGCTGGGCAAAGTAAGTAAACCCTTAAAATTAATCAT
Organism: Barbus barbus; assembly: GCF_936440315.1. Taxonomy (NCBI): domain Eukaryota; kingdom Metazoa; phylum Chordata; class Actinopteri; order Cypriniformes; family Cyprinidae; genus Barbus; species Barbus barbus. The sequence goes on along the minus strand of NC_136726.1, from coordinate 2,752,998 downwards.
TTAGATCTTCCTTTCGCAGCAAAACCTCCACTAAACATTTCCTGATAACATTTTTGACCACTTTTGCACCATCACTCTCTCATCTGTTGAACTGCTGTCTCCTGTAAAATATCTTGATACTCTGATCCCGAAGTGTCCAGATCCTGAAGCAGCATTAAACCGTGACACTCCCTCCACCATGCCTCATTTGGGATGAGGTTTTGGTGTCAGTGTGCAGTGCTTTTTTTTTCAGAATATTTTCCCAGAAGCTTTTGTGAAACATCCAGGTGGTCTTGCCAAATATTGTATCTATATGGTTTATTATTATTATTATTATTGGCCCATATGAGTCTATGGCAGCCCTATGAAGGGAACATAGGAAAATGATGAAATTCGAATCATGAACAGTGATCTGACCAACATTGGGGTCTCTAGAACCAGCTCTATAGCGCCACCACCAGTTCAAAAATTCAACATTGAAATGGGTGCACTGTAAATAAATAAAAAAGTTGAGCCAACTTAAAATTTTAAGGCAACCATTTTTGAGTTTTCTCAGTTTTTCTTTTAAGTTTATACAACAAAAAGTTGAGAATCTCCTACAAAAATAAGTTGAGAGGACTCAAAAATCTGTTGAAGCAGGTTGCTTTAAAATTTTAAGTTGGCTCAACTTTTTTTTTTTTTTTTAGAGTGTATAACTCACAAACCCCTAATTCTAGAAAAATGAAACTTAGTACACCTGATTACTCTCATCATGCTGATCACATTCAATAGCTTGCATTAAGACTCTACCCATTACAGTAGTGGCCATTTTGAAAAGAACAGTATTCTGTCATTTCGCTACTACTCCTTCAAAATTAATCCAATTCTTCACAAAATTGGCTCAGATGATCTTCGGACTGAGCTGAACAGAAATGACTAAACAGAATTTTTTAACTTCAAGTGAAAAAAAAAATTATGATGTTGTGAATTGACAGGATTGGCTGAAACATGTGTCCGCCATTTTGGAATTTGTCATAAATTGCAATATCTTTTGAACCATTTGACATATCTGCACAAACACAATGTCCTAGAGGTAGGCCGGCAGAATGAAGACAGCGCCACCTAGTGTTCCAGAGATATAACAATTCTTGCAAAAACACTTGTCCTTGTCAATTTTTATGTCGTTTCATTCCCTGGGTTATGCCGATTCTGACAATGTCTTATTTGTCATTTTCCAACATGGTGTCTGTCCGCCATATTGAAATAAATGAAAAACAGTGTTTTTGCTACTCCTCCTTCAAAATATGTCCAATTCTTCCAAAATTGGCTCAGATGATCTTTGGACTGAGCAGAACAGAAATGACTAAACAGAATTTTTTAACTTCTAGTGAAGTTATGATGTTGTGAATGTAACGAGGTAGACCCAAAATTGGTTCAGAGTCTGTATCTCTGCCAAACTTTGATCAATCAAAACAAAACTTGGTACACTTCGTCAACGCCATGATCTGAGGGTCCATGCCAAAGTTGAGAACAGCGCCACCTATGGGTCGTGAGATACCAAAAATTCTAATTTTCGCTTATAAATTTTGCCAGGATTGGCTGAACCACATGTCCGCCATTTTGAAATTTGTCATAAATTGCAATATCTTTTGAATCATTTGATACAAAAATCGGTAGGGATCATGAGCACAATGTCCTGGAGGTACCCCGGAAGAATGAATACAGCGCCACTTACTGTTCCAGAGTTATAACGATTCTTGCAAAAATGCTTATAACTTTTGAAAATGTTGTCCAAAATGTGTAATTTTTATGTCTCATTTGTCATTTTCCATTAATGTACCTGTCAGCCATATGGAAGTAAATGAAAAACAATTTTATTGCTACTCTTCCTACAAATTTTGTTCAATTTTGTCCAAAACTGATCATACGATCTTTGGACCGAGCCACACATAAATGACTGAACAGATTTTTGATATTCACTACCGTTCCTGAGAACTACTTCGGGAAACTAGAACGTGCCTGTGCTTGTTGATTTATGCTAGTTATCTTAGCATGCTAATTGGTTAGCATGCTAAGCAATTGCCATTCGTTCTGTGGCTTCTCAGCTATCAGGTTAACCGTAAACTACGTTAGTATTAAGTTAGCTTAGCATGCTAATCTGTCTAAAATGCTAATTCACGCTTTTGTGAGCTCATTCTCACACTGAAACCTCTCTTCAGTTATCTTGTGAACAATCATGAGTGACTACCTCAATGTGTTACACCACGGATCCGACATGCCACATGTCGTGGGTTCGGCACTCAGTGTGATGCATGCCCAGACCGCAAGAGGTACTGTGGCAAGAAATGATGCAGAAGTTGGTCTCATGTCAATCTATTAAAAATATGGCAGTGCATTTAAGTACACATTCATTCCTTTTAATTGATTCTCAGGTCAACTTCTAAACTTCTGCATCTGTGTATATTCCCATCTCCCCAGTGGCGTAACAGGATCAGCAATAGATGCGTGACTGGGAGGTTTTAGTTTTGAATCCCATGTGGTACAACTTTATATAACTGTGTAATTTTGTGTCACTTGGAGCCAGTTGCTGCAGTTGTACCTTCGACAACTCAAGTGTCTGTAAAATTAAACAAACCACAGTGTATGATTTGCATTCTGTGTGAAATATAAGGTTAAAACTTTGAAGATTTTCTACAAATTCAGTGTGTAACAAGTGTTTAACCATGGGAACTTAAAATCCAAATATGTGAACCATTATTCGGAGCCAATCATTGCAGGTGCATAGGCACCTACTGTATCTGTTGATTTTATTATTATTATTATTAGGGGCCAAGCACTGAAGGGGAAGGGGAGGGGGGTAGAGAGGGGAAGGGGGTAAATAGGGGAAAGGAGGGTAGAGAGGGGAAGGGGTGTAGAGAGGGGAATAGGGTGGAGAGGGGAAAGAGTGTAGAGAGGGGAAAGGGTAGTAGAGAGGGGAAGGGTGTGTAGAGAGGAGAATAGGGTGGAGAGAGGAAGGAGTGTACAGAGGGGAAAGGGCTGTAGAGAGGGGAAGGGGTGTAAAGAGGAGAAAGGGCGGTAGAGAGGGTAAGGGGTGTGTAGAGAGGAGAATGGGGTGGAGAGAGGAAGGAGTGTAGAGAGGGGAAAAGGCAGTAGAGAGGGGAAGGGGTGTAAAGAGGGGAAAGGGTGGTAGAGAGGGGAAGGGTGTGTAGAGAGGAGAATAGGGTGGAGAGGGGAAGGAGTGTAGAGAGGGGAAAGGGTTGTAGAGAGGGGAAGGGGTGTAGAGAGGGGAAAGGGGTGTAGAGAGGGGAAAGGGTTGTAGAGAGGGGAAGGGGTGTAGAGAGGGGAAAGGGCGGTAGAGAGGGGAAGGGGTGTAAAGAGGGGGAAGAGCGGAATAGAGGGGAAGGGTGTGTAGAGAGGAAGGAGTGTAGAGAGGAGAAAGGGCAGTAGAGAGCGGAAGGGGTGTAGAGAGGGGAAAGGGCAGTAGAGAGTGGAAGGGGTGTAGAGAGGGGAAAGGGCGGTCGAGAGGGGAAGGGGTGTAGAGAGGGGAAAGGGCGGTAGAGAGGGGAAGGGGGGCAGAGAGGGGAAGTGTTGTAGAGAGGGGAAAGGATGGAAGAGAGGGGAAGGGGTGTAGAGAGGGGAAAGGGCAGTAGAGAGTGGAAGGGGTGTAGAGAGGGGAAAGGGCAGTAGAGAGTGGAAGGGGTGTAGAGAGGGGAAAGGGCGGTAGAGAGGGGAAGGGGTGTAGAGAGGGGAAAGGGCGGTAGAGAGGGGAAGGGTGTGTAGAGAGGAAGGAGTGTAGAGAGGAGAAAGGGCAGTAGAGAGTGGAAGGGGTGTAGAGAGGGGAAAGGGCAGTAGAGAGTGGAAGGGGTGAAGAGAGGGGAAAGGGCGGTAGAGAGGGGAAGGGGTGTAGAGAGGGGAAAGGGCGGTAGAGAGGGGAAGGGGGGTAGAGAGGGGAAGTGTTGTAGAGAGGGGAAAGGATGGAAGAGAGGGGAAGGGGTGTAGAGAGGGGAAAGGGCAGTAGAGAGTGGAAGGGGTGTAGAGAGGGGAAAGGGCAGTAGAGAGTGGAAGGGGTGTAGAGAGGGGAAAGGGCAGTAGAGAGTGGAAGGGGTGTAGAGAGGGGAAAGGGCGGTAGAGAGGGGAAGGGGGGTAGAGAGGGGAAAGGGCGGTAGAGAGGGGAAGGGGGGTAGAGAGGGGAAGTGTTGTAGAGAGGGGAAAGGATGGAAGAGAGGGGAAGGGGTGTAGAGAGGGGAAAGGGCGAAAGAGAGGGGAAGGGGTGTAGAGAGGAGAATGGGATGGAGAGGGGAAGGAGTGTAGAGAGGGGAAAGGGCAGTAGAGAGGGGAAGGGGTGTAGAGAGGGGATGCAGAGCGCAAATTCCGAGTATGGGTCACCATACTTGGCCACACGTCATTTCACTACCCATTGACCTCGGTGCGCAAGTCTGGTCTCAAGTTGCGCCACCTTTGAAGACAAGAAGTTTGTTTACCATTAACACTGAATGGCAAACTCATGAATCTATCATTTGTCACCCCTTGTGTACTTAAATCACAATCACACAGTCACATTGGTTCACAGTCAAAAGGGTTCACAGTCACATGGCTTCAATTTCACAGGTTCACAGTCGGAAAGGTTCACAGTTGCGCACGTTTCATGTTCCTTTGGCCCAATTGGTAGAGTGGTTTGTTAGCAATGCAACAGTCATGGGTTTGATCCCAGGAAACATATGTACTGACAAATAAAAATGGATAACTTGGATATGCTCTAAACTGATTTGAGTAAAAACATCTGCCAAATGTAGAAATGTTAAAGGATTATTTGTAAGTTGGTTTATTGTTATCACTAGGGGTCAAGCAACAAAAGCTGCAGTAGTGACATTGTTGTATTTAAGCTACTTATAGAAGTCACGGAACAGGCTTGGCCCCGCATCACTGCTTGCAGTTATATTTATTTTTGTAAGGGGTTTCCTACATGTTGTCCTTTCACAAACACCATTTTTGGTGAATGTTTTTTTTTCTCTGACAGTGGACACATGAACAAACAATTCTGCAGTTGTTTTCTTAGAGTGATCTTTGCAGGAGAGAGAATTAACAATGCTGAATTTTCTACACTTGTAGACAAGGTCTAGGTTTGATGAACACCCAGGTCTTAGTAATGCTACCATAGCCTTTTCCAGCGTTGAGCATTTTAATAAAGTGTTTTTTAAGCTTTTAGCATCCAGGGTCACAGGGTCTTGGACTTACAAGTTTAAAGATTTGTTGTTAAGCATTAACCTATTACGTTTATGTCGAAATTTTATTAATTTAATTTTTTACATTTTTAATAAACTGTCTGCAAATGAAATGTCGGTGTATGAAATATGACATTCAACAAAAAACACGTGCAAATATATGCATATGTGTTTTTGTTGAGTATCATATTTCTTTGATATAATCAGGCTTTTATGGCTCATATATGCAATTCATTGCAATGACAGTTGAGAGATGGACAAATAAATGTTCCCCAAAAGCCTGTTGACATTTTACATTTACATTAACATGAAAAAAATTGTAAAAAGAAGTTTGAATTTTTAACATTTAAAAAAATGGTGTATAATCAAGTAAACTCAAGTTGCTTCAGTCCAGTAAATGTTTACCTTACTTTATAAAAATCTTTAAAGATTTCTGAGCAAAAAAAACAACACTTTACTTGATTTTAAAAAAAAAAGTATAAACTATCAATCAGAGAATAGAAGGCATGAAGTAGATTGTATAACAGGTTTTTGATTAAAGTTTATTTATAGGCCCTAGACATTTACATATTAAATATGATATAGTATACAGGTTTTCATAAATCTGCATTATACTTATTGTTCAACAGAATTTTACAAAGAATGTTTGGTCACACTTTAGAATAGGTAACACTTGTTAACTCTTAACTACGACTTTTCCCTGAATAAGTTCTTAATTTGCTGCTTATTAATAGTTAGTAAGATAGTTGTTAAGTTTAGGTATTGGGTAGGATTAGGGATGTAGAATAAGGCCAGATATATGTGCTTAATTAGAACTAATACATGACTAATATTCTAGTAATATGCATGCTAATAAGCAACTAATAGATGTAACCATAAAAAAAGTGTTACCGAATGTTTAGTTTAAGTTATGAGAGAATAAAAATGTTGGCTAAAACGTTGTAACGCACATTGCCAAACAAACATTCGTTTTTCAGTTAATTTATACCCCAAAGGGGCGACGTATCCTGGGGGATACAACAATAAAGTCATGTTTATGGTTTATTTCTCTTTATGGTCTTGCCCTTTTTTAGGGTTAATTGATTTCTATAAGCTTTTGGAGAGGTTCACTGAATTCCAGCCTGCTTTGTCAATGATCACTAATGTCTTCAGTAACATTCTGAAAAGTACCACTCTTTGTGTGTTAATTAGTTACTAGTAGAAGTCACATTGTGTTATTATTCTTTATAGATAGTATAAGTAGCTCTTCTTTGCTGGGAAAAAAAAAGAAACTTTAACAACTTTTTGCTGGTCTGAGCAGGTTTAGGTTGGTTTTCCAACTTGACGTTGATCTATACAATTAGTGATCTTCTTCCTGACCTAATGTTCCACTTGATACTAGCAGAAGTGTAAAAGAAGAGCCTGAGTCAACATATCTGGCAGCATGAATGTTTGGCTTTGATTTAGTATGACACTGAATTCTGAGTATATAAATAGATCAGTGTAGTGAAGTGTACGGTGTCATCCAGGAAGTCTAACTCATATTTCTCTTGAACCTTGAACACATTAATGAATGTGATCCCTTACTTTCTAACAATGGTGTTATTTTGTAGAATAGCCCAATAAATCTAAGAAATGTTACAACTGATATTTTTCAGCATGGCACACGTAATACTCAAATGAGGTGTTTTTAGGAAGTTGAAGTTTGCTTTAGAAGGTCTATGAAATGTTGTTAAGTTAGAGATCTTTATTAGCTGCTGGAAAATCCTGACCGTAAAATATTTTACATTCTGTTCTCTAGTGTTAAAATAGTGTTACCCAGTTTTTATATTCTTGAATGTGAAGCAATGATCACAGAATTTGGAGTTCATGAGACATTGCAGGCTTATTGCAGTATGAGGGTTTTCTTCAACCACTGTCATTTTTATTTCAGGGCATGACAGCTAACTTTCAGATCTTCCAGATCGCTATTTAAAGAAAGTTCAAGAGAAAAGCCCTGCAGACTGATGCTCTTACAGTTTTTTATAATCACTTTGCTACTATTTTCAGAACCTCAATGTAATTTTTCACAACTCTAGACACAAAACTCACAACCAATGATCAAAATGCACATTTTTCAAAACTCTAACCCTTTTCTCAATTGCTTGGATACAATACACATACAACTTAGATCATTTGTTCATTCAACAAAAATCACCTGTTCAATATGACACAACATCTAAGTACTACTATTTCAAAAGGCAATTCACACATTACATATCAAATGAGTGTCTATTCATTTCCTTACAATGATCTAACTATCAATTGATACAAATGCTCAAAATGATAAGTGACTGTTGCATTACTCTTTATGCATAGTTGTATGGAAACAGACAAACAATCTTCCATGTTTAAATCATGAAAGTTTCAAGATACTGTAACGAGTTTCATTGTCACCAATTAGCATGGAGCATGACCAATTAGACTACAATATCCATGGATGTAGCCTAATATTTTATCATAATGCTTCATCAGACACTGTGTCTATGGTCCCAAATACTGTACCACCTTTTCAGACTATTTACAGTATTGACAGTACTGCACTGTATAGATGCAGGCCCTTGTAATTGCTTGTCCAATTCTGCCAACTCGTTACTCATGATTGAGTGCACATTGTGGAATGAGTATATAAAGAGTTGATTTGGATCCAATTGCAAGAGCATAGTGATACGTAACATGGAGCCAGCAGGTGATCCAGATCACAATGGAGGTCAAGCAGTGGTGGGAGGAAGACGAGGAAGATGTGTTGGTCAAAGGAATGGCAGGGGACCCCTTCTGAGAGGTGGTCGTGGGCCTCGTTTGAGAGGTGTGGGTGAACGAGAGGACAGGCTCTCCTTCTGAGAGGTGGTCGTGGGCCTCGTTTGAGAGGTATGGGGGAACGTGGTAGAGGACAGGCTCCCCTTCTGAGAGGTGATCATGGGCCTCGTTTGAGAGGTGTGGGGGAACGTGGTAGAGGACAGGCACCCCTTCTGAGAGGTGGTCGTGGGCCTCGTTTGAGAGGTGTGGGGGAACGTGGTAGAGGACAAGGCCACGGACCAAGACAGCGGCAGCAACAGCAGAGAGTATCCAATGAAATTCGGGCAATAGTTGTAGACCATGTCATAAATCATGGCATGACAATGACTGAGGCGGCTACAATGATACAACCAAACCTCAGAAGGTCAACCGTGACCTCAATAATCAAAACTTTCTGCAATGAGAACCGGTAAGTTATCAGCATGCACTAAACATTATGCTTCTCTCAATTGTCAAATGACTGCATACGAATGTGTATCACAGAATAGGTGATGTGACCAAGTGTCTTCTTACTCTAATGTTCCCTGCAGAATTGTGACCAGGCCAAATAGTGGAGGCAGAGGCAAAATTCTAACTGACCAACAAGAGCAGGCTGTGGTCGATTTGGTTCGGGCCAGAAATGATATTCGCCATACAGAAATTCACCAGCATATCTGGCAACCATCCAAGTACCTGCATCCAAGACAACGTGGGGCCAACATTACCATGTGTATGGTAATGCGGCTATATCAGAAGATGGTGTGGTGGGACGCAGACCTCAGATTGGACCATATAATGCAGCTCTCCTTGTCACCTTTCTTGATGAGCTCGATCAGGTTTGTAGAGCTGAAGGTGTGACCTATGTCATTGTGTGGGACAATGTCAGGTTCCATCATGCTCATGTGGTGCAAGCATGGTTTCAGGCCCATGCACAATTTACCACCCTGTATTTACCCCCATACTCTCCCTTCCTTAACCCGACTGAGGAATTTTTCTCCGCAAGGTTCATGATAGGCACCTTCATGAACAAGTCACTCTTCTCCAGGCCATGGATGACGCCTGCAATGACATCACAGCAGACCAGTGTCCGGCCTGGATTCGCCATGCCCGAAGGTTTTTTCCAAGATGTTTGGCTAATGAAAACAACCATTGTGATGTAGATAAGAACCTGTGGCCAAATCCACAACACAGAGTTGATGACAATGTAGAAGTACAGTAATCACTCCTGTTTTGTTTCTTACAGTACAAGCAAGTTGAGGAACACTGCATTTGATGTTTTACAGTACTGTCTTTTCTTTTCTATTTCATAGCTAATTACTGTATTTTTGCTTTGATTCAAATAAACCTATGTTGTGATTGTACTGTAGTGTCTTGCATCAATATATTACAAACTTTGTTCAATGTAGTGTCTTGCATCAATATATTACAAACTTTGTTCAATGATTCCACTGTGTCTGTAGTATTCTCTCTACTACTGCAGTACTTTTACAGAGATGTATTTACTGTACATGTAGTACCATAATGAAACCTGTATCACCTATTTTATTCTACAATATATAATGATTGTACGAACAATGACACAGTGAAACTATCGGTTGCTTGTGTGTGGGTGATCTATAGTTATGTTTCAATGGTATTTCACAGTAAATTTGTTTTTTGAACCAATGATTGTGCAAGTGCAAGATTTCTTTAAAGATGTGAATGCACAATGCAATGTTTTGAACATTACACAGCCTGTGTTACAAGTGATAACCGTTTTGAGTTTTGTGTCTAGAGTTGTGAAAAATGACATCAAGGTTCTGAAAATAGTAGCAAAGTGATTGTAAAAAACTGTAAGTTAGATCTACAATTCCCATCATCCATTGCACTGATGACCCACACAGCTGATTGCACTGATCACACACCCTACATAAACCATGGACTTCCTCTTCCTCTCTGCCGAGTATTGTATGCACTTATCGCTACCTTAGCTGATAGCTACCTTACGGAACCTTTTGTAGTTGTCCTAGTCCTAGTCCTAGTCCTGCATTGCCTGTTTTGATTCTAGCCTGTGTATCTTGGTTTAACCCTTTGCTCTGCTGTTTCGGATTGTGTTTGCCTCTGCCTGGATTATTGCTTGTGTACCTGGTTCATCTCTCTTTGCTTTGCCCTGTTGGATATTTTTCGCCGATCGAAGACCCATGCTTGTCTAAGGAATACTCTTTGTCTTGCCTCATCTATGTCTGTTTGCTGTGTACCAACCAATGCTTGTGACCACGCCTTTTAATAAATCTTTGCAGATGGATCCGCACGCCTCACATCTTGTTCGCCCCGTTACAGAATACTCGGCCAAACAAGGATCCAGAAGCTTTTCTGAGGAACGTTGGTCAGGCATGGACACGGCAAGAATTTTGTTAGCCCTTAAACAAGGCTTGCGATCGATGGAGAACTATATCGGCAAATTTTTAGCCATTGTAAATTATTCTGATCTACCGGATTGTTTGTTAATAGAGTTTTTCTGTGATGACATTAATCAACCCCTACGATCTGAGCTTAGACGCGAGGGTCCGCGTTCATCACTATGGACTATGCTTTATTGACTGTTGGTTCAGCGTTCACTGTGGGTGTCGCGGAGGAACGCGACACCGCACTCACTCGTGTAATGGCGGCCGCTCCAGAGCACGCTCACAAGACAGCGGACACAACAGCATCCCGTTCTGTCACAGCTGCCAATCCTGAATTATCTCAAGTCACCGCTGATCGTCATGAGTCAAGCCATGTCTCCACTGGTCTTCCAGAGTCTCTCCACGTCCCAGCTGATCTGCCAGAGTCTCGCCACATCTCAGCTGATCTGCCAGAGCCTCGCCACGTCACAGCTGGTCATCCAGAGTCATACCATGTCACAACTAATCATTCAGACTCAAGCCCAGTCATGGTTTATCTTCACGAGGCAAGTCACATCTCAACTGATCGTCACGAGGCAAGTCACATCTCCGCCGACCTTGCAGAGTCTCTTCACGTCTCCGCCGACCATCCAGAGTCTCTTCACGTCTCAGCTGATCACCCAGAATCACATCTTCAGTACCCCAGGCTGGCATCCAGTATGGAGGATCCACCGCTGGTGTCAGTACGAGCAGCTGGTAGCCCTAAACCAGTCCCTATCCCCTCGAGTCCTTTTGTTCCTGAACTGATTCCCCCGTCTGAGGCGCTTCCCCTGATGGGGATCGCCTTTTGGTGTGTTTGTGTCATCACCACTGAGTCTCCAGAGGCAGCGGCGTCCACTATCGTATCTTCAGAGGCGGTGGCTGATGCTTCAGAACCTCCTGAGGTAGTGGCTCTCGCTGCTGTGTTTTCCGAGGCGATAGCGCCCGCTGCAGTTTCTCCAAAGGTGGCAGCTGATGCTGCAGAACCTCCTGAAGCGGCGGTACTCTCTTCAGTTCCTTGCATAGTGGTGGCGCCCAGTAATGCACTCTCAGCCTGTCATGTCACGGTTGAACGTAGCATTGCTAAACTCTCTGCATTGGTTGAAACTTCTGATGGTATTGCTGTAGAACCTCTGGAGGTGGCAGCATCCGCTGCAGAACCTCCACAGGTGTCAGTGGTATCCACCTATGAATCCTTGTCCTGTTCCGTCACGGCTATGGAGGCCATCTATGAGCTCTTGTCCTGTTCCGTCACAGCTATGGAGGCCGTCTGTGAATCCTCGTTCTGTTCTGTCACGGCTATGGAGGCCGTCTATGAACTTCCTGATTGTCCTGTCACAGCCATGGAAACCGATAATGAACATTCCTTACCACCTATCATGGCCTATGAACTGTTGTCCTGCCCTGAACCGGCCGAGTTGGCTGGTTATGAACTCTCATCCTGTTCAGAGCCAGTCATGGAGGCCAACCATGGACTATTGCCCTGTCCTGATCCAGGCAAGGAGGCTGTCTCTGAACTCTTAGCCTTATCTGTCACACCCAAGGATGTGGGCTGTGAAATTCCTGACTGTTTTGCAGCACCTATCGGGGCCATTTGTGAATCCTCATCCCTGCCTGTTACGGCCATGGAAGCTGTAAATGAGGTTTCTGTAAGCCTTGTTAACCCCGTCATGAACCCCGGAACAAAGTACCATTCTATATCTGCCCCGTTAAGCCTGTCACTGACAAAATAACCACTCAGGAACTATCTGTCTGTTCTGTTTCTTCTAAGCTGTCTGAAATTGAGCCATTGGTCTGTTCCATTTCAAGTAATGTGTCTGATCTTATAATCCAGTTTATATTAATAGGTCTGAGTATGAATTGTCTGTCTTGCCAGCTTCTGTCTCAGAACTGCCTACTCCAGCCTCTGTCAATGCACCTGATTATGAACTCTCTGTCTGCACGAAGGTATTTACATTTTATGCTGCAGCGCCCGGGGAGCAGTTGGGGGTTCGGTGCCTTGCTCAAGGGCACCTCAGTCGTGGTATTGAGGGTGGAGAGAGCGCTGGACATTCACTCTCCCCACCTACAATCCCTGCCGGCCGGAGACTCGAACCCGCAACCTTCGGATTACAAGTCCGACTCTCTAACCATTAGGCCACGACTTCCCCGTAAAGCCTTTCATAGTTTTCATAGTCTTAGTCTTGCCTTGCCTGTTTTGATTCTAGCCTGTGTATCTTGGTTTAACCCTTTGCTCTGCTGTTTCGGATTGTGTTTGCCCCTGCTTCGATTATTGCTTGTGTACCTGGTTCATCTCTCTTTGCCTTGCCCTGTTGGATACTGTTCGCCGATCGAAGACCCACGCTTGTCTAAGGAATACTCTTTGTCTTGCCTCGTCTATGTCTGTTTGCTGTATATCAACCAATGCTTGTTTATGACCACGCCTTTTAATAAAGCTTTGCAGATGGATCCGCGCGCCTCATGTCTTGTTCGCCCAGTTACACTTAGCATGAAATAAATGTATTTCAAATACATTTTAGTATATTTATTTTCCACACACACACATTTAATCTAAACATTTAGTATTATTTATAAAAATATCACAGGAGAATTTGATAATGGACAAATGAAGTTATGCAAGCAAGAAGCGTGTGTTTAAAGATTATTTATTTTTAAAAGTATCCATAGGGCAGAAAGTGCCCATATTTAAAGAAACACCCACAAATGTTTTGTAAGGTTGGAACTCAATTTGTCTTCATTAAATGTAGGGATACAGTGGATTTCAGTTCATTGCTAATACAATACATTAAACACCATTAAACCTAATGGTTCATATATTACTCTTCAAAATATACAAATATCTAGAATTTTTTACAAATTGAAATACAGTTTTTTTTGGTACAACTGTCACAACAGAATAGAAATAATAATAATTGATAATAATAAAAATAATAATTCCATTTGTTCCTAGGCTTCGATCAACTCAGCTAATCTTTGCTCATTCAGATGTTAATGAATTAAAGAGATCACACGTAATCCGATTATCAGATCTGCCATAATACATGATAAATAGAAGTCTGATTTAGATATTTAGTTTTTACGCATTTTATATAAATTCTACCGTTTTATAACCAAATCTAAATTCTATATATTGTATAATATAAATTCAAAAAGTTTATAACCACACAGTCATTGGGAAAAAGTAAAAATATTACTTTCTTGATAAAAAGCCTTTGATAAAGAGTTCAAAACAGTTCAAATTTTGATATAATTTTTGATCACCTGCTCAAAATAGTGTCATTCTGTTCCAACACATGAAAAGAGATTTCAGATGAATTTAGAAAAGATTTGTTAACGTTTAAGTGATACAAAATTAGTTCTAATCATTATTTCGCCATTATCATGACCCTCTTGGACTGGGCATGCGTAGAATTTGGGTCATGTGACTATGATCCAAATCACATGAGTAAATTACCAGCTTCAGATAGACTGAAGCGGTTTCTAGGTCATTGAACTAGTTAATCATTATGAGTTTACATTTACTTTTTACATCATTGACCTCAAGAGTTTATGCACTAAATGTTGACAAAATTATGTTGTTGACAAATTATGTTCAAGGGGCACACAAGATTTTTATTTATTTTTTCCAGAACTGTATAGACACATTGTTGAATTGTTGATTATTCTCATCAGTGTATAAATCTATATGCAATCCTCTGTATGACAATATAGTGTTGCCTCATGCTGAAACATGCATAAAAATATACAAAAAGACTAGATTAAAGCAGTTATTGCAAACCAATAGCATTGTGTAAATTCACAAAATAATTTATAAGGTATAAAATAACTATTTTAAAGTAGTTTTTTAATTCACATTCTCTTTTCAATTTGAGCCTCCTTTACTGTGTTTTTGGCCTGTTGCAATTAATACATTTGTAATACTTAATCTCATATATTAGGAAGGAATATAATATTAACTTATAATATTAAAGATATTTACAATAAGCCAGCACAAGACAATAAGTAGCTAAATGGTGAATAAGTCAAAAACATTTGCTAAACTAATATGAAGTACATGAGAAATATTATAGGAAAAATATAAGCAGGACCTTTTTGTCTTAGAAGGTAGTTATTATTGCAAAAAAAACACCATTAAACTCCAGATGTTACTGTAGAGGCTGTGATGAGTGTTGATCGTAGCGTGTGGTTTCACAGCTAAGAAAAAAACAATCAGTCTGACTAGTTATAATAAAGTATTTCCAGCAGTCATGGCAATGTACTGTCCACAAAATAAATAAATAACAATATGGCATTGTACAGTTTAGTCAAGTCATTAGAAAACATAACATTTCTGATTTGTTTTTACAACAGATAACATAAAGAACATCATAAAGACCAAAAAAAATGAATTACAGTGTTTCAAAGTTAAACAGTACCTTTGCTCTCCACATTATAGTTCAGACCGCCAGCAGCAAATCAATCAGTTTTATTAGCATCATTCCTAGAAAGTAAAAAAGAAAGAGAAGGTGATGACGGCATGATCTTGGAAAGAAATGGCATGGAGAATAAGACCAAAAGTAATGCCTAAATGAATGGTGCACTATATTAAAATATATTTAATACTGAAGATGTATTCATTCATTCATTCATTCATTTATTTACAATAGTTAATACAGTTCCTCAGCCATGCTAAAACACACAATATAGCTGTAAATGTTCTCCTCCCTCAATATTTATGATTCTGCACTATGTCTAGGTCTGTGGCTCTGACCATGTGAACTTAAAATGATCCTTTAACATTATCAGATCATGCTGTAATATGATCATCAGGTTTTGTCTATGCCAGCATAATTTGCTGCTGTCATTACAGCAAAAAAGGGACGTACTAAATATGGAAGCCAAAGGGCAAAGGTATCCTCAACCTTAATGTTTAATGTTTGTGGCGTGTAGTGTTGTGAAATGTGAAATGAAATCCAGAACAGCACAGAAAACAGGTGAAGTCATCAACCTATGAACGAGTGATGATTATAATAACGATCATACTTCTACTGTCATTAGGTGGGCACACAATCATGTCTAAATGAACATGCCCTGATGGTCCGTGTCCTTTGCACCTGTCACATCCCGCCGCTATAACGTTTCATTGAAATCATCACTTGCTGATAGATTGCTAATGATATCGCTCTCTCTGTGCCACACAACCCCCAAACTCTGCTGTCTGTAAAGCAGAGGAATGAGTCTCTCTTTGATTTGGAGGGCTGACCCTCTTTTAGTACAAAAGCATTGAACTACATTTACTGCATAAAGCATGTGTTCTGTTTAAATTAATATGTTATTCAATATGGAAATTAAAAGAATTTGTCTAGCAATAAAATTCCAGATCGTAATTTCATATTTACATAATAAAACACTATATATTCAGATTTTATATTCAGGCATTTGAAACTGATAAAACAAAATGATGATGTATTTGTAGGGTATCAGACAATTTAAGATTCGATCAGAACATCGTTGAAACATGAGAAGCCGAATTCCACAAAGAGGCCCAAGACAACAGGATGGTCATAAATCAGATCCTAGCACCAGCCCGTCTGAAGCAAGCCTAACCAACCAACTCTTTCACAGAACAGCTTGCAACATTAACACAAAATAACACTTATTGATAATCCCTACTCAGGAAGGAGAATGTCAGTTTTGGGGCAAGTAACCAAGATTAATGGTCAAAGAGATGACCATCACAAGCTAAAGACTTCCCCGGATTGGTTTCCCCCATCTAGAAGACAATACTTATGAGACCTTTTAACCTCTTTGGTCTTCACAGAACATGTCCTTACGTTCACAGAATGGCACAGAGACTGTCTTTTACAGATGTAGATGCACCAAA
Source organism: Barbus barbus (assembly GCF_936440315.1). Lineage (NCBI taxonomy): Eukaryota > Metazoa > Chordata > Actinopteri > Cypriniformes > Cyprinidae > Barbus > Barbus barbus. Next base: position 2,736,760 of record NC_136726.1, on the reverse strand, counting down.
AGGACTTATAAACGAATATCAGTCCATTGCTTAACTCCATATCATGTATGTAACCCACACATTTGACTATCATGTTCTAATCACTCATTGTGTGTCTTTTTAATTACTACTGAATAGCTTAACAGTTCATATTCATGTGTGTGTTTGTTCTTGCTTGAAACGTTTCTTCAAATCAATTATTTGTAAAATGTATTATATTCTTGTTATAGAAATCATGTCCAAATGATACTCTATAAGAGCGGGGAAATTCGGATCATGTGACTGATAAGACAACATATTGATTTATGTATTGGGAGGAGAAACAGAGCAACACCCCGAGCTAAGACAATGTCTAATTGGTCAAGGCACCATTTGGGATGTGTCCAACAGCCATGTTTAAATACTCAGGACACCGTTAAATTAAGCTTTTTTTGCTTTATGCTTTTAGCCATGCTTTTTTTCCACTGCCTTTTGCCCGTGAATTCAAGCGCCGTTCCAGCGTGCTTCGGCCTGCATGCCCGCTGCTACTTAACCACGATGAGAAGAAAAACCAGTCTCGTTACATCCCTTTTATTCTTTTACTTTAGTTTCTTTTCTGTTGAGAGTTTCATGTTCTGGGTTAAGTTTGCCGCAACGCTGTGTCTCCGAGTTCACCTCGAGTCTGTGACCGCCTCAAACTTCAACCAGCCCACAACTCTGCATCTTCAGCCAACACCCAACCATCGGCTTCCCAAGACGTCACTTCAACGACTACTGAACTCCAGCCAATCAGCAACCTTGGGGAACCCCCTTTTCTACAAAGGGAACCTCCTACACAGGCAATGCAAGTACCTCCAGATTCTAGCTGAACTGGTGCATTTAATATATAGTTTAACAGCCTCATTCAGAAACTCAATGCGAGGGTTAATTAAATGATTGATGGTTGTTCAGGTCTATGCAATTGCACATATTGCTATAAACTAGGGATTTCACATTTTCACTCTCTTAAATTCATTCTTTCCTCACTTTCTCTCTTTTCTGCAACTTGTGTGAATGTGTGTGTTTGTGTTTGTGTTAGATTAGTTTATATTTCTTAGATTTATCCAATAAAGTCTTATTTATATTGAAAAGAGAAGTATCTTGTGTTTTGTGCTCACAAGTTAATGTCTTAATCTGCCGATCTTGTTACTGTGCTATTTAATAGTGTTTTCACTATATTTTGGATTTTAATATCCAGTGCAGAGTTGATGTTATACTCGTTCAGTGAATCGCTGCCGACTCAGTGATCAGCCGTGAAACAGTGATTCTGTTCAAATTCCCTATAAAATCATAAATAATTCCCTTGGAGCTAAATTGACCGGTTTCCCTTACAGTACATTCATGTATAAGTAAAATTAATGTCACAAAATGTACACTGCTGTTCAAAAGTTAAAGATATTTTTTTTTTTTATAAGTTTCTTATGCTCATCAACGCTGCCTTTATTTGGTCAAATTTACGGGGGAAAAAACAGCAGTATTGTGAAATATTGCAATTTAATTAATGGATTTTAATATACTTTTAAACATAATTTATATCTGTGATCTGCAGCTGTATTTTCAGCATCATTACTCCAGTCTTCAGTGTCACATGATCTTCAGAAATCAGTCTAATATACTGATTTATTATCAGTGTTGGAAACAGTTTTGTGCTGATTCATTTTTATTTATTTATATATTTATTTATTTTGTAGCCTGTGATACATTTTTCAGGATTCTTTGATGTATATAAAGAACAGCATTTATTCAAAATAGAAATATTTTTTTAATAATATACACTATCATTCAAAGGTTTGTTGTCAGAACAATGTGATAAAATGTGATAGTAAAGACATATATAGTTCGAAAAAAATAAATACTGTTATATTTATTCATCAAAGAATCCTAAAAAAAAAAAGCATCACAGGTTCCAAAAAATATGAAGCAGCACAACTGTGTCCAACACTGATAATAAATCAGCATATAAGAATGATTTCTGAAGGATCATGTGACACTGAAGACCGGAGAAATGATGCTGAAAATTTAGCTTTGCTTCACAGAAATAAATTGTATTTTAAAGTATATTTAAAAAGAAAACCCTTATTTTAAATTGTAATAACATTTTACAATATTATGGGTTTTTTCTGTATTTTTGATTAAATAAATGCAGCGTTGAGGAGCCCTAGTGAAAAATAAATATATGTACCTGAAATACATTTCATGCTAAGTATTACATTTTCATGTTTATGTACTTAATGCCCTGCAATTGTACTTTTAGTATACTAAACTGCTATACTTAAAATCTGCTAAATTGGAACAACTAATTGTGTGCTTAATTCACTTTAATTGTGCAGAAGTAGTGCTGAGGTACAATTAAAGACATACTTAGTATATTTAATTGTGCTGAAGTGGAACTATTGCACGTTTACGTCAGGTACACTTAAAATATTTTGCATTTAAAGTCCGATATTATTCAAAGATCATACAATTCTCATCTAAAGGGACATTTTAGACTTAATATTAAGAAAAGTGCATTGTGCACAAATGTAATATGTGACCCTGGACCACAAAACTAGTCTTAAGTCGCTGGGGTATATTTGTAGCATTAGCCAAAAATACATTCCATGAAGATATTTTGTAAATATACCATAAATATATCAAAACTTCATTTTTGATTGGTAATATGCATTGCTAAGAACTTCATTTGAACAACTTTAAAGGTGATTTTCTCGATATTTAGATTTTTTTTGCACCCTCAGATTCCAGATTTTCAAATAGTTGTATCTCAGCCAAAAATCTTACTGATCCTAAGCTTTTGAACAGCAGTGTATGTGATATCCACTCCTACTTTGATATGATCAGTGTACCTCTTTAACATCAGCAGCTCTCTCCAGCTCTTCCCTGCAGCGCAGTAACTCCAGCTCCAGCTCGGCTCGCTCCTTCTGACTGGTCTCATACATTTCCCGCAGATTTTCTAGCTCATCCTTTAGTCCGTCACACTAACAGACATTATTGAGAAAAGTTTAGAAAGCATGTTCTCATGAAAACGCTCGTATATGAATAATGGATGTACCTCTCTCTGCACGTGTGTGGCCTTCTCTTCTGTCTGCTTGAGCTGATCTCTCAGTGAGAGGATCTCTGAGAAACCTCCTGTCCAGCCGGTGGGGGTCACAGGTTTGCCATCAAACGATATGTTCTTCTGGATCCCAGCGTCCACCAGCCTGCAGTTGGAGCTCATATAAGAGCTGTCCGTTTCTGTCTCTGTGACACACTGCATGTGTTTTCCCTCTTCTGTCTCGTCCTGCTGTTCTTGAACGGTGATGCAGGTACTGCCTGAACTGTAACATCACAGCCAAAATAAGACGCAAAAATTCAGGATATTGAATATGTTGTGGCTTTTAAAACATATCTTTCAACTTTGATGTTGACTACATGCTATTGTGCTACTAAAATAGGTATTTCTCCATCCTTCTTTTCCTAGAAATCCTACTGTGTCATACCATTTTAGCTTGGACTATATTCACAAATGTCGTTTAAATTAATTTGCAAACCATGTTTCTGAATTTGGGTGTAAAAAGCACCCCTCAAACAATTTGACCATGTGCAAAAGAAATTATGAATTAACAAGTTCCAGATGTTTAGCTTTGAAACACTATTCCATCATCGTATCCAGTGACCTTCACTAACTGTTGATTCTGGAAATCTGCATGTAGTTTCATATTGCTGTCTTCATGTCGTTACTTTTAAGCCATGGACTTCCTCAGTCAGATCGCTGAGTATTGTATAGCGTATATCACTCTCCTAGCGATAGCTACTCTACGGAGCACACTTAGTTGTCATAGTCTTTCCTTGCCTGTTTTCTCGTGTTTTGATTCTTGCCCGTGTTTCCTGGATTAACCCTTTGCCTTGCCATTCGGACTCTGTTTGCACCTGGCTTTGACTATTGCTCGTGTACCTGGATTATCTCTCTGCCTTAGCCTGTTGGATATTGTTCACCGATCGACGAACCACGCTTGTCCTAGGATTACTCTGTCTTGCCTCATTCATGCCTGTTTGTGACCATGCCTTTGAATAAAGCTCTGCACATGGATCCGCACGTCTCATGTCTTGTTCGCCCCGTAACAATTATCACATTTTTTGACAATTTACCATAAATATTAACATACATTTTTTAACAATAATTTATGTTTTTGATGTTTATAAATATGAATAAGCTTTCATTCTATGTGCAGTTTTATTTCAGATGTCATGAAATGCCAGGACTAGAGTTGCTCACCTCCTCTTCTGCAGCATCTGCAGTCTGTGACTCAGTCTTGTGTTTTCATCTTGCAGCGCATGACATTGTTCCTTCAGATTATTACATTCATCCATCAACAGACCCACCTCACCTAATCAAGTAAAGCAAGAAATTAGAAAGCTATGACATTTACATGAATATTAACCATATAAAAGTGTATGTCTGCACAAGACAATTCTAATTAAAGCAACTTAAAATAAATTGTACATATGCTGAAATAAATATGTTGGTTTTGTTTGAAAAAACGTTCCCTCTGCACAGCCATCTCTCAAGATTTATATTGCGCCCAGTGCCTAATTGTGTCATTCTTCACCCCTTTCTTGACCTTTCATTGGGAATGATCATTATAACCAGTGGGATGCATGCAGTCATCCTCGCTCTCAAAAGTTTACTGCATCTTCACATAACATTGACAATTACCCACACTATCAGCTATTCTCCAGGAGCTCTTCCCACTGGACACCGTCTGCTGCAAACGTTTCCGAAATGCTTCAGGGCTCCACCCTTTATTAAAACTACTGTGATTTATGGTCATCACTGCAGGACGCTAACCTGCTTTACAAATTGAGCGAATCCATCATGCATTGATTTTATAATGATGCCAACATGGACATTAGTGGATGTTTCAGACATAGTCTAAATAAAAACATCAACATATCTGACAGAAAATGTACAGTTAGTTGAATTCATTGTGAAATCTGAATCAATAAAGTTTGAGATTATCAGAATTTCATATTAAAAAATAACATTGTATCCATGAATCCGTTGTTTATGTTAGCTCTTGATATCACAGTGAATTGTTTGACTTATCTTCATTAATGCAGTACTCAAACGGTCTCAGAGCTCTTTCAGTGTGTTTCTGTTCTCACCCTGCTTCCTCTGCTGCAGACGGCTCTGGCTCTTCATCTCTATTTCCGCTCGGAGCGTGACGATCTCCAGCTCGTACTCCTGTCCCGTGTTCTCCAGTCGGGAGATTTCGGCCCGTAAGCGGCAGAGCTCCTCCTGCAGACTGGCTATGTCGTTCTCTCTTTCGGCCGCGGCCTCCTCTGCCGCCTGCTGCTGCAGCAGCACCTCCTCCTGTGCCGCCCGCAGCTCCTCCTGCGCCTCCAGGAGCTCGCTCTCCTTCTCCTCCTCCAGACTGTCCATCTCCTCCTGGACAGAGCGAAGCTGTGCTACAGGGGTCGGGAGATCATAACAAATTAGGGGTGTAACGGTATACATATTTGTACTGAAAATTTTCGCTATGGATCTTTTGGTTAGGGTTAGGGTTAGGGTTATGTGTACCAAACAAATCATTAAATTTTTTAATGCCGTTTTGACGCTCTTTGATGTGGCACGACATATCGTCATATACTAACACCTCAGATCAAATGGCTGCACGAGTGAGCGTGATCATCCCTTTCTCTTTACTACTAGTTATAACACAAAATAAACATGAATGAACATCTCATGCCTCATGCAATCGCTCAACCGGTGTTTCAGTTGCGTAAAGATGTCATTAAAAGAGCTTGTAAACAAAATGGCACGTACAGTAGCATTTAATTTACCTCAGGCACGTTAGTGTCTACAGCTCATTATTTGCTAGAGAGATTAAGTCTAGTGAAGAGCATTTTGCGAAATATTAGACTATATACTTATATTTTACTTTACCTGTTAGTCATGTCTTCATTATGTAATGTATATTTTTAAATAAATATTTTATGAAACAAGTCATGACTCCGTAAATTATTATATTTCAACAACAAATAGAAATTTTATAATTTAAAAGTTCATTCAAAAACAATTTACATGTTTGCATATTTTTTTTTTTTAATTTTAGTGTTATTAGAGTTAAGTGTTAATATATTCATTTTGGGCTCTGTTGGACTCCCTATAGTTTAGAGAGGAAGCTGAGGTAGATTTTCATCCCTAAGAAAATTTTAATTAAAATTAAATTTATTTAAAGAAAGAGCAATTTGTTCAGTAAACCACTGTTAAATAAAAAAAAAAAGCTATTTATTTTATTTATCCTCCTGCTGTACCAAAACCATACCGAACCGTGACGGCAAAACCAAGAAACGTACCGAACCATCATGTTTGTGTACCGTTACACCCCTGTAAGAAATGCATGACTTTTTTGTGACAAATGTGGAAAGTTCACTTCCCTCCTTCCCAATATTTTGACAGAAAAGTTTACTCGTCACAAATAGACAGCATATGCTTTGTTATTTTGTCATCTAATCTAATGATAATCATCTAGGGTTTGAGTATTCAGAGTCTTTGTTACCTTGCAGACGCTGGATCTGTCTCGTGAAGGCCTCGGCCTGATGAGCACTAGCTAAACGCTCCTCCTCAAGAAGACCTGGATAGAGATTGAGAAAAACATTTGAAATAGCTGAAATATTTAGCTTTAATGTAGAACATTTTAACAACACAATTATGTATAACAAGCTACATCACACAAGCAAAAGCGTTGTTTCATCGAATATCATCACAGATGATGACAAACAATCAAATTATATAATTTATTTCTGCTCTGACAATGACAGTTAGTTTAAATTAAGCTAAATCAGAACCTCTCTTTACACGTTGCCAAATGAAGTGCAGTGATATACAGTGATAATTAAACTGCACTCTTGGGATGCTGCTTGACCAATGAAATTAGACGACCAAAACAATTGTTGTATGAGTGTAGTGTTTTTACACTATCGCATTTCTATAATTCAAATCCGTTAAAGGATTGTTAGGCTGCATTAATTAGGATCAACCGGAACCGGGAACACTTCCCAAAACACCTGATGTACTTGTTACATTGTTAGAAGAATGGCATCTGCGCTAATATTAGTCTTTATTCCGAGGTCACCGTAGCCACCCAGATCCAGACTGTATCCAGATCAGATGGTGGATCAGCACCTAGAGATGACCTCTACAGCCAGGACACCTAGATGAGCCCCAGAGACTGATCCCCAGTGAAGACCCTGTCTCCAAGACGGCCATCGGGACAAGACCACAGGAACCAGATGAGTCCTTTGCACAATCTGATTCTGCTTTAGCCTAGATTTAAACTGCTGATTTTGTCTGGCCAGAGGAGAATGACACTATTTAGACAAACTATTTCCCCGTCTAAATACTGTAAAGCTGATATAAAGCCACCCAGCTTTATATCAAGCCGATGTAAAGCTGCCTTGACACAATTTGCATTGTTAAAAGCGCTATACAAATAATATTGACTTGACTTGACTTTTTGTACCCCAAACCAGTGAAATATGTAAGTTCAGGGCAGGGCTTGAAATAGGCCAGTTCTCAGAATTATTCTATAAATTGCCAATTTTTGTATCCATAGAACTGGAAATTAAGGCAGGTATGTTACACAACAATGCACTAAAAACCCCTACTTATCAGAGAGAATGAGCCCCCACTTAAAATGTTTGTCCCTGGTCCTGTGAATTTTAGCAGTGACCTTGACCTGATGAATGTAGTTCAAATGTAGTTCATATAGTCAAGTAAATTCTGAAGTAAAGCTCTTGTATATTTGCAATTATTTGCCTCAAAGAATATGATTAAATAACTTTAAAATAATTGATGCAACAAATATTGTAAACATTGGCAAGCTTTCCATCACAAATGTATTTGTTTATTTTTTTATTTAAATGTTTTCAGTTAATGCAATTAATCTCAATTTTATTTTTTATTTTTTTATTCTTTTTTTTATTCAGTTTTAATATGACATTTGCTTTTCCAGAACAAAGGTCCAAAAGGAAAGCGATAGTACGGTACACTAGTTACAAATAAATTCCTCTAATGTTCAAAATAAAGGGTTTCCAAACAGATCACAGTGATAACATCAGCAGGGTGTGAAGAAGAAAAATAAATGAATAGATAAATAAAAAATAAAAGTAAATAAAAAATTTTTAAAAAAGAAAGTATATATGTATATAATAAAATACATTATATATATATATATATATATATACACATACACATATATATATACATATATATATATATATATATATATATATATATATATATATATACACACATACATACATATATACATATACATACACATATACACATAAAAAAGTAAATTAAATACAAAAATACTTCGATCACCACATAATATTTAGGTAAATCAATTTAAGAGTTACAGAGGTATAGTGCAGCATAAAAACAATGTAAATAAGTTATCTCATTCCTAAGTAATCTAACACAGGCTTCCATATTTTCCAAAATATATCAAGCTTATCATTACCGATAAATCGTAATTTCTCAATATGAATAATGTCTGCTAGCTCACTCAGCAACACTTCAAATGTTGGGACAATGTCAAGTTTCCACCTCTGAAGAATCAATCTCTTTGCAAGTACCATAAATAAAGAAATACCCTGTCTTTCATATGAACTAAAAGAAGGTACCGAAATCACCCCAAAAATGGCAATCATTGGATCTGGAACAATATCTTTTTTATACACTTTTGAAAGCAGGTCAAAAATATCTGTCCAGTACTTATGAAGGTTACAACATGTCCAAAATGAATGCAGAAGTGTACCCTCCGCAACCTTGCATTTATTGCATATCGGTGACACTTCAGGGAAAATTTTGTGCAATTTAGTTTTACACCTGTATATACTCTATGTAGAGATTTGAATTGAATTAAGTTGTGTCTCGTATTAATTGAACAATCATGTATATTCTGTAGGCATTCCTCCCATTGTGCATCCTCAATAGTGAAACCTAAATCCTCCTCCCATGCTTTCCTAATTGTAGTTGTGTCACTTTCCACCAGATCTGTTAACACTTTATAGAAATATGACACTGCTTTTGAGTTTCCAGCTTTAAATCTGTTTATTTCCTCTAATTTTTCATGCGTTTTTAGTTGTTCAAAATTAGGAAAATATTTTCTGACGTAGTCTCTAATTTGCAGATATCTGAAAAAGTGAGAATTTGGTAACTCAAACTCTGATTGGAGCTCTTTAAAAGACAGGAAATGCCCATTCATATAAAGTGAGCCAACACACCTTATTCCCTTCTGTTTCCAAAACGAAAACGATTTGTCGTTAAGAGCTGGAATGAAGGAGTGATTCATACATATGGGGCTATAAAGATATACATTAGGAGCTTTAATATATATTTTAATTTGTTTCCAAACTTTTAAAGACTGGCCTATAACAAAGTGATTATTATAGATAAGCTTACTAACCTTACCAGGACTGTTACATAGCGCCTCAATTAATCTCAAATTTTGAATCCATTTCTTAGCATTTTTTAGTCAATGCAATGTAATGCATTCAATCTGAAGGCACGGTGTCTCCCTAAAGAGACACAATTATATGTAACAATGTTAAAAAATCACACACAACAGAAAAAAATTAACTTTTTTTCTAAATACTGTCAAATTTGGTGAAAGTCAAAAAGCTTACTGTCAGAGAGTCACCACAGTCTCCACTAACGATACTCACCAGATCCTAATCCCCTGATTTCTAATCACCGCCACCTGTCAGCACTCATCAACAGCACTATAACCCTGCACTCCTCCCGTTCACTCACTGTCTGGTCTCAAACATTCCATGTTGACTAAACTGACCCACTTACCTTTTGTCTACTTACCAGTTGCTCCAGTTTTCCTAGCCCTGTTCTCCACTGCTCCAGTACTCCCCGAACCCCGCCGCTGCGGCTCCCCTCGAAAAGCTGGTCAGCCGAACCAGGAAAAGTGGTTCATAAGTACATGAAGAAACATGAAGCGTATTGTGACGTAAGACCTGGCTCTGTATTGGCTCTCTAGCCTGTGGAAAAGCAACTGGTTCTTAAACGGCTCGCCAGTCGAACCAACTAAGAGACGGCTATAGCACTGGCTCTGAACTAGCACCTGGTTCCAGCTGGAGGAAAGGGGGTAACAGACCACTTTAATGAACTCTTTCAGTGCTTTCTCTTCCCACTTCAAGGAGGTATTTGGCCTATCCACCGGCTCGCTCTCCATTGCCAACCAACTCATCCACCTCCGTCAGGGAGATTCTTCGGCCAGTGACTATACTCTGCAGTTCCGGACTCTGGCGGCCTCGTGTGGATGAAACAAGGCAGCGCTACTCACTGCTTACCGGCAGGGCTTGGATCCACAGATCAGAGCCCAGATGGCGAACTATGATGACACTGTCGGTCTGGAGAGCTTTATGCAGAAGGCCGTTAAGATCTCCCAACGTCTCACAGCTTGTCAGCCAGACACAACTGCTAATTCTCCGTCCTTGCCAGCTGCCTGTCCTCCGGTACCAGAACCTATGCAAATGGATACTAATCGCCTCTCATGCACTGAGCGTGCTCGACGTCTCACCACGGGGAGTGAGTACCCTCCAATTGGAGCCTGCTATCTCTACCCTACCACTGCTAACGGTACTACTGCTCACCCCACATAATTTAATTTCAGTACCCGCCCTCATGGACTCGTGATCCTCAGGCAATTTCATCTCACATGCCCTCCTAAAACAGCTTGATTTACCCCGCCAGAGACAGGCCGAGCTGAAGATCGAGACCATACAGGGAAAACCGCTCGGGTGTGGGCACATCAAGTTCCGGTCTCCGCCGATCACTCTGCAAGTAGGCTGTCTTCATCAGGAGAGGATTTCCTTTCTGGTACTGGAGGAACCCACTGTCAATATCATCCTGGGACCCCCCTGGCTATCTCAACATTCCACCAAAGTCAGATGGGATACCAGCGAGATCCTCCGATGGAGTAAAACCTGTCTCAAAAACTGTCTCTCCCTCAAGGAACTCCGTGGGGCCCGTATCTTCTCGAAGCTGGACCTGCGAAGCGCTTATAACCTCATTCGTATCTGGGAAGGCGACTAGTGGAAGACAGCGTTCATTACCCCCTCAGGCCACTATGAATATCGGGTCATGCAGTATGGTCTTTCCAACTCCCCGTCCATCTTCCAAGGGGTTTATGAACAAGGTGTTCCAGGAGTTCCTCCACCGGTTTGTCATCGTGTACATAGACGATATCCTGATCTACTCCCGGAACCTAGCCGAACATCGCCATCACGTGATGCAGGTCCTACGTCAACTCAGGAAACACCACATCCACCTGAAGCTCGAGAAGTGTGAGTTCCACCGCCCCACGGTCCAGTTCCTCGGCTACATCCTCAGTGCGGATGGGATCCAGATGGACCAGGGGAAGGTCCAAGTCATCCGGGACTGGCCTGAGCCTCAGTCAGTAAAGGAACTCCAATGATTCCTCAGCTTCGCAAATTTCTACCGGAGGTTCATTCTGAACTTCAGTCTCCTCTCAGCCCCCCTCCCTTCCATGCTCTATCAGAAACCCAAGTCTCTGTCCTGGAACTCCGAAGCTTTAGCCACCTACAAGAAGCTCCAGGAGGCCTTCTGCACTGCTCCCATCCTCTCACATCCCAAACCCCAAATCCCATTCATAGTGGAAGTGGATGCCTCCACCACCAGCGTGGGAGCAGTGCTGTCTCAATACCACGGAGAGCCTCCCCGACTCCACCCTTGCTCTTACTTCTCCAGGAAGCTTTCCCCAGCGGAGCGGAACTACAGTATTGGAAATCGGGAGCTGCTCGCCATTAAACTGGCACTGGAGGAATGGAGACACTGGCCGGAGGGAGCTCAACACCCCTTTACGGTCATCACTGACCACAAAAACCTGGAATATCTCCAAAGTGCTAAAAGGTTAAACCCCCGGCAGGCTCGCTGGGACCTCTTCTTCACTCGGTTCCTGTTTTCCATCACGTATCGACCCAGAAATAAGAATGTCAAGCCGGATTCCCTCTCTCACGTATCCATGCCCCCGACGAACCCTCCACACCTGAACCCATACTCCCTCCAGCCGTCCTTGTGAGCTCCATCCGGTGGGCCCTGGATGAACAGATCCGCATTGCCTCCATCACCGAACCCGCTAATGCTGGGAGGCCCAGAGGGCAAAACCTACATACTCACTTCCTTGAGGACTTCCCTTCTGGGCTCCCTGCATGCTTCCCCGGGCTCTGGACACCCAGGCAGCCAGCGTACTCTCTCGCTCATCCAAGCTCAGTACTGGTGGCCCATTATGACCCGGGATGTCTCCCAGTACATTCGTGGATGCTCAGTCTGCGCCATTTCCAAGACTCCACATCACTTACCCGCCGGAAAATTAGTCCCATTACCCATTCCACTTCGCCCCTGGTCCCACGTCGGAGTCAACTTCGTCACAGATCTCCCCAAGTCAGAAGCTTATACCTGCATACTCGTTGCAGTTGACAGATTCTCCAAAGCCTGCAAGTTAATTCCCCTCCTGGGTTGAGATGTTGTCAAGATGTTGTCTCTGACCGTGGGCCACAGTTTGTCTCCTGTGTCTGGAAGGCTTTCTTCAAACTCCTTGATGTCACCGTCAGTCTCTCCTCAGGGTATCACCCCCAGACTAACGGCCAGGCTGAGCGGAAGATTCAGGTGATTGGGAGATATCTCCGGGCCTACTGTCATGACAACCAGCACAGCTGGAACCACTTCCTCCCGTGGGCTGAGTACCAACCCCCTCTGTTTCCCTGGACAGAAGAGCCCACCGACGTTCCAGCTGTCGACCACTGGTTCCGAGCGAGCGAGAGAGTTTGGGACTCGGCTCATGTCCAACTCCAGCAAGCAGTGCGGAGCCACAAGACCTATGCAGATGCATATCCGCCTGCCCTGCCGGAGTCCCCGCTATATCGGTCCCTTTACCATCGAGAAGCAGATAAATGAGGTCACCTTCCATCTCCAACTCCCTGCACGGTATCGTATCCATCCAGCATTCCATGTCTCACTCCTCAAGCCTGTCTCTCCCTCTGTCACAGAACCCGACGAGCCTGCAGTACCTCCTCCTCCCGAGATCATCGAGGAGCCCCTAGTCTACAGGGTGCAGGACATCTTGGACTCTCGGCGACGGGGTGGTCGCCTGGAATATCTTATTGACTGGGAGGGATACGGGCCGGAGGAAAGATCCTGGGTGGCCTGGGACGATGTGCTGGATCCCTCTCTCCTGGCCGAGTTTCACCAGAACCACCCTGACTGTCCCACACCCAGAGGCCGTGGCCGACCCCATCGCAGTAATAGGGCGACAGGAGGATGGGGTACTGTCAGAGAGTCACCAGTCACCGCAGTCTCTACTAACGGCACTCACCAAATCCCAATCCCCTGATTTGTAATCACCGCCAGCTGTCAGCACTCATCAACAGTACTATATCCCTGTACTCCTCCCGTCTGGTCTCAAACATTCCATGTTGACTAACCTGACCCACTTACCTTTTGTCTACTTACCAGTTGCTCCAGTGTTCCTATCCATGTTCTCCAACACTCCAGTACTCCACCGTCTCCATGCTCCGCTGTTACCTCAGGATCCCCTGGAAAAGGAAAAAGGACATTCACAATCAGATAAGCCCCTAGAGACATTTCCATTCCCCGCCTGTTTACCTGGACATTCTGCTCATCTCATTCCCCTCTGCTGCTACTCAATAAACCTGTTGATTTTATTGCACTTACCTCTTTTTCCCGTGTCTGCTGACACTTACTATCAATTCATTAATTATTCTTAATAAATTATTCATGTTATCTTAGACAGTCGTAATTTATCAATACTGTGTGCAAAACCGAAATCCACATACCATTAAGAAAAATCTGTAACACTTTACAATACATTTCTATTTGTTAACATTAGTTAACATAAATTAACAAATAACACTTCTAGAGCATTTATGACTCTTAGTTGTTGATTCATTTACTAAAGCATTATTAAAATCAAAAGTTGTGTCTATTAATGTTATTTAATGGGCCTGAGCTAACATGTACTAACAATGAACAGTTGTACTTTTATTAACTAATGTTAACAAAGATATTAAATACTGTTGTAAATGCTGTAGTTAATGCATTAAATATTAATCATAGTTAACAAGTGGAACATTTTTGTAAAGTTTTACCAAAATGTCTTCTATTTTTAAAAAAAAAGAGAAAAATATACACTACATAATGTACAGAACAAAAAACCTAAATTAACGTAAAGATAGAGCGATGACATAACTTAGTCTCCATAATATTTATATCCTGTCTGCGACCCAAGAAGCAGGGATCGGCTCCAGATGAATGACATTTACATGCAAGTGAAAAAATTACTAACTTAATTAAAACTTTAGCAACCCAAAACTCATCTTTGGATTTCACAGGCTGATTTTATGAACTTGTCCAAATTTCGAGCACTGTTTCAGATGGGTGTCTAATTTCTGGGAGTTTATACTGCATCTTCTGTTTCAGACCTGATAATTCACTTCTACTTGAAAGCTCTTCAGTATGAAATGGTGGCCACTCAAGCGGGTGAGACTGGTCTAATGCTCTGTCTGTGATCAGAAGTGAGCGGCTCACTAGAGATGATCCAGTTTGGATAAAGGCATCTGCTGCCCTAGAGCTGGTCAGGACAGCCGTCTGGAAGCTTCCCTCAGCCAACTGTCCTCTCACATGCCTGTCATGTTACACACACACAGCCCATGGTCACAGCACAGCCAGATCATTACTGAGTCCCAGGGATCTGTCTGATACAGCAGGTGACTCATTAAAGAGCTATAAATGCTATACATAGAACCTTTTTTTCTGGGCCTGTCATTGAGTAAAACGAGCTAAACATTCAACTATATCTCTGACAAATAACGTTCTGTAACATCTTTTTTCATGACACCGTGCAACAGGGTTCCTATAAGTGTTAGTCTATTAGCAGTCACTATTATCTAATGCAAATTTCAGTACAATTAAACATAAATATTAATACTCAGATTCAGCTATTTTAACAGCACTGCCATCTTAGAATGGTTTCAGATCATATAATATAATAATTATAATATAATGTATATCATGAACTAAATACACATGTATTCGATAATATACTGTATACAGTAGTTCATTATTGGTTAGAAATGTAATCATTAATTGTATTATAAAAACATTTAGTAAATGCCATAGCTCAAAACGTTCCGGTGCAAAAACAAAAAGGCACAAATCTGCAACTTTTTGTCTTGTGACACAAGTTTCGGTCTTATGAAAATGAGTATAAATACGCCAAATAAAAACAAAAACTTGTGGTATTGATTCGCAAAAATTGACTTTGGCATGCATTTAATATGCAGTTTTCGCTTGATACGCATCTACACCACAACCCTAATCCTACCCATTGCATAGCATATAAGCTTTTTTGTTTTGTTTTGTTGTTGTTTTTTTGTGCTGTTGTTGTATTACAATTCTATGTATTCTTGTATGTGGCAGACTTTATGTCCAAGACAAATTTCCCTAGGGATAAAGAAAGTCATCCTATCCTATACACGCCAAAGTCAATTTTTGCATATAAATAACACAAGTTTTTGTTTTTATTTGGTGTACTATTTATATGCACTTTCATGAGATCGGGTTAGGAGAGAGACGGCATCAAAAAAAAAAAAAAACCTTCCACTTTATTTTAAGGCATCCTTGTTACAGTGTAATTCTACATTTAAGTGCTGAGTAATATGTATTTACTATATGGTTAGGGTTAATATTAGGGTTTGGTTTAGGGTTACTTGCATGCAATTATGCATTATTTATTGTTATTATAATAGTAAGTACATGTTACGTGTAACAAGGGCACCGTAAAATTAAGTGTTATGTAAAAAAATTATAGGTGACCTGCAGGGGAAAATCAAAAATCAAAATAAGAAAGCATGACACGAGCTCTGTAACTGTCAGGTCACTGGTGTGTTTCTGAGGGAGTCTCACCTTGCAGCTCCAGAAAGCTCTCCTCGTGTTTCTGAGCCGTGTCTCGAGCTTCTTCTAGCTCAAGCAGGAGCTGCAGCACCTGAGCCCTCAGCTCCTCCAGCTCCTGCTCCTCCGACAGCTCCTCCTTCACAGCCGGCTTCTCATCCTTCACCTCCTTCTCCTCATCAGCATCATTCAGGACGCTGCGCTCTTTTTCTGTGCTCATGACGCTTTCCTGATGTCAGTTCACTCTGTCACCTGAAACAACAACAGTAATGACATTTAATTACAATGACCAGCTGAACTGATTAAATAACTACATTTATTTCTATTATAAAAACAATTAAATGAATGTGAGCTCCCTGCTGTGCTTATTCAATCAGCACATTCAATCAATTTAAATGTTAAAATCCTGTTACTTACACAAATTAAATCATATAATCATACAGCAAAATTCATCTAAACAACCTACATTTCAGATTTTGCAATTCATATAAAATAAATGTATATAATTACAGCTGATGAAACTCTTTTATGGCTTAAAAGGTTTGTTTTAGACTTCTTATATTTGAGTATGAAATTAGTATATTAAATTAGTATTTAGCATGATAATCTGATAAATAGCTCCATCTTGTGGCGAAGAGGGCCATTAAAAAAATTATTATTGAAAAATAGAGTATTGTTTTTTTTTCTTATATGTACTAAATGAGATATTATGAGAAAATGTAAGTAAAATATACATATAGGCTACTGACACATTGTAAACTGATAGTTTGTTTGTTTTTGTAACTTTATGCTTTTAGTCATTTGTTTGCTTGACTTTGTTTTTATTCTTCAGAAATCACCATACATGATTAAAGGTTTTGGTATGACATGAGCAGTGTTGGGAAGGTTACTTTGGAAATGTAATAGGTTACAGATCACCCTAAAATGTAATAAGTAGTGTAACTATTTCAATTACTTTATTAAAGTAATGTAACTGATTACATTTGATTACTTTTCTAAATGTTTTCAACTGTTAATCATTTTGAAACATGTAAAGCAGACAGGGTTAACCTTACAGTAGTTCTCAACACCGATTACTGTCAGACTTTCAAATCCTTCATCACTTTAGCAGCTCTTTTTACTTTGAAATCTCTGAGGTTAAATACAGATTTAATTTCACATGATATAGTTTAATAGCTGTGATACTGTTATGAAATTAAATATCTGCATAGCTATGACAGGAAAAACTGACATCTAACAATGCCTTTAATTTAAAAATTAAAGCATATACATACTTTTTGGAAAGAAATGTTGAAAATGTTCAAATGTAACCCCCTTTGTAATCATTAACAACATCATAAGTAACTGTAATTTACTTGCATATTTTTTCTCAGTCTTTTTTTCTCACATTTATTTTGTAATTACTGTAAATTGCTGCAAACTGCATTACATATAACTAGTTACTCCCCAACACTGGACATGAGGGGGTAAAGAGAAGCAAATTCATCCATCAGGATTTGGAGCTGTGTGGTTTTGCCTGTGGCAAGGAGCAGGTTTTTGAAAGTGTTGGAGAAAAAGTTCTGGAGTGTCAGGAAAAAAAAACGTGCTGACAAGCCAGGAAAGTCATCGAGCTGCTAAAGAGAAAAGTCAACTGTCAACCGAGGAGTGCAGATGGAGAGGAATGAGAAACAAAAACCATGCAAGGAAATGGAAGCTGGAGCTGAATGATTGAAAGCTTTAGATAATCCCAGATTATGTCTTTTTTATCTTTATTATTACTTTTGTTGTTGGAGCTTTTGCATGTAAAAAAAAAATAAAAAAAATACAATCTCAGAAAAGTTACTCCTATTAACAAAATAACCTCAATTTATGAATGCATTGCTCAATGCAATTCAGATTCCAACTCCTGTTTGAATTATGCCTAACTCTGTAATTCTTTATGTATATTGTGACGTTTAAATGAATTAAAGTCATTAACAGAATTCAAATCTTTCAATTATTAAGCAGCACTCTCTGCTCTCTGAGCTGTAATAAGGATCATATCCAGTCAAACATCTCTATAGATGTGACGTCAGTGTGGGAATATTCTCATCCGTGAAGGGATTAATCTGTCGCTGGGATGAGGATGTTTCATTAAAGTTTGATAGAGTCGGGTTGTGACTAGGAAATGAAGTGTTACATCAAAGCAAGTGCAGTGTTAGCTCTGAAGAGCGACTTATCTATGATATGCAGTGTGTAAGCATTTCATTTTCTCTATTCTAGTTTGCAATTTTCTAGTTTTGACTCTATTAAACTTATCACACTACTCAAAAAATATTTTTAAAAAATCCAAAAATCTGTTTGATGTATTAATGGGAAGCAAGTTCATAAAAATTATATTTTCTCTGTGGCTTAAATTTATGAAAGAGCAGATCTATCTTTTTATGCTCCTGACCTTAGTATTTCTTTAGCAAACAGGTGCATGGATGCATACATGCCTGGTTATGGTTTGGGGACAAAGCAGTCTACAAAAGGTAGCTAAATCTGACAAATTGCTAAATCATGAAGCATTTACTTCATGAAATCAAGCAAAGGCTTTTTTAATTTAAAAAATTCAACAAAAAGACTGTGTGTGTGTGTCTACTGTTTGTTGATGTCTTGTATTTGTGTAGCGGTGTAGGCGTCCATGAATAATCCATGCCACCGCTTCACGTCTCTTTGAAGCAGCTCCTCGTGTTCACAGTAACCCACAGCAGCACATCAAAAACCCTTTGAGCAGCAAAGCCGAGAACAAGAGCAAGATGAAAGCAGACACAACTCATTCAGAGTGACAAAATAAAAAAGGAAGGGATGCACATCTTCTGTTTCCTTATTCCACTGGAAAAAATATATATATATATATTAATAGCATTTAAAAAATGCTTGTAGCATGAGTGTTTGCAGAAACAGGTGCAACGTCTATACTGACCGTTTTACCAACAACACAAGCAGAGGTCATTTAAGATTCAAGTGTACAACACCAGCAAAAATACTACAAATCATATCTGGCTCAAATATTACCTTAAACTATTTGGCATGCTTTCACGAAAGGGGGAGCTCAAAGAGGAGAATCAAACTAATTTGGGACGGCCTAATGGAAGAAGATATCTGTAGTACAAGTTTCTGTCAGAAGAGTGAAAGTAGTGAGGATCACTGGAGGATACTGGAAGAACTGTAAGCAAACAGCGGCTTATATAGTCTAGATCAGTCTTATATAGTCTAGATCAGTATAAACTGCACATTTTGCATTTCTCCTTTAGGGAAAGTTACTTTTAAAAGTAATGGATTACTATATTGAGTTCCCTAAAAAACTAATAAATTGTTACTTAGTTATACTTTTAATGGAAAGTAATGCATTACGTTACTTTTGCACTATGTTTTCCTCATCTGGGCTGGACTTGCTTGTTTGATTTTAATGTAAAAATGTATATTTCTGGCAAATGTAAAACCCCTTTTCACACCAATAGCTCAAACAAACCTTTCAGCTGTGCTGCCGTTCTGGATTGATTGATTGATTGATTGATTGATTGATTGATTGATTGATTGATTGATTGATTGCCACTGGTAAATAAAATGTGATTAAATGCATATTACATATAATGAGGATAACCTCGTCAAAAAGAGCACCTTTTAGGGCAGTCGTGGCTTAATGGTTAGAGATATAACCTGACTTTTAACCCAAAGGTCGCAGGTTTGAGTCTCAGTGCCGGCAAGAATTTCTAAACTATATTTTCTTGTAAAGTAAAAAGTAATGCGTTAATTTACTAGTTACTTAGAAAAGTAATCTGATACCCCTAACACAGCTGCTTAAAGGGCCCGATATACTTATAATAGAAGAACGAACTGATATGACATCATTTCGAACAAAATCAGGCCAAAACGAAGTTCCTTTTGAGTTAGTTTCGGCAGTTCGAAACAGCTAACCAAAGCGAACTTTCTGGGGAGTTCGTTTTGGCTCATAAACACCTTTGAAGCTACCATTGGTCCGTGGCGATTACGCAGTCCTGGGTGTGTTCTGGATCTCCACCTTCTTTGAAGCGCAATTTTTTTTCCCTCGGTTCATTTCTCATTCAACAAAGGTCAGGCAGGAGAACAACATCTCCAAGTCACTAACATAAATACACTGTGTCGAATAGCTGAGCTGCCACAAATAAATCCGTACCTGTACAATCACTTGCGGGGAGACTTTAAAGATTCAGAGAAAGCATTTAATTCCTAGAAAGAAATCGAAACGAAGCTTGGTGTCGACGACCCAGAGTTATGCAAAAAGCGACGTGGAGAAACATCAGATGCAAGTTTTCCAAAGCCATAAAAAGAATGACATGAAAGAGTAAAGATATCAGGTAGCAAGTACCAGATACATGTGTTTCAAATAAATGTTACACCATACTGCTGCTGCTGCTGTTCTTTCAATAAGCAAATTTAAAAGGTAATCAATAAATGAAATGCCAAAATATCACACAATAATAAACCTTTGTTTTTATCAAATTACACTGAACAAACTTATAAACGCAACACTTTTGTTTTTGCCCCCATTTTTCATGAGCTGAACTCAAAGATCTAAAACTTTTACTATGTACACAAAAGGCCTATTTCTCTCAAATAATGTTCACAAATCTGTCTAAATCTGTGTTAGTGAGCACTTCTCCTTCGCCGAGATAATCCATCCACCTCACAGGTGTAGCATATCAAGATGCTGATTAGACAGCATGATTATTGCACAGGTGTGCCTTGGGCTGGCCACAATAAGAGGCCACTCTAAAATGTGCAGTTTTACTGTATTGGGGGGTCCGGGGGGGTCCAAAAACCAGTCAGTATCTGGTGTGACCACCATTTGCCTCACGCAGTGCAACACATCAGATCAGGTTGTTGATTGTGGAATGTTGGTCCACTCCTCTTCAATGGCTGTGCGAAGTTGCTGGATATTGGCAGGAACTGGAACACACTGCCGTATACGCTGATCCAGAGCATCCCAAACATGCTCAATGGGTGACATGTCTGGTGAGTATGCTGGCCATGCAAGAACTGGGATGTTTTCAGCTTCCAGGAATTGTGTACAGATCCTTGCAACATGGGGCCGTGCATTATCATGCTGCAACATGAGGTGATGGTCGTGGATGAATGGCACAACAATGGGCCTCAGGATCTCGTCATGGTATCTCTGTGCATTCAAAATGCCATCAATAAAATGCACCTGTGTTCATTGTCCATAACATACGCCTGCCCATACCATAACCCCACCGCCACCATGGGCCACTCAATCCACAACGTTGACATCAGCAAACCGCTCACCCACACGACGCCATACACACTGCCATCTGCAATCTGCCCTGTACAGTGAAAACCGGGATTCATCCATCGAGACCCCGATGTGGACGATGAGCATGCAGATGAGCTTCCCTGAGACGGTTTCTGACAGTTTGTGCAGAAATTCTTTGGTTATGCAAACCGATTGTTGCAGCAGCTGTCCGGGTGGCTGGTTTCAGACGATCTTGGAGGTGAAGATGCTGGATGTGGAGGTCCTGGGCTGGTGTGGTTACACGTTGTCTGCGGTTGTGAGGCCGGTTGGATGTACTGCCAAATTCTATTAAACGCCATTGGAGACGGCTTATGATAGAGAAATGAACATTCAAGGGTAACAGCTCTGTTGGACATTCCTGCAGTCAGCATGCCAATTGCACGCTCCCTCAAAACTTGCGACACCTGTGGCATTGTGCTAAACATTGTGATAAAACTGCACATTTTAGAGTGGCCTTTTATTGTGGCCAGCCTAAGGCACACCTGTGCAATAATCATGCTGTCTAATCAGCATCTTGATATGCCACACCTGTGAGGTGGATGGATTATCTCGGCGAACGAGAAGTGCTCACTAACACAGATTTAGACAGATTTGTGAACAATATTTGAGAGAAATAGGCCTTTTGTGTACATATAAAAAGTCTTAGATCTTTGAGTTCAGCTCATGAAAAATGGGGGCAAAAACAAAAGTGTTGCGTTTATTTATCCAGTTTAATAAAAGACCTAGATACAGCATCATTGCATCATTGTTGTGTTTAGGGCAGACGCGCGAGCATCGCGACACATGTTTACATCTACAGTCCAGTATACTGTCGCTTAGCCTTTTCGCACTTCTTTTTGCCCCCAACCAAAGAACGAAAACGAACTTTGTTTGAAGTATATCAGGGCCTTAACCCTTGTGTGTCCTTATGGACATTTTTTTTTTGTTTCTTTTTATCATTTTGCCTGTGTTAATGCCAACTGCATAAATGTTGTCACAGGTGTGTATTTTCATTGGAATTTTAATATTTCACCCTCATCTCCTTTAATAAATCTATTGTACACTAGGTACAAAAAATAGTTCCTCTCAGGGCCTTAAGGACAAAATTGTCCTCATAAAAACCCATTAGAACGGCAATTTTAATCCCAGGGCCATTTAACTATAAAATGATGTAGTCTTTGTTAATAGGCTTTCATTTTGTTGGCAAGGCTTCAAAACTAATTTTTAAAAAACTTTTACCAGATGGTGCCATTTTCTCAGGTTTGGCCTATAAAGCAAATATTCACATTTTTCCTGTTTTCTGCTTTTGCTGTATTTTAGAGCCAGTTGGATAAATTATGCAGCTATAATTGTGTGGGTGTGTTGGTATGGATGTTATGGACAAAAATTGTGTGTGTTTGTGTTTGTGTACCTGTAATGTTTGAGAGAGAGACATTATACTGACCACTGTAAAAAATGATTGTGATTTAACAGTTAAAATACTGTAAAAATGCCACAGTAAAAACCTGTTAAATGATTAACAATAAGTTTCCTTTCTATATACGGTGAATAACTGTAATAGATCTAACCTTTTCTTTTAGTAGCCTCAGAGTGGACTCTCATAGACTGTGTCTGAAACCAAACCCTAAACCCTCATTCACTAGTTCCTACATTAGTTCACTATATAGTCCACTAGACAGAGTGATTGAGAACATATGAGTGAATTCAGACACTGATGAACACCTGCTGTTAACAAACACAATCACTGAAGGAAAGAACCAGAAACAAGAGTACAACTGAAATACAGCCACAGCCTTAGATGAAATCAACTGAAATAAAACAGCAGAGGATGATTAAACAACTAGACTGTTTTGTGATGTTCAGAGTTGAACCGATTTTTTTATTTGTTATAATTTTTTTATCATTTTTGATTGTCACCAATTTTGAGATTCATACGCTGATTGTTGATGTCTGTGTGTGTTTAAGTTCTGCCGTTATACAATACAATTTGTGCAAATTGTGCTTAGAACAGTTTCACAACGTTTGATTGCTGTAGTATCGGCGGTGCAGTTTAAGTGTATTAACATAATCACATATTTAATAACAGATCAAAGTTTGAGTAAGATCAGTGAATTAGATCAGATCATGACGGCTTTGACATCACAAACATCAGTTTCATCTGATCACAGATTATGTTTGCTTTTATTGCTTTAAAAACTGTACTTAATAAACACAGTTCATTAAAGCAACCAAATAAAAAACTAGCTTTAAAAGTCAAGGTTCAAGAGCCCAACTAAAGCAACCAGTGATTGCCAATATGGTGACTTCAAATGAAAGCACAACACCTAAAAGAGCTTTTGTACACACATGACAGAAATAAAGTCAGTGTTTTGTAATAAGAAGCTGGTGATGCTGTTTGTGGAGTTGTTTAATCCTCTTCTGAGATCTTCAGAGATTTAATGTGCTTTATTTCAGTTGATTTCATCTTTGGCTGTAAGTTTTGTTTCTCTGCTCTTGTTTCTCCTTCCTTCGGTGATTCTACTTGATAACAGCAGGTGTTCATCACTAAAGCTCAATCCTCATTTAATTAGTCACTTCATTCTCTCATTAACTTCAGTGTTACTTCAACACTCTGTAGTGTGGACATATAAGTGCTCTTTAAAACTGAGGATTTTGCTGTGGGATTAAAGGGGTTAAATGTGTGAGATTTAAAAAAAAATACACAAATGTAATTTTAACAGAAATACACCATAAATAAATAAAAAAAAACAGTAGATTACTGGCAACCACAGCTGCCGGTATTTCACCGTAAAATCAAGAAAAAAAACACTGTAAAAAAATACAAATACTGTAAAACCTAACAGTTGACTGTTGACTGAGTGACTATATTCTCCATCCATAATCCTAGCCAATACCTAAGTTTAACAACTACCCAACTATTAATAAGCAGCAAATTAGAAGTTTATTGAGGCAAAAGTCATAGTTAATGGTCTTTTAATAGCGAGAAAGTTTGGTAAGGCTGCAACATTTATCAGTCTTTTGCTAGATGAAGGCCATGAAGGCCTAGAACTGCCAATAGCTCAAGGATATCTGAGCACTGAATCTGTAGTTACTGAATATATTGTCTAATTCTTAGTGCATGGGGCATTGCTATTGAAATAGATGTTGTTCAACTTCCTAAAGTCATTACAAAACCAGCTTAGGGATCATCACAATGGGTTTGGACTCTCCTGTCACCTCCGTTCCTGTATCTTTTTATCCTCTGGCACATTGTAGAGTCGCTCTAGTTGAGATATGTATCATGCTGTATGATATTATGATATATGCTCTATGATCTTAGTCAACATAAGCAGGTTTACTCGTAAACTTTGCTGCAAGGGTTGCCGACCGTGGGTTTAGTTACAGCCACCTCCTCGTGAGCTTCATATGATATAGCAGCAGCTCTCTAGGTTTTCCACTGAATAACAGCTCAGATTGTGTTAATTCAGTTCAGGTCTGTGTTATGACACACACAATGATCCACAGTATCCTATTACATGATAACCACCTGCAGTAGCTCTTCACTGACACATAACGAGGGCTAAGGATGGACATTTCTTAATGGTTCCTTCAAAGGAGGCGTGACATGAAGAATCAAACTTTTCTTGATTTTTTGACACGGAAACTTACAAACTTGAGATTGAGAATTCACAAATATCAGAAAACGAAAGAAAGCAACCAAAACAACTAATTGTCTTCTTTCTCCACAGCATGACATCACATTTGCATCTCACCGCCTCCACAACAACACCTCCACACTAACTTTGCCATTTCACTTCCATAGCCTGCAGATGTTATGCTGTTCGTGGATGAGGAAAACTACATCCAGTCTGCACTGAATGTGTTAGGTCAAAAGTGCCAATAGTAGAACGATGTCCCGTATTCATTCCCACTACTTCCGACAACAGGACAAATGGTTAAGGAAAGACCTTCATCGAGGTGATGTTTTTGGAAAATGTTGTGGTATAGAGAGGGTCTCAGCATCTCTGCAGAGCTTTCTGAAGAACCCCAGTGTTTGGTATCTTGGATAACGGTCTCCGGGGAAAAGTTTCACTTTATTTCCATGTGCCTGCCACGTCTCACCAGGTTACGCTTCCAGGTCTATTTCACCAGACTTTGTGAAATCTGTCCACGCTCCATGCCCTGTCACTTCCTCGTGGTCCTGTTCTGTTTCATGGCTCCTGCTCCATGGCTCTTGGTGCTCTTCACAGCCTTGCAGTTATTCTATGGGCTGTGTCCGCCACTGCTTCAAGGCCCAGCTACAGCACAAAGACAACTGCTCCCCAATTCAATCCACCGCAATTCCATCAGTCATTACTCCAGTCTTCAGCGTCACATGATCCTTCAGAAATCATTCTAATATACTGATTTACTATCAATGTTGGAAACAGTTATGCTGCTTAATTTTTATTTTTTATTTTTTGGAACATCTGATACTTTTTTCAGGATTCTTTGATTAATAAAAAGTTAAAAAAAGAACAGAAATCTTTTCTAAAAGCATAAGTTTTTACTATCATTTTGTATCAATTTAACACACCCTTGCTGAATAAAAGTTTTTTTGTTGTTGTTGTTGTTTGTTTGTTTTTGTTGTTTTGTTTTTGTTTTTCTGGAATTGTGTATATTGTTACAAAATATTAATATTTTGAATAAATACTACTTTTTACTTTTTATTCATAAAGAATCCTGAAAAGGAATCAGATGTTCCAAAAAAAAATGTTTTCAATAACTGTTTTCAACATTACTAATAAATCAGCATATTAGAAGGATTTCTGAAGGATCTTTAAAATAGAAAACTTTTCTGTGTTTTTGATCAAATAAATGCAGACTTGATAAGCTTAAGAAACTTCCCTTAAAAAAAAAAAAAAAAACTTACAAGTCTTACTGATCCCAAGCTTTTGAATGGTATGATGGCATGATTAGATGTTGGTGAGATTTGTTGTCTTTTTTTCTTAGTGCGTAAGCACTTTTAGTTTTCCATACATGTATTTTGTAATTATTGCAGTGATTCCAGTGAGCTTTTGTTCAAACTCCTATAATTAAAGTCAGTCTAGGATTACAGGAAAAGAAAGAAGCAACTGTCTATGGACTGAAAGAATAGTGACAACATATCCAGAACAACTGAACAACATCTCACACTTGCAACTGTGCTGTTATACAGAATATCAGCCCAGCTATAACAGCTTTGTTGGACTTGGCCACTGATATTCAGTACAACAGCACTCATTTACCGTCACTGAAAGATATGCATGCTTGTGCGAAAGCAAAGCTCATCAGCACTCAAGGCATCTTTGCTCCTATATGTTATTGTGGTTTGGTGTTAATGTGTGTGTGTGGGCTCGGGGCACCACTGCATTAGTGTGGCTGGGTGTTAGTGGGCGAGAGTGTGTGTGGGTGCTGCGAATTGGCAGGTACAACAATGTGTTGTGTGGGCGAAAGAGAGAACGCTTTGAAAAATGGAGTGGAGGGGTGAAATGAGGCAGTGAATGTGGAGGAGGATCAAAGAAACCACATTAGCTAATAGAAAAGAGAATATATGCAGCAACTCTTTCAAACACCCCTAATGAAAGTAAAGGGTTTATTTGTGATGCCCTGGGTGTGCTCACCAAAGATTCTGCTCTGTTACAAATCAACACGGGGAAATGTGCTTCATCAATTCAATAATCAATACACTTTTAATGTTCTGCTTAATCATGCGGCGCTCTTATAATAGAATGCACTTCTTGTTGCATTGTATTGGTGTCCAAACCTTGCTATCGCACAATTAAATTTGTGTTTCATTTTCATCACACCATCAAAATGACACCCCACTCCTTCGAACTTCCTGTCCATCTGAGCTCCAGAAAAAGAATATATATTTTCACCTTGTTTTCCAGTAAAAAAAAAAAAATATATTTGTTGAAGCAAAACTGTTTATTTTCTTTATATGTGTGGTAGTACGGAAGCGTATTGCATTCACTTGAGGAAAAAAAAATCTACTCTGTTTTTCTGAATTAACGAGTTAATTATCTCAGAATTACGAGATAACTTTTAATGAAAAAAAATTTTTTTGCTTTGTTTTTCTGAATTAATGACTTAATTATCTCAGAATTACGAGATAATTTTTCATTAAAAAAAGTTTTTGCTCTGTTTTTCTGAATTAATGACTTAATTATCTCGTAATTCTGAGATAATTAACTCGTTAATTCAGAAAAACAGAGTAGATTTTTTTTTCCTCAAGTGAATGCAATACGCTTCCGTAATCTAGCGGAGCTACTGATCAACAAAGCACAGAATGCAGACTGAATAAAGCCAGTGTGCAAAGAGCAAAACATTCAGCAGGAGCTAAAATACAAGCTTAATCAACACAGAGGAAGAGATTTACTTTACCTGCTGATATGAAGACTGCTTGTCCATGATAACCGCAGCAGACGAGAACACAGAGAGAGTGAGGAGAGAAACACTCGCTCTCTCTCTCTCTCTCTCTCTCTCTCTCTCGCTCTCTCTCTCTCTCTCTCTCTCTCGCTCTCTCTCTCTCGCTCTCTCTCTCTCTCTCTCGCTCTCTCTCTCTCTCTCTCGCTCTCGCTCTCTCTCTCTCTCTCAAGCATATTATGTAAGGGATAATGTAGAATCTGCCAGTCATAACCACACAAAATAAACCCGACGGGGTGATCAGGTCGCCTACGCCAAGCAGAGTCATTTATTATCCAGATACTCATCAAATAAATTATTAAACTGACATGAAATGTTGAAGTTGAACCTTTTTTATATACATAGGCTATTTTATATTTTTAAGATTCTAAAGTTTAACTATTTATTATGCGAGAAGAAAGAAGAGAGAAGAAGACTTAATAGATCACGACTTAATACAATTAACAGACATGCAACCACAGGGTCATTAGTAGCCTATATGATGTTCTAGTGTTTATTAATCGGCAGCGGCTATTTGCACTTTAAGGTTTTATATATGCTATTTAAACTATTTCTATTTACACTATGTACAAATAACAGTAGCCTATTTTCTGCTATTTATAGGCCTACTACTTATTGCAAATAGTGGCAAATATCTGCACTTCATTATTGTAGTACAATAAACAGTATGCAATAATAACGTATTGAGTCTAAATGATATTTTTTATTAGTAGGCTGTTATTAATGGATGCTGCCTTATTGGGACAATAAAACTCTCCCTGCAACCACCCCGACCCTACTCGATACTTTTTTAACTTTTTGATTATTTCTTTATTTTTTCTGGAAAATAAATTCCTTTTAAATATAATAAGAGAAGGACAAGTTCGGCTAAAGGCGGATTCGAACTCGGGTCGATCGCATCATAAGAAACGCGTTATTAAGCCTTCATCATCTATCACTGAAACCATCGATTGACGGCCGTCTTTTGTAATGTTGTCCAATCACACATTGGTGGGCGGAGTTAATGCAAATAGCCTCTACCAAAAAAATAGACACTCCATTATTACTTGTCCACAGAATGCCACAGCTGACCAATAGGAGTCAAAGTGAGCCATGCAACATATTTATATAATGCTCCATCTTTTAGACATTGCCTCTGTGGAGTTTGTAGAGTTAATGATGAGGTCTTGTAAAGCATCGTGATGTGTGTGGGTTGGTGGGTGGGTAGAAAGGGGCTGGGGACATATAAACACATCACATGAAAACATCCACACATACATTCTCATGTGTTAAGGGAATGTAATGTGCTTCAGGACACTGATCTTCTGTTCTAGTGTGGAAATGCATGGGGAAAACACCAGAACACGCAAGACATCGTGAACCGCTTTCAACGAACAGCTCGCATCAAAATAAAAATCCATCATATGCACAACATCATGGCGCTCTAAATCTAAAGTATCTAAATCCCATTGAACTGCACTGAAAAAAAATGCTATTGTTTGACTTCAGAAGAATAGAAAGAATAATATAAGCACTTTGATGGTGCTTAGGTGCCCTTTTTTGAAGCTTTTAAGTCCCGGTTCTCATTCATTTTAACTGCATAATATTATTATTCAAAATGTATTATTTTGTGTTCCTTGGAGCAAAGTTACTGGTTGGGATAAAACTCAGTCACATGTATTATGATGCATTGTTTACTGGGCTGTTAATGAAATCAGGAGGCAGACACTGAACACTGAACAGGAGTTTATCTTTTACTAAGAAACATGCAGCTTGACCAAAAACGTCAGGGCTATAACTGATGCCACCAGAATAACACTGTGTCTTGCAAATATTACGTACCTATGTGCATATTGCATATGAATCAAAGACTTACTCTATGCCTCTGTCTTTCCTTTGGATTTTTGGCTTGCACTGAGCTGCTTCAGTTGCTTGTAGCTGTGCATATGCATTGTTATGCATGTACTGTTGTATGAATTTTAGTTGGAGTGAATGATAGCAGCTTAGCAGTGAAATAAACAAAAGCTGAAGGGTTTTTAAATTACACAACAGTGAAAAACCTACAAGTTTCAGAAACTGTGTCCACTTCAGCAAAGATAATTATTTCCTCCCTTTACCTTTCGTTTTTTTATGTAAAATACATAAAAAGCTTTAGTAAAGTTATACTTAAATTATTCTGAGGAAACTTTCCACAATTTTGGTGCTTTGTGGATTGCAACAGTAGATGCATTTAAAGCTTTAAATGTGTTTTTATTTATCTAAATGTTTTTTTCAGTTATTTGACTTAGAAGGTTATTATTTTATATTTCATTTATATATGTAATGTCCTTTTTCAAATGAAGCAGTAATTCCTATCGTCAGACTTTCCTCTGGCAGTGCATTGTTGCTAAGCAACTAAATGGAAATGTACAGTAGAAATAGGACAGTTTGAGATTATAACACAGAAGGGAAAAGCACACATACTGTAGGTGATGAATATGACAGTTAAAACTGAAGAAAAACTATTTACTCGCTATGCACTTACTAAGCACGCTCAATGTTTCGCATCATGTAAAACTCTTCATATTTCATGCGGTATGAGAAGGATGCTTCAGTAAATAATGTCACCACTTCACAAAAAATCTCCACATGCACACAACTGCGTTTATCAAGACCTCGCCTCTCCTCTATAACCCCATGTGTCATCGCGGTTAGTTGTCATGCCAACAAGTAATGAACTGCAAACGGCTTTGACCACTGCCGTTTTGTCCTGCATTTTATATAATAGCACTCATGAGACTGAGAAGTAGCTTATCAGTGCTGCAGATTCCTGAGTGGCATAATGGTACTCAGAATAAATAAATAAATAAATTAGCAGTCCCTAATCTTCGGCGATGAGATGATTTGTGACAGTCAGTGAATTGGTTATGGTTTTGCAGTTATTAAACAGTCCCTGAGAGAGAAACATGACATGTACTGCTGATTAATGAGGTCTATACAGGTGATGGCTGCAGGGTTGCCAGGTTTTCACAACAAAACCTGCCCAGTTACTACTCAAAACTAGCCACATTTCGATGGGAAAAATCACACTCCAAGGGGGTGAAATAGCTAGGCCTACACGTTTTTTGGCAGGGTTCCCCTGGTAAAATTCGTATTCCAGAGGCTAAAGAAATCACGTTATTGGGGTCGCTTTGACCCAGGGGCGTCAAACTCAGTTCCTGGAGGGCCGCAGCCCTGCAGAGTTTACACACCTGATCCAGCTAATCACGTCCTTCAGGCTAATTTGAAAATTAAGTCACCTGGCTTTTATGGCACAGGTGATTGGCCCATGAGCACAAATGGCCGATTTCAAATCGTCATGCGTCAACTGAGCAAGTTCCATTGAGATTAATAGCATTATCATATTGCTTTCTCATATACCTTCTCGGGCAAACGTAGACCTCTTTAAGCAGGAAACATGATAGTCAATATTTAGGAGGAGGGGTCTTCTGTTGGTGAGGTTGTGGAGCTAAAGGCTCGGATGTGACAAAATCTACCCACTTATGAATACTGCCTGTTGTGTATCGGCTTCTGGGCCTGTCTTATGGACATTAAAGCTTTGAGGATACCTCAGGAGCAACCCAAAAATGCAACACCAAGCCGACATCAGTGAACTAGCAGTGCCAAAGCCAACTGTGTTGTTATTTCACATCGCCTGCGTCTGGGCCAAAAAGGTGGCACTTGAACACACCACAAGGACTATACAGCCAACTAGCACACACTGTACTTCTGTGTCTGCATGAGAGGAGAGGACTTTCTGAAGCAGCAGGTGGCAGTATACTGCAGCACTTGCTTTCCATTTTAAATATGATCATTTGGTCTTCACTTTCTTAGTTCCAGAAGGTCATGTCTTTACGAAAACATTTGCATAATGTAATGCTCAGATAAGAGGAAGATGTCAAATTAGAAGATCCTTCTGTGATCCCACTTCATCATTTGCTTTAGTCATAACCAGTGTTGGGGGTAACGCATTACAAGCAACTCGAGTTACGTAATCAGATTGCATTTTTCAAGTAACTAGTAAAGTAACGCATTACTTTTAAATTAACAAGAAGAGTTACTTTTTCAAATAAGTAACGCAAGTTACTTTGTTTTCTGATTTATTCACTGACACCTTTCCTGTCCCCGTGTTAAGAGAAACTGGGAGTAAGTGTAGAGGCAGAGGCATTTTCTTCAGCTTGACTGAGGCTTATTAACTTCACTCTTTGTGTGAAAGGGCCTTTACAGTTGCCAAAAATATAACTTTGGGGTTTTATTGTTAAAAATAAATAAGCGAGCCCAGCCCAGGTGACAAAACGTTACGCAAAAGTAACATAATGCATTACTTTCCATAAAAAGTATCTAAGTTAACGCAGTTTTTTAGCTTTTTTTAATAGAGTAACGCAATATTATGATGCATTACTTTTGAAAGTAGCTTTACCCAACACTGGTCATATATAAAAAATGAAAATGAATTTCCCTAACACTGCAGATGATGCAACAGAGCTCTGGCATCTGGCTAAAGTATTGTAATTTCAGCTATTACAAAATGAAAAAGAGACACAGATGTGATATGTAACTGATGTTTGTTTGATTGATTTTTTGGTAGGAATTTTATCATCCATGGGCTTCAGCAAAAAACACCTGAAGTGAGATTAAATCATAAACCGTTGTGGTATTATTAAATGTATTATTTATAAAGTAGAATTTTATGAAAAATAAAAAGAAATAAGAGCATAATAAAAGATAGAAAGAAGAGATATAAAGACAGCATTGCGCCCCAAAAGGGGTGTTTTGTGCATGTTGTGAGTGATGGTCTCCATTTGACCACTTTAAACTGTTTTCTGCCATCAGTGGTCAGAGAGCAGGACCTGCAGTTCATGAGCTGGGTTTTGTTGTATTGTGTGGAATCAGTGTCGGGAAAGTTACTTTGGAAATTTAAGAGATTACAGATGACAAGTTACATTACATTTACATTTAGTCATTTAGCAGATGATTTTATCCAGAGGACAATAGAAGCAATCATAACCAACAAAAGAGCAATAATATGCAAGTGCTATTTTTAAGAAAACAAGCAGTTTGAAAACGAACAGAGAGTGCTAGTGTTAGAGGGTCAAGTTACCCTATTTAAAATTGTATAAGTAGGCTATATGTAACTATTGCATTTACTTTACTAATGTAATGTAACTGATTACATAAGTTATGGCATCACAATTCATTAAGAGTTATAATACTATGTTATAAATAGTGAAATAGTAAATATAAACAGTGGGCTGTTCGTGTTTGATTCAATAAAGAACCGAGTCATTCACTCGTGAATAGTAGACCACTGGTTGCGCTAGAAGTGGAATTCATTCAAAAGAACCGGTTCATTCGAGTCATTCGCTCGTGAATCGGACTGTACTGGTCAGATTTAGTAGCGGTGCAGGTGAACAAGTATTGCCTACTGCAGGAGATTCGGTGTATTTAGTAGCCTATTCCCTATCCTAGGTTTCGGGGGAAATGCACGTTAGATAACCTTTAACAGGAGCCAAATGCCTGAGTAAGAATAAGAACCGGTTCTCTGCGCCTAAGCCTATTTAAAAACAGAAGCAGGTGAGGTCGGATCCCGGTGAAGTGATGTGTTGTGGTTAGATGGGCAATCCCTGCAGTGTGTGCGAGACTGAGAGAGGATCAGGACTGTGAGCCCAGCATCAGCTCAGAAGAAGGATATGACTGACATGGAGCAGCAGACTGGATCAGGAGAGTGATGGGGATGGGCTCCGCTCCGAGGAAGCAGCTTCTCCCAGCAGGTAACATTATATTCACTTTATCCGCGGTAAGGACTATTTAACACAATCACACATTAATGTCACATGAATATGAACTTTATTTCAACTAGACTATGAAATGTTATCAGTCTGTGCCGGATTAATTAGCTTAATCTGTTGTGTTTTTCTTCTGACGTAAACTTCCCTGTAATCCCATTTAAAGCAGAGCACTTCAGGATTATTAGAGAATAGATCAACAACACAAGAAACTGATCACAAAGTTAAAATGTCCTGTCCGTTTTTATTGCAGCGTATTTGTTTTACATGAAGGTTAAATATAAAGTCATGTAAAATATTGGTATTTACTTTATAGTGAATCGGGTTTTACTAGAGTACAATACAATTAACAGCACTATATTTATATATTTATCTGTACCAAATAGTGTAGGATACTAAATAAATTCTCTCTCTCTCTCAATATATATACTGTATATAAATACACACACACACACACACACACACACACACACACACACACACACACAAACATACACACACACACAAACATACACACACACATACTCACACACACACACACACACACACACACACACACATGTTGGTTTTTGTGGTTTATGGGGACTCTCCATAGGCGTAATGGTTTTTATTCTGAACAAACTGTGTGTGCTATTGCCCTACACCAACCCTACACCTAAACTTAGCCCTCACAGGAGACTTTGTGCATTTTTAGATTGTCAAAAAACACAATTTAGTATGTTTTTTAAGCCTTTTGAATTACGGGGACATAGGCAGTGTCCTTATAAACCACCTTCATATTGTAATACCTCTGTCATACCCATGTCATTATACACATTTGTGTCCTCATAAACCACATAAACATGCACACACTCACACACACTCACACACAGATACACACACACACACACACACACAAACACACACACAAGCACACACACACACACACACACACATATATACTTTATGATATTATTTTTAATATATATTAACATTTTTACTTTTTTAATTTCCACAGTAGAGGAGCAGTCTCTTAACACAGATTCATCCTCATCTTCATCATCAACACCTCCTTCATCGTTTAATAACTCTGCTGTGCCGCTGATCATCATCACCGCTCCGTCTCGAGAAAACCTCTTAGAGACGCCGGTGCGTCTGAAGATAGCGGACGCTAATAAAGAGCCGCGGCCCTCGGGGGGTCCTGTGTTCGTGGGCCGGGGTCGTTTTGTCACGGGCACAGCCTGATTTACACAGGTATGAAATTAAAATGTTATTAATGCAGTCATGGGAGTAAATGATACAGAGTTAAACTTTTTTTTTTTTTAATAAGTACCACGTGACAGCGTTGTTAGTATTCTTAATAATCATTATTAATATATAATTATATAAATAATTATTATTTAAAACACACGCCCATTTTATACACTTCAACTATTAATCTGTTGTTATTTAAATAATAAAAGGACACAAGAAAATAAAACAAAATAAAAAATACAAATTAATTTATCACTTTAAATCACAAATAAATCAGTCACAAATATCTTCTGACTTCGTGGCTTTTTATCCAGTCTTATTTAGTGTGCCTGATTTGCTTTATTAGCATCAATTAACAGTTTTACATTAATTTGACACACAGTAAAGTGTTATATATGCACATTAATCATTGATCCGGGCGAATGAGGGGTGATTGGAGATGGAAAACACAGCAGAGACAGATCTAGAGCCGTTAAAGCTGAAGATGTTTGTAATCCCGCACAGAGAACGGGTGAGACCTGCTGTCTGATAAAACTGTTTTTATTATCAATCAAGAGAGTTTCTGCATGATGTGTGTAGTTAGGGAGATGCAGGAGTGTGAAGGAGTTTGAGAAGATGAACCGAGTTGGAGAAGGAACTTATGGAATCGTGTGTGAGTCTCAGAATGACTGATAAAGCTCAAATATATCATATTCATTCACATATCATCAATAATTATATCGTCCATTAATAGCATTATTATCAAACAGTTGTGCTGCCTGACAACCCTGCTGAAAAAACAAAACTAGACACTATCACAGAATTTGTAATGGTTTTACTGGGACTTGTATTGGTTTTAATGGAAACTGTAAGGTAATGTTGGTCTCTACTGGTAATTGGTCGCCTTGTATTTGTGGTTTATTAAAACCACTAAATCCTAATGGAATATGTCCCAAAACACACTGCAGAAAACCATTTTTTAATGGTTAAAAGCTGATGGTTTGTAATGTATTTGTAGTGGAAACCATTAGAATTTCTGTGATGGTTTCTATTGTTTTGTTTGTTTGTTTTTCAGCAAGTAATATTTACATTTCTTGATTCATTTATTAATTGATTTGTGATTTACAGACCGAGCACGTGATACAAGGACAAATGAAATTGTTGCCCTGAAGAAAGTGTGAATGGATAAAGAGAAAGATGGTCAGTTGGATATTAAAACAGAAAGCAGTCATGTTTGCAGACGCAGCCACCAGTAGCAGTTCCTATTCACTGAAAAATTTTGTCCAAATAGAGAAAAGGTTTACCTGCACAGCTCTTAATAGCTGGCCTTCGTTTCACACCAAAACTTCAACGGTTCTTCTTACATGTACTCAAGTCAATCAGGTTTATTTGTATAGCACCTTTTGACAATACACAGCTTCAAAGCAGCTTTACAGGGTGGATTACTACGTGATATCTCTCATTACTGTAATAGAAAATAACTAATTTCTTGGTATGAGATTAGAGGTTGAAGTATTTTTATCAGGGAGCTGCGGTAGTCTTTTAATCCCTGGGTGAGCAGGCCAGAGGTGACTGTGGCAAGGAACAAAAAACTCTGGCTATACACTTTATTAAACTGTCTTTGAGTTTTGTCTTGGATTTACAGATTAGGCAGATGTAGGGACAGAAAAGTAATCATTTATCTACAGCATCGTGATTGTAGACGTCAACATTTAGTGAGGGAAGTGAAACTGACCAAGGCGGCACCTAGCGTGCTATCAGCAAGAAGGAATATTGCACCTGTAGTGATTACGATGGATTATATCATGATAGAGGATTGCATAAGTACTGCGAAGCGAGGCCATTCAAGGCTTTGTAAGTCATTTTTTAAAGCTGATACCCGATCTGAGAGGTAGCCAGTGTAGAGGAAATAAAATGACAAATTGTATTCTAGCATCTCATGTTTTCAAGTGATTCCAAGTTTCTTGATAATCTCCCTCAGGAGAAGCAAATACAATGAAAAAACAGAGGACCTAATACTGATCCTTGTGGCACTCCATACTTAACCTGTGCTTGGTCTGACATTTCTTCGTTAGCACAAACAAACTGGTAGCGATCAGATAGGTGGGATCTGTGCCAAACAAAATTCTCAAGACAAAATATTGTGGTCTATGTGTTAAAGGCAGTACTAGAAGGGAAAAGAAACTTTAAAAAGCGCAGTACTGTACTATGATAAGGCCCGAATCCTGACTAAAATGCTTCACTGAAACAGTTTCTCTGCAAAGATAAACATATCTGTTTATCTTTGTTCCCTTTAGCAATCTTTGTTGCATTATGTGCCAATGGTGACCGTTCAAAAATGGGGCAAAAAGTTTTTTGTCCAAAGTTTGCATACCTGTATCTCAAGAAGTATTAAAGATATCTTAATGCTCTTTTGCCTCTTTCTGGTGATGAGTTACTGTGAG
Source organism: Barbus barbus (assembly GCF_936440315.1). Taxonomy (NCBI): domain Eukaryota; kingdom Metazoa; phylum Chordata; class Actinopteri; order Cypriniformes; family Cyprinidae; genus Barbus; species Barbus barbus. The sequence continues at coordinate 2,699,635 of NC_136726.1, read as the reverse complement.
CAGGATCTGGCCAGTCCTCTGAAGTTCTCTGAAGCTCAGGTGTGTTTGATGAATGCCCTCATATTCAGTCTGAAATGCTATGTCATAAATCAGAAGCAGAATAGATTGTGATTCTGTTATTGGTAGGTACAGACCAGTACTGCCTCATTTCCTGTCCGTCATTTCATTGAAAACATACTTGAACTCCCCCTACAGCATTTTTCAGATCAACAACAAATTGTGGTTTGACTATCTTCACCCCATACTTGTAATATCTTTTTGACAGGTTAAACTGTTTATATATAATGCATTTAATTCAGTGTCAAGGATATGTTATTATTATTTATGTTATTAATATTATTTTCTTTCTTTGTTTTGCACAGGTGAGGTGTATAGTTCTTCAGCTGCTTAAAGGACTGGCATATTTACATCACAACTTCATTCTTCACAGGTCAGAGTGCGCTCATTCAGGCTTGCTCTGGTCACTAAAGCATTTCCATGTCTTCAGCTGCACAGTAAATCTGCAAACGGGTCATTCCCTGTCAACTCAACCAGAGGTCCCCGGCTCAAATTTTTGTTTTTTTTTCTGATGAAAGACAGACATGTATAAAAATATAAAATAAAATACATGTAAGTGTAAAATATGAAATGTCATGGATGAATATTTACTGAGTAATCCACTATTTTGTCCATTTTCACCTGAGATTTAGAGCCAAATTACAGGAGGGTAAAAATGACTTCAGAAAGATAGCAGCATCATGTTATTTATACACAGATTAGTAGGTCTGTTAGTAAAATCTGTTCCCTTTAGCAATCTTTTTTGCATTATGTGCCAATGGGGACCGTTCTTCATTTTTAAGGCCCAATATGGTTCGGTTTCAGAGATACTGGAATTTCAATATGGCTCCAGGAGTAAATTATTAAAACCGGCATTACAAATTTTCTGAGGTCATAAACCAAATGTGAGTCACATTATTTGTTCTTCAGACATTCCTCTTTAAAAGAAAAGAAGTATCATATTTTTGCTAAGTTGAAACTAGAAGTTTATCTTTTCCTTCTGTCAAAACAACTGCTTTGAACATAACCTGAGTGTTATAAATATTATTTTTCCAAAGTTTGTGTGGCTATAACTCAATAAGTATTAAAGATATCACAATATGATTTTAGATTCTAATTCTTAATAAACTTTTCTTTTTGAATGTTCATTTTCAAGGCCCTACATGATTCAGTCCCAGAGATATGGGGACCTCAATGAAGCTCCAGATTGTTGAATATTACCTATTTTCAGTGGCTGAAAAAAGCAAATGTTGGTCACTTTGTTTGCTTTTTGTTTTTAAAGTGGAATGTCTGAAGAATAAGTGTCATATGTCTATCTTTCTTCAGGAAAAACTATTAGCCAAATCAAAACTTTGAGCCAGGGAAATTTTTGAAATGTGGTTGATTTGACACAGAATGACCCAAAATAATTTTCCTTCCCATGTTTATGAGAAATTATAAATAATGTTGAACTGATAATGAGTTTTCTTAATTCTCAAATTGATACTGGTGATTTTTATCAAAGGGATTTGAAGGTTTCCAATCTATTGATGACAGACAAGGGCTGTGTAAAGATAGGTGAGTGAAACAAAATAATTAACCTTTCATAAATTAAAATATAGGTGATTATTACGAAATCGTGAGAATAGTGAGAATTTGCAGGGAAAATGTGATTTAATAAATAGTGCCACTATGTGAAACATTTGAATATTTTGAAATCAGGCTTGGTTTTCTTTATGCATGATATATTTGTATAGTTTCTTATTTGTTTCTTGATGTTTGGGTTAAAGCATGGTCTAGACATGTTCCTGACCGTTATCTGAGGTTCACCCACATGTTCTGAATAAGAAGCACAGTCATCTGCTGTGTCCTGTCAGTGATGGATGTCTGGTGGTTTTTCCACAGCTGACTTCGGTCTGGCGCGTGTTTACGGTATCCCGTTACAGCCCATGACTCCTCGAGTAGACACACTGTGGTAAGCAGATGAACTCCATGCTGATTAGTCTCTCTATCAGCCTGCTAATCCTTCAAATCCCTCTTTCCATCACTGACCATGTTTTCTTCACAGGTATCGAGCCCCAGAGCTCCTCCTAGGGACCAAGACGCAGACCACTGCCCTGGACATGTGGTGAGAACTGGAGGCACAAGTGTTATGCAGTCAGATTGCCTTTTTAGATATTACTCAAGACAGAGTGGAAAAACAGAGAGGGAAGGAGAGACCTAAGACGTACACTACCAGTCAAAAGTTTCTGGACAGTAAGATTATAAGTCTGCATTTATTTGATCCAAAATACAGCAAAAGCAGTAATATTATGAAATATTTTTACTATTTAAAAGAATAACTTTCTATATATTAAATATATTTTATATTTTATTTATGTTATTATATTTTAAAATGTAATTTATTCCCGTGATTTTAAAGCTGAGTTTTTTAGCATCATTATGAAAATTCAGCTTTGATCACAGGAATAAATTATATTTTAAAGTATATTCAAATAGAAAGTAGTTATTTTAAATAGTAAAAATATTTCACAATATTACTGTATTTTGGATCAAAGAAATGCAGGCTTGGTGAGCAGAAGAGAATCCTTTAAAAAACATTCAAATCTAACTGTCCAAAAACATTTTTTTATTTATCGAAGAACAAAGCCAGCATACATGGCTTACAATAACTATATACAAGCCAGGGTTTGCATTAAAGGAAAGAAAAAAACCCCTCAAAAGCCATATTTATACACACCTGAAATACCAACTATTTATCTTTCACTATATTTTAGTCCATCTTGTTATTATATAAGAAAGTTTCTCAATAAATTCTGACCATGCCTTAATTGTTCTACGTTTAGCTCTGTTAATTCGTGCTGTTGAACGCTCTAACAGCGCAATGTTTTTTAGTTCTATAAGCCACATTTTGTCAGCTGAGAATGTGGGATCATACCTAATTTGAATTGTCTTCTTGGCTGCAGTTAGTGCGGTGTGAAATGCTCTACGTTGGTAAACGTTCAAATTAAGATCAGAATCATCATTCAGCAAACGAATATTGGGATGTTTAGGAATAAACCTTGAGACCATTGGAAAAACCTTATCCCTAAATGTACTGATAAGTGGACAAACATGTACATATAGGTCCCCACAGTATAACTGTCCAAAAACGTTTGGCTGGTAGTGTAAGCTTGACTAGGAACATATTGAAACCATATGGCAGCAATCGAGCAGTGTAGAAACACTATCAAAGTTAGACTGTGATTCTGGCAGTAAAACGCCATTATTTTTCTCCATAGGCAAATTGATTTTTAACGATAAATTAGGCACCTTTGCAGACAGACCCGCTGTGAGCTCTGAGATTGCTATATTTGAACAGTTTTTTTAAATAATCATGTTTAACATGGGAATACCTGGTGAAAACTATTCTACCTTTGATGCTGACAAAATACTTAAATATTTGTATTTATAAGTGCTGTCAACCGATTAATCGTCATTAATCACGTCCAAAATAAATGTTTTTGTTTACATATAAATACACACACATACAGTATATATTTTGAAAATTAGAATAGAAATATATAAATTTATATACATGTAAATATTTTCAAAATATATAATGCATGTGTGTGCATTTATATGTATATAATAAATATACACATTACACACAAACATATTATGTAAACAAAAACTTTTATTTTGGATGCGATTAATCGATTGACAGCACTAGTATTTGTGTGTGTATTTATATATAGCATATATATATATACAGTGAAGCCTGTAGAATTTTCTATATTTCTACATAAATATAACCCAAAACAACATCCTGAAAGTAGACAGAGAATCCAATCAAAAATATATACTTTTTTCATTTATTAATAGAGAAACATTATCCAGTGTTACACATCTGTGAGTGGCAAAAGTATGTGAATCTTTGCTTTCAGTGTCTGGTGTGACTCCTTTTTGCAGCTAAACGTTTCTGGTATCTGCTGATCAGTCCTGCACAACATCTTGTAGGAGTTTAAGCCCATTCCTCAGTACAGAACCGCTTCAGCTCTGTGATGTTGGTGGGTTTCCTTATGAACTGCTTGCTTAGGTCCTTCCACAACATTTTAATTGGATTAAGGTCTAGACTTTGACTCAGCCGCTTCGAAACATTAACTTTGTTCTTCTTTAACCATTCTTTGGTAGAATGACTTGTGTGCTTGGGGTCGTTATTGCCGCATGACAGATGTCCTGACATTTTATTTTCGAATTTGCTGGTGTAATTCAGAAATCATTGCTCCATCAATGATGGCAGGCTGTCCTGGCCCAGATGCAGCAAAACAGGCCCAAACCAGGATACTACCACCACCATGTTTCACAGATGGGATACAGCTCTTAAGCTGGAATGCAGTGTGTTCTTTTCTCCAAACATCATGCTTCTCATTTAAAACAAAAAGATCTATTTTGGTCTCATCTGTCTCAAAACATGTATCCAATAGTCCTCTGGCTTGTCCACATGATCTGTGGCAAACTGCAGACGGGCAGCGATGTTCGTTTTGGAGAGCAGTGGCTTTCTTCTTGCAACTCTGCGATGCACTCCATGGTTGTCCAGTGTTTCTTTTGATGGTGGAGTCGTGAACATTAACATTAGCCAATGAGAGCAACTCCTGTAATTACTTAGAAGTTACCCTAGCTTCCTTTGCAACCTCGCGGACTATTACACGTCTTGTTTTTGGAGTGATCTTTGTTGGTCGACCACTTCTGGAGAGGGTCTTAAATTTCCTCCATTTGTACACAATCTCTTTATTTATTTATTTTATTTATTTAGTCATTTAGCAGACGCTTTTATCCAAAGCGACTTACAAGGAGGAGGACAAAGGAGGGAGGAAAATGTTTTAAAGAGCATGCGAGAGTTAGGCGAATTGTTAATTTTGTCATGATAGTATGTCCTTTTAGCAGTGGAAACATTAGCAGAGAAGTCAGAGAGGAGTGATCGATATAAATCAAGGTCAGTAGGATTTTGTGATTTGCACCATACCCTTTCCGCAACTCTGAGTTTAGAACGATGTTTTTGGAGAACATCAGATAGCCAATGGGCAGAAGGGGTGGTACGGGCTGGCTTGGAAGATAAGAGGCAGAAAGTATCTAAACAAGACGTCAGAGTGGAACAGAAAGTATCAGTAGCAGTAGCACTGTTAGCATCAAGAGAGGATAACTGTTTAGGGGGAGGAAGCGAAGATGAAACCATAACAGATAGCCAGGAGGGTGAGAGTCAACGCAAGTTACGTCGAAAAGTGACATGTGGAGGGGTATGTGATGTGTCAGGAATCATCCATCCATCCATCCATCCATTATCTCCCGCTTATCCGGAATCGGGTCGTGGGGGCAACAGCCTAAGCAGGGAAACCCAGACTTCCCTCTCTCCGGCCACTTCGTCCAGCTCTTCCAGGGGGATCCCAAGGCGTTCCCAGGCCAGCCGAGAGACATAGTCTCTCCAACGTGTCCTGGGTCTTCCCCGAGGTCTCTTCCCGGTGGGACATGCCCGGAACACCTCCCCAGGGAGGCGTCCAGGAGGCATCCTAGCCAGATGCCCGAGCCACCTCATCTGGCTCCTCTCGATCTTTTAAGCCGACACCTTATTGTGGTGGAGGGGTTTGCGTGTTCTTATGATCCCAAGAGCTATGTTGTCCGGGGCTTATGCCCCGGGTAGGGTCACCCATGGCAAACATGTCCTGGGTGAGGAGCCAGACGAAGAGCGACTCAAGAGACCCCTAATGAAGAGAAAGATCATGGAGAAATGTTTTCCCTTGCCCGGACGCGGGTCACCGCGGTCCCCCTCTGGAGCTAGGCCTGGGGGTGGGGCTCGATGGCGAGCGCCTGGTGGCCGGGCCTATACCCATGGGGCCCGGCCGGGCAAAGCCCGAAAAGATGACATGGGTCCCCCTTCCAATGGGCTCACTACCCATAGGAGGGGCCATGGGGGTCGGGTGCAGTGTGAGTTGGGTGGCAGCCAAAGGCGGGTTCCTTGGCGGTCCGATCCTCGGCTGCATAAGCTAGCTCTAGGGACGTGTCAGGAATCAAGTTGAGGTTAAGAGTGAGGAGGAAGTGATCTGAGGTGTGCAGTGGAGTAACCAGCACATGATCAGTGGAACAGTGTCGTCTGTAAATAAGGTCCAGTTGGTTCCCTGATTTGTGAGTAGCCGTAGTTAGCACTCTCTTGAGATCAAAAGAGGCAAGCAGAGTGTGAAAGTCTGCAGCCTGAGGTTTATCTAGGTGGATGTTGAAGTCTCCAAGTAAGACTAAGGGAGTACCATCCTCGGGAAAGGTTGAGAGCAATAAATCTAATTCTTCCACAAAGTTACCTAGTGATGCTGGAGGACGATAAACAACTACAAAACGGATTTTTAGAGGGTAGGTAATAGTAACCGAATGTGATTCAAAAGAGCTGTTGATACTCCGAGATGGTAAAGGAGTAAATTTCCAATTATTAGAGATGAGCAGACCAGTACCTCCACCTCTTCCAGACAAACGGGGGGTGTAGGAAAAGGAGAAATTATTGGAGAGTGCTGCAGGTGTAACATCGTCCTCTGGTTTGATCCAGGTCTCTGTCAGGGCCATGAGGATTAAACTTGAATGACTAGTAATGGAAGTAATGAAATCAGCTTTGTTGACAGAAGATTGACAATTCCAGAGACCAATAGAAAAAGAAAGTAATGTATTAGCAGACATAGGCAAAGTGCGCAGGTTGATAGGATTGCGCTGTCTACAGTGTGTGATGCGTGGCTTGCGAGTGGTAGTGATAGTATTGATCTGGAAACACGAATAGGTTATAAAAACTAAAACAGAAGTGAAACAAGTAGTAGGAATGAGGATAATTAAAATTATGTCCTCTGCCGGTGTCCCTGTCCGGTGGAGTCGCACGGTAGAGTCGATGGTCTTTACACTCTTCGGTCTTCACACGAGGAGGGCTTTACACGACGGCTGCCGCGGTATAATAACCTTTTTTTATACCTGTCTAACAAATAACTATTCGAATTCAGCAGAACCCACTTTCCTGTTTTATCACAAAAAAGGCCAAGCAAGTGCAGACACTGACAAGATACGTGATACAGTATGAGACCAAACGCAATTTCAGCAAGGATCGATAGTCAACAAAATAAGCATCTTTAGAGATAGTTTTGTAAGCTTTTCCAACCTGATGAGCAACATAAACTCTTTTTCTGAGGTCCTCAGAGATCTCCTTTTTGCATGCCATGATACACTGCCACAAACATGATCAGACATTAATAGATCCCTTTTCTTTAAATAAAGCAGTGCTGGCACTGACACCTGATAGTCAATCCACTGAATGAAAACACCTCTGAACAGACGGACTCTAACTTCACCTTCAGTTAAACTGTGAATCCTAGAGGTTCTTTTACTTTTGCCACTCAGCTATGTAATATTGGATAATTTTCCTGAAATTATATATTTTCGTCTCAATTGTTTGATTGGGTTCTCTTTGTCAACTTTCATAACTTATGCGAAAACGTAATGATCTTTTGTGTTATATTTATGCAGAAATGTAGAAAATTCTAAAGTGTTCACAGACTTTCAAGCACCACTGTGTATGTATATATATATATATATATATCGTCATCATGCCGAGAGAGAATGTAAACAAGGCCTGTATGAGAGCGAGAGAGGCTCAGCCAGCTGATGGAGGGAAAAACTGCAGCATTTTCGACAGCAAACATACCTTTCAATGAAAAAGAAATTATCACTCTTGTGAAGAGTGACACATTAAAGTTAGCATACAAAAAAATCGATTGTCTGTTGCTTTAAAGTCTTAATTTGTAGATCCTCTGTCATGTCATCTGTCTTTTGTTACGCATCAGTTTAGTAAGATGGATATCACAGAAACATCTGTAGCAGGAGCCCAGTGGTGTGTTGTGTTCTTCATGAACAGATGTCTGTTCTCCTCATGCAGGGCTGTTGGCTGCATCTTTGCTGAGCTTCTTGCCCACAAACCTCTTCTTCCTGGAGCCTCAGAGATCCAGCAGTTGGATTTGATCGTCCAGCTGTTAGGAACACCTAATGAGAGCATCTGGCCGGTACGAGATCGGCTTCAGAGTCAGATGCTTGAATGAAAAGTGTTGTCTTGTGTTCTGTGTTTAGAGAGAACATCTGATGCAGCTTAACCAGAGTTTCTTGTGAATTTTAGGGCTTCTCACGCCTGCCGCTCGTTGGGCAGTACAGTCTGAGGAAGCAGCCCTACAACAACTTAAAGAACAAGTTCACCTGGTTATCAGAAGCTGGTTTGAGACTGCTCAACCTGCTGTTCATGTACAACCCACAGCGCAGGTAAAACAGAGTAAATTTTAGCATGTCTTATTTGTTTTTTAAAGGTCCCATATTGTCAAAACTGAAATTTCCTGGCTTTTTTCATGATAACAGAGGTCTAGGGGCTATGTAACTACCATAAAAGGTTCAAAACAGTCAATCCACAGTAAAGTGCACACAGCCTGCATAAAGTAGCTGTGTTTTTTCACGAGCCGCTGTGACTTCCGTAAAAAAGGGGCATCCGAAAAACTCAGTCACCGCCTTCAGTCACCATCCCGAGAACTGCCTTCCATCCTTTTGCCAGACCCCCAGGCAGCATAGCGTCCATGCCATTGCTGAGCAACAATACGGAAACATGTCGAAAAGGTTGACTTTAACGGACGAAACCAGATTGGCCAACCTGTATCATTACACACTCACTCAAAGAATGATCTGACAGGATTGTTACTATGAGATGCACATCTAACGTGTATCTAGTCATGATGACGTACTGTATATACATTTCAATTTCAGCAGGCAACTACTTTTACAGCTACATTATTCCACACACAATTAATCACAATGTTTATACAATTACAAATGATTATATATAAATCGTCAGTTTGTTGTTTTACACACATGCACACAGATATTATTCCAGACACGACAGTCATGAGATGCAAGAAATCTTTAGACGCACCCATAACAACAAAAGACAATACTTTATTGAACCTTTTCTGATAAGTGTGCGCTGCAAACGCAAGCATTTTTGACGATCGTTTCTGTCCAGTCTGCTCTTTTTAACCACAGCTGTCGTGGGTTTTTGTCGTGGGTTTGATCATTTAACTCAGCTCCAGTGTATGGTAAAGCGCAAGCCGTAGTAATTTTTGACGCAATCGACCCGAGTTCGAATCCACCTTTTGCAGAACTTTTTTTTTTCTTTTCAAATCTCAGAAAGGCATTTATTTTCAATAAAAATCTGAAATAATCAGAAAGTTGAAAATAAAGTCTCGGGTAGGTGTAGGGAGGGTTATTTTGTCCAAATAAGGTGGCATCCATTTAATAATTTGAATTAACATTTAGGGATGCACCGAATGTTCGGCAACCAAATTTATTCAGCTAAAAATAGCAACAATAAAAAAATTAATAAATAGCAAAAAATCCTGCTATTTTAACACAGTGTAAATAGAATCTATAGCTATTTGCATGTAGTGTAAAAAAGAAAAAAACTTAGTAAAATACGTGATGTACTGGTTCAGTGTAATAATGTTATGTGATGATCTTGCAGAGCCACAGCGAATGATTGTTTAGATAGTTCCTACTTCAAGGAGAAGCCCTTGCGTAAGTACAGGCTTATTTCATTTCTTACTTTTACACATTTCTCTGTATTAGATGCTGTTTGTGGCCGATTTTCTGACCGTGTTTCACTCTGCAGCTTGTGAACCAGAGCTGATGCCCACGTTTCCTCACCACAGAAACAAACGGGGAGGCCCTGTGACGGAAAACCAGTCCAAAAGCAGCAAAGTATGACCTCACAGATGTGTTTTACTTTCTGATTGGACACTTGTGTTCTTATTATACTCTCAAGATATTGTACAAGTTAAAAGTTCACGCTTGCAGACATGAGATACAGTGTAAATAATACAAATAAATCCTAATTAGGGGAGTTATGAGCACATGTTGCTTTTTTTGTACAAAGATTAAACAAATGAATCACGTGACTTTTTTTTTTTTATGTAAAAAATGTCACCTTTGATGTGTTGATCTGTGAAGCGGTATTTATCAGATCAGCCAAATTACTTCAAATATTAACGGGCAGTTGTTTTTTTGTCTATTTGTCCAATCAGAATTTCAACTCCTCCCAGTTAAAGGATTTGATATTTATAGATTTGATAGAAATGTTATGATCCTGACGTCCTTGAATACCAGGGGAAGACGTGGGATAAAGGGTCTTCATGGGAATATTACTTACTGAACCAGTGGTCTAGAATGAGCTTGACAAGTAAAGTCGAGACCAGATGAAGCCGGCTGCTGTCTGAACATTTCTGTTTTCAGATTAAATGTAGTCATTAGTAAATTAGAGAAATTAGTCAATGATTTTTCCTTGGCAAGGAATGGCTGATTGCCTTCAGACCCCTTATTGATTTATGAATCTCAAATACGATGCTTTCTATTAACAACAACAACAAATCATTCAGTAAAGAAACAATATCAGTAAGCTATTGAGCTGATTTTGTGAGGTACATACGATTAATATTTGGATAGGTACATTGTGTTTAATTCTTGCACATTTTCTTCACAGCATTATCCATTCTCCTTCTCAAACGGAAAGTCGGGTTTTTTTCTGGAAACATACACAGCATGTTCATAGAAACTTATCCTTGGTTATAATGTTACAGAACTACTGTCAGAAAGCAGGTTTATCCATTTTAAGCAGCGTGGATAGGCTGAAGTAAATACAGCTGCACAAACAATGCACAAAATCTTTTAAAAGTGATTTCTTTTTTCTTTTTTATCAGATTAGGTTAATGTTATCCTTCAAAATGAAAGACAGCTGTAACACACTTACAACGCATCTGCTTGATCAGGAACTTTTCAACAAGTGAACTGTTGATGGGTGAGTCTGTCAAATACACGGCCAGGTCATATTTCAGCATCAAAAGGAAGATACATTGAAAACAGTGTCACTGGAAAACAAAAATCTGAATGGTTGTAAAACAGACTTGATTTTCTTTACCCAAAATATGATTAAAGAACATCAAGCCGATTTTATTTTTTTTTGCATTGTGAAACTCTTTTCATGAAGCAAATCTCAATTACTATAGAGATAAAAATCATCTACATTAATAATTGTCCAAATAGGTTTCGTTTTCTTTCCAGATATATATATTTCTTTCTGTTTAATTCTGAGGTTTAGCGTGACCCAGACGTGTCTTTGAGAGATTCACCCAAACCACGTTAATACAGTAAATTGCTGCAATACTAAGCTGGACAAAAAAAAAAAAGATACTGAAGAAGCTCAAATTGGTCTGCACTCAAAACAATCCAAAAACTGAGAATAAATTAACATAAATAATCATCGACGAGAGCTGTAATGTTGGAAGCTGGTTCGGAATAAAAGGCCGACAGACAAAATCTTCATAAAATGAATACTTCAACAAATTTGATTATGTAAACAAAACAATTTAAAGCGAGCTTCCTGCTCTCTCTTGCTCTTTCCAGTCTGCTGAGTGTGATGTGTAGTGTTGGGCGGTTAGAGATGTCAGATTGGGTCGGGCTGCGGGTTAGTTTAGACTAGACAGTCCTGGTTGAGTTGGGACAGCTACACTGGACTGAGTGGTGTGGCGTGCTTCAGCCCTCCTGTCCAAAATCCTCTGTGAACTTCTTCACCTTCAGCAGGTCTTCTGTGTTGACGGTGGGGCGTGTGGTCACCAGAGAGCGCAGCATGTCGGACTAACACACACACACACACACACACACACACACTTTATAAATAAATGTAATACATGAATAAATGTGATTAATTGCTGTGATGCAAAGCTGAATTTTCTGCATCATGACCCCAGTCTTCAGTGTCACATGATCCTTCAGAAATCATTCTAATATATAACAATTATTATTAATGCTCACTTAGTAATAATGGTTATTAATTATTGTCAGTGTTAAAAACAGTATATTTGCTGCTTCATATTTTTGTGAAAACCTTGATACATTTTCTTTCAGGATTCTTTCGTAAATAGAAATTTCAAAAGAACAGCATTTAACTGAAATTAAAAAGGTTACTTTTGTCACATTATAAATGTCTTTACTGTCATTTTTGCCCAATTAAATGCAACCTTGCTGATAAGTATAAAACAAGTATAAAATTGTTCATATATATATTGTATTGGTGTTTGGTGATAGTTTTTGGCTCAAGGTCTGCATATAAAGTCACACCAGAGGAGTTCAGCTGGGATCAGGACTTGGCTTTCTGCAGACCAGTCCAGTTCTTCCACACTGACTCAATCAATCAGGTCTTTCTGAACCGTGTCTTATACACAGAGACACTGTCATGTTAGAATAGAAAAGGGTTCTGTCCAAACTGTTGCTATAAAATTAGAAGCACACAATTCCCTAGAATATCATTATATGCTTAAACATTAAGATTTGTACTCATAGAAATAACTAAAGTAGTCAAACCTGTTCATTAGAAGGGGGTGCCAATACTTTTGGCAATATAGTGTATGTATATAGTGTACTATACTGTATAGTCATGGTCAAAAATATCGGCACCTTTGGTAAATATGATAAAAGAAGGCTGTGAAAATTAATCTGCATGGTTAATCCTTTTGATCTTTTATTTTAAAACAATTCACAAAAATCTAACCTTTCATTGGATAATAAGAATTTAAAATGTTTTTCTCTAATACACATTGGCCACAATTAACGGCACCCTTTTATTCAATACTTTTTGAAACCTCCATTTGTCAGTTTAACAGCTCTAAATGTTCTCCTATAATGCCTGATGAGGTTAGAGAACACCTGACAAGAGATCAGAGACCATTCCTTCATCCAGAATCTCTCCAGATCCTTTAGATTCACAGCTTCTTCTCTTCAGTTCACCTCACTCATTTTCTACAGGGTTCAGGTCAGAGGACTGGAATGGTCAGCAGAAGCTTGGTTGTGTGCTCAGTGACCCATTTTTGTGTTGTTTTTGAGGTTTGTGTTTGGATTATTGTACGGTTGGAAGATCCAAACATGGCCCATTATAAGATTTCTAACAGAGTCAGTCACTTATTGATTTTTTATCTGTTGGTATTTGATAGAATCCATGATGCCATGTGTCTAAACAAGATGTCCAGGACCTCCAGCAGAAATATAGGTACATCAAATATACAGATGTATATTTCATTATACTTTTTATCCCTGTGTTCACCAAACCCATCTTGAGTGTTTGCTGCTAAAAAGCTCATTTTCATCTGACCATAGAAGCCAGTCCCATTTGAAGTTCCAGTCCTGTCTGATAACTGAATATGCTGGAGATTGTTTTTGGATGAGCTAGGAGAATTTTTCTTGAAACCTTCCCAAACAACATGTGCTGATGTAGGACAATTTGTTTTAAGGTTTTCTGACCCCGAGACTCAACTGTTTTCTGTAATTCTCCAGCTGTGGTCCTTGGAGAGTCTTTATCCACTCAAACTGTCCTCCTCACCGTGCATTAGGACGATTTAGACACACGTCCTCTTCCAGGCAGTTTCGTAATTGGAAATTCTTAATTATTGCCCTGATGGTGGAAATGAGAATTTTCACTGCTCTGAGCTTCACAAATTAGTGAAGTGGCTTTAAGAAAAGAGCTAGTTATCTTTTGCTGCACATCAGAAATATATTCTTTGGTTTTTCTCATTGTGATGGATGATTAAGGGAATTTGGGCTTTGTTTTCCCTCCTATTTATATTTTTGTAAAACAGGAAGCCATGGCTGGATAATTTCATTTTCATAATCATCCTGGAGTGCTCAAAATTGTGAATATTAATAGGAATATACTTCAGAGATATTTTACTCATAAGAATATCTGGGGTGCCAATAATTGTGTCCAACGTGTATTTGAGAAAAACATTTCATAATGATATTTCCTCCCATTTTAAATTCTTATTCTCCAATGAAAGGTTAGATTTGTGTGAATTTTTTAAATAAAATATCAAAAGGATTAACAATGCAGATTAATTTTCACAGCCTTCTTTGACCATATTTACCAAGGGTGCTGATACTTTTGGTCGTGTGTGTGTGTGTGTATATATATATAATTTATTATATATATCACAGAATACACAGAGCTGGGTAGGAACTGATTTACATGTAAACTGGATTTTGTAATCAGATTCCAAAAATGACGTACTTGTAATTAGAGTAAATTACATTTTAAAACACTCGTAATCAAACTGCAGTTACTTTTTATGGATTACATGATAACATTATTTACACAATAGCAATTATTTATTCTGAATTTATTGATTCTACCTAATTCTCATCTTTTAAATGTTCCTTTCTAAAATAGCCTTTTGCTTATATACACTCAGAAAGTCTCCAGTTTAGTGGAGATTCACACAGCGTAAATACAGCTGCATTTTGAACACATTAAGTTTTTATTTTCAATTTTCACTCAGGTGGTTAGTTAACCATGTATTACTTTGTCTTTTAAACATATTAAAATGCACAAATTCACCAACTTTGTCATCTGATTCTCTTTCACCTAATACATTTTTATTTGAAGTACACTTGAGATTTTTAAATAAATATTTTAATAATTAATTAACATCTGCATGTTCAAAGTTCCCTGTTGGTTGTGGTCACATGACATGCAGGTAAACAAATAAAATATTTGTTTGCTTTTTTTCAGTAAGTGTTTTATTTAAATTCATTTTAAAATAACCCTAAAAGCAAAATACCCTAACCCTAAAAATTTTATTTAGCATTTTTACGATTTACTTATTAGCTTTTCATTAAACTCATAACCCCCTGCAGTTCTTTCACTAACCCAGTTTGCAAAACCTTGACATTTAATGTTTAGTGCACTTCATGTTGTTAATAACATCAACTAGAATATATTTTCTTACTCTTTGTATTTTTATATCAATATGGTACAAGATAATCCTGTTTAAATCAATGTGAAAAATGAGATCTAAAAGTAGTCTGATTATATTACCAAATGTGTAATGTAATGGATTACGTTACTGACTACAATTTGTCATGTTATTTGGAATCAGTAACGGATTACAATTTGTAATTACCCAGATATAGATGTATATATATATATACTGCTGTTCAAAAGTTTGGGATCGGTAAGGTTTGTAATGTTTTTTTTTTTAAAGATGATGCTGAAAATTCAGCTTTGCCATCAAAGGAATAAAATTGCATTTTAAAATATATCAAAATAGAAAACAGTTGTTTTATTATAGTGTCAATATACATGATGTAATCTTGGCATCATGCAGTAAACAAATAGTGCATTCTGATGTATATTTTCAGGTTGTTTTTATCAATAGGACATGAAACAATAAGACATATATGTGAAGTCATTTTTGAAATACATTCGGAGTTCATATTTAGAGCAAGTAAACTAAATATCGATGAGCAGAACTAGATTTTACTTTCTATCCACTTACCTTATTACAATGGTTATATATAACAGCTAGTACTGAACTAACCAGCACATGATGCCAAGCAGACCAGACTGTGTTGTGATAGTCAAACTGACAGCGAGACTGTCAGGATCTCACCATGCACACTATGGGCTCCAGCAGTTTGTCACTAGGAACATCCATCCAGGTCATCTCTATGGCATCAGGGTCACCCGGGGAGCACGGGGTCAGGAGGTCATCCACCATCACGGAGCTGTTACTGCGAGAAGGGCCGCGCACCTGAGGAGCCGAGAGAGCAGAATCACAAAAACTCGCTGTTCTAGATCTATGAAGATTAAAGGGGTCATATGATGCTGTTTTAAGTTTTCCTTTCTCTTTGGAGTGTTACAAGCTGTTTGTGCTCATATAAGAGCCGTAAAGTTGCAAAGACTAAAGTCTCAAACCCAAAGAGATATTCTTTATAAAAGTTAAGACTCGTCCACTCCTTCCTAAAACACGGTGTGGGAAGATTTGCATAACACCGCCCAAATGTTTACGCAAAGAAAGGCGCCGTAACTTTTATTCTCGCTGTAGTATTGTTGTCATGGAGACGCTGTTTCCAAATATGGTAACGGGCGTAACATTTCTGTCACACACTTGAGGTATTCGGCCAATCACAACGCACTGGATAACTGGCCAATCAGAGCACAGCATTTCAGAGAGGAGCAACAATAATACACGAACCTTAACCCGCGTGAACACATTGCATTACACCAAATACACAAAATAATGTATTTTTAGCATTTAGCATTAACATGTACAAAATGTTTTCAAACATAATTCTCAAAGTAGAGAATGTTTTTTCTTGTAAGACTTTACAATAAGGTTTCATTGGTTAACTTTAGTTAATGTGTTAACTACCAATGAACAATACATTAGTTACAGTATTTATGAAGTTACAGTATATACAGTACAGTTCTATATACACAACACATTAGTTACAGTATTTGTTAATGTTAGCTAATAAAAATAAAACTGTTCATTGTTAGTCCAAGTTAGCTCAGGTACATTAAATAATATTCAACTTCTCATTTTAATAATGTCTTGGTAAATGTTGAAAATAACATTAAACAAGATTAATACATGCTTTAGACGTATTTTTCATTGTTAGGTCATGTTAACTTGTGTTTAATTTTTGACAAATCCCATCAATACTGCATAAGGGAATATAAATATATTAAAGTAAAACAAAAATAGATTTTTCCATTAGACAACCCTAATCTTACCATTTTGACCTTCAAACTGAATTTTAAATTGTTGAATATTACAAATAGTGCTGTCAAACGATTAATCGCATCCATAATAAGCGTTTTTATGAAATATGTGTGTGTGTACTGTGAATATTAATTATGCATATATAAATACACACACATACAGTATAAATTTTGAAAGTATTTACATGTATATTTTTATAATTTATATTATATATGTTTAATATAGAAATATAACATTTTTCTTATACATGCATGTGTGTGCATTTATATATGCGTAATATATGTGTGTGTTCTGTGTATATTTATTATGTAAACAAACTTTTATTACGGCTGCGATTAATCGTTTGACAGCACTAATTACAAATTAATTTAAACATTCTACATATTAGATAAATATTATGAAAAATAGATCCAGACATAAATGTTATGATGTTATGTTATGAAAGCAACATGTCACCGGCGCAGCTTGACCATCATTCATTGGTTACCTTTTTGAAGTGCGTGGCGGACTGCACTTTCCTGACCGGCTGCATGAGAGCGTCTCGCACTATGACGCTGATATCGGCTCCGGAGTATCCGTCTGTTTTGTGGGCCAGCTGACGCAGGTCTGGCTCGGACAGACTGTGAGGTGTGTTTCCCAGATGCAAGCGAAACATGGCCGCTCTGGCCGGCTCCTCGGGGAGCGGGATGTAGATGCGCTTCTCAAACCTGCACCCACCAGCGTGAGGATTAGTTGAGCTCAAACATGAGCACTTTTCTACTTTGAGAGCATTTATCAGACTGACCTTCTGCGAATAGCAGCGTCAAGCACCCAAGGAATGTTAGTAGCACCGAGAACTAATACCCCATCGTTGTTATTACCAACACCTGCGGAAGAGAGACGCCCACAAACCATCAGACAGAAGAGCTCGTGAGGAAATTATCCTGCATCGTTCTGTATTCTCCATTCAGATTTGGTTACACTTTATTTTAAGGTGTCCTTGTTACAGTGTAATTATACATTTAAGTACTGAGTAATATTAATTAACTACATGTACTTACTCTTAGGGTTAGGGTTAGCTGCTTAAAATTATGCAGAATTTACTGTTATTACTACAGTAAAGTACATGTAATGTGTAACAAGGACATGTAAAATAGTGTTACCTAATTTGTTTAATCAAGTTTAAAATGTACTTAATTTTTTAAACATTTTCTTGTTTTAAATGAATGACTTCTAAAAAAGTGACATCAAGTATTTGTAATATTAACAGAAACAACTTCTGATTTTAATAATGTCTTGGTAAATGCTGAAAATAACATTAAGCAAGATTAATACATGCTTTAGACATATTTTTCATTGTTAGTTCATGTTACATTTTTGACAAATCCCATCAATAATGTGTAAGTGAATATAAATATATTAGTTTTATAAATAAAATACATATAAATAAAAAACATTTCTTGGGGTTTTTCCATTAGACGACCCTAATCTTACCATTTTGATCTTCAAACTGAATTTTAATGTTATTTTAAATTGTTGAATATTACAAATTAAGGTCACTCTTTATATTAGGTGGCCTTAACTACTATGTACTTGCATCAAAAAATAAGTACAATGTAGTTATTGTGTTCATATTGTATTGCAAAACACTTTTGCTGCTATTGAGGGATACGGGTAAGGTTAGTGGCAGGTTAGGGTGGTATGGGTAGGTTTAGGTGTGAGGGATGAATCAGCAGTGTAATTATAAATACAGAAATTAATTACAGATGTAGTTATATATAGGTATTTAAGTACAATGTAAAACACGTATATACACAATAAGTGCATTGCATCAAATGATTAATTTAAATGCAAGTACACAGTAGCAAAGGCCACCTAATATAAAGTGGGACCCAAATTAATTTAAACATTACACATATTAGATAAATATTATAAAAAGTAGATCCAGATGTGAATAAGTCATGTTAAAGCTCATGTATGAATGGACAGATAAGCATCATTTATTCAGCAGGATGTGGTTTTTCAGAAAGTGTTTCTCACCCTGCATCTGCACCAGGAACTCAGTCTTGATCCTCCGAGCCGCTTCGCTCTCGTTCTCATTTCGGGATCCACAGAGGGAGTCCACCTCGTCTATGAAGATGATGGACGGCTTGTGCTGGCGAGCCAGATCGAACAGATTCTTCACCAGTCTGGAAAACAATTCAGGAGCAATCGTTCAGTGAGGCCTGCAGCTCATGCACACTGACAGTCAGCAAAGTGAGCAAAAACTCACTTCTCGCTCTCGCCGAGCCACTTAGACACGAGGTCCGAGGAAGACACGGAGAAGAAGGTGGAGTTATTGGCCTCGGTGGCCACAGCTTTGGCCAGATAAGACTTTCCTGTGCCGGGGGGCCCAAACAGAAGAATGCCCCTCCACGGAGTGCGCTTGCCTGCATCACAGTACAAACACAGACTGCAGTCTTTCAAAACGTACACATAGGATCTGGATTCATTAAAATAAACAGCTAATAAATAAGGACATCAAGGGCAATATTTTTGCGTATTCTTTTATAACTCACAGATTACTAAAAATCTTTCTGTCATCATTTGGTATAAGAACTTGCACTTCCATTCAAAAGCATGGGGTCAATCTTTCTGAAAGGAATGAAGTGTCTTATCCTCACAAAGGCTACATTTATTTGATCAAAAACAGAGTAAAAAAGAGCAGTTTCATTACAATTTCTTTAAAAGCTATTTATTGCTGTGATCAAAGCTGAATTTTCAGCATCATTACTCTGGTCTTTAGTGTCACATGATCCTTCAGAAATCATTTTAATATACATGTAGTAATTATTATATTACATTATATTTTTTTATTATTATATTATCTGTGAATATTAAGCCACAAAATGACTATTTAAATATGAATCCTGCATGTTCTGCGTGTCTCTGTGTGAATGAAGGGCTCAGACGTGTGGTTTTGTTTACTACACACATACTAAAGCGCGTGTGACGCTCGCAGTGATGTCAGCGTCTGCCGTCTCACTAAATGAGGACATAAACACATGAACAACATCTCCAGACCTGCTCTGAGAGTCACTTCAGGACCATATCACTGTTCATTTGAATAAACTGGTGTCATATCATATACACACAGAAATACAAAGGTACTCACGGAAACTCGTCAAAACAAAAGTTCAACTTGAAGATATTGTGCCAGAAATATATTACTATTCTTGAGTAGAATGCACATACTACGACTACGACTACTACTACTAAAATTATTAAAACTTATTTTTAAGGAATAATCATACAACAATTCTTCCAGGTTTTAATTAAAAAAACAAAAAACAAAGTTCGTTTAATTTTCAGTAATTAAAAGATCCATTAAATTAATGTTTTATGCTTTCATTTGATATCCTGAAAAATTTAAATACACAACAGAATTTCTGAGGGGCAAAACATTTCAAAAGGCTATTTTAAGAATAAATTTAATAAATTAAGTTGTTTTATACATTCAAATAATTACACATGCTCAAAAAATGAATTTTGTAACTATGGTGGGAAAAAAAAAAAAATGTCATAGGGCCTTTAATGAATTGATGTGAAATTGTATAAGTTTCATGATTTTAATTTATTAGACATGCTTTTGATTAATAATTTTAATTTAACATAAAAATTTATATGGAAAAAAAAACTGAAAAAAAATGAATTTGGGGAAAAAAATTACGGAATTTGGGAAAAAATAAAAACCCCATAATAACAAATTCTACTGAATAATAGAACTAATATTTGTCAGACTCTGTTTGCATGATAACACAAGCTAGAGGATAGCAAAACATTGATCATATATCAATAACATTAATCTCTCAAATTACTACCCAATCATAAGTGTGACATGAATGAGTATAAACTGTAATACTGGCCCACAGACTGACCTGTGAACAGGTGCGGGAATTTGATGGGCAGAATCACAGCTTCTTTCAGCGCTTCTTTTGCCCCCTCCAGTCCGGCCACATCACTCCAGCTCACATTGGGCTTCTCCATCACAATCGCACCTGAACACGTCAACAAACACATCATCATGACAGACAAACAACACGGCAGCTGTGTATTCCTTGGCATTCAGACAATGAACCATCTGAGACACACAGACTCACCCATCAGATGCTCCTGGAGCTTCTTTGTTTCAGGATTTTCTCCTTCACTGTCGCTGTCACTTCTGTACACACACACACACACACACACACACACACACAGTTTATCACTGTGAGCAATGGACTTTATTCATCACCACCACCCAGCAGATTAAAGAAGAGCTAAACGCATACTTGTCATTGCTCTGTGTTTCCTTCACTGGTTTCTTGCCCTGTTTGTCCTTGTTTTTCAAGTATTCCTTGAGTTTCTCGGCTCTGTCCAGATACTGCATACACTTCCCACGGATGCTTTCCTTTGCCTTGTCACTGTGTGCTTCATCTGAGAAACCAATGGATCAAAGCTGCGTCTTGAAATCTTTCATAACAAATGCTACATTTACACACGTATTACATGTAAAATGCAATTATATTTTGATCAAACTTTCATAACACAAATAAATCCCCATAAATGACTGAAAGGGCTTTTGGATAAGAGTTTGCAGTGGATTTCAATACAAAGCCAGCATCCACTTTCCCAACGCTAACACTTCCTTTTCAAATCTCTAGTTATTTGCTATTTAACACTGACCAATAGGCTGCCAGGCCTCGGTGACATCAGCCAAACGAGAAAGTTGTTTCAGAGGCAGAGTCTAAACAATATTTTCATGAAAAATTCTAAAGACAAATTTTGTCCAATGAACTGTGTTCAATGAGATTGTTAGAAAGTAAACAGGGTTCATTTTGAGTAGTGGTCGACCGATATATCGCCAAGGCCGATATATCGGCTGATATCTGGCATTTTTCAAATATCGCCAAAAAAGTTTTTCTGTTTGGCCGATGTGTTCGAGGCAGGACTTTTATTTTGACAGCGCTGAGAACCGCAGCTCCTGAGCACACAGTGCTCTCATTCTCCCTCGTTCGCTGTCGTCGTGAACAGTTCTGTCTAATACAGATAGAAGTCTGTCTAATAATCAGGTAAACAAAGACAAAAAACACATTTATTTTTTAATCCATTTTCAAATGATTTCAAATTTTTTAAATATTAATTAACATTAAATAAAATTATATTGGCTTTATATTGGCTATCGGCCACCATGCTTTCCAAGATATCGGCATCGGCTGTCAAAAAACCCATATCGGTCAACCACTAATTTTGAGTTAATTTGGAGCAGCATTCAGCAGATGTGGTTCACTCACATTTGATGGCGTGCAGGAAGTACTCCACAGCATGCTGGTAGAGTCTCAGCGCCTCCTCATAGTTCTTGGCCTTGTCCTCCTCTGTGGCTTTAGTGACCAGCTCAATCGCTTTCTGAAACCACAGAGTTACTGACGGCTCTATGAACTGACAGACTGCTATATGATTTATAAGTGCTCATTCCACGTCAACTCAACCAGAGGTCTGTGGATCAATTTTATTTATGCATTTATTTTCAGGTGAAAGAACAAATTATGTCAAATTTTCATTTATTTCTTGAAGAATGTTCAAAATGACATTTCCCATCTTATATTTCAAGCAGAAGTCAAGCTCTAAACAGTCCTCTGGAAAGGTTGCAGGTTCATTCCGTGTCAACTCAACCACAGGTCCCTGGCTCAAAGTTTTGATTTTTATCATATTTTTTCTGAAGAAAGACAGACATGTATAGTGATGAAAGCCAAAATATTAAATGTCATGGATGAATATTTACTGAGTAATCCACTATTTTGTAGAGGGGGTCAAAATGGCCATTTTCACCTGAGATTCAGAGCCAAATTACAGGGGGTTAAAAATGACTTCAGAAAGATGGCAGCATCACAAATGTTATTTTTACTCAGAGATTAGTAGAGATTAAATCTGTTGACTTTAGCAATCTTTGTTGCATTCTGTGCCAATGGTGACCATTTCTCCAAAGTTTGCATGCCTGTAACTCAAAAAGTATTAAAGAGATCTTAATGACCTTTTAGATATTGGTTCTTAACAAACTTCACTTTTGGCTTCTACATGTTTAAGGCCCTATATGGTTCAGTTCCAGAGATATTGGAATTTCAATATGGCTCCATGAGTAAACTGTTAAAATGTGCATATTTTCAGTGGTCATAAACCACTAAAAATATTAAATGACATTTAATATCTGGGCTATCATCACTATGTTTATCTTTCTTCAGAAAAAAATATTAGCAAAATCAAACATTTGAGCCAGGGAAATTTCTGAAATTTGGTTGATTTGACACGGAATGACCCTGCAGCTTCATTCTTGAAAGAAATATTGCAAGCATATTAAAAGAAAATAGTCCAGAACAAACTATCCTTTTTGAATATATTGGTATATTATCCTTTTGTCTATTGAATGCCCTGAACAGTTCATTAAATATTAACTGGATGAAAACCAGATCTTTTCCAAAAACACAACGGTCTAGAGTACAATTTTTGTTGAGATTAGAGATGTACATTAAACAACAATGTACAAATCTTACATTTTTAGAGTTCAAAAATATTTTAATGCCCATTTATTTTAAGAATAAAAGGGAGTATATGATTGAGGGAAACAAGATAAATTGCTAAATATTATTTGTTTATCAGATGTTCCTCTTTGAATGCCAAAACAATTGAATTTTGGACACTTAAATGGTACAATTTTATTTATTTATTATTTTGGGCGCTACACAGACAGGCTCACCTGCCAGTAAGGAACAAGCATCCTCAATGCAATAAATGAAATACTTTTTCATCTTTTGCCTTGAGAATACATGCATCTTGAAAAAAAAGTCTAATCGTTCGTCCAATTTTTGGATTGAATTCGTTGGTATATAATGGGTGCTGAGGGTCTTTTGACCTGCTTAATATATTAGGGAAACATTGTATTTTTAACCCCCTGTAGAAATGTGTCACAGTGTGTCAGTTCCAAACATATGGCCATGCAAACAGTGCTCAAACAGTATTTTTGTAAATCTAAATTCAGCAATTCTGCATAGATCTAACTTAAATAGTATAATTTTTTGTATATGACGGTTTTCAGATGAATATTATATAACTGTGTCACTGTCTGTCAGACTCCTGCCAACAGCTTAGCTATGGATAGGCCTGTATATTGCAGTGAATTACAAATAAATATCGTTTAGCTTCTTTAATTTCAGCACCTGTGAGTACATTTGATGTGCTGTCATTAAATTATAGGCTGACAGATAAACAAACAGGCCTACAGCTACAGTAATAAATCCACAGCAGCCATTGAAAATGAAATAAACGCACATTTCGACTGATATCTCTGAAAACTTGAGTCCTGTACTCAGTAATATCTGATCTCAGATGAATATGAACTGAACAGGGGATTGTTTACATGGTTGCTTGTCAAAGACAATTAGCCTTTTAACCTCCTCTCCGCTGATATCGTGTTTACAACGCGTGTGTGAATTATGAACGAGAAGTCAGTACAGTTGATTTGTTTAGTTCATGTCTAGTTATAACATGGTTAAATAGAGATGATGAGCTAAAGCTAAAGCTAATGTAAACTCACCTGCAGTGTTGACGTTGTCATTTCATCTCACGCGCCAGCGGTTTCACTGCAGCGTCCTATTAATAATATTTATATTATATTCAAATTGCTTGTTAAATAACGAGAACAATAAAATAAATAATTTAATGAAGGTTCATCTGTGACAGATAAGTGAACACAGAAACGGAAGTTGCTGCTCTCACTCCCGTACTGTCCTCCGGAAACAAAACCTCAAAGCATCAGTTCCATATTAACACTATATAACACTCGTTTAATTGACATGTTTTTATTTATATTTGACATTTACATAAAGACGTAATGCATAGCTTCAGGTTACAGGCTTTTAATACATGTAATACATTTGATTGTGCGCTGCAAGCTGCCGCAAATGGACTTTGGTTCAAACCTTTTCTCTTCAAAATAAAGAAAAATCAATCTAAAAACAACAACAAATAATGAAACTGAGGCATGTATCTATGGGTTTATAAAGTACATTCAGAGTCTAAAGCATTGGTCATGTCAAATATCAAGCTAAGGACAGCTCCAAACATCTCACCTGTGCAATCTGTAGACCTGGGCAAGTGCGTTTAATAGCACTGTTTGACGATTAATCGCGACGTTTGACGACTAATCGCGACGTTTGACGATTAATCGCGATGTTTAACGATTAATCGCGCTGTTTGACGATTAATCGCGTCCAAAAAAGTTTTTGTTTACATAATGTGTGTGTGTTCTGTGTATATTTATTATGCATATATAAATACACACAAACAGTATACATTTTGAAAATATTTACATGTATTTAAATATATTTATATTCATATAATTTATATATATTTAATATATAAAAACTATTTCTAAAATATATACATGCCTGTGTGTGTATTTATATATACACGTTACAAATATACATAGTACACACACACATAAAAAGTATATAAACAAAAACTTTTATTTTGGATGTGATTAATCGCGATTAATCGTTTGACAGCTCTAACACAGTTTCATAGTTAAGACAATGCACAATGCAGTGGATCCTCAATAAGCGGTCTGATATCAAAACATAAAGGGAAATAATATGACCGAACATATCCAAAACTATGAATGATCACCAAACTCCGAGGCAAAGAATAATCAATAAATACAGCGGAAAGCATCACACCTTTCATTTAATGGACACTTCAGAAGAAACAAGGAAGGTTTCCACATGAGTAAAAACTCTAGTATTCCTCTGATTTTGAAACATTTATCATATTAGTATGTACAATAGACTATAAAAGTTTAAGGGCACTTAAAGCATCAAAGAGGTTGTACGTGTGGTCCTTGTGCATTTCACTTGTGGAGTGAGCCTTATGCTAAAATAAAGACATACTGCTTCTGTTAAGCTTGAGCAACGATTATGAAGAAATGCAGTTCATCTCATTTTCAAAACGTCATTACCTCCATATATCGTCATGTTATATTCTTATTCTACTAGAACATGTATAATGCAGTATACCTTTAAGGGAATGTCTTCAGTACTGAAAAACTCCTAAAATACGGCACCTGTGACTGAAGTGATGGGTTCATACCATGTGCTCAAACTCAGTTTGGGTTACATGCATCACATAAAAAGATCAAATGTTAATAAAGAATATATACTGACGCTATACTGATATTATATTGATAAACATAAAACATACACACCATGACAAACCACATATCAGTGCTAAAAACATGATGGTCCCCACACATTTCACGACCAATAAATCTCAGACTTTTCCAGTCTTGTCTGATAACTAGATTAGAATTAATAAAAGCCATTTTATAAAGATTGTACTCACAAAAAGCAAAGATCTTCAAAGCTAAATATAACTAGAAAATATATATATTGACTACATAGGACTTTTTCCCCATGACTTATTTAATAATACGTTTTCATTAATTTCCTTCACATTTCCAAGCCTGGAAAACAGAATTTTTTAATTTCCTGATATTTCCAGGTTTTTATGACAGCGGGAAGCCTGTAATAAAGACTAAACACTCATCTAACGCTGATCAAGAAGCACTAATGTACTGCAGCAGAACAAATTAAATCAAGGCCTGGAGCAGGTTTGGTCATAAATGTGGAAAAAAGTATTTCTTATGACATGTAGAGCATAGATAAACTAATAAAACATTCCTATACTTTTTATTTTTTCTAAAATATTAAACTGAATCAATCCTATTCAAAACCTTCTAGAGTTTTAACTTTAAGGAGGTTATTTTTGGTCAGTCGTGAGGGAATGTATTTAAATCTTCATTTCCTCCATATTTGCATTCAAAAGACACATTCATTCAGATTATAACACAGATGTAACAGTCTTTGCCATGCGATGCATATAAACAAATACAGGCGAGTTACGTGAGAAACAAACAACACAGATAATACAAGAATAATATGTTGGTTTTGGTTACTCTGCAAAGCTTAAGCCTGAAAACGACAGTAAAAGCTTGTTGGCTCTAGATGAGAAGGCACAGCTGGTGTTCCTGGGATTGTTTTCTGCTTTAGAAAGCCACACAACAAATGTGTTGGCTAGAAGAGAAGTACACTATAAAAACACTGCTTGAGTAAAATACTAGCCGGCAATAAATCAAAGGAATACATGAACCTCCATCGTTTCCTGCTGATTCTATGTGAGCAGTCCCAAACGAGCCAGTTTGGCTGAGAGAAACGAATGAAGCACGAAGACCACCGGCTTCGGCCCCGAGTGAAGCTCAAACACCTGCAAGAGACAGAAAACAAACTGATTATGATGAAAACTATCCATCTTTTTCCTAAAGGTACTATGGGAGGCACTTCTGATTTTGGGGAAGTTCCACTCAAAAAGACTAATAAGTCATTTTAAATCATAAGATTGCGCGACAAATAATCCTTATCCGCCATTGTGACTAAATGGGCTATACATTTTCATTCATTTTCAGAAGTCAGGAGAATAATTTTACGTTAGGTATAGTAATGTGACGTGATACAACAACGATATCTATAGAATAGCTCTTTTCAGCCCGCTGCATTATTTTCCTGTTTCTTTTGTATTCCGCTGTAAGTAAAAGAAAAAAAACACATACTGTGCATTCATGGTCTGCTCTACCGATTTAAAGGGGTCATGTGATGCGATTTCAAGTTTCTCTTTGGAGTGTTACAAGCTGTTTGTGCATAGATAAGATCGCTAAAGTTGCAAAGACTAAAGTCTCAACACCAAAGAGATATTCTTTATCAAAGACTCTGGCCACGGATGCTGTAAAATGTAATTGTTATGAAATATAGACATATATTACTCTAATGATGTTTAACACGTCTGTAATATTGCTGTGGATAGGAGGAGGGCCTTCAGGAGTTATTCATGGCATGCTAAAAGTAATTGAATGCTTTTAAACTTTTAAATGGTCTTTTAATGATCGATGGTTGAAGGGTGAGTAAAACGGTCACCTCACTGCACCCAGTTTTTGAAAATGCTGATTATTGCATTCATAGAGCGAAACTTTTGCTGATAGTTCCACTTTAGCACAATTAAAATATGAAGTATGTCTTTAGTTGGACTTCAGAACTACTTCTGCGCAATTAAAGTGCATTAAGCAAAATATTAGTTGTTCTAGTTGAACAAACTTGAAATATACCAGTTTATTATACTAAAAATACAATTGCAGGGCATTTTATTAAGTACATAAATATATAGTGCTGTCAAACGATTAATCACGATTAATCGCATCCAAAATAAAAGTTTTAGTATACGTCATAAATATACACAGTACACACACATATACTATGTATACATAAATACACACACAATCATGTATATATTTAAGAAAAATATGTTATGCTTATATATTAAATATTTATATATGATATAAATTATATGAATGTAAAAATAAACATGTAAATACATGTAAAAAAATATATATGCTGTATGTGTGTGTATTTAAATATAAATAAATATACACTATACACACATATGAAAACAAAAACTTATTTTGGATGCGATTAATCGCGATTAATCGATTTGACAGCACTAATAAACATGAAAATGTATTTGTAGTATACTTAGCATGAAATAAATGTATTTCAGTATGCAGTATATTTATTTATTAGTTGTTTACAGTGTAGACGGAAATTATCATTTGCGCAAAGTGTCATGAGGCGTAGGAAAAAGGTGGACACAGGGATCCTACTTATTTTGACAAATGATTACATAACATTTCTAGTCACTCTAGATTACGTACAGTTTTAGAAACTACACGGACACAAAAAATCTCTAAATAAAGAAATAAAATAAAATTCTGCAGGCCTTAATGAGTGAAAGTTTTATAATGTCAGGACCAACAGACTTCCATTCATTAATGCCTCCAGAATTGTGTGTCCATCTCCTCCCATCGTCACAGGTAGAGATGATCGGTCTGGCTGCTCATACCATCTCGCCCTCAGGAGCGCCGAAGTCCAGGTAGAGGTTCCTGACGCCATCGTCTGCAGACATCTTGAGCCGCTCGTAGGGGAAGTGGAAGAGCACGGATTCGCCAGACTCCCGCTTCACAGTGAAGCCTCTCTCGTAGTGCAGGATCAGACGCACGTCTTGTCTGTTCAGCACACAGCCTGAGGAGCGCAGACAGACAGACGTGAACCATCACAAGCTCAACTCATCTGAATTACGCTGTCTTTGCTGGCTGGAACTCAGGAAGGAAAGCACTCAATATTTCCTCCAGCCAGCTATTGTTACACACCACAGAGGGGGAAAAGACTTTTTTCCCCACAGTTGTCCCTTTGCTATGTTTACTCAGACTACAGAACCGAAGAGAACTACACAACATCCTACAGGAATTAATTTGGACATTTCGGTGAACAACATAATGATAAAATGATCAAATATTTATGGGCTAACAAATTTAATGGATATTAATCTTACAAGAACTGGAATAAAGTGTGATGTTATAAAGCATTCTAGCTGGTGTTTATCTTATCTTAAAGAAATTGGTCAATTACACCGCAGCGAGATTAAAAACGGACTCATTTTATTGCAATTAGTATGATATGGTACTTTTCAGGCTTTAGTTCCCATCAACCATAAAGAAACATTACATTACTATGATTTATATGGTGGCCGAGAGAGCTCAACGCGCTGCAACTTCAGAAAACACATGCAAATAGAAAAAGCAGCAGCAAATCAAGAAAACATCTTCATCAGTTTGACAGCAGGTGCTGCAAATGCTCACAATACAACCAAATAAATTTTATTTGCAGTGCGTTTCTTTGTTGTGAGCATTTGCAGCGTTGTGTTGTCAAATTGAGGAAGTTGTTTTCTTAATTTGCAGGTGTTTTTTTCTATTTGCAGTGCGTTGAGCTCTCTCGGCCACCGTAGATTTACCCATATAGGTGCACCACTTACAGTGGCATGCGAAAGTTTGGGAACCCCTTGCAGAATCTGTGAAAATGTGGATAATTTTACCAAAATAAGAGAGATCATACAAAATGCATGTTATTTTTTATTTAGTACTGTCCTGACTCCTGAGTAAGATATTTTCCATAAAAGATGTTTACATATAGTCCACAAGACAAAAAAATAGCTGAAATTATTAAAATAACCACATTCAAAAGTTTGTGAACCCTTGGTTCTTAATACTGTGTGTGGTTACCTGGATGATCTATGACTGTTTTTTTGTTTTGTGATGGTTGTTCATGAGTCCCTTGTTTGTTCTGAACAGTTAAACGGAGCACCTCCGGCTCTTAATGCATTGTGTTTCCTTCAGGAGCATCAGTGAATGTTTGAACCTTTTTTAATTGTTGTGTTTGAGTCCCTCAATCATCCTCAGCGTGAAAAGGTGGATCTCAAAATCATACAGTTACTGCTGGAAAGGGTTCAAATATGCAAAAGATGCTGGAAAACTGAAGATTCTGCAGGACCTGGAGGATTTTTCTGAAGAACAGTGCTCAGTTTAACTGTTCAGAACAAACAAGGGACTCATGAACAACCATCACAAAACAAAAAAACAGTCGTAGATCATCCAGGTAACCACACACAGTATTAAGAACCAAGGGTTCCCAAACTTTTGAATGTGGTTATTTTAATAATTTCAGCTATTTGTTTGTCTTGTGGACTATATGTAAACATCTTTTATGGAAAATATCTTACTCAGGACAATACTAAATAAAAAATAACATGCATTTTGTATGATCTCTCTTATTTTGTTAAAGATAATTTCCAGTTTAACTTATGCACTCGCTGCCTTCACTAGCAATTGTGTACATAATGTTGATTACCACAAAAATTTATTTAGACTTGTCCCTCTTTTTTTTTTTTTTAGAAAAAAGCATAAGTCTAGCTATTTCAACAGTAGCCACGAGGCATAAAAAAATGCTCGTTAACATAAAAAAAAAATATAATATATACACATATATACATACACACACACACTTTTCACCATTTCTGTGGAAAGCCGTATATTTTTTTTTCTTTGTTGCCTTAACATATACTGAACCTAGAATTTATTTAAAGTTTAGAAATTAGATTAAAAAGACGGCATCTCGGCGTAGCTCGTGCTGCTATTATATGTGACCCTGGACCACAAAACTAGTCTTAAGTCGCTGGGGTATGTTTGTAGCAATAGCCATTGTATGGGTAAAAATTATAGATTTTTCATTTTATGCCAAAAATCATTAAGATGTTAAGTAAAGATCATGTTCCATGAAGATATTTTGCAAAGTTCCTACCGTAAATATATCAAAACTTCATTTTTGATTAGTAATATGCATTGCTAAGAACTTCATTTGAACAACTTTAAAGGAGATTTTCTCAATATTTAGATTTTTTTGCTCCCTCAGATTCCAGATTTTCACATAGTTGTATCTCAGACAAATATTCTAAAAATACATCAATGAAAAGATTATTTATTCAGCTTTCAGATTATGTATAAATCTCAGTTTCAAAAAATTGACCCTTATGACTGGTTTTGTGGTTCAGGGTCACATATGTTTATGAATATGCTCTGTAAAATTTCATTGAAAGCTTGCAGGGGTGGGATTTAAGCAGACTAAATGATTGCAGAAGTCCTGCATATGTGACCAGCGATCAAAATAAATATTACGAGGTATAAACATGAAAAACATATATTGTTCACAATAAGATCTCTAACATGCATTTAGAGAACAGATAGGGCCCATTTTAATTTGATGCAGACTTTAAAACCACTCAAACACGCAGGAATTCTATGGACTTACATTACGGCCACGTTTGCTAAGGTAGGCCTGATCAGTGATGTTTTTAAGACAGGTGTATTAATGCAAAGGGTAATTATTTTCTCCTCTGTATGTTCACACACACCTATGGAAACCTCTTTGATGAGCTCAGCAGCCAGATGTCCACCCTGCACCAGCGCGCGTGTCCATGTGGACAGATCCCAGTGTGTCTCCACACGAAACACATGGGACTCGATGCCTCGGCCGGTGCCTGTTCGTGTGGCGAACACCAGATCTCCACCCAGAGCCGGAGAGCTACGGATGCTGCCCGAGTGAACCAGCCTGCAGACAGAAACAAACACTGCTCCTCAAACACCGAAGACAGAACAGACCGAGTTCATTCAACTTTTACAGTGCATCAGGCTTTGCTAGAGTAAGGGTTTGACCGTGTGGCGAGCAGCGGGTGTGTCAGGACAGTAGAGGTCCAGCTCTCATACGTCCACGGCACCGACTGGAACAGCAGGAGGTCTTTCTCTGTGAGCGCCATGACCACTCGTCTGTACTGTTGCCGCCCACCATCCAGCTCCAGCTGCACACACACAGCACACTTATAATCCACACCGCATTCATGTGCACAGGAAAAATCTCTCTTAACT
The DNA here is from genome assembly GCF_936440315.1 of Barbus barbus. Taxonomy (NCBI): domain Eukaryota; kingdom Metazoa; phylum Chordata; class Actinopteri; order Cypriniformes; family Cyprinidae; genus Barbus; species Barbus barbus. Next base: position 2,667,577 of record NC_136726.1, on the reverse strand, counting down.
AATGCTGTCAACTGTAGAGAAAACCATCTACATGTAGCCCTGGAGCACAAAACCAGTCATAAGGGTCTTTTTTTTTTTATTGAGATTTATACATCTTTATTTAATATCCTAATGTGTGTGTGTGTGTATATATATATATATATATATATATATATATATATATATATATATATATATATATATATATATATATATATATATATATATATATATATATATATATATAATATGTTAAATGCGACTATAAGATATGAATGTTAAAATATTTTATACTAGGGATGTAACGATATTTATCAGTATCGTGATATCGCGATAGCAAAACTGTCTCGATATTATCGTGGTCACATGACGATATAACGATACATCTTCTGGGAAAAAAAAGTGTAGTTTTTAAAATACAACCCTAATAGCCTAAACTATTACATTCAATAGTTATTCATTTTCAGATGTAATAACCAACACTCAAAAAACTGCGTTGTATAAAAACTTTTAGATTGCACATGAGGCGTAACAAATAAAACGTTTTTATATAAAATTTATAATGATATAATTAACTTTGTACTCCAGTTTGTTGTTAATCTAACCATTTAAGCAGTGGCCATCACAAAAACTTATTTTTATGAGAGTTTGTAATTATATAATAATTAAGACATCACTAACAGCTAAAAAATCTGATTATAGCACATACATTTATCAAAACACTCCCACCTAGAGTTGCTTTTCATTTACTGTTTGAATTTCATTATAAAACTGACTGGAAAAAAAAAAAAATTTATACACTTTTTTTTTAACAACGCTTAGTGATGTTTTATTCAACAGAACACAGTATAGACTAAAAGCCTGATTATTATCAGTTCATTAAAATGAAGACTGATTCAAATTGGGAAATCAATACTTTCAAACCTAGAGTTAATTGACAATATTGCATTCCACAGCACCTATGAATGCATTTACATTACATTTACATTTATTCATTTAGCTGACGCTTTTATCCAAAGCGACTTACAATTGCTATATATGTCAGAGGTCGCACGCCTCTGGAGCAACTAGGGGTTAAGTGTCTTGCTCAGGGACACATTGGTGTCTCACCGTGGATTCGAACCCGGGTCTCTCACACCAAAGGCATGTGTCTTATCCACTGCGCCATCACCACCCCGAATGCATTTATATACGGTATATATTTAGTTTATTTCTTTTTTAATTTACAGAATATTTTAATAGAAACTATAAGAATATATAAAGAGATTGAATGCTGGAATGATTTACTATGATTTTCTATAATTCAAATCCATTTCTATAATTCAAATCCGTTAAAGGATTATTAGGCTGCATTAATTAGGTCAACCGGAACCGGGAACACTTCCCAAAACACCTGATGTACTTGTTACATTGTTAGAAGAATGGCATCTACGCTAATATTAGTCTGTTTCTTTCTTATTCCGAGGTCACCGTAGCCACCCAGATCCAGACTGTATCCAGATCAGATGGTGGATCAGCTCCTAGAGATGACCTCTACAGCCAGGACACCTAGATGAGCCCCAGAGACTGATCCCCAGTGAAGACCCTGTCTCCAAGACGGCCATCAGGACAAGACCACAGGAACCAGATGAGTCCTTTGCACAATCTGATTCTGCTTTAGCCTAGATTTAAACTGCTGATTTTGTCTAGCCAGAGGAGAATGACACTATTTCGACGAACTATTTCCCCGTCTAAATACTGTAAAGCTGATATAAAGCCACCCAGCTTGATAATCAAGCCGATGTAAAGCTGCTTTGACACAATTTGCACTGTTAAAAGCGCTATACAAATAATATTGACTTGACTACTATGAATAAGCCTATAATATAGTTTTTATTTAACAGTTTAACACAGTTTGCATCAGCTATTCTGCAGGTGTTAATGAGGGTCACAAATGACCCTTTTACTTCACGCATGTTTTGAAAACTGCAAGCCATGATTGCCCTCAGAGTGAAAGAATCACTGTGTGTGTGTGTGTGTGTGTGTGTGTGTGTGTGTGTGTGTGTGTGTGAGTGTGAGTGTGTGTGTGTGTGTGTGTGTGAGATACCTGCTCTGCCAACCAGCCGATGTGTTTGAGTGTGCAGTGTGTGTTGGCGCCGGGGTTGCTCAAGAAAGAGTTGATGTGGTCCATCGTCTGTGGCAATAGGGCAGCAATATTTGTGTGAATGGCCGTGAACCAGGAGTGAGCAGAGGCCCCATCTTTACCCCGCAGCACCACAGTGTGCTGTCCGTCCGGAGAGTGAAGCTCCAGCAGCCTGAAACAGACACAGCATCCCTGAATATATTCCCCATCCCAGCGCTGCGCTCACAAGTCACATGCTACATAATCAGTATTTCTTGAAAAGTAATTTGTGAAAAGTTTGTTACTTCTTGAATTTACAACATAATACTAGAGTTACTTTTTTAAAAAAATAAGTAAAGCATTTCTATGTATTTATGTCCCAGTTTTTTTTTAAATTGGCAGATGCTGTTCTAATTGCAACATCATGATCTCATTATGTTAGTTAATATTTGTTAAATTAATAATTCACAGCTAGATTTTGGGGACATGTTTTTATGAGATTCAAATCCAAATGTTGCGGTTGTCTTCATAGCAGAAAGACAGAGTCAACCTCGGTAGCAAAATCCTGTTTCCGGTTACTTCTGAAATGTCACACACAAACACACACGCACCTGTTTTCCAGGTCAGGCATGGTGAGGTTTCGGCTGATGAAGCTCATTTTGAGCGGGATGACCTTCCTGTCACGGCTTACACTGCTCTTGGGCGACTCGTCGCTGCTGCTGAGGTTTGGAGACTGAAGACGCCCATCCCAAGGCAGATCCGTGCTCACAGAGGACTTCTTAAAGAGCGGAGACACCTCCCTGATGTACTTCACTGCACACAACATATTCAGCCTAACTGAGCATTCAATATCAGAAACATCCACAAAAAAAAAAAAAAAAAGCATTTACACATGAGGATCAGAGTGTGTGAGTGTGTGTGAGTGTGAGTGTGTGTGTGTGTGTGTGTGTGTGTGTGTGTGTGACAGACTTGGAGCTTTAGGTCCAGTCAAATGTGTTAATGATGTTTCGCAGGACTGTGTGTGCTTGCAGGAATTGGAAAGCTTAACATTGAACAGGAAGATCCAAAAGCCACTTTGAAATCTATGACCCAAATAAAACATTTGAATTCTTAAATCATATTTAGATGTTTTCTTCATACTGTCATGAACTGTTCAAACATCTGAAACATTTAGCCAAGTGTGTCAGCCTTACAACCAACAACAGCAACGTTGTTCCTTACTGATAACACGCTTGAGCAGAAACACACTTGGCTTGGCTGAGGAATTCAGTTTGGACAGATGAATGGAAATTGTGGTTGCTTGGGTGCCAACAAGACAAAAATAAATACCTGCATTCAGGAGCTGCTCATACTATCATAGTTATAGCAGTGTCATATATAATAGTTTAGCTGATCTGAGGTCCAAATGATAATAAATAAAATTACTAGCTCAACATTTTGGTTTTGCTTTCATCAGGTTTGAAAGGGCTTTAGGCCACATGACTTGCTCAATGAGTATGAATATTACTGGAGACTTCAGAATCTCAACCAAAAATTAATATTATTTATACCATCCCAAAATTTGTGACTTACTTTCTTCAGCAGAACACAATTTTTATCTCTGTGATCTCATATAATGCAAGCGAACAGGCGACAGAAAGTTGAATCTCTAAAAAGTGCAAACACCCATCAAGACTGTAATCCATACGACCCATAATAATCCATAAACAACCATAGAGCACCAACATTCTGGTGCCTGCTTACTAGTGTTGGGCGATAAGCTCCGTAGTCATATCATCCTATCGTTAGCCTGTGAGATTGCCGATGCACAATATTATCAATCTATTTTTTTATTATTTACTCAGTTAATTTCAAAGCCAGAGAGTCAACCAACTCCAGGGTAAGGCTAAAAGTATCTTAATGTTAGTGTAATTTAATTTATTAACTACAAAATCTAAAATATTTTTAATATGACTGAATTTGTATTTAACATGATAATTTAACAGAAACATTGTAAGTTACTCATTTTAATGCTTACATTTATTCAAACAGCAGCTACAAAAAAAAAGCAAAGAATATTTACATCAAACAAACATCACCGACTTTAGTCGAGCATGAGTTTATGCACCTTATGATACACTGTGTGTGATGACTAAATCTCTTATACTTGCGTCGCACATAGTTTATGATGAGAGAATTGTGAGAGAGCAGAATTCAGTCAGCGAGCGCACACTGAACAAAAAAACTCTGGTGTTTCAGCGAGGACTCATCTGAACGCCTCGGATTGGCCATTGCATTCATAAGCTCAACAGAATCATGCATGATTAGTTTTATTTATTTTATATTATATATATATATATATATATATATATATATATATATATATATATATATATATATATATATATATATATATATATATATATATATATATATATATATATATATATATATATATATATATATATATATATATAGACAGACTAGGGCTGTCAAAAAAAAATTGAATTCCAAATATTCATTAAATATTAAAAAGAAATCCACATTCCAATGCAAAAATGTTGCATTTGAATTTTAGGTGTGCGTTAAGCAGTGGCGCACGAGATGCAAAGACATTGTAAGTGTTGTTGCATTATAATGCTTTTGTTAGCCTATCCAGTTGAACCCACTACATGCGGCACTGCTGCGATGTTCATTAAAATATTGCAGAAAAAGAGCCATTCATACAGAATGCATTCTAGAGGGACATCTATCACCGTTGCACTCGCGTCTCGAACAAAAGAGCTGCATGTTTAGAAAATCATATAAAATTAATGTAAGTTCAACTTCTCGAGACTTTATGGCGGGGTTTTTCCCCATCCCACTGCATCTCATGTTTTTAAATAAAAAACACTGTGATTGGCTTTCAGCTCTTTGTATTAAACTATGCATACATATGATGCTGTTTTGTTTATAATTAAGCAATTTAATTAATAATTGGTTTATAAACATTATTTTAAACATTATGCTCTTTTTTTCCACAGATAGTCATGTTATTTTACTGCTTTGAATAACCGTGCATTGGTAATATTTTGCTCGATGTGTTCTCTTGTGGCCTCAGGAGAGAAGCCAAAAGCTTTTTTTGCACCCTAACTGAAATTATGCATGTTAAATTCGAATATAATTTTTCAGCCATTTTGACAGCCCTAATATAGACCCTAGAAGGGTGATTCTCAAACTACCGATATGTCACCCCAAAAAGCAAAGCATGGCACCTTACATCAGCTTACTCCATGGAGACTGAATTCTCATAAATGTTATGTCTATTCTGCAAGCTGCTAATTATTAAGGCTGGATGAATTGCTTTTCATTTCACTCTCAGAAGAATTGTGGTCTGTACCAGCATCCTGTTCTCATCAGCTTCACTGTTTCTGGCTGATTTAATCACTCATTGCTGCTTCACACAACATCTTGAGAAGCTACACTCATCTGACATGCATCTGATAATAATCGTTCACCAGAAACTGAACTGATTGGTTTATATTCTGTGCAGTTCTCTAGTGGAATACTCTAGAATTTGCTGTACTGTTATTGTGCCACATCATGGGATCATTGCTGAGCCATTTAAAGATCTCATTAGATCCACCAGGACCATCAAACAGCTTCAGCTCTCATTTTAATTAGGCCGGTGCCACAGAGGATAATGTAAGAGCAGAGCCCATCCCATGAGACACTGCTCCACATATCTGAACGTCAGCCTGCAGATCTCTGATCATGAAGCAGGAGATTCAGCAGTGCTGCAGAACAACACGTGTTGCACCCTGATACATGTGTACCACCACTGACGACACGGGCCGCCGTCAGCAGAGACTATCAGTAATATGATTATACAATGGGGCCTCGTAATCCAAAGGTTGTAGGTTCGAGTCTCGGGCCGGCAGGGATTGTAGGTGGGGGGAGTGAATGTCCAGCGCTCTCTCCACCCTCAATACCACGACTGAGGTGCCCTTGAGCAAGGCACCGAACCCCCAACTGCTCCCCGGGCGCCGCAGCATAAATGGCTGCCCACTGCTCTGGGTGTGTGTTCATGGTGTGTGTGTGTGTTCACTGGTGTGTAGGTGCACTTTGGATGGGTTAAACGCAGTGTACAAATTCAAAGTATGGGTCACCATACTTGGCCGTATGTCACATCACTTCACTTATTTTAGAAAGCGGAGTTAAATTTCACTAGCCTGATTACCAGGCCTGATTACTGCCCGACCTGTTGAATAAAGAAATCACTAAAATAGAACCTGTTTGACAAAGTGAAGCATGCTTAAAGAGCAACACATCATACCGCGATCTAAAGAAATTCAAGAACGGATGGGAAACAAAATAGTTGACATGTATCAGTCTGGAAAGGGTTATAACGCCATTTCTAAGGCTTTGGGACTCCAGTGAACCACGGTCAGAGCCATTATCCACAAATGGAGAAAACTTGGAACAGTGGTGAACCTTCCCAGGAGTGGCTGGCCTACCACAATTACCCCAAGAGTGCAATGACGACTCATCCAGGAGTCAAAATGTCAGTGTTCATGATTCAACAATAAGAAAGAGACGGCAAAAACGGCATCTATGGGAGAGCCAAAGCCATTGCTGACCAAAACCAACACAAAGGCTTGTCTCACATTTGACAAAAAAAATCATCTTGATTATCCCCAAGACTTTTGGGCAAATATTCTGTGGACTGATGAGACAAAAGCTGAACTTTTTGGAAGGTGTGTGTCCCGTTACATCTGGCGTAAAAACAACACAGCATTTCATAAAAAGAACATCAAACCAACAGTCAAACATGATGGTGGTAGTGTGATGGTCTGGGGCTGGTTTGCAGCTTCAGGACCTGGATGACTTGCCATAATTGATGGAATCATGAATTCTGCACTCTATCAGAAAATCCTTAAGGAAAATGTCCAGCCATCAGTTTGTGACCTCAAGCTCAAGCACACTTGGGTTCTGCAGCAGGACAATGATCCCAAACACACCAGCAAATCCACCTCTGAATGGCTCAAGAAAAACAAAAACAAAAGGTTTTGGAGTGGCCCAGTCAAAGTCCGGACTTAAATCCAATTGAGATGCTGTGGCATAACCTAAAACAGTCCTTTCATGCTCGAAAACCCTCCAATGTGGCTGAATTAAAACAATTCTGCAAAGAAGAGTGGGCCAAAATTCCTCCACAGCCATGTGAAAGACTGATTGCCAGTTCTCACAAACGTTTGATTGCAGTTGTTGCTGCAAAGGGTGGCACAACCAGTTCTTAGATTTCGGGGGCAATTACTTTTTCCACGTAGGGCCAGGCAGGTTTGGACAGCTTTTTTCCCTTAATAAATAAAATCCTTATTTCAACTGTATTTTGTATTTACTCTGTTTATCTTTGTTGTAAGGCTGGGCGATTTTTCAGATTTTAATGTTTTGCCATGAAAACCATGATTTTTTAGAAATCGAGGAATCGCGATTTCGAATAGAAATATTAGCAAACGTTAGAATTAGACACTTTGACAATATGCCGGTGATAACAGTAAAGAGAAAAGAACGATCCAACCGCATGTCGGCGCACGTGATCAAACGAAAAAAAATTATTTGATCCCCTGCTGATTTTGTACATTTGCTCACTGACAAAGAAATGATCAGTCTATAATTTTAATGGTAGGTTTATTTGAACAGTGAGAGACAGAATAACAACAAAAAAATCCAAATTAATATATAACCTTGTATGAAAATACCACATGAACCGTTAATGCAGGATTTGAAAATGTTTTATAAGACGCAAGGGCACAAATTTAGATTAAAAAGTGAGGCTTTCCTTGACAGTAGGGATGTTAGTAGGGGGTTCATAGAGCGGCCGCGATCAGCCCCGGTGCCCGTGCCGTAAAGCCTGTGCTCCGCAGACCCGTGCAGTGATGCGCAGATCAGCTCTAACGTCACTGAATCTGCTGTTAAAAATGAACCATACATTCATAGTATCATAATGCAAAACATACACGACATATAGCGAATTTTTCATTGTTTCTTGAAATGTCATAGGATTTCCACATTGGCGATGACTGCAGCATATGTCCCCATGCATCATATACGTCGCCACGCGTTGACATTATCAAATTGCGATCGGTACATGAGATCGGCCAAATGTATGAGTACCGATCGAGTCATAAAATGTGAATATCGGCCGATACCGATCTCCGGCCGATCGATCGGAGCATCCCTACTTGACAGTTCTCAAAAACCGCTTTTTTTCAACATCGCGAAAGGGAGACAGTCAGAGGAGACACATAAAAATTATAGACTGGTCATTTCTTTGTCAGTGGGCAAACGTACAACATCAGCAGGGGATCAAATAATTTTTCCCCCACTGTATTTCTGAACATACTGTATAACATGTATAAGACAAGTTTGTAAAAGATGTAGTTGTAGTTCATGCATCTTTTCTGCAAAGATATTTAACAAGTGATTTGTTTAACATTTACAGCATATTGACAACGTGTGGTGCACTTGGAATAGAATTTTCTTTAACTAGAGGCTTAATAAAGAAAATGTTATTTGAATCATGTTGTAGTTACATGTTTAAGTTGACTGGTTAAATCAAGATTGAATTTTTTTCCCAAATCATCCAGCCCCGTTTTTTTGTAATATAAAAATTTGTTTGATGATCTGAATCATTCGAGTGACATATGCAAAAAAAAAAAAAAAAAAAAAATAGGAAGCGGGCAAAAACCTTTTCACTGTGGATGCTCCAATCAGGATTTCTGCAGCCGATACGGAGTACCGATTTCTTGTCATGTGATCGTCCGAAGCAGATTCTGATGCTTCAAGCTTTATATAAGATATGTAATAATGTTATATAAAGAATCACAAAACTTGTTCCTTAAACAGTGAATATTTTAATATGCCTTTAAAATGGGGTTTATGCATAAGATTATGTATATCAGGATACTTAATATAGAATAAATACAAACAAAATGAAGCAGTCTGATGCAACCCACGGTTTATTTAAACATTATCCAGTAGTACACTATGGAGGACAAAATGAGCATTTAATCTCCTAATATTGAGAAGTCTGATGAAACTTAAATATTGTCCAATACAAGTCTGGGCAGGACAAAATTAATAAATAAAAAAATTTAAAATAAAACATTTAAACTCCTAAAAGAACTAATTGGAGTAGCTTGATGCAACTCATTGGGTTTAATTTAACATTGTCCAATGTTAGAGAGAGGACAAAATAAATAGAAACATTTAAACTCCTAAATGGAGAAGTCTGATGTAACTCATAAGGTTTAATGCTGTCCAATATAAGACTGAAAAGGAAAAAAGAAACAGAAACATTTAAACTACTGAAAGAACAAAACGGAGTAGTTCGTTCACGGTTATATCCACTGGCGCTGCGGATAATCCACAGGTTTTTTCATCAAGTAGACGATTTCATTTGTGTGTGTGTTCGACTAATGGGGAAGTTGCAGTGACAGAACCAGTGCCATTCCAGATAAAGTTTGATAGGAGTAAAGCCCATGTTAATTCTATGGAGTAGGCTAATATGGCCAAAGAAGATATTCTTTTATGAATAAATGTTCCTTTAAAAGCAGCCCACGATCAGCGTATTATGTTACCGCTATCACTTACGGCTCCGACGAGGTTTTGTTCCGTCCTCCATGCGGTGCCAACTCACAAAAGACTATTTCTAGCTTCGTGAGATCGGCCAAATGTAGTGAGTACCGATCGAGTGATAAAATGTGATTATCGGCCGATACGGATCTCCAGCCGATTGATCGGAGCATCCCTACTATTCCCGGCACTGTACATATTATGCGGCCCCTCACTAGATGTGGAAAACTTGATGTGGCCCTCGAGTCAAAAAGTTTGGCCACCCCTGGATTAAATGTGTAATCGAAATCAAGTCAGGCGCTTGTGAACTGGAATTAATGTCATTACTCAGCCCTACGGTGACCCAGTAGTGCACAACACAACGCAATTAAAAAAGCAAACAAGCTCACAACACAGCGGAAATGCTCCGACCGCTAGGGAGCAGGGTTGGCAGTGAATCACCAATACATCCTTAAGACGCCACAAGAAATTCTCAATGTAAGTGATTCGCGGCTCCCACGAATACTCGTGACTAGCGCACAGTTGCCCATTTCTACAGACCAACTGCCCATTTCTACAGACCAACTGCCCATTTCTACAGACCAACTGCCCTCTAGTGGTCGGGAGAATTTTCGTTGTGTTGTGGCTTAATTTCGTTGTGTTGTGAGCTTATGTTTGCTTTTTTAATTGCGTTGTGTTGTGCACTACTTGGCCACCGTAAAGCCCTACTAAAAACAAACGTTTCCAGCAATCAATCAATCAATCAAGAAAGAAAGAAAGAAGGTGGGCATTATTTGATTTTGTTAACTGGGAATTGATTACATCATAGAAAGTGGGCCGTGCAAACAGTGTTGCCAGATTGGGCGGTTTTGAATTTGATTGTGCGGGTAAGATTTGGCTTGGGCGGGTGGACAAAATCTGGACTGGTTTGGGGTCAGTTTGGCGGGTTTCAAACATGTATTGTTTGCATTATTGCAACTCCGAAATCACAGCAGTTAAATTATTTGATCTATTTATAGCCTATCCACAGGATCCTGTCGTTTATCATTTAAATGGTCCAGATTTGTATCCTTGAAAGCTGCTGGACTGTAATGTTCTACAATAAGAACTTCATGAAAGACTTCATCTAGTTCTGTGTGAAATTATAGAAGGGAAGCGCATTATTGTTGTTAATTTTTTTATTTAATTTTTTTTTTTATTGTCAGATTATCAGAGTATGCATCAATGAATGACACAGTTTTGACTGTCATGGTGTGTGCATAAATGAGTGCGAAATACCTAATTACGTTGCTTTTTCCCCATCGCTTATATTGGGCACTTTTTTGCTTTTAAATTCTGACTGTTCACATTGAAAATGATGCATGTGCTTTTTCGAGGGTATCGGTTAATTTCTTGATTCTGCTTGCATATTTTAATCATATTTGGTAATTCTCTTTAATGTATTTGCCCCGATTTGATCCATGGGAAATTTATCCCCATGAAAAACATATTAATATATTTTGTTGTCATTACTGTGTTTTAAGGAGTTAAAAATGGCTCTTATCAACCTTGATGGACATATTCTATCACGTTATTTTGACAGTTAAAATTGTGAGGGTTTTTTTTGTTGGAGTGGGCAGGTTTTTGTGAGCTTTTGGGCTGGAAATCATCCATCCATTCTTGCAACACTGCTTGCAAACTAAACTGGCTTGCTAGCCAAGAAAGAACAGCAATAAAGCATCTGTCTCTGTATCCCATTCACTTCTGACGAAACATTAATGAACATCTGCTATTAGAGCAAAATCCTATTATTATCAGAAAAGACCTAGATTCATGCACTATCAACTTATATCCAAACTTCCGTAGTGATTTTCAAATGTTAATGTAACTCATACACTTATAAACCCCAAATATTTAAAAAGTGCAAATGTCAAATGAACTTCTGTTTACTATATGAAAAGTGACTAAACTCAACAAAACAATAACTAAAGTACATTACTAAAACTATTCAGTCTCGCTTTATAGTGCCAGACTAAAAGTTCTGACCTTTGTGTCATTATCAATGATAAAAACGCTGTTTAGTTTAAGGGAGAAGTTCAGCGCTCCGTGCGGGCCTGCAGAATCCCCGCGGCTCGAGTGATCGGCTTACCCTCCAGCGTCACCTCCTTCCCGGCCTTCTTCAGCGCCTGCACCGCCGCGTCGTGCGTGGCATCGCGGAGGTCGCTGCCGTTGACGGACAGGATCGCGTCGCCGACCCGCAGGGCTCGACTCTGATCCGCCGCTAAACCGGGGAAGATCTTCGATATGAGGATGGGCATACGGTTCTCCCGTCCCCCTTTAATACTGATCCCCAGTCCGCCGGACTCCTGCTTGACTATCCGAACCATCCGAACCCCATCCGGGTCACAATAACCACTGGACTCCGAGTCGGACCCGTTGACCCGTTGACTGTCGTATTGCCCACGGCTCTGAAAAACATCTCGGTTCTGTTCGTCGTCGTTGGAAACGCCGTTTCTTAAGTGAGGGGGTTCGCCCTGCGGCGTCAGGGTGAGCGTGTCCCGCGTGAGCTCCGCGGTGACCCGGACCCAGCGGTCGCTCAGCAGCAGGTCCAGATGACCCTGTTTTTCCGCGCGGGTCCACACGGCCATGATCAAACTTTAGCTCATCATAAAGTTTAAACTCGCTCGACACACCCACTCACGCGCATTTCCCCAGAGGAAGGAACAGGAACAGATTGATGTCTGTTTAAAAGTTAAAACATGGCTGTATTTCTGCAGCAGCTTGAATCTGTGATCACTGCACGATAAAAACTATAAAATTAAAAACCTCCTCCTTAGATCGGACTCCGGAGATAACCGTGAGATTTATATGTACTTAATTATTCATGAGATGGGCGGGAATTAAAACTATTTCCTTCCCTCCCACAAACCCCCAACAAGACACTCTGATTTCACTAAAGCTAATGGATTAGTTCACTTTTAAAAAAACTTTTGCTGATAATTTACTCACCCCCATGTCATCCAAGATGTCCATGTCTTTCTTTCTTCAGTCGAAAAGAAATTAAGGTTTTTGATGAAAACATTTCTCCATATAATGGACTTCAGTGGGACCCAAACGGTTCAAGGTCAAAATGACAGTTTCAGTGCAGCTTCAAAGGGCTTTAAACGATACCAGACGATGAATAAGGGTCTTATCTAGCGAAACCATCGGTCATTTCAAAAATAAATAAAAAAGTTTAAGTTTTATAAGCACAAATGCTCGCCTTGCTCTGTTCTGTGATGCGTGTTCGTGACGTCACGTAATACGCAATGACGTTGAAAAGGTCACGGTTGACTTAGGCGGAAGTACCGAGTCAGTGTTTACAAATGTGCGGAAGGAGGACCATATACACATATTCAAATGTCTTTGTGTCAGTTTATCATTTAAAATGCCCATTTCGTGTGCGTATCCTGGGTGTTTTAATATTAAAAAGCCTACTGACTTGGTACTTTCGCCTACGTCAACCGTGACCTTTTCCACGTAATTGCGTATTACGTGACGTCACGAACGCGCATCACAGAACAGAGAGCATTTGTGCTTATAAAACTTAAACTTTTTTTATTTATTTTTGAAATGACCGATCGTTTCGCTAGATAACACCCTTATTCATCGTCTGGTATTGTTTAAAGCCCTTTGAAGCTGCACTGAAACTGTCATTTTGACCTTGAACCGTTTGGGTCCCATTGAAGTCCATTTTATGGAGAAATGTTTTCATCAAAAACCTTAATTTCTTTTCGACTGAAGAAAGAAAGACATGGACATCTTGGATGACATGGGGGTGAGTAAATTATCAGCAAAAGTTTTTTTAAAAGTGAACTAATCCTTTAACGAAGACGAGAGCACTGCGCTTTACTCTGGTCTTTACTCAGGTCATTACTCTGGTCATTACTCTGGTCTTTACTCTGGTCATTACTCTGGTCTTTACTCTGGTCTTTACTCTGGTACTCTGGTCTTTACTCTGGTCATTACTCTGTTCATTACTCTGGTCTTTACTCTGGTCATTACTCTGGTCATTACTCTGGTCATTAGTCTGGTCTTTACTCTGGTACTCTAGGCTTTACTCAGGTCATTACTCTGGTCTTTACTCTGTTCATTACTCTGGTCTTTACTCTGGTCATTACTCTGGTCATTAGTCTGGTCTTTACTCTGGTCATTACTCTGGTATTTACTCTGGTACTCTGGTCTTTACTCTGGTCATTACTCTGTTCATTACTCTGGTCTTTACTCTGGTCATTACTCTGGTCATTAGTCTGGTCTTTACTCTGGTCATTACTCTGGTATTTACTCTGGTACTCTGGTCTTTACTCAGGTCTTTACTCTGGTCATTACTCTGTTCATTACTCTGGTCTTTACTCTGGTCATTACTCTGGTCATTAGTCTGGTCTTTACTCTGGTCATTACTCTGGTATTTACTCTGGTACTCTGGTCTTTACTCTGGTCATTACTCTGTTCATTACTCTGGTCTTTACTCTGGTCATTACTCTGGTCATTAGTCTGGTCTTTACTCTGGTCATTACTCTGGTATTTACTCTGGTACTCTGGTCTTTACTCTGGTCATTACTCTGGTCTTTACTCTGGTACTCTGGTCTTTACTCAGGTCATTACTCTGGTCTTTACTCTGGTCATTACTCTGGTCATTAGTCTGGTCTTTACTCTGGTACTCTAGGCTTTACTCAGGTCATTACTCTGGTCTTTACTCTGGTACTCTGGTCTTTACTCTGGTCATTACTCTGTTCATTACTCTGGTCTTTACTCTGGTCATTACTCTGGTCATTAGTCTGGTCTTTACTCTGGTCATTACTCTGGTACTCTGGTCTTTACTCAGGTCATTACTCTGGTCATTACTCTGTTCATTACTCTGGTCTTTACTCCGGTCATTACTCTGGTCATTAGTCGGGTCTTTACTCTGGTCAGTACTCTGGTCTTTACTCTGGTCATTACTCTGTTCATTACTCTGGTCTTTAATCTGGTCTTTACTCTGGTACTCTGTTCTTTACTCTGGTCATTACTCTGTTCATTACTCTGGTCTTTACTCTGGTCATTACTCTGGTATTTACTCTGGTACTCTGGTCTTTACTCTGGTCATTACTCTGTTCATTACTCTGGTCTTTACTCTGGTCATTACTCTGGTCATTAGTCTGGTCTTTACTCTGGTAATTACTCTGGTACTCTGGTCTTTACTCTGGTCATTACTCTGGTCATTACTCTGGTCTTTACTCTGGTCATTACTCTGGTCATTAGTCTGGTCTTTACTCTGGTCATTACTCTGGTATTTACTCTGGTACTCTGGTCTTTACTCAGGTCATTACTCTGGTCTTTACTCTGGTACTCAGGTCATTACTCTGGTCTTTACTCTGGTACTCTGGTCTTTACTCTGGTCTTTACTCTGGTCATTAGTCTGGTCTTTACTCTGGTCATTACTCTGGTATTTACTCTGGTACTCAGGTCATTACTCTGGTCTTTACTCTGGTACTCTGGTCTTTACTCTGGTCATTACTCTGGTCTTTACTCTGGTACTCTGGTCTTTACTCTGGTCATTACTCTGGTCTTTCTCTGGTACTCTGGTCTTATTAACAGACTTTATTTGAGCATTTTACTTTTGCAGGGAATAATTTTTATTTATTAATTCCCCGCCTCTCTCATTGATAATTAGTTAGATACAAAGGACACCACGCTGAATGATGGATGGATGGATGGATGGATGGATGGATGGATGGATGGATGGATGGATGGATGGATGGATGGATGGATGGATGGATGGATGGATGGATGGATGGATGGATGGATGGATGGATGGATGGATGGATGGATGGATGGATGGATGGATGGATAGATAGATAGATAGATAGATAGATAGATAGATAGATAGATAGATAGATAGATAGATAGATAGATAGATAGATAGATAGATAGATAGATAGATAGATAGATAGATAGATAGATAGATGCAGAGCACAAATTCTGAGTATGGGTCACCATACTTGGCCACACACCCATTTCCTTTCCCTTCCTTTCCTAAAGTCAAATGTTTGGTAAATCAATATAGCACATATGTGTCAGCTGTAAACAATGTTGACTCTTCTCATTTGCTCTAAAGTGTTACTCATACTCTAAATGGGTCACCTCAGCTTTTAAATAAAGCCCATGTACAGACGTTTACCTTATTTAGGCGAAAGCTTTTCATCACTTGTGTTTGTGTGCAGGTTAGCATATAACTTATGTCAACTTCATCATAAAAGTGTTTCATTTTCTTTATAATATGTTTTAAATATAAGTTTGTTTGTTTTTTTGGTAACACTTTAGAATACTGCTCCATAATTAATGAATAACACAAGAACACACAAGTAACGCAATATTAGCACTCTAGTAACTAACAAGAAACTCTGATTAATGAATTAGTAAGTAATAGTGCTTAGTCAAATGTGGTAGTTAATTATTAGCTAATCAGTTACTATTATTTTTTCATACCTCCCTAAGAACTACTAAGAACTACTGTATACAGGTTCATAATTAATATGAATAATACATAATGTATAATTAATTCTAAAGTAAAGGTCATAGTAACCCACTAGTAATGACTCAAGTATTAATTCTTCAGAAGGAATTACTAATTATTTGGATCAGTATTCTAAAGTGAAGATCATACCTCCCTAGTAACGACTGAAATCACTGTAAGCTTTTGAGAGGTTTGTAAAGTATTGGATAGTAATTATTCAGGTGTTACTACATCCTTCTAAAGGAATTACTAATTGTTTGGATCAGTATTCTAAAGTGAAGATCATGATAACTCCCTAGTAATTACTTTAGTCATTGTAAACTTTAGAGGTTTTTGTAAGGTTTTGGTTTGTAATTCATTTTGGTAGATTTGGTAACACTTAAATAATTAGTGAGTTACCGTGATCTTCACTTTAGAATACTGATCCAAATAGTTAGTAGTTCCTTTAGAAGAATTTGATCATTCTTGAGTCATTACTAGTGGGTTACCATGATCTTCATTTCAGAATTAATTATACATCATGCATAATTCACATTAATTATGAACCTGTATACAGTAGTTCTTAGTATTTCTCCAGGATATATTAAAAAAATAGTAGTTATTGATTAGCTAATAGTGAACTACCAGTTTCAACTGAGCGCTATTAAATCACTAATCAGAGTTTCTTGTTAGGTAATAGTAGTTACTACAATGTTAATAGTGCATTAGTCACTTGTTCCTGTGTAGTTATTCATTAACAAAGGATCAGTATTCTAAAGTGTTACCGTTTTTTCTTTTAATTTTGGTGTAAAAGGTTTCCCAAAGATGTTCTTGGCAGGTATATTTAGTATATATTATTTAGCCATATAGTCTTTTTGGATTAAAAAACACAATATATATTATGATAATCACATGTGGCTCTTGTGTGGAAACATCACATACTGGAGAGAGCAGTCATTTAGTGGCATTGGTTTTATTGCAGATTTGCAGACCTTACAAAACAAGCGTGAGTTAAACATGTGGATCAGAAGGACACTTCATTAGTCAACCCAGAATAAGACACTATTATCTGCTTCATTCTGACCTTCACTGACTCAGTCCCAAGGTAATTACATCACCCTCTGGTGCTAAATAGAGCTAAATCCCAAAGCATAAAAATACATTTGCTATTAGATATGAGAAATATGCATTTACAGATGTACTGTATAAAGATGTCTCCAAGCATGGCCAGTCCTGGCTCAGTTATATAGCATTATACTCAAGCTAAAATCAAAGAAAAGATGCAAAAGGATTCTCTTTCTTCATTAGCCTTCAAGCATTGCGTCCCTTAATCTATAGATGTGGTGGTTAGATGTACATAGTGCAGGAGGGGTGATATTCACATGTGATGCACATCTCTATCCTCTAACACTGGCAAATATTTCAGAGGGAGAACCGCTGCCTGCCAGCTGGAAGCTTGTAGAGTTTGTGTAGAGGGTGTGTGAGGTGGAGCCGATACATTCATTTACTCATCCCACAGAAAGCATGTGGTTGTGATGTGGGATGCGGATGTGTCGAGGTCGTCCTTTTATTGCGTTTGGGTGTGTTGTTGATGAAGTCCAAGCTCCTGCGACTGGAGGAAATGACATCAGCCACAAACTTTGTGCAGTCAGAGCACACGTCTCTCAGGTTGCAGCCTGCGGCGTACAGGTGGGGAAACTCTTCCTCCACAGAGTGTCTGGAGAGAGAGCACAAAGACCTGCAGACAAACAGACAAGACTCTTAGTCGTTTTAACCTTCGTATAATGCAAGCACTCCTGATGACTGCTGTATATGTGAGGGATACTGCATGCATGGCTAGCTGTGCATTAAACTATTTTAATGCACAACGTGGAGGCCAAGAACCACCCGATGCAAAGCGGAGCCATGCATTATCCCGCTTATACCTTGGTCATTTGCCAGCATTTATAAGTTAACCCTTGTTCGACCTTATTTGTGTCCTTTTCAGTTTTGTTTTGTTTTTTATTGTAATTTAAATATTTCACCCTTATTTCCTATAATAAATATATTTTACACTAGGTACAAAAGATAGGACCTTAAGGACAAAAATGTCTTAATTGAAACCCATTAGAACTGCAATTTTTAATCCCAGGGCCATTTAACTATAAAATGATACAGTCTTTGTTAATAGGCATTCATTCTGTTGGCAAGGCTTCAAAATTATAATTTTATTTTTTTTAAATTTACCAGATGGTGCCATTTTCTCCAGTTTGGCCTATAAAGCAAATACTCAAATTGTTTCTGTTTTCTGCTTTTGCTGTATTTTAGAGCCAGTTGGATAAATGATGCAGCTATAATTGTGTGGGTGTGTTATGGATGTCAGAGTGTGGTTTGTATGTGTGTCCTAACATAAAAAAAATTGTGTTTGTTTGTGTGTGTGTGTGTACCTGTATTGTTTGAGAGAGAGAAATTACACTGTATGCCAGCGGAGCTTTGCTGGAATCTAATGGGAAAAGTTTGGTACTGCACCCAAACAAAATCTTACTAAAAGCTCATTTTTTGCGATATCAACCTCACATTTGGAACACAACTTGTTTAGATTTATGGCTTTGATTCTCTAGCAATTTTTGTGTTCAACATGTTTTATAAAATATACATTTTATATAAAAAATTGCTCATAAATCATTTTCATAAACTTAAACCGTTTACGTGTGTGTGTGTGTGTGTGTGTGTATCTGCGCAGTCCAATCTGCAATCTCAGACTCTCTCTCTCTCTCCCTCTCTCTTTGTGTGTGTTTGTGTGCATCAATTAAAGCAGCGCATTAATATAGAACGGTGATTTAACTGACTTAGAACTACCTGTGCATTAAATGCATACCTGCCAGCCAATCAGAATCCAGTATTCAGGCAGACCATGGTATTGCTTCAAATGTTATTAAACAGGATATTAACTGCGCTGCAAAATTCCTGAACTATGAAATTAATTGAATTTCAGCTATGCGGCTCTACAGACAGCAGTGGCTCTGTTCAGCTCAATTTAGTTCAGTGTTGATTTGATTTAGTTCAATAACTGTGTGAATGTCACAAAGTTCATCAGTTACGAAACAAACTCGGTGCACAGTAAAGCATCTGTATTAAGATCCAGTTCAGTTGAATAACAGTGCAAAGTTCATCAAAACAAGAAACTCGATCAATTTGACTACATTGTACTTGTCCTGTAATGCATATGTCACCTTTGAGCAACAGTCTGTGTAAATAAGCATAATGTCAGATGCAGCTTCTGTTTTTTTGTTGATTGGTAACTTGAAAGTGGTGACTTTGTTACTAATGTCATTTCAAAGCAAATTTCTGGCCGGTGTGGAATGTAAGACACACAGCATATATTTACTCACTTATAGACTTCGCTCTTGTGACTCTTCGCACTGCTGTGAAATCCCACAGTGTACACGGGAATGTGTGCCATCTTTTTGTATGGAATTTTCATCTGTTAAAGGGACGAAATAATGCAAAATCACACATGGAGTTTGTGACATTGCTTCTACTGTTGAAACGGCAGTGTGTAATAAAATGTATTTAGAAAAAGAAGCCCTAAAGCACTGGTCCTCAAATGGTAGGAGAGCCGATGGGTAATAATAGAACAGAATGCAGCCAACCATATAATCAATGCATAGTAAGCAAAATAAATAAACGTATTGACTTTTGGAGGAGAAAGTATTTCCCGTATCATTTGATACTGATGTCTGAGGCTGTGAGTCCAATCCAACTCTATTGTACATTTGATTAAATTCATCTGTTACTTGCTAGTAACAAAATGCACCCTGGGCAACAAAGCCGGTCTTAAATCGCTGGCGTATATTAGTAGCAAAAGCCAAAAATACATCGTCTGGGTCAAAATTATTGATTTTCCTTTTATGCCAAAAATCATTAGGGCATTAAATATAGATCGTGTTCCATGAAGATATTTTTGTCAATTTTCTACTGTAAATATATCAAAACTTGCATTGCTAAGAACTTCATTTGAACAACTTTAAAGGAGATTTTCTCAATATTTAGATTTTTTTGCTCCCTCAGATTCCAGATTTTCAAATAGTTGTATCTCAGACAAATATTGTCGTATCATAACAAACCATACATCAATGGAAAGATTATTTATTCAGCTTACAGATGATGTATAAATCTCAATTACTGGATTAATTGTTCAGTGTTTATGTAATTTAAAACTGTTGTTAAATGTTTTTTAGATGAAGTATTTGAACTCTTAATCTTAACTGTTCAGCGATTTACACCCTAGTAAAAAAGTAATGTATTTAAAATCCATTTATTTCATACTAAGAATAGTTTAAATCTATTAAAATATATATACTGACATATCGCTTGAGACTAATATAATAATATAATATAATAAAAATTATACTTAAACAGTATACTACTGGAGTACTACTTGTGCACAATGCACATTTCTTAATATGAAGCCTAAAATGTGTCACTATTGATGAGGATTGTGTGATCTTTGAACAATATTGGTCTCTAAATGCAAGATATTTAAGTGCACCTAAAGTTACTTGCAATAGTCCCACTTTAGCACAATCAAATATGCTTCAGTATATCTTTAGTTGGACTTCAGCACTACTTCCTCACAATTAAAGTGCATTAAGCACCTAATTAATTGTCCAATTCAGCAGACTTTCCCCTGGTTTCACAAACAAGCCTTAGGCCTAATCCCAGACTAAAAGGTAAGTCTGAGCTGTTTCAACTGAAATAAACTTGCACTAGTTGATCTTAAAATATGGCAGTGCCTTTGTTTTGTCTCAAGATGCATACCAGTATTGTTTTTTTCTAAGGCATGTTTATAAAAACTACTTAAATGTCCTAATTGAACTATTGCCTAATCCTGGCTTAACCTAAACCCTGTCTGTGAAACCAGGCCTCAAAAGTACAATTGCTCTGTTTCTGGAGTCTGTGTCTGTCTCACTGTAGTTCACCAGAAAAGACAATATCATGCTATTAATTTAGCATATTATTGAACCTACGCAGTTCATGGTCATAAACTAATGTAAATGTTGATTTTAAGAACAAGACCCAAGGATCAGCTTGCAGCCATAAACTCATTTATAGCGAGAACTACCTCATAATATGTGGCTGGCCGAGGTTGTAAAGTAATATCTTTATGACACTAAACATTAAACATATTGTCAGTGTTCTATAGTGTGAAAAACTTACAACTAGCAACTACTACAAAGTGATGCATGAGTTTAAATGAAATAAACATTTAATAGCCTACCTTTGCACTACAAGAGCTACAGACAGACCTAAGAGAGAGAGAAAAAAAACACATTAACTGTGATGATCAGAGGAGTGAATCGAACCATGTTAATATTCCATATTGCAGGAAATATTTATGAAAATGAAACCGAGACCTTTTACACAGGAGGCACGTGGATGGCCATGAAAACAGTGGAAACTTCACCCGACAACAGCAGCATATCTACAAAACAAAGATGAACAAAACATAAATGAACACTGTTGTCTTTGGCTTGTTGGACTGAGCATGTGATCCATACAGATATTCACACCTTGCCTTTCTTCAGATTGTTATAAAGCTCTTTGTTCTGCATGTATTTCTCCATCTCAGCCTTAACGAGTATCCGCCGAACATTAATGACTTCATCCACTGTTAAGGCCAGACTGTCCACTGGATGACTGAACTCCTCCTGTGTGTGAGGAAGACAAAGAAGACCACTCACATCCTTGTTTACAATAATGTAGGCCACTTATGGTCACTCTTGATAGTTTTCACGTGACGTCACACCCTTATAGGAACACCCACCTGGAGGGCAAAACGAAGCTTTGCTCCACTGACCGCCAGTTATTTTTACGCAGATTGCATCAAGTAATAATGTAGTAAAACGCAGATATTAAAAGGTGAGATTCAGTAAACACCTTATTGATGATGTGTATTTTGTACAGGCAAGAGGATGAACCCAGAATATAAACGCAATGTGCAAAGTTTCACATTAAATTGCTTCCCATAGAAAACCATTAGAAGGAAAACACTGAACCGTTAAGCGGATTGCATTATCTGCTTGTCTGTGTAAACTATGCATTATTAGTATGGTGAATACTGAATTTGATCTTTTAATATTGCTGTTTTAAATATATTACGGCACTTTAAGTGTTTTTGCAACGTTTTGTCGCACTGTTTATGATTTAAATATTGTCGCGGGTGCTTAATATGGATTGCAAATGGCCAAAACTTGCATTTTGTAGAAATACCTTTGTTTTATTCTCTTGATCTAAATATTTGCGGCTGGGAAACAGATGAAAGCTTGTGCAGCAGTTCTATGGATGTTTTGCCCGGTCACGTGGCTAAAAGCTTTGAATAGGGGAAGTTTTGTTAAACGCTTCCTGTTCATTTTAAAGGGGTCATCTGATGCCCATTTTCCACAAGTTGATATGATTCTTTAGGGTCTTAATAAAAAGTCTATAACATACGTTGGTTACAATTTCTCAATGGTAGTGTAAAGCAACACCCTTTTACCCCGTCAAAATCAGCTCTGTTCAAAGCAAGCCGTTTTGGTGCGTTTCCCTTTAAATGCTAATGAGCTTTGCTGACCCTGCCCCTCTCTTCTGTGGGGTGACGCGCAGTTCTCTGAGAAGTCATCGTGAAACTGGCTAACTAGCTCATTATTAGGAAAGGTGATTCATTAAAGAACCATATACTCACGTCTTCTGTAGGTGAAGTTGGATCACCAATGATTCACGCGAACATAGACGCATTTAGGTAGATCGGGGGCGCATTCCCTTCAAAAACGTAAAAAAGGTAATCCACTGCATCTTCAGCTGCTCAGATGTCGAGAGTAAATGACGACTGCTATGTTCATTATTACATCCAACAACAAAACACCTCAATCGCTTAGGAGCCATTGTTGTCTACATCTGCTCCGGCGGTGAAACAATGGCAGCTCACTCAGGGTGGGTCTAAGGTTAAACGCCATTGTCAATCAACAATCGTGGGAGGGGCCTGGGTCTGTGTGACGTCACACAGCCAAGAATCTGAGAATGGCTTGATTTTAGAAAGGTGTCATGATCTATCAACATTTTTAAAAAAAACACTAGGTGGATTTTTATCATTATAGGGTGGTTGTGTACACACACTGACAACACATTTATGTTCAAAAAAACATGTAAAAGTGAATTTTGCATCTGATGACCCCTTTAAGAAATGAATAAAACTGTTGTCTACAGTATGCCACAGATGCTGCCTACTATACAAAATACCAACACCACTGACCATCCACTGATGTCTGGAGAGTCCGTCAGATGCAGCACCATCACAGCGTTTGTCAGCAGAGCTCAGGGAGTGACATGTGGACGAGGGCATCCTGTCAAACACCGGAAACGAGGCTGGACACAAAGACAACAATGGAGAAGAGAGAAAGACCATCAGGCATCTCAGTTTAATCATTCAGAAAGACTGGGTTGATCTCTCTCCCTTTTATTTACTTTGACCAGTGTAACCCTTGTGCATCAATAAAAAAAAATTACACTTAGGTCCATAGTGGACAAAAATGTCCATGTCAAAAAACGGTCATAATAATTTGAAGCTTGGGAGCACAGACTTATGTTTGGTCTCATTTAAAAAAAGACCCATGGCAGATTATTGTTGAAGTAAAAAAAGTAAAAAAAAAAAAGTTAAACCAAAAAAAAAAACGTTATACAGGTTTAAGTTTATGAAAATGATTTATGAACAATATTTTATATTTTATTTCATGAATATTTTATATATGAAGCATGTTGAACTCTAAACCTGCTAGAAAATCAAAGCCATAAATCTAAACAAGCTGTGTTCCAAATTGGAGGTTGATATCTCAAAAAATGAGCTTTCAGTAAAATTTTGATTGGGCGCAGTACCAAATTTTCCCCATTAGATGCCAGCAAAACTCTGCTGCTGCACACAGTGCTTGGATTTGTGATTTACAGTCGAGTTTCTCTCTCTCTAAAATACAAAAAACACACATATACATACATTCAATTTTTCTTATGACACACATACAAACCACGCTCTGACATCCATACCAACACACCCACACAATTATAGCTGCATTATTTATCCAATTGGCTCTAAAATATGCAGGAGCGGAAAACAGGAATAAAGTGAGTATATGCTTTATAGACCAAACCTGAAAAAAATGGCACCATCTGGTAAAAAAGTTTAAAAAATTAAATTTTGAAGCCTTGCCAACAGAATGAAAGCCTATTAACAAAACTTGCATAATTTTACATTTAAACAGCACTGCGATTAATAATAGCAGTTTCAATGGGTTTCAATGGGGACATTATTGTCCAAAAGGTCCTGAGAGGAACCATTTTTTTGTACCTAGTGTAAAATAGATTTATTAAAGGAAATGAGGGTGGAATATTAAAATTCCAATAAAAATACACACCTGTGACAAAATTAAATTAGTAATTAGCATTAACACAGGCAAAATTATATATTTAAAAAAACTAAAATGTAAGGTTGCACAAGGGTTAAGAGTTCCATATAGTGTTGACACTGGAAAACTGAATTTTCTTTATTTCAACATAGAGCCAGATTTACTGCTAGCAACGCCAAGGTCATGGGTTCGAGTCCCAGGGAAAGCAAGAGCTGATAAAATGTAAAAACTGTAACTTGAATATTGGATAAAAGCGTCTGCTAAATGCATAAATGTAAATGTAAATTCTCTGCCTCTGACTCAGTTTTCAATTTCATAAAACACTTTTTTCAAACACAACACACAAATCTAACATGAATTAATATTATGGCAAAGGTGATAGCCAATGTTTGCTTTTGATATGTGTTTGTGATATTTTGAATGCAGTACTTAATTTTGCAAGAGATGTAAGGCATTTTGCATTTTGTGTATGCAATTCTTGGATTTGTGGGTAAAGTTTTGAAAAATGAGGCAAAGCTTTGAAAATGTGTGTAAGCAGTTGAAAAAAACTGTAATTGATGAGCACAAACCTTGGTAAATTGTGTAGCGTGATTCATTTAAAGCACTGGACTCAATTCCTGGAGGGCCACAGCTCTGCACAGTTTAGCTCCAACTCTAATCAAACACACCTGATCCAGATAATCAGGGTCATCATTACTACAAACCTCCAAGCAGGTGTGAGCTGGAGCTAAACTCTGCAGAGCTGTGGCCCTCCAGGAACTGAGTTTACGGCCACTGATTTAAATACAAATGCATATGCAAAAAAGGTCAGCCGCAAAAATGACTGTCCACATCTTTTCATCACTCATTTTTCACAGTGTGCCTTTGGTAAATTCTGACAGTAGTTTTTAAAGCCAAAAGACAGTTTGCACAGACATGCTGTTCGTAAATCTGGCCATTAAACCTTAACTACTTTCTGGCCAGGCTTCCTTTAGTTAAGTCACTTTTATTTCCATAGAACTTTTCACAGTACAGATTGTGTCGAGCACATAAACAGGAAAACAGCAGAATCAATTATGGAAACTAAATATGAAGTTCGGATTCTGCTTTAAAGCAGCTCTAAAAGACAATAGTGTCAATATTTAGATCAAGTCAGTTGAGTGTTGGTTTAGTTCAGATCAATAACAGAGTGAAGTTCATCCATCTGCTATAACGCCTCTATCAAAAGACTCAAAGAAAGGCTGAATGTCTGAATGTGCCAGCTGGTGAGGCAGATTGGGATTATCTGAAATGGTTGATAGATAAAATCAAGGAAATAATGGTGTGGCTGCGGCATGTCTTTGTGAACATAAATGTAGACTATATAAACTTTATAATCAGAATCTCAATCTGTTCACATCTGTTCCTCATATAATATGTAAATATTATTACTCCACAGAGATAACGGCAACAAAGCAGAACATAAAATTTGGCTTTTGGATAACTTGTTTCAAACAAAACTTTTTCTTTCAAATATTAAAGAACCTGGCGAACTTTGGAAAATCCAGTTATGATTTCTTCCTCAAAAGTGCTCACTGCATCAACAGCTGGACTGATAGAGCTCACTAGATCAAGTTTTATGTGTAATGTGAATCAGAGAGTCAATGAGCAGACTGTCAGCTGTACATGGTATAAGGCTGAGTGCAAAAACACTTCATGCAGGTATGCAAGCACAGATACAAATTAAACAAAAAAAAAGTCATATTTCTATTCGAACTGTTGCTCTGCCATGACAGGAATTGACCTGAAAGCAAAAACTGAAAAGAAGATGAAGCAACCGCATAGCAACACCCTAGCAACCACCCCAGGTACCCTAGCAACCTCATAGCAACAAGTCAAGTCAAGTCACCTTTATTTATATAGCGCTTTTAACAATGTAAATTGTTTCAAAGCAACTGCACAATATCAAAAAAGGAAAATAGTGTGTCAATAATGTAAAATTAAAAGATAAAAAAAAAAGATTTTCAGTTAAAGGCATTTCATTATTGCATTCAGTGATGTCATCATCCAGCTCAGTTCAGTTTAAATAGTGTCTTTGCAATCAGGTCGATGATATCGCTGGAAATGAAGTGTCCCCAACTAAGCAAGCCAGAGGCGACAGCGGCAAGGAACCAAAACTCCATTGGTGACAGAATGGAGGAAAAAACCTTGGGAGAAACCAGGCTCAGTCGGGGGGCCAGTTCTCCTCTGGCCAAACAAACCAGCAGTTCAACTCCAACTGCAGCAAAGTCAGATTGTGAGGGCTCAACTGATTCCAGTGGTCTTTCCCGATGGCTGTCTTAAGTGGCGGGGTCCTCACTGGAGATCTGTCTCTGGCGCTCATCTTGGTGTCCTGGTCTCCGCTGACATTCAGGGCTGTAGAGGTCATCTCTGGGTGCTGATCCACCATCTGATCTGGATACGGACTGGATCTGGTGACTGCAGTGACCATCTGGGCTGGATACGGACCGGATCGGGTGGCTACGGTGACTGGGGGCATAGCAGCCATCCAGAGTACCCTAGGAACCGCATAGCAACATCCTAGCAACCACCCTAGGTACCCTAGCAACCACATCATAACACCATAGCAACCACAAAGAATACCCTAGCAACCGCATAGCAATACCAAAGCAACCACACCAGGTACCCTAGAAACCGCATAGCAACACCCTAGCAACCACCCCAGGTACCCAAGCAAACAATAAGCAACACCATAGCAACCACCCCAGGTGCCCTATAAACCGCATAGCAACACCCTAGCAACCACCCCAGGTACCCTAGCAACCAATTAGCAACACCATAGCAACCACCACAGGTACCCTAGTAACCGCATAGCAACACCTTAGGAACCTCCTTGAGTACATTAGCAACCACATAGCAACACCCTAGCAACTGCCCCGGGTACCCTAGCAACCGCATAGCAACACCCTAGCAACCATCCAGAATACCTTAATATTTCTAAGCCATGTGAACTCATTTAAGCTTCCATTCTGTTTAATATTTCTAATATTGCTAATCTATCTATCTATCTATCTATCTATCTATCTATCTATCTGACAGACTGTATTGCCTTCAAAACATTCCAGTTTTAAGCTTTAAAACTCCTTTAAACTTCAAACTATTTCAGATGGAAAACTTTTTGGTCAGGCTTTCTCAAGCCAACTTAAAGTTTGTTTTGACAAATTGTTTCATCTAGTTGGAGTTTGTAATATTTTATGTAAGCACAGAGAATGTGCCAGGTCTAAGGAGTAACTAGCTAAACATTACCTAACTGTGACAAGACCTCACATGCTTTTAAGATACCAGTAAATATGTCTTTAAGCTTTGCAGCTACCAGTTCATTTTAGCAAATCAGTTTGTTCATTTCAGTTAACTGGTTCAAAAACAGAACTGCTTTGCTTTCATCACACAACAGTGTTCACAAAAGCTTTATTGAAGTAAATATTTAGTTAAATGCTGCTTGTTTCATTAGTGTGCATTGTTTTTAAGTGTTATTAGTTGCATTTAGTGTAAACCTATGTGTTCAAGCATGATGTTGGTTGGTTAGCGTTAGAATTAGGGTTGCTTGCATGTAATTAATCAGAATTTTTTGTTATTATAATAGTAAGTACATGTAACGTGTAACAAGGACACTTTAAAATAAAGTGTTACCAACCACAGTTAATTTCTCTTAAAGCACATCTTTACTTTGTTTAGGTCCATTACGTCTTACAGATGTTTCTCCAGGTCTGACCTTGATAGATATATGGAGGTCCGACGCCCGTCAGCGTGTGTGACCGAGGTCTCTCTCCTCTCAGGGGACCGACACCTCTGAGCGGCGGTGATTCTGACATCACTTCCCCTCTGAGCTCTTCCAGGTCGTGTTCGGAGAAGGAGCGATCTCTCTTCAGAGGTGTAGGAGAGCTCTCCACCCGTCTGATATCCATGCCGTCTGGAGAGTCCTCATCCTGAGCCAACAACACAGAGCCAATCATTTCAATTCAAAACACAATTTAAACATCAAGTCAAGGAGATCTACCAAACCAGCTTGTAATTGAATTAGTTTAATTTATAGAGCGCCGTTCCCAGGCTCCAGGACACTTTACAAGGTGCACTAATACAAAAAATACTCATTACAAATTAAGCAGACATTGGACATTTACCCAATCCAGTCACAAATAATGCAGTTGCACATAAAGTCGTGACGTATTGTCAAGTATGGTGACCCATACTCGAAATTGGTGCTCTGCGTTTAACCCATCCAAGTGCACACACACAGACTCGAAGACTCGGCCCGAGACTCGAACCCGCAACCTTTCGATTACGAGTCCGACTCTCTAACCATTAGGCCACGACTTCCCCCAACACAAACCAAGTAAAGAATGCATATGGGACAAATACACAATGCTATTTAGTGATAGTGTTGATTAAAGAAATATGTTTTAAGCTTTGATTTAAATTCACTGAAGATTTTAATTTAAATTCTGCCAAGGGGCTTTATGTAAAACTCAAAAATGCATATAAAAAATTAAAAACAAATCACTTAATTTTAAGGTCCAACTCTCGCTATTGAGAAACCATTCATTCCTAATTTGCTGCTTATTAATATTTAGTAAGGTAGTTATTTAAGTTTAGGTATTGGGATTAGAGATGTAGAATATTGTCATGCAGAATATGTGCTTTAGTTAGTTATGTTTTATATATGCTTTAGTTAGATATTGTTATTAAGTACTAACAAACAGCCAATATGTTAATAATAGGCAAGGCAAGGCAAGGTTATTCATATAGCACATTTCACACAATGGTAATTCAAAGTGCTTTACAAAAAAGTAAAATCATCATTAAAAATATATAATAACAACAATAAAAACAAGGAATTTAAAAACTTTTAAAATAATTAGAAAATTGATTTAAATAAATTAAAACAGTTAAGAATAGAAAATGATTCAGTTCAGTTTGGACATAGCACAGTGCTCATTCAATAGATGCACAGCTAAAAGAGTTTTGCTTATTAGGCATGCTAGCAAGTAGTTAATAGAGAGAATTGTGTTAAAGTATACTAAAGCGTTACCATAAAAAAAAGTCAACAAAGGTTGTTGATGATGGGAAAACTTCTTCAAGGCTGTTGCAAGAGCACGATCACAGAAGCAATGCTGATTGCACTGAAATCTCTCACCTCAAATATATTCATCTCCTCCATTTCTGCCAGCGTTGGAGCTTTTAGAAGAACACGTATGCGAGACGGTGGGTGGGAGCCTGCTCCTGTGATCGACAGGTCAATGCAGGAAGTGGATTTGATGTCACATTGGCAGGTGTGTGCCAGACATGGTAACGAGCCAAACGCTGAAGAGTGACAAAACATTGCTGTAAATCGTCTAACACACAACAAGAGAGCTACAGAAGTAATGGAGGAGCGATACTGTTTGGCTGTGGTGTGTGTTTAACGCACATCTCTTTGAACTGGACGGCTCCACGACCACGGGTCTGAGTTTGTGATCTTGTCTGATCTCGGCCAGGACTCGATCATGGAGCGACTGCTGCCGCTGAGGAGGAGGAGGCAGGCTGCGCTCGGACACCTGCAGACGTCAGGACAGGCTCAAAACCAACCAGTGTTGACAACAAATTTAGCCATTTTTAAAATGTATTTGGCTACTTTTAGCCACAAGTGACTCAAACACTAAAAAGCACACATTTTCCATCCAAATTACACAAAAAAGGGGAAACCAAAGATTAGTTAGCTGCTATTTGCAATTGTTCAATTTAATAATAATAATTTAATAATTGTTCATTTATGATACACTTTGTTAGTAGCTTGTACCTGCGATTGTTGATCAGTTAGTACACTGTAAGAAAAATGGAAAAGATACTAGTAATTTTCCAGGACATTATTATCCATTATAACCCCGTAACCCAAAAATGTCACGTGTCCTTTCCTTTCAGTTCTGTTCTGCCCTTATTTGGTAGTTCCTGTCCTAGTTTAGTTCATCATTCATCCTATTCACCTGTTTTGTGTTAAGTATCTCGTTTACTCCTTTGTTCCTGTTCCTTTATAAGCACTCAGTTTGGTTTGAATCCTTGTCCTGTCTGAACGTTAATAAGATAAATAACGATCGGGAAAACGAAGATGCATCAACACACTATTGCATTTATCTACAACCACATATCCGTAACAGAAAACACAATGCGTGATTTAAAATGCAGATAAAAAACTTTTTTTCATATTAACATAGCAGATTGCGCCCTATTTTTACAGACTAATGCACTGCTTAAAGCATAATTGTTGAGAATGTGTAGTATTAATAGTTTATTTAAAAAAAAATTAAATTGTAATCATTCAAAAATGTGAAAGTGTTCAATAATTCAATGTATTTAAAAAATACAGTTATATTTTAATATTATATTATGCATATTATTTTACAAACGAATCTAAATGAACATATATAAAATCTATTTTTTTGCTGAGATTTGATCATTTGATCACATTGAGATTTGCAATGACGTCATCGCGCAATGGCATCATTACGTCATTTAGCATCTTTTAGCAACAAAGCAGCCTTCCTTTTACAACCTTCTCTGAAAATTAGCATGCATTTTGGGAGACACTGTATTCACTGATGGTTTACCGCTCTTTTTTTCAATTTCAAAATAAATTTGCGATATACTGTTTTACTTCAAATCAGCGTTTATAATGTTATGATCATCTCAAAGCTGGCTGGTTTAGTACATCCAACAGAATTGTGAAAAGTGGGTGGTCATTGTCACATAGAGTGAGATTTCATGATGAGAGGTGTTACTGCCACAACTGCAAAAACAGAAACGAAGCGACAAACAAACTATCCTGCTGCCTATTGTGGCTGCAACTGCTAAATTAACATGGTTGCATTGAAGTGATTATATTCATATTATGTATAGTACTTAGTCTGGTGTTACTGCACAGTAGTTATAAGATATTGTGAGGAACTAACTGGTTTAAGAGGGGGTCTTGATCTAATAAAGTCCAAGATCAGCTCATGAGCGTTTCGTTTCACACACGTGGGAATATTTCCATCTACCTGCAGAAGAGAAAGAGACAAAGAGTCATGATATTATAGTTATAATCAAATATAAAGACAATGGCTAATCACTGCCATGCTGCATCAGCTGAAAAGTGTTTCCAAAGCCATAATCTCAGACATATTAGCGGGTTAGGATGAGATTAAGTGTGGGATAAACCACTCAACATGTGCTTACTACAGCAACCTCGGTGTCTTTAGCTCGAGTGAATGCACTCACCACAACTTTGCGTAGTTTATATTTGCGCGAGCGAATGTCTTGCATGAGCATCTCAAAGGGTGTGAGGCTGAACTCTGTGGGCAGAGGGTTAAAGGGCTGCTCCTCCACCTTCTTAAGCTTCACGCCCTGCCTCAACTCCTTCATCAGCTGCACCCACAGACGAGCCTAAGTCACCAAACACACAGAGTCTCCATCATTACATCAGCTTATACAGCTGGACATCACAAAAGCAGTCATCAGTAGCACAGGTATATTTGTAGCAAAGCCAACAATGCATTGTATGGGTCAAAATTATAGATTTTTCTGTTATGCCAAAAATCATTAGGATATTAAGTAAAGATCATGTTCCATGAAGATATTATTTATATATCAAGATATTATAAATATATCAAAACTTAATTTTTGATAAGTAATATGCATTGCTAAGAACTTCATTTCTGTCATGACAACTCTCGGAGGGATTGGCATGGTAATATACATGACAATGTTAATGTATTTGGTCTTGGCAGAATAGATCTGCAACGCTGCTGCGAGTACCGAGACTTGCTACTGCCAACACATCCACAACATCCACTACTGCCAATACTAAATATCAGCTGTGCCATGTGATTATGATGACATTATGTCAGATTGAGTTAGACCTATCAGACCGCACCATCTAGAGTTTCATGCCAGAACTCTGTATTTGGACAAATTTAAAGGAGATTTTCTCAATATTTAGATTTTTTTGCACCCTCAGATTCCAGATTTTCAAATAGTTGCATCTCAGACAAATATTGTCCGATACTAACAAACCATACATCAATGTGATCTTTGAATCGCAATTAAAAAAAAACTGACCCTTACTTTTGTGGTCACAAATATGAGTAAATATGAGTAAACCATTTCAGCTACAGCTCTATTAAGCAGGTCTTTTACCCAGTCAGTGTGTTGAAGAGCGTCGAGCTCAGCGGTGGCACTGTCCTCCTTCTTCAGCATCTACAGGAAAATATCAGACACTCAAAAATACCTAAAAATCATACTTGAGTAAAAATACAGATACCTTACAGTAAAAATGACTCCACTACAAGTCACCAACTCCAAAACAACTTGAGTAGAAGTCTTTTTGATTTGATCTGATTTTAACAGTATGTAAATATTTTACGTATACTAAATATAAGCTCAAAGATGCACTAGTCAAAGAGACATGCCAGTGAAATACTACGGTGTTGTGGAGAAGCTGGGGAAAACAGGCATGTGAAGGCATTAAATAGAAAAACTAGAACAAACAATAAATTAAAAACCAAATTGACCAAAGAACAGAATGAGGGGCAAACAGATAACCGTTGCATTCAACAACTCACAAGGAACTAAAGAAACACTAGAGAGATATATACACAGGGGGCTAACAAGATAACAAGACACACCTGAGGAGACTAAACAAGGGGAACCAATGAACAAACCAAAAAACACCACGGGCAGGGGTGGACTGGCCATCTGGACTTTCTGGAGAAGTCATGTCTGGTTCATCATCAAAGAAAAAGTGTCAGATTAAGTGACGTTGGCGACTGAAAAAGGGAGCGCTAAAGCAATCCATTTTTCTTATAATAAACCAAAACTGACGCGAAAGAGAGTGGGCTCGTGATGGCAAGCAAAAAACGTGAAGATAAA
This sequence comes from Barbus barbus, assembly GCF_936440315.1. Taxonomy (NCBI): domain Eukaryota; kingdom Metazoa; phylum Chordata; class Actinopteri; order Cypriniformes; family Cyprinidae; genus Barbus; species Barbus barbus. Next base: position 2,634,120 of record NC_136726.1, on the reverse strand, counting down.
GGCAGCTGGGAGAAGCTTGTGTAGCCTGTGAGTACCATAGTAAAATCCCAGGACACCCCTAGTCCATGTCTGCTGCTATTACTCAGCATTGTCTGACGTCAATATTACATTCATTCATAACGATGCAGCAGCAATTCTACAATGAGTTACATTTGAGAGCTATTGAGTTAGAAAATAGAGTATATGAAGTAGCCCATAAGGTGATTGCTTCAATGTACATGACACACACACACACACACACACACACACACACACACAGAGAGAGACTTATAAATACTCAAATTGAAGAATTCTGTTGTTAGGTTTCTAGATTCTAGGTTTATGTTTATTATGTCATATTGTTTTGCGTTCTGCTCTTTTTATGTAGATTTCAAGTATTTTAGTTCATTCGGTAATACATTTATTTCAATCCCCTGCTGAAAGAAAAATAGAAACATCAATAGAATTTGTAATTGTTTTACTGGTTATAATGGAAATTGTATTGTTTTAATGGAAACTGTAATAGACCGTGTTGGTCTCTACTGGTAATTGGTCATCTATTGGTGGCTTTTGTTAAAACCACTAAATCCTAATGGAGCATGTCCCAAAATACACTATAGGAAACCATTATTTAATGGTTTAAAGTTGATGGTTTGTAATGTTTGTAATGGTATTTGTAGTGGAAACCATAAGAATTTCTGTGATGGTTTCTATAGTTTTTTTTCAGCAGGGGTTTGTTATGTTATTTGCCATAAATGTGATACATTGATTGCTGTAATATTGTGAGGTACTAGCAGCTGTTTGTAGTTGTGGTGGGCCTATTTGGGGAAAAATCCAGTGCCATTCTTGTTTCTGTGTTCACTTCTTGTTATGCCATGACCCCTGTTTGTGTTTCTGGTGTCTGTGTTCAATGTCATTTAATATGTAGTTCTCTGTGTCCCTAGTGTTGCCTTGTTCCCCTGATGTTTCCTTGCAGCTCTGCTCCCTTGTTTGTTGCCATGGACACTAACTTGACCTCAGCATTCCCTCCCAAGGAAAATGTACTCTTTACAGGACATCCAGACTTATAAATGTAAGATCTCAGAGAAATTCACTTATGCTTAGTTGCATTTTATTAATTGCATTTAGAATTTCTCTGCTGTCCGAGATCAGAATAAATGACCTGGTTTAATCCTATGCTGTCTTCACTTATGTTATTTATGTGCAATTTTGAGTGTGTTTTTTGTTAATTTCAGTGTTTCATGTTTTATCAAAAATGCATTCATCAACAAGAAAGTTGGTTCCTCACCTCTTTGGCATCTCTTATCCTGCTGAGGAAGGTCTGCAGCTCAAGGGTCTCCAGAAAAAGCGCTCGGCACACGGCCTGGTAGTGCTCGGGAGCCAGCGCTGGATTTGCCAGTCTTTGGGCACAAAGCCCCATCACCTGATGAACCGTATGAAAGCCATGCACTGCACCTTCTTCCTCCTCTTCTTCATCCTCATCTTGGCCACTGTAGCCCTCGTCTTTCACTGCATTACTGCCGCAGTGTTTGCTTTCGCTGCTGTCCTGACCACCGACCATAAACTCAATGAGCTGCTCGAGCTGAGGGCTCAGTTCCCGCTCCTCGCTGTCATCCAGGCCCCAGTCCAGAGCGCGGTAGATCGCCACACCCATGGACTGAACCAGCTGCACACACGTATGATGAAGAAACGGGTTAGGGGATGGAGAGTGCAGAAATCTTTATTTAAAAATCACTCTCCGTGTTATAAAAATCTTATTACAGTCTCACCTTTCCATCAGCAGCAGAAACATGATTTGCATTACAGTCATCTAGGAAAAAAAATTAAAATAAAAAATAAGCAGCAGGAAAGATGTAATTACACTGTACTAGTGTTGGAGCCATCCAGGTGAATGAAAATACAAGAAATGTTAAAGATGTCAAAGGTTTTTGCTTACTTTGCCACATTTGACTTACAGATCAAATTGGTTTCACTGTACTATATAAGCTCAAATGTGTGCAAGTTATGCATATTAACTTTATTCACTCTTAGCAAACTGAACCAAAAATGTATTTTTTTATCATGTTTACTAAATAACAGTTACATTTTTGCAGTCTTCTGAAAATGTAGATAAACTGAGATGAGTTGAATATACTGAATAGTTAGGCTTATTATTATTTGGGAAGGCTTTTACAGTTAGTGTAACTTCCCTGCAGGCCTCTCAATATGCAATATATAAAAAGGTGAAGATTTTCTATATTTCAACATAAAACGAAATCTGCAAAAGCATCATGATTTCCATTATGAAAAAGATGCCAAGAAGATTAGATGATAGTGGTCTCTGCAGTATAATAAGCAGAAGCACAAGCCCATCCAAGGTCGTCCTCGGGTCTAGAGGTTAAGTGGGTGGAACAGACGCCGTAAAAGTCATTATTCCAAGTGTACTAGATGGGTCTTTCCACTCGATCACTAAAGGTGATACACAGATGTGAGACTAATTGCCATATTGTGGCTTTAACTTCATTGGCACAGCCCAAGTCTGGGGCTGTGCGCAAGACTTTGATACAATGCCTTTGAAAAGACACAAATGTGACCCTGGAGCACAAACCCAGTCTTAAGTCGCTGGGGTATATTTGTAGCAACAGCCAAAAATACATTGTATGGGTCAAAATAATCGATTTTTTTATGCCAAAAATCATTAGGATATTAAGTAAAGATCATGTTCCATGAATATATGTTGTAAACTTCCTACTGTAAATATATCAAAATGTAATTGTTGATTAGTAATATGCATTGCTAATAACTTAATTTGAACAACTTTAAAGGTGATTTTCTCAATATGTTGATTTTTTTGCTCCCTCAGATTCCAGATTTTCAAATAGTTGTATCTCAGACAAATATTGTCCTATCCTAACAAACCATACATCAATGGAAAGATTATTTATTCAGCTTTCATGTGTTGTATAAATCTTAATTTTGAAAAATGTACACTTATGACTGGTTTTTGTGGTCCAGGTTCACAAATGTGAAACACCTGGTTAAATATATTCAAAACTGCCTCAAGCTCTGTAAAATGTCCCTCTGAAGAAACTAAACCACAAGAAAAACTAGCAGATCTCCATAAGGGTGGGTATAACTCTGTGGCTGTGGTAAATCATTTTATCGCCCGAGTGTTGTAGTAGGCATCAGGCCCGGATTAACACAGTGTAGTGCTCTAGGATGAGCACATTTGAAGATTAGTTTCCACTACAAAGGTGGCACAGAAGAACTCAAAAGTGGCATGTAGGTAAATTTACAGACATTTACAGAGGCTCAGAGGTGGCATGGATGTTTTAAATTCATAACAATGTTGTGAGATTAATGTTTTAAATATAAAATTTTGAATATAGAACTATTGTTTGATTGAAATGATTTAAATAACTGAAATTACATTTAAAAAAATTAAAAATGCAAACTCCCTTAAACATGTAAGTAGAAATCTTTGAAGCTCCCCTCAGCGCAAACACAGATAGCCTGTGCTGATGATCGGGTTTAGTCGCACTGTAGAGCCCTGGCTATTTGACGTGATATCTTCTCTTTTTTAAATTTACGTTTCGCACATCTGCTAAACTGATGCTGCCTATTGTGAATAAACATGCTCGACTGGGGGCAGGGGGCAAATACACTGTGACCTGACCCAATCGCAATTCTTTATATGCATGCATACATTTTATATTCTCTATGTATATATTGTATCATCTCCCAGCAAAATAATATATACAAAACATTGAAATATTTTAAAGGTCTAGTCATTATCTTAATCACCTAGTGCCCCCCTATTGGCTGGTGCCCCAGGGCACTCGCCCAATCCCGTCTATTGGTAATCCGGCCCTGGTAGGCATAAAACATGGCTGTTTAGAGACAGTCCACCTCAAAATGAAGATTCTCTCATCTTTCAGACTCGCAGAGACGGATTATTTTTTTTAAATATCTTTGTGTTCATCTGAAGAAAGAAAATCACACATCTGGGATCAGTGTTGGGGAAAGTTACTTTTAAAGGGGTCCTACTCTGCTTTTTCACTTTTTGAAGTTTAGTCAGTGTGTAGTGTGTATGTTTGGGCATAAAACTATCTACAAAGTTACAAATCTCAAAGTCCACCCCAAAGGGAGATATTTTGTTTTAAAAAAAATCCCTTTTCAAGAACTACAACGAACGGCTCGTTTGGACTACAAAGTTATTTTCCTGTATTTGTGACATCACAAATTGTAAATCCCGCCTACGGAAGTTCGAATGGTTGGCGGGTGGGAAGAACGCTTGGTTGAGCACTGCACGTTTCACGGTGTTTTTATATCACTGTATTTCTGATGGAAACCAAATGTTTTCAGGATGTCATTTTCATTTCATCTTGCATATAATGTCTGATAAAGCAGCATTGTTTTGTGTACAGCGTTACCGGGTAAACCTCGATCTCTCCCGCTCCAACAGCGCCTCCCGCTGGCAGAGAATTAATTTGCATATATGTGCCGCCACAAATAGTGTAAAGCCCAATGTATACTTCTGTGTCGGACCTACGCCATAGCCTCTACGCCACAAGCTGTGCGTCGGTTTTCATTTATACTTCTGCGTCGTTGTCCGCGTCGACGTGCAGTACACATGCGGACCGCTAGTATGCAGTGTCCACGGGCAAAAGCTGAAGAAGAAGCGGCTGGTCGGAGAAGCATTATAGCCGTGACGGCGGCAAATAAATGTCAGATCATTAAATCATTATTTAAAACTACAAAAAGGAGACAACAACGGAAAAGGAGAGGATGGCATTCTTTCAATCTCCACAAGGACGTGTACCACGGCAGATCAACATTGTTTGTCGCGGACAACTACTGATGTATAATGCTATGTACTATAATAAATGATAAGACACTTGTTCTTTGTTTTATTTTAAATAAGGTGTAACATTAAACTATATTACAGTGCTCATAAACGCACACAAAACTCAAGTACATATGGAGGGAGACCAGTTGACGCGCTGTTAGATTTTTGGAGAGGTACGTCAGGTACGGCGTGGGTTACGGCGCAGGCCTGTGCGTCTCCGCGTAGGCTACGGCGTAGTTTCGACGCAGAAGGATAAATTGGGCTTAAGTCTGTGGGACTACGGTATAAATAAATGAAACTATATAAAAGTTTCAGTGCAGTTCATGTTATAATGTTAGAATTAAAGAACAATAAACATAATACATATTACCGTTGCACATATCTGTACATAGTCAATGCAGTTATTTTGAAGCTGTTGTTGACATCCCATCTAAAACATGATTTAGCCAAAAAAAAAAAAACAATAATATTACCACTTTAATATGTCTTGCAATTTCCGTGCGTGCAAAGGCTCTGCACCATCCTCTTGTTCAATATTCTCAAGGTCTGAATTGATATGGCTGTTCTAGCAAGGGGCGGGGCAAGCTGTTCACCAATCACAACGCACTGGGACAGCTAACCAATCACAACACATTTCGTTTTGCGTAAGGCGGGCCTTCATCAAACCTGGAACTAATAGAGTCGTTTGTGTCAGGCTGCGCAGAAAGGTATTGTAATAATGTCAATTATGTGAAAAATATTGTGATTTTTGAACCACCAAGCATAAGAGCATGTTCTAGTACACCCCCAAAACAAAATCAAGACTTTGTAAAAGAGCATAATAGGACCCCTTTAAAAGTAATGCATTACAATATTGTGTTGTAACTAATTGCGTTACTTAATTACTTTTTATGGAAAGTAATGCATTACGTACTTTTTCTCACCTGAGCTGAGCTTTGCTCGTTTGTTTTCAATATATAAAAGTTCTGTAATGAAATGTAAAAGCCCTTTCACACCAAAAGTGAAATGAATAAGCCTCAGGCTTTAAAAGTGATAAGTTGACTTCACTTAAAAAAAACTAATAAAACAAGTCATCATTTAAATCATTTAAAAACTAGAACTTGACAATTCACTTAACTTTATCATTTACTTAATAATTTTAAGGCAACGGGTTTCCTCAATTTTTTTAAGTTAAGTCAACATCACTTTTTACAGAAGCGAGTCAGCAGAGCAGGCGGCAGTGCGTGAGTGTTTGCTTAATACTTTGTTTCTGTATCTCTTGTTTAAATTGGATCTATCTGCCGCATTTGACACTGTGAATCATCAGATCCTCCTGTCCAGCCTCTTATCACTGGGCATCACAGGGATTACACTTTGCTGGTTTGAATCCTATCTCACTGGTAGGTCTTTCAGGGTGGCCTGGGGTGGGGAGGTATCCAAACCACATCAACTGGTCACTGGAGTTCCTCAGGGATCAGTTCTTGGACCCCTCCTCTTCTCCATATACACTACATCACTGGGTCCCATCATACAGGCACATGGCTTCTCCTACCATTGCTACGCTGATGACACACAACTCTATATTTCATTTCAACCAGATGATCCAACGGTAGCTGCACGGATCTCAGGCTGCCTGGCGGACATCTCGGCATGTATGAAAGAACATCACCTACAGCTCAACCTGGCAAAGACTGAGCTTCTTGTCTTCCCTGCCACTCCGACTCTACAGCATGATTTCACCATCCAGCTAGGTTCATCAATAATTACCCCATCAAGTTCGGTCAGACATTTGGGTGTAATCTTTGATGACCAGCTGACTTTCAAAGACCACATTGCAAAAACTGCTCGATCTTGCAGGTTTGCACTACACAACATCAGAAAGATCAGGCCCTTCCTAACGGAGCATGCTGCTCAACTTCTTGTCCAGGCCCTTGTCATTTCTAGGCTGGACTTCCCACATCACACCTCTCTTTATCTCCCTGCACTGGCTGCCGGTTACGGCTCGCATCAAGTTCAAGACATTGATGCTTGCATATAGAATAGCCACAGGCTCAGCACCCGCCTACTTCCATTCACTTTTACGAATCTACATTCCCTCCAGAAGTCTGAGATCTACTAGTGAGCGACGCCTCGTGGTGACATCACAGAGAGGCTCAGAATTTGTGCTCTGCATTTAACCCATCCAACGTGCACACACACAGCAGTGAACACACACACACACACACACACACAGCAGTGAACACACACACACACACACACACACAGCAGTGAACACACACACACACACACACACCCGGAGCAGTGGGCAGCCATTTATGCTGCGGCGCCCGGGGAGCAGTTGGGGGTTCGGTGTCTTGCTCAAGGGCACCTCAGTCGTGGTATTGAGGGTGGAGAGAGCGCTGGACATTCACTCCCCCCACCTACAATCCCTGCCGGCCCGAGACTCCAACCCGCAACCTTCGGATTACAAATCCGACTCTCTAACCATTAGGCCACGACTTCCCCCTATGGGGGGAAAATATGAAGTATGAAGTATGAAGGTGAGTAAATGATGACAGAATCTTCATTTTGGATGGACCATCCCTTTAAATGTTGTATGAAAGCCTGGGTCATTGTGAACCAGCAGAATCTTTTCCTGACCAGATGGAAAGTACAAAATCAACATTAAATTCAAACTTGTCTATCCTTTCTCTCTTTTGAGTAAGGAGATGTAACTAAATACTGTATCTCCAAACATGAAACATTCTGGGGAAAAAACTAAACAGAATGAAAAGAACAACATAAAAAAAGTTGGTATGGAATTGATTACCATAGTGTTACCATAGTAAGCCAAATAATAATGTGATATGAAGGAGTTCACAGAAACGGAACAAAAAATACATAATACTCAATTGTGTGCCTAAAACAAACAGGTACAGATCCAGAAACAGAAATTTCGACTGGCAGAGATCTGTTAACAGCCAAGTGAGCAGTCCTGGTGACTCAGTTCAGAACTAGCATATGAATATGAATAGCACTGTATGAGCTGAGCCAGGCAAGCAGTAGAAGATGGATCCGCCTAATAACTCTGGATGTGCTCTATACGATATTCCACCTTTCATGGAGGGCCGGTGTCCTGCAGTTTAGCTCCAACTTGCCTCAACACACCTGCCTTGAAGTTTCAAGTATACCAAGCAAGCCCTTGATTAGCTGGTTCAGGAGTGTTTGATTAGGGTTGGAGCTAAACTCTGCAGGACACCGGCCCTCCAGAAACAAGTTTGGTGACCCCTGCTGTAGACTGACTGGTGGAGCTATTTGGCATGCTTGAAATATTTTGTCTATTAAGCCTACCCAGATAGCAAAATTCCCGAGGCCCAGATTAGGCCCACACATGACACTTTCATCTGGCCCACATACCGCATAGAATGATGGCACTTGGGCGGTCCGCTCCTGTTTGCCAGATTTGGGCCACAAGTAAGCCAAAGGAAGGCCCAATGTCAGCCATGAATAAACCAAATAAAGCAGAACTGGCTCAAATCTGTGCCACATTGATTTTAATTCAGGCCCAGATCTGGCCCATATCCAACACCTTGCTCTGGCTCACATACTGTGAAGAGTGAAGAATGAAGGAGCTCCTGTTTGCAAAATTTGGGCCACATGCAAGCCATAGTCAAGCCACATGTCAGCCATGAAAATAAGTAAATAAAATAAGCCAGAACTGGCCTAAATCTGGACCACATTTATTTTAATTCTGGCCCAGATTCGGTCCAGATCTAGCACCTTGCTCTGGCCCACATTCTATGTAGAATGATGGCATTTGGGTGGTCCACACCTATTTGCCAAATTTGGGCCACAAGCAAGCCATAGGAAGGTCGCATGGCAGAAGTGACAATAAATAAATAAATAAAATAAAGCAGAACTGGCCCAAATCTGGGCCACATTTATTTTAATTCTGGCCCAGATCCAACACCTTGCTCCGGCCCACATACCATGTGGAATAATGGCATTTGGGCAGTCAGGTCCTGTTTGCCAGATTTGGGCCTCAAGTAAACCTTAACATTGCCGAATGCAAGCCAACCAAATAAACCAAAACTGGCCCTAATATGGGCCACAGTTGATTTTTTTTAATTCGAACCCTGGTCTTCCCCACGTTCCTCAGGTGGCCCACAAGCAGGCCACTGCGCAGCCACATTTTAGCTAATAATAGAACCAAATAAACCATAAATATACATTATTTTGGCTACACTAAGCCTTAAGTGATTTATGCATCAACAATACTCAACAAACTTTAAAGAGAAATTTAAAAATGTCCTCCGTAAATGTTCAAATACGTCCCAGAAACATGTTCTACTTGGCAAAAAAATCCTGACCCAGGTTTTGCTCAAGCAGCAATTTTAATGTCACAGATAAATATTCAAAGACACATTCCAATACTTTAAAATAAATCCTTCTCAAGTTTGAACCTACATGCTTCTCACTCAGACTCTACCTACACAGTAAGTCTGGAAGTGTCACGGCCACGCTGTGTTAAAGAGTGCACAACAAAGATGAAAGGTTACATAGAAGTCTTTAATCCAGGGATACTGAAATCTGGCTCGCGAGATCCACTTTCCTGCAGAGTTTAGCTCTAACCCTAATCAAACACACCTGAGCATGCTAATCAATGTCTTCAGGATCATTAGAAAATCACAGGTAGGTCAGTTTGATCAGGGTTGGAGCTAAACTCTAAAGGAAAGTGGATCTCGCGAGGCAGATTTGAGGATCACTGCTTTAATCCAACAAGAGTAAATCCAAACACAATATAGCACAGCAACATATAGACGTAAGACCAAACTCAAAGTGAACATACAGGAACTTAAGTACTCAGACCAAACAAGGATAATCAACTAGGCACACCTGAACAGAATAATATAATCAACACAACAAGGGAAAGGGTGCAAAAGGAAAACGAAGTCCAAATTAACAGAAACCTTGACAGTAAAAGCACTTCTGTTTTTATGCTGCACAGTACACATATAAAAAAACTGCCATTAAAAGCATGTTTCAAAAAATAAATTGCTGCCCAGACAGCGACATAGTGTTGGCCCAGATCCGGCCCACATCTGGCCCGCATGGGTTTCACACGGCCTTCTTAAGACTCATATCCAGATCATTCTGCATCAGTTAACTGTGTTGCATCCTACTAAAAGTAGCCAAATTATTTTAGGCCATATTTCCAATTTCAATTAGCCAGTGTCAAGTGCAACATCCAAACCAGAAGTGGCCCTCAACTGTTTTATAATAAATTAAGACAAGTTAGGCTCACAGCCACATTGGCTAATGCTCACTGCGCCATACCTTTGCGAAAACTGGCCCAAATATGTTTCAGGATAACTGGGCCACATTTGTGGCATCATATGCAAGCCGCTTTAGCCTCACAGCCACATTAGCCAGTGCTTACCATGCCATATCTTTGCCAAAGGTGGACCACATTTGTTTGGCACTATTGGGGTCATATTTACTATTTACCATATAGGCCACTTTAAGGTCACATTCAGATCACACATTACCAGTGGTGTGAAGTAACGAATTACAAATACTCACGTTAGAGTAATTACAGTAAAAAGTAGTTTTATCAGTAATTGTACTTTTTTGTTTGAGTATATTTTTTCACGATGCCATAGAAGAACCTTTTTGTCTAAATGGTTCCATAAAGAACCTTCTGAAGAACCTTTCTGTTTCACAAAAGGTTCTTTGTGGCGAAAGAAGGTTCTTTCAGATTATAAAAAGGTAAGAAAGAGATGGTTCTTTAAAGAACCTTTGACTGAATTTGTCGGGATTATTATTCCAGACATAGTGGCAAGAACAAGTTTGTGAACCCTTTGAAAATATCTGAATGTGGCCTTTATTAAACTCACAATTATAGATAAATCTGACTAAACAAATAATCACACACTTATCACATTTTTATTATATTCTACTATATTGAGTAATCATTCACAGGGAGGAGAAAGTGTGTGAATCCTTGTCTTGAAATGAGCAAGTATTGATTGGTTTTGGCGCACCTTTCCTCACAAATCTGTTAATTTATCACTATTCCTGGGTTGTCTCTCTTGATAGCACAGCGCTTTAGGTTATGCTACAGCATCTCACTTGGCTTCAGGACTCAGGAAAACATTCAGCCCTTCTTTAGTTGATTTGCTTTTGTGATTTGTGTCATTTGTCTTCTTGCATCACTCTCACTCTATAGAGTTTAAAGTCATGAACTGCTATCCTTACATTCTTGATATTCAAGATAAAATATCTTGCTAGACTTCTGAATCCATCGTTCCTTCACTGATTGCAAAGTATCCAGACTGTATCCAGGCAGCAGAGCAGCATTGGCTTCAGATAATTAGATTTTCATTAGATTAAAGACATTTTAATAATATTACTGTGAGCTCTTACTTCAGTGCGGTGTTGTGGATATTTCAGCAAACAGTGTGCTTCATGCGTTCAGTTCAGCAGCATCAAATAGGGCAAATTTTAGGCAATGTCTGCATATTTGATTCAAGCATTTGTGTGGAAAAGATATTTCATTGAGGATGAGGCCTGTTAGTCGGTACTTGGGATCTCAGCCCATCTGTGAAGCAACTGACTACATTTTCTCCAATTACGACTCAGCGATTCAGTGTTGTTGGGTTGGCAGGGATGTCTGCTGAGGATCACATATGCTCTCTTCTGTCTGCAGTCTCCTCCCCTAAGCAAATGGGACTCAAACGCAGAGACAAAGAACCGAAGCATAGGTTTGTTTTTTAAACAAGTCTCCAGACACATGCAAGACAAAAATAAGTAAAAAAATGATCTGCAGGAGAACTCAGAAAACTCTGTTACATCGAACAATGTATGCAAACACAGGGAGAACACCAGGGCACAAGGAGTGAAATATATCTGAGTGAAACAGTTGCTCAAATGAGAAAAAATGTAGGCCTACAGGACTGGATTGGATTGTTGTTGTTTGCTATTGCTGTGATGTTATTTGATTGACAGGTTGCTGGAAGAGTAAGGGGCGTTAATGTTTCTGATTACCATGGCACGTGAATTTAACAACAACAACAATAAGAAGAATTTATAATAAAAACTGCAATATTCCTTTAAAAATAACAATTAACAAACAAAAATGTTTTTTTATAATTTTATATATAGGCCTATATTTTAAAAAAATTATTAATTTATATATATATATATATATACATGCATATTTATTTTGTTATTGTGCAAACCGTAAAAAATTGGAAACTTTTCCAAAATAATTGTTCAGAGATCTAAACTGTGTGAAAGCAATTGAGTAGAACTGCAAATGTATAGTTGTGCTCATGTAGCTAAAATTAGCCTATTTCTCATGCCGATTGTCATCATTAACCAACCCGTGGAAAATCCTACTAAAATACAATGTAAAAGATAAACGTTAGAGCATGCTTTGTCTATCGACCTCCGCCTCATTTCCAAAACAGTGAATCCAGGCACATGCAGTGTGTTTTGAGACGAGTGTAAACACCGCAGATCCCTCTGCTGCTACATTAGTCTCAGGCCAATGCAGAAGTCTTCTAGAGGAAAACAATAGCCAAGTTTGCAGCTGTTTACAACACATTGTATCGCAAATCAAATTCAAACACAGTGTTTAGAAGACACCAGCAATCAATAAACACAGAGCAAGTCATAATGCACCAAAGATGAAGATAAGGAATCAAAAATATAAACTGATATGTGACCCTGGAGCACAAAAGCAGTCATAAGTAGCTCGGGTATATAGCCAACAATAACTGAATGGGTCAAAATGATGGATTTTTCTTTTATGCCAAAAATCATTAGGATATTAAGTAAAGATCATGTTCCATGAAGATATTTAGTAAATGTCCTACCGTGAATATATCAAAACTTAATTTCTGATTGGTAATATGCATTGCTAAGGACTTCAAGGCAATTTTCTCAATATTTTTTTTTATTTTATGCACCCTCATATTCCAGATTTTCAAATAGTTTCAGATGATGTATAAATCTCAATTTCGCAAAATTGATCCTTATGACTGTTTTTTGGCTTCATTTTTCACAAAATCCCATTTCTCACAGGACTAAATGGGGATTCAAACCAATTTGATCATCATCGCGGATGCATTTAAGTGCGTGACTTTCTTGTTTTAGTTCATTTTTAAAATGCGGCGTTTTTATTAGTCATACCTCAATGAAGGACAGCTATCATAGAATTATTGATGGAATACAATTGGAATGCATGTAAAATGAAATGTGCATGGACGAAAGAAACTCTTAAACTTTTCAATTTCTTCTTGAGCCTGTTGAAGAAGTTTCTCTGCGTGAATGCCAGGTGCTCACCGCCGCTGTCCAGATGCGCGGTGACCGTGCCGTCTCTGTGCAGGAGGATCGATGACGGGCCCCGGATCAGGAGCCCCGGCGGGCGCGGCGCTCGCAGCTCTCTGCAGCACTGGAAACACACTGCCCAAGCCTGCTCCTCATTGATGGGCTGCTCGTAAGACTCCAGCACCTCCTCCAGAGACAGCTCCCTGATCTCAGCTCTCTTCGCCGGGGAGGAGACCCTCGCGTCTCCGTCCTTACCGCTGCTGTTCGCCGATCTGGCCATGTCTACAGTGTCCTCGGGACCTTCTGGAGTGTGTCTGTGAACGCAATGATGATTCTGCGGTTCATTCCGGGAACGAGGCGTCTGCAGTAACGTCAGTCCGCGCTGGGCAGAGGAGCGGAGGCGGACAGCGCTGATGATGGCGCAGTTGGAGCAGAAGACGGAACGCAAGACAGAGAAAAAACAGACTTCATAACTATTATATTGCCTAGTGCATGTATGTTGTATGATGAATCTTTCGCAGCGGTCAAGTTCCCTCCATCATGTCTGGATGGGTGTCATATCCTGCATCCTCTGCAAAGTGCTCTCCGAGCTCCTCCCACATACTGGACCAATGAAACAGATGAGATCAACTTGCAGGGGAACTAGTTGGGATGCATAAATAACCGAGGACGGCAAAGAATGCTCAATTATTCAGCGCATTCTGCTTAAAACCATGGTGCGAAACCCATCGTATCTGTTTGAAAATGGCAAAAAGCAATCAATAAATTCAATTATTTATTTATATAAAATTATATGATACAATCAGTGTTGGGAAGTAACTAGTTACATGTAACGGAATTACGTAATTTAATTACAAAATAAAAGTAACTGTAATTAGTTACAGTTACTGAGGAAAAATATGTAATTAGTTACTTATGAAAATGTTAAGGATTACAAAGGGGGTCACATCTATTTTTTTTCCCCACACACTCCCACATACAGATTTAATTGATTTCTTTCATAAATTGCAGCGAGTGCTCTAAAATATGAAACACCAATGTTTCAGGAGTTTATAATATGCTTATTTGATAACTCTTTTATTTCCATTATGGGTTTGTGTATATGCTTTATTTTTTAAGATTAACTGTTTTTTAAAGGCATTGTTAGATTCCAGAGTTTCCTGTCATAGCTATGAAAAGATTTGATTTCAAAAACGGTATTTAGCTAAATAGGTAAATAGCTATTAAACCTATTATGATTTTAAATCTGTATTTAACCTCAGAATGATCTCAAAGTAAGTCTGATTTTGTGGTGGCAATGCTTCAAAGGGGACATCGGATGCTAATTTTCCACAAGTTGGTATGATTCTTTAGGGCAGGGATCCTCAAATCTGGTTCACGAGATCCATTTTCCTGCAGAGTTTAGCTCTAACTCTAATCAAACACACTTGAGCATGCTAATCAATGTCTTAGATCATTAGAAAATCACAGGTAGGTCAGTTTGATCAGGGTTGGAGCTAAACTCTGCAGGAAAGTGGATCTCGCGAGCCAGATTTGAGGATCACTGCTTTAGGGTCTTCTTGAAATGGTCTCGGTGGTCATGTAAAACAACACCCTTATTACCTGGTCAAAAACAGCTCTGTTCACAGCGACTCCTTTCGGTGCATATCTCTTTAAATGCTAATGAGCTCTGCTCACCCCGCCCCTCTCTTCTGTGGAGGAGCAAAGGCGATTCGCAAATAATCATTAAAAAATATATAATTTTTATATATTTACTACTTCTGGAGGTGCAACTGGATCATGACCAATGGGTACTGATCCATCCTTGAGTTTTAACTTCTTAACAAAACTTGAATTGTCCCTCATTCAGAAAGTGAAAATGATTTGCACAGCCAGACATAAACAAATTTAGGAGTATTCGTTGTCACATCAAACTGCGTCCTCAGTGGTTCTGATGTCTGGAGAACATTAGGACTCTTATATTCTTACATCTAACAACAAAACACCTGCATTGCTTTCAAGACATTGTTGTCGCTACAGCTGCTCAAGCGCAGGGAAAATGACAGACTTGGTACAACTGGCTGAGGGTGGAAATATGCTAATATGGGACAGTACATCAGAGCTTGTGGGAGGGGCCTGAGCAATATGACAACTGTTTAGGTTTTGGGGGATTAAAAAGGATTTGTAGGGTGGTTGTGTCTGCTCACTACTAAGACACATGTATATGCAAATTAAGATATTTTACATCCAATGTCTCCTTTAAAATTAAAATATTACAATCTTAATTCAAGTGATGAAGGATTTGAAAGTCTGACAGTAATCAGTGTTCAGTTCTACTGGAAGGTTAACCCTGTCTGCTTTACATGTTTCAAAGTGATTAACAGTTAAAAACACTGACATTTTACAAATTTCTAAAAGTAATAAAATGTAATCAGTTACATTACTTTAATAAAGTAATTGAAAATTTACACTACTTATTACATTAAGTAGGGTAACTTGCATTCTGTAACCTATTACATTTCCAAAGTAACCTTCCCAACACTGGATACAATTATATTTACACACACACACACACACACACACACACACACACATATATATATATATATATATATATATATATATATTAGGCCTTTGTCTCTGTCTGTGTGTGTCTGTCTGTCCAGTCATAAGGGTCAACTTTTTGAAATTGAGATTTATGCATCATCTGAAGCTGAATAAATAATCTTTCCATTGATGTATGGTTTGTTATGATCGGACAATATTTGTCTGAGATACAACTATTTGAAAATCTGGAATCTGAGGGTGCAAAAAAATCTAAATATTGAGAAAATCATAAGTATTAAAAGTAAAGTTGTCCAAATGAAGTTCTTATCCATGCATATTACTAATCAAAAAATGAAGTTTTAATATATTTACGGTAGGAAATTCACTAAATATCTTCATGGAACATGATCTTTAATCTTGGTAAAACCAAACGTGCGTTGCGCACTAGAGTTGTTGAACACATGAGTGCTCTCAGGAGATCACACTTCTCTGGTTTGTCATCATTTTGAGTCTGCAAAACATTCTTTCTCTGATTTCAAATTCCTGGGCATTGAGAAGTGATAGAAAATTGTTACAAAGAAAGGATTTGGGGATTTTTGAGTTGAAATCATTAACCCCGACAGGATTAAATGAAGAGATGGATCTTGCATGTTTTTTGTTGGCATGACAATTATCCCTCATTGATTAATCTCAGCTGTCAACAATTTGCAATTGTGCCTATGGGCTATTAGTGTGGTGTTGCTTTTTTGCCTCATGAGCACTGAAGAAAGCATGGGCTGAAACGTCTGCTCTCTGGTCTGTTTTAATACACTTTTCACTTTTGCATATGAAAAACAAACTATATTTTTGGTAATTTTTTTTGTATGATTTAATTTTTCTGTGTGGTCAAATTCAGCTACCTATTAAACATTTTATTTGAAAAGAACTATTGTAAGTAGAAACAAATGTATAACATCTGTAAACATTAGAATAACAATAACTTTAAACCGAGACGTACTACTGCTCCTTTCACCTCAGGAGGGTGGTGTTGGGTCATGTATGATAATGACACAACTTTACATCTGGTCATGAAAGTGAACTGCTGGTGGTACAGAGCTCCTTTATGACTAAATACATATTATATAATGTAATTACATTTAGGTATTTTACAAATATAAGTACAATGTAAAAACATGTACACAGTAAGTGCATTGTATCAAATGATTAATTTAAATGTAAGTAAAGAGTTGTTAAGGCCACCTAATATAAAGTGGGACCATAACCTTTTTTGGAAAAAGTTCCATGGATGTTAAAGGTTCTTCATGGAACCACAGATACCAGTAAAGAACCTCAGTTTATAAGAGCGAGTCATTTTTGGGCAAAGCAAACTAAACACTTTGTGATGAACTCACTGCCAAAAACTGTGTAAATAGTGAAGAACTGAGAAGTCTGATGGTAACAGGTCCAATTCATTGTAGATGTATTACTTCACCTAATATTGACACAGCCTTCAAGACATGAGAAACTTCATTCCTTATCCTAACCCTAAACCTATCCTTACTCAAAGGGAAATGAAAGATGAATAAGAACCGTGTAGAAGCCTCTAGCTAACCCACTGGTCTCAAACTCAATTCCTGGAGGGCCACAGCTCTGCGCAGTTTAGCTCCAACTCTAATCAAACACACCTGATCCAGATAATCAGGGTCTTCAGGATTACTACAAACCTCCAAGCAGGTGTGAGCTGGAGCTAAACTCTGCAGAGCTGTGGCCCTCCAGGAACTGAGTTTGAGACCAATGACCCATTGTAAGCCTGAAGCTGACACTTATTCCTCAACGCTGACTGATTGAAATGTCGTTCCAGGATCAAGGATGTTGATTCAGGAACATTTCTGTTTGGTGAAAACACATTCATTTGGCTTTTATGGGTTATGTCATTATGCTTGCTCGAGTTGGTTTAAAGGGCGTCATTATTGTCTTAGTGTAAGGTCATTTCAACAGCCCTACAGACAGTGGAAATCAAGTCAAGAGGCCATTAAGTTACTTTAATTAGATTTCTAGTTTTTACATGCCAAAACTGCAGGCAGAAACAAATGAGCAATTAATGTACATAAGAAATCAATCAGTTTTTAATGTTGCACCATAAAGTTTGGATAAATCTTGTTAAAGAAATTCATTAAATTGACCGCTGACCATTTGTTCAGAATCACTGGCATAATATGAAGACATAAGAGTTGGGTTTGCATGTTCATATAGTCTTTGAAGAGAAGGTGAACAGATATGAACAACCCAAAGACTGCTTTAGAACTCCATTTACGCTTCTAGGCAAACGCCTTTCATCAAACCAGACTTTGAAAAACTGAAGGGTTCAATACAATTTATTTTAATTTCTTAATTGAATGCTCATTGCAGCATCAATATGTGTGCTAGAAAATACAGCTATAGCTCTAACAGGTAGCCTTTTCAGGATGCTGTCTTTTAAAGACTATTTAGTAAAGTCCAAATAATCTTCACAGATCTTTATAGCAAGGGGTTTAAACATTGTTTTTCCTGCTTGTTTAATGAACCATAATCACCTATTGCACACGCACTTGTCTGCATGCAATGTTGAATGCAAGATAAGACCATGTGCATGCATCCCCCCAGAAACTGAATCTCACAGCAAGAACTGGAAAATCTGGAGCAGTTCATGAGGATGAGATGCGGACACCATCTGCTGACGGCTACTTCTGATATTGACAAAACCTTCCTTTTGGGACATTTGAGGATCATTTGCAAAAATAATATAATGTCCATTTCTGTGAGGGTTAGTTACGTTATTGTATTTCTAACAGTATAAAAACAATATTGGTCTATTGTACAGAGATCAAAGCTTTTATTACAGCAGGGTTTTAATGATCAGTTGTCAAAGAAAGCGTGTAAGGTACATTGCTCCACATTGATCCGACAGACCATGAATGAGGCATAATGTTGCAAACAACCAAAAGACCAACATTAATTATAAACCTAGAGAAAACAAACTAAAGCCAAGCAGAAATACTGACGAGCTAAACGTGCGCCATTATTTGACTTCTAAAATCTCACTCTCTATATAGTATACTTTTAACAACAGAACAGATTGCAGTTAACAGTTAACAAGATAGCTCAAGAGAATATATCTTATCTCCATTTACACTTGAACTGATTTAAGACACTGCTTGACACGATGTGTTGAATATAAATCAATGTGATTCAAACATAAAACGCCATAAAATACCAGCCTCCATTGAAATCAATCATAACCTCATAAAACGACAATACCTCAATTAACATGTCAAAAAAATAATCAATTTTAAAATAGTTTACATTTGATCACATTGCCAATGTCAGCGTATACAGAGAACTTCTATAGAACAGGTACAAAGAATAATAAAAGCCTTTTATGTAAATGACAACCAAAGCAGTACCACAGCACTGCAAAAATATATACGCGAGACTGACATACCAAAACCAAACAAGCCATAAACTCATAAAGCAGTGTCTGTGCAACACTTGATCAACACTTTTTACATCGCCCAGCACACATGCGTAGAAAAATATTAATTTGGCGTCAAAAAAAAAAGATCCACAGCAAGTTTCACTCTCTAATCAATGCAATTTTTTTCAAATCAATTTTAGTAAATTTGAAGAGCCCAAAACTTTTTTTTTTTTCTCTTCCCTCCAAATCATTTCATTTTGAAATCACGCAAGTTTTTAAATATTTAAGAGCAAATAAGCACATAGACGACATAAAAATCTGTTATTTGTTTTTAATGGATATAATCAGAACATTAACCCACCTAAAGTTGATTTTCTTCCAATTACACCGAACTCTCAGAAGGACTCTCTCGCTCAAGCAGTTTGGTATATAGAGATAGACAAACTGACATTTTAAAATGAGCATGCTTGACTAAATCTCCTCAAAACTAGATAAATTCACATTCTACGTGAAAAAGTGTCAGAGAGTCTCATGAATCGACGTGTATTTTGTCTTGTAAAACAAATGAGAAAATAAGGCGGTGCCACATGTAACCATAATCGAGTAACTCTGCAGAGAAAGAAAAGTTTTAGTCTAAAGCGAACAAAACTCTAGCATAACATCTAAACATACTATCAAATATCAACCGCTTCACAGGTCTAGACCCCTGCTCCTGGGTCCCAGTGTATAAACTGCTCCAGCACATGCGGCCGGTGATTCGAGTGATCCTGAAGAGCTTGATGAGCTGCTTCAGGTGTGTTTGATTAGGTTTGTAGCCAAACTCTGCGGGACAGTGTCTCCAGGAGCAGGAACTACTTTCTTTACGACGCCGTTGATATTCAGCTTCATGCGGTCAGAGTCTGTGTAAATCTGTAGAAAGCTGAATGGTAATTTTGAGTTTATATTTTAAAAATTATGGCTTTATTCTCGCAATTCCTAGACTATATCTCACAATTGAGATTTGGGAAAAGACAGAATGACGAGTTGATTTTTCCCAAGAGTTTGTATCCCACACTTCAGGCTTTTTTCCTCATAATTGACAAACTCAATATTGTCGAGTTAAATACAGTCCGAATTAGGAGCCAGGCCTGGTTTCACAGACAGGGCTTAGACTAAACCAGGGTTAGGTTTAGCTTCAAATGCCGTCTTTGTATTCTATAAAAATAATTAGCATTCTGATATCCAAAGGCAGAATATATTTTGATCTCTTATTGCGTGGATTTTACCCGTTTCCGTCCACTTGTCACCAGTGTTTTTCTGCCACCTCAATGCATAACTGTGACGAATTATTCAATCGTAGTTCTGACTCAACGTCAATTTGAAATGCAACCTTCATTTCGTAAACAAAAAATACCATAATAGTTTCTGTGCCAATAAATACATCTTGAAGTTCATTATTGGACCATAACTCCAGTGTTAAAACCTGTGTTAAGGAAGAGAACAGCGTCCCGTTCTCTGCAGCTCAATGGGACACTCAAGTTCAATATGAAGCGAACGAGAACAAAACCACCACGGGTCTTAGGTCTTTATGCTTTCGATACTTTCGCGGCCGTGCTTTTGGAGGGCAGCCAGCTGAACTGGTAGCGCTCTCGTGGGGTCATCACGTCTAAATCCAGCATCTTCTGCTCCTTCTCGCTGTCCACCGTCTTATATCCCAGCAGAGTCAGGGCTCCTTTGCAGACCTCCTGGATGCGCTGGACCTTCTCAAACGGTAGGGTGGTTCGCCAAGCCAGGGAGACGTCCTCTGCGTTTCGCGAGGTGATCTTGAAGGCCTCCTTCTTCGTTCCCTTGCCCTTCCCGTGCGTGATGCGGTAGATCCACTCCTGGAGACTTTCAGTCATCTCCAAACCCACGAACTCGTACATGGCTTCGATCTCGGCCAGCGTGTTGCGCACGAGATCCTCGTAACGCACCATTTTATAGCGCCCCCGTAGGAAATCAGGCGGCTTTAAGGTGGCGGTTTCAAAAATTCGCACGTGGCTGCGACAAATCTCCTGCAAGACCTGAAAAGACGTCTCCTTTTCAGGGACATTAGCCTGCTCCAGGACGATAGCGTTGTCTTTGATCAGGGCTTTGACCGACTGCTCGCGGGAACGAAGCACCGCTCGAGGGTCGCGAACTAGATGTATGATACGCAGATCCAAACTCGGGTCGCGCAACAGCGGATACAGCGACTCCAGCTCGAAGAAGCGCACCTCTTTTAGCACCACATGGCTGTAAGTCCTACAGGCCGCCTCGGCGAGCTTCAAACCCTGCGTGTCGCAGTGCAGCTTGCAGTCTTGCTCTTTGCTGATCTCGTCGCGCGCCGTGAGGAAGCAGGCCGGTGGAGAGCAGAGCGCGCGGCTGTGGCTCCACATGAAGAGGTTGGAGAGGTTGCGCGGCTGAGGCATGTAAGCGTCCATCACCGACATGTCGCATTGAAAGACGCTGCGGATCGTATCGCGCACCGCCATCCTTAAGCTGCGCGCGCCGCCTTGCTGGATAGAGGTCCAGACGTGCCAGGCGGGCTCCATCAGGTAAAAGACGTCCGGATGCTGGTTGAAGACCTGGCCCAGGAAGGAGGAGCCGGACCTCCAGGAGGACAGCAGCAGCACATGCACCTTGCCCTCGGACGCAGCGGTGTTCGGAGACGGTGGACGGATGTACCAGCCGTACAGAAGCACCACCGCAGCCCCCTGGATTAACACCAGACTCAGAACAGCAGGCTTCGATACTCTCCACCGCAGCATACTGCCTGCTTTATTCACCTGCGAGAGCAAGCACAGTCACACTTTAATGCCTGGATCATGCATGCCCTAAAGTTCTAAAGTGTTATTCTAGCTTTAAAGGATTAGTTTTAATTAGTGCTGTCAAACGACTGATCGCTATTAATCACATCCAAAGTAAGCTTTTGTTTACATAGTGGATTTTTATTATGTATATATTAGTGCTGCCAAACGATGAATCGCATCCAAAATAAGTTTGTTTACATAATGTGTGTGTGCTGAGTACACACATACAGCATATGTTTTGAAAATATTTACGTGTATATTTATATTCTATATAAATATATTTTTAATATATAAACGTAACATTTTTCTTAAATATATGCATGCATGCGCGTGTGTGTGTGTGTGTGTATTTATATATGCATAAATATACACAGTACACACATATTATGTAAACAAACTTACTTTGGATGCGATTTAATCGTTTTGCAGCACTAGGCTATATATACTGAACAAAATTATAAACGCAACACTTTTGTTTTTTGCTCCATTTTTCATGAGCTGAACTCAAAGATCTAAGACTTTTTCTATGTACACAAAAGGCCTATTTCTCTCAGATATTGTTCACAAATCTGTCTAAATCTGTGTTAGTGAGCACTTCTCCTTTGCCGAGATAATCCATCCACCTCACAGGTGTGGCATATCAAGATGCTGATTAGACAGCATGATTATTGCACAGGTGTGCCTTAGGTTGGCCACAATAAAAGGCCACTCTAAACAAAAGTGTTGCATTTATAATTTTGATGTATGTATGATGTTATCTTTATATATTATATATTTAAAAATATATGCTGTATTTGTGTGTATTTACATATACACATAATAAATATACACAGTACACACCCCTGCACCACAAAACCAGTCATAAGGGTACATTTTTTGAAATTGAGATGTATACATCATCTGAAATCTGAATGATCTTTCCATTTATATATGGTTTGTTATGATAGGACAATATTTGGCTGACATACAACTATTTGAAAATCTGGAATCTGAGGGTGCAAAAAAAAAAATCTAAATATTGAGAAAATCTCCTTTAAAGTTGTTCAAATGAAGTTCTTAGCAATGCATATCACTAATCAAAAATTAAGTTTTAATATATTTACAGTAGGACATTTACAAAATATCTTCATGGAACATGATCTTTATTTAATATCCTAATGATTTTTGTCATAAAAGAAAAATGTATAATGTTGACCCATACAGTGTATTTTTGGTTATTGCTACAAATATACCTGTGTTACTCATGACTGCTTTTGTGCTGCAGGGTCAGGTTATTCTGGACGTGATTAATCATTTAACAGCACTAGTTTTAATAGCTTTAACCTTGTAAAGCCTGACATAAGAAATCATAGTCAGAGAAATTTAATTTTTGTAAATGAAACCTTTAGGGACTGAACCTTTTTGGCTTTTTAATATATGATATTGAAGAATGTGAAGTTTGTACTTGAGGGAAAAACACTTAATTGTTTGGTGTAGATTTATGATACAAAATCTGTAGTTTTAATTGTGGGGGGGGGGGGCATAACGCAATGCAACACAGTGATAATTGAGAGGTGTACAAACATTTCTCAAAAGCCTAATATTAATGTATAATATTTGATACTTTTTTTTGTTATGGTTATTCTTACATTTACTTTCTAAAAATCAGATTTCACAGCAGAAAGAAGTATACCACGACCAGAAGGTGGACATTTTTACGATTATACTTTAAAGGCCTTTCACTTGGTAAAAAGTATAAACTTTAAATGAAATGTATTAACTTTATTAAATATGATATACTATCTCCAATACTTTATAAGGTCATTTTTGTATTGCCACTTTAATTTGGACTGCACTCTATTTATTCATTTTAAAGCGACAGCTCTACTTTGCAATTTTACATTTCTACTTTAATTTTTGCATATTGCCAAATCACATCCTTTTCTTTTTCCATCATTCTTCATGCATGAGTCTCCTCACAACTGACAGAACTTCTCTGGCTCTGAATCTCCAATACTGATGACTGGACAATACTTTGGTGCGTCGCTATTTAAACCAGTGAACTACAGCAAAACTGAGCCTGAATATCAAGGGAAATTACTTTTAGTACTTCTGGAAATACCTGATCAAAGTAAGAGGTGAAACAACAACAACAAGGAACTCACCAAGAGCCAAAAGGAAAGTCAGTCAAGTGAAATTATAAGCAGCTTTATATATTTTAATAAAGCTAGATCAGTAACTTGACCCTCATTAGATCAAATCTAAGAGATAAAAATACCTCACTGGAAAGATTTACCATCAGAGAT
This sequence comes from Barbus barbus, assembly GCF_936440315.1. Classification (NCBI taxonomy): domain Eukaryota; kingdom Metazoa; phylum Chordata; class Actinopteri; order Cypriniformes; family Cyprinidae; genus Barbus; species Barbus barbus. The sequence continues at coordinate 2,609,967 of NC_136726.1, read as the reverse complement.
TAGGTTTTCTCTCTCTTTAGAGCTTCATGGGACAACACTTCTTAATAATCCTGTCCTACGAACTCTAACCAGCAGGTGGCAGTCAATCTCCCATTAAAACGGGAAAAACCTTACAGAAATCCAGTAATAAAACAGGAAAACAGAAGCGTGCATAAACACTCCTCACAGAAAACTGTTCCCAGCTGAGCTAAAGATGAGATTTGTTTCACAGATCGCGTTATTCACATCAAATCAACAGCCTTATGAACAGGCACCGCACAGATATGATTTGAAATGCAAATGGAAAGGCAATGCACACTGTACAAGCGGAAAACTTCCCTGAAAACAACACAGTGCACAATGTTAATGTTCCGGAGCGCTCTCAAAGCACGCGGCGTTTGAACGCATTTAAAGGGACAGTTCCCCTAAAACTCATTCCAAGCCTGCAATGCCTCATTTCCTCGTTAAGCAGGATTATAATAGCGGTCCGTGCGACTTACAGTCTACTTTCGAAGTTTTCAAAAGGCAATATGGCTGTGTTTGAGGAAGAAAGCAAGAAATGATCGACTGAAACCGTTTTCGTTCTCATCATTAGCGTGTTTCACATAAAAAAATAGTATATCATACCAGTTTGACTTGGCAATGATAGGATTTTTTTTGGTGAACTGTCTCTTTAAGAGCGCTGCACACCTGACACCAGGTGGGAAATGTGCGGTGATAAATGAGTAATATGATCAGATTTCGTTTGTGTGCTCCTTTAACCCGACTCATCTAGTACCAAAAACATTTGATAAAAATGCTGAAAGGATACTTGAAGCTCAAAGGCCGCGACACAGAATATGTACTGTGTGTGTGATCCCAAACCTAGTGAGCTGACCAGAATATGTACTGTGTGTGTGATCCCAAACCTAGTGAGCTGACTAGACAGACAGCATTACTACTAGACACCATCATATGACTCCAGAAACGCTCGCAGCGCACGGTGATGCCCAAAAATGCTGAACGCACCCATTCCCCAAAAGGCATTAGAGGACATTAGCTTTGAGACATTAGACAAAACAACAATTCCTCTTCTGAGCTACCAAATGTACTCAAATACTATTCTAGTTAGGTCCAAATCACCTGAGAACACAGTGTTATATTAGCCCTCCCCAGTCCCCTGAGAGGCTGCTCTGTGTTCACAACCATCCTCTTTAGTAGGGACTTCTAGAAAAAGTCACTCTAAACAGGTCATTTTAAGAGTCTCCCCACAAATATATATGTTACTGTGATACTGTATGTCTATAGCAGACGCTGCATGTTATTAAAGCATGCCTTACCTCCTGTTCAGGGATGAAGGGTTTCTGCTGTAAAACAGCTTTGAGACGTGGACTTTAAGAGTGATTGACAGGCGGTGGGCGGGGCCTCAGTGTAAGATGATCTCTGAAGAACACTAAAATCACATGAACTTCTGGCTTTGTCTCCTGTGTGTTAGGAATAATAGCAAGTTTAAGACTGGTATAGGTGTAATGCACTCAAGATAAACTTCTGTATACTAGAAATGACGCATTGTTATCCAGCCAGCCTAGCTTTATCTGAGGTTTCCTCAAAAAGAAAATGGATATGATTAAATCTATGCAAGATATAAATTTAAATTGACAGATTCAGAAAGAGCTACATAAGGATTTATGCTTTCGCAACAAGGATGAATGAAATGGAAAACATTGCATCTGCATCCTGTCCATTATGCCAAACTTCCTGTGCTTGATCTCATTGGTGGACGTGGAACAGCTAGCATGGAGAATATTAGACATACAGCATTTGTCAAAGTGTATCTGTGAAGCCAACTGAGACGAAGACAGAGAAACAGAAGCAAACCTATGATGTGGATCAACATTAGTTTCATTCATCTGTTTTCTTTTGCTTAACCACCGACAACAATCTTCCAGAGGATGTGTATCACATTGTTTATTGTCAAACGGCAACATTAAATACCCAAATTCAAAACAGCATGCTAATATTGTGAAGTTTAAGTGACTCACAGCACTGATTAGACATCGAGCATATAATGCAACTGTGTTGATGAGCATTGTGTGTTTAACTGTTACTCGTGCATCAAGAGGAATCAGAAATGCATAAAAAATGTCCTTTTAAACAAACACCAAGAAACTTTCATGGTTTCTGTGGATTTGAAAAGATCAGCATGAGGTCTTTGAGGTCATTTTATCTGACCTGAATTTATCGCACCCTTTGCTTGAGGCTGAATAATATTTCTATTATCAGTCTTTAAACACAGCAAGGAATATTTTGCGCAGTATGCGGCAGAACTTGAAATACTTTAAAACCAGAAAAACCAGAAGGTGGGAATTCCTTCTGAATGCACTTGAACTGAACAAAGACAACTAAGGGTGTATATATATATATATATATATATATATATATATATATAAACACATAGCAAACACTAGTCCTTGACAACAAATGAAGGTCCTGATAATTGTACAATAAAAAATAAATAAATCATAAAACACAATAAATCTCAGGAGCTGTGCTGTTTAAACGGCGGTACTGTGGTGGTTGGTAAAACCTGGTTTTGAAAGACGAATGTTTGAATGTGCTGGAAAACCCAAAGAAAGACGAGCAGCACGCTGACATACTGAATCCAGGCAAACTTGATCGTTTCCCAGAAGCCCGGCCGATAGGTAGAGAGCAGTCAAGGAAATGAAACTCGATCTGATCAAATCAAACATGAGCGGAGTGTCGAGGAACGCACAGAAGACATCTGCAGCTCAAAGTCACTTCATGTGTCCAATATGTGCTCATGAGAGACTAGGCTGTAGCCACAAACTAAAAAGCACAAAGCAACAATTTCCTGTTGTGTTTTTGGGCAAAATAATGTTCTCTTTTTGGTATCAGGATTTTATTGTAGACCATATGGTTGATGCTTGTAACCAAGCATGAAGCATAAGAATGTGCACAATATACCCTCAAATACAGATTATTATAGGGATTAAACCAAAAATGACAATTCTTTCATAACACCCTCATGTTTAGATCACCTTAAGAGATCATGCTAATATGTGACCCTGGAGCACAAAAGCAGTCATGAGTAACACAGGTATATTTGTAGCAATAGCCAACAATACACTGTATGGGTCAAAATTATACATTTTTCTTTTATGCCAAAAATCATTAGGATATTAAATAAAGATCATGTTCCATGAAGATATTTTGTAAATGTCCTACTGTAAACATATCAAAACTTAATTTTTGATTAGTGATATGCATTGCTAAGAACTTTATTTGAACAACTTTAAAGGAGATTTTCTCAATATTTAGATTTTTTTTGCTCCCTCAGATTCCAGATTTTCAGATAGTTGTATCTCAGCCAAATATTGTCCTATCATAACAAACCATACATCAATGGAAAGATTATTTATTCAGCTTTCAGAGGATGCATAAAACTCAATTTTGAAAAATTGACACTTAGGACTGGTTTTGTGGTCCATGGTCACATATGCTTATTTATTACCTGTGTTGGAAAAGTTGTGCTGTTTTTTTGGAACGTGTGATTTTTTTTTTTTTTTCAGGATTCTTAATTGACAAATAAAGATAAAAGAATAGCATTTACAGTCGTGGTCAGAATTATTGGCACCTTTGGTAAATATGATCAAAGAAGGCTCTGAAAATAAACCTGCATTATTAATCCTTTTGATCTTTTATTTTTTTTTTTTATCACTAAAATCTAACCTTTCATTGAACTAAAACAATTGAAAATGGGGGAAAATATCATTGTGAAATAAATGTTTTTCTCAAATACACGTTAGACGCAATTATTGGCACCCCTAGAAATTCTTATGAGTAAAATATCTCTGAAGTATATTCCCATTCATAGGCTTCCTGTTTCACAGAAATATAAATAGGAGGGAAAACAAAGCCCAAATTGCCTTAATCATCCATCACAATGAGAAAAACCAAAGAATATATTTCTGATGTGCAGCAAAAGATAATTGAGCTTCACAAATTAGTGAAGTGGCTTTAAGAAAAGAGCTAAAGCAGTGAAAATGCCCATTTCTACCATCAGGGCAATAATTAAGAATTTCCAATCAACAGAAAATGTTACGAAACTGCCTGGAAGAGGACGTGTGTCTATATCGTCCTAATGCACGGTGAGAAGGAGAGTTTGAGTGGCTAAAGACTGTCCAAGGACCACAGCTGGAGAATAGCAGAAAATAGTTGAGTCTCGGGGTCGGAAAACCTTTAAAAAAATTGTCAAACAGCCCCTACATCAGCACATGTTGTTTGGGAGGGTTTCAAGAAAAATTCTCCTAGCTCATCCAAAAACAAACTCCAGCATATTCAGTTATCAGACACGACTGGAACTTCAAATGGGACTGGCTTCTATGGTCAGATGAAACTAATAAATGAGCTTTTTAGCAGCAAACACTCAAGATGGGTTTGGTGAACACAGGGATAAAAAGTACCCCATGTGTACAATGAAATATACTGCTGTATGTTTGATGTTGTGGGCCTATATTTCTGCTGGAGGTCCTGGACATCTTGTTCAGACGCATGACATCATGGATTCTATCAAATACCAACAGATAAAAAATCAATAAGTGACTGACTCTGTTAGAAATCTTATAATGGGCCATGTTTGGATCTTACAACCGGACAATAATCCAAACACAAACCTCAAAAACACTGAGCACAAAACCAAGCTTCTCTGACCTGAACCCTGTAGAAAATGAGTGAGGTGAACTGAAGAGAAGAAGCACCATCATGGAGCTGTGAATCTAAAGGATCTGGAGTGATTCTGGATGAAGGAATGGTCTCTGATCTCTTGTCAGGTGTTCTCTAACCTCATCAAGCATTATAGGAGAACATTTAGAGCTGTTAAACTGACTAATGGAGGTTTCAAAAAATATTGAATAAAAAGGTGCCAATAATTGTGTCCAACGTGTATGAGAGAAAAACATTTATTTCATAATGATATTTCCCCCCATTTTAAATTCTTATTCTCCAATGAAAGGTTAGAATTGTGTGATTTCTTTAAATAAAAGATCAAAAGGATTAACAATGCAGATTAATTTTCACAGTCTTCTTTTATCATATTTACCAAGGGTGCCAATAATTCTGACCACGACTGTATTTGAAATCCAAATCTTTTGTAACAATATACACTACTGTTCAAAAGTTTGGGGTCAGCAATTTTTTTTCTTTTTTGAAAGAAATTAATAGTTTTATTTAGCAAGGATGTTAAATGTGTAAAAAAGCAATGGTCATTTATATTGTTAGAAAATATTCCTATTTTGAATAAACTTTATTTATCAAAGAATCCTGAAAAATCACAGGCTACTAAAATATTAGTCAGCACAACTGTTTCCAACACTGATAATAAATCAGTATATTAGAATGATTTCTGAAGATCATGTGACACTGAAGACTGGAGTAATGACGCTGAAAATACAGCTGCAGATCACAGGAATAAATTATACTTTAAAGTATATTAAAACAGAAAACCATTATTTTAAATTGTAATAATTTCACAATATTAGTGGTTTTTTTGTATACTGATCAAATAAATGCAGTCTTGATGTGCATAAGAGACTCGATTAAATCTTACTGATCTCAAACTTTTGAACGGCAGTCTATGACTTTCTTTCTTTTGTGTTGTTTGGACCTCATTGTTCTTCAATGAGTTTATTTTGAGTTCCACAGAAGAAAGCTCTATTTGTATATTTAATACGTATATCTAAACCACATGTAAATATAAAGGATATGTAATAGTGTCCACTGGATAGTTGATCTGGGCGCTGATCTGGAAAGGAGAATTTGCAGCTCTGCCCACCGTCCACACGGGAATGACACCCGAGAGGTGAGCGGTCACTGACATTGACATTTGAAATGGACAGAGATTAGACAAATGAGGCCTTAGTATTCAATAACAAAGAAACAGAAAATATAGCAGTAGTTGATGAACACAGAAATAAGCTCAGAGCATTCTAGAGTAAATGCCAATGATAAATACAGCCTATAGTGAATGCACAACTGTGCTTTTTGAAAGCAACGAAGCAAAAACAAGGAAGACGAGAGAGGCTCTGGACATATTCATAACATTAATGATATGTTCCTTATCTTACAGTTTCTCTGCTGGTAGAGTCTGATGATGTTGGCCAGGTCATATGCACTCGCAAACGGACTGGAAGCATCGATCAGTGACACCTAGCAATGGAATTAAAAATTAATATGTGATTTCTGCAAAACACAATTTGCACGTAAATCAAATATGCTCCAAATAATTCCATCGCTGAATGATTTATTCACGATCTTCCTGTTGACACATGCTTTTAACAACATTGCAGCTTCGCAAGTCAAACCAGTTAGCAGCTAAATTTCCAGCAATGAGTGAATCATCACATTAATCTGCATGTAGGTCATACTTTCTTCTTTCATACTCACGTTGTAGATACTATGCAAACCTCGGTGAGGAAGAGGGCTTCGCTGGTTTAGCTTCAGGTCTCCACAGACGAAGAGCTGAGATCCTGGGACAGGCGAGGAATGCTGCACAAAGGCAAGCGTCTGCATCACAACCGTTGACATTCGCTAGACAGAGAGAGACAAACAGAGAGATGGATAAGTCATATAAGAAGAGATATAGACAGAGAGAGATCGAGAGAGATATTAACAGTGAGGTATTTGATTTGCGGTGTGTGGGAATGCGCTGAATACACACAAACAGCTGGTATGAGAAGGTAAGGAGGAGCTGGATGCCGAACATCTGTTCTTCTGGCTGGAGTGGGATGTTGATTTGGAGCATGAGGAGGTCAGATTTCCCATCCTGGTCTCTGTCCTCCTCCTGGACCTGAATAGGGAACAAACCATGCTTTAATATATATGACCACAAAAAAGCAGTCATCAGTAGCACAGATATATTTGTAGCAATAGCCAACAATACATTGTATGGGTCAAAATTATACATTTCTCTTTTATGCCAAAAATCATTAGGATATCAAGTAAAGATCATGTTCCATGAAGATATATATATTTGATTAGTAATATGCATTGCTAAGAACTTCATTTGGACAAATTTAAAGGTGATTTTCTCAATATTTAGTTTTTTTTTGCACCCTCAGATTCCAGATTTTCAGATAGTTGTATCTCAGACAAATATTGTCCTATCATAACAAACCATACATCAATGATAAAAAAAATGACCCTTATGACTGGTTTTGTGGTCCAGGAACTCACTATTGCAATAATGCAAAAAAGTAATGACATAATAAGTTGATATTTGAGAAGTTTCGTTCTCACAGAGACAGATGGGATGCGTAAATGATCTCCCATCAATCGATTAAAGTTGGGAAACGTGCTCCATGCGATATAAGTCCCTGCTGTGTCTGTTGCTCCGATCACAATCATGTCGTACTGGAACTGAATGACTGCTTGCTCTTCATATGTGCTCGTCTTCAGCCAGAAGCCTGTTCATAAAGCAGAGTTATGTTATCACATGATCTTTGGAAATCATTCGCTTGGAATAAAACACAGCTTACCTTGACTTCTGTACGCCACCAGAAGAGGTGAAATATACGTGAGGCACAGAACCACAAAAAGAAACAGCGTCGCTCTGGTGCAGACACGTGTCCTGTGTCTTATTAAAGCGGGATGCGTGTAAACATCATAACAAGGCATTGTTAATAATATTGCAGTAAATATTAACTACCATCCGGCGTGCGTTGTCAAATACATTCACAAGCAACCATCAATAAAAGCGGTTTCGTCTAAACAGTATAACACTTTTGGGGCAAAAACCTAATAAAGTAGAAACTTGTGAATTATTTAGCAAACGAACAACACGCGCTGATACTTCCGGTGGCGCGGCGTCATCTGTTCACCATAGCAACAGCGCGACGCACGCGCATTATTAGATACGAACAAACCAAATTATTAGATTATGTTATGGCATTATTAGATTATGTCAACAAACCAAAAATATGAGCAATTTCTGGCTATCCAATAAGTGTAGTTTGCTGCAAAACATACGAAATACTCCGGGATCGAGCGAATGGTGCGAGCGCGCTCCCGCGGTGACGTCATTACGCCTCGCCTGAAGACGAAGGTCTGTTGCGTTGTTGACGTTTTTAGTTTTGAGATTTCATTGACTTCAAATCATCCGATATTTTCGTGAACAGGTCGCTCCTCGAGCAATACCTCTGCAAAAATGAAATGGATGTTTAAAGAGGACCATTCTCTGGGTAATTAATCGAAAATGTCATGTTATTATCAACAGAAGCGACCTGCTAACTCGATGTAGCTCAGCTCGCGATCATAATAACAATAAACCGAGTCAGTGGTGCTTAATCAGCATGGGTTCTCCTTCGCGTTAGCATGTCATGTTTAGCATACTCATTAGAGATATTCACATGCCTAATGTGTTTGGTAATTGAGCTTGTTTTGGGGTGTAACTCAATTACTGATATAATTAAATTACACACATCTCACGTCACATACAGATTGAATTGATTCCTTTCATAAATCGCAGTGTTTCCTGTCATAACTACTGTCTGCAAAAGATTTGATTTCAAAAACAGTATCATAGCTACTAACTATGTATTGTTATGGGTTTAAATCTGTATTTAACCTCAGAATGACCTCAAAGTAAGTCTTTTTTTGTGGTGGCTGTGCTTTAAAATGAAATTATGATCTTAATTCAAGTGCTGAAGGATGAAAAATGACAGTAATCAGTGATGAGTACTTTAAGGTTAACCCGGCCTGCTTTATATGTTTCAAAATGACTAACAGTCGAAAACATTAGATATTTAGAAAAGCAATCAAATGGAATCAGTTACATTACATTAATAAAGTACTTGAAGTATTTACACTATTATATTTTAAATAGGGTAGCATCTGTATTTCCAAAGTAACCTTCCCAGCACTGTTAGTAGTTACACTGTCAAACAATGTGTGTGCTTGTGTGTAATCTTAAATCTGTTGATAATTATTCAAAAGAATGAGTATGACTAACGAGAATCCAACACCCTCAGCATTGCATGTCGACTGATCGATGTGTTTTTGCTCCCATCGTTCAGAGCACAGGTGTGTGGAGTCGGCCAAAATCCGCAACAAGTACCCAGACAGAGTTCCTGTGAGTATGCATATGAAAAATTCAACATAGCCTTCTCTGTTTTCAAATTTATGATGAAAAGTCATCGTAACAAAGCTGATCACTTTTATGCACATTTGGGGGAAATCTAAGAATGAATTGGGAGTCATTTTCCATCTGGAAGGAATCACAGTTTCAGGAGTCGATACCAGTGCCTGGGAAATTTGATGATATTCCCATAAAACCAATATGCTTTTGAACACATGCCAGTTATCAGATAAAATTAACATTGCCAGGACAATTAAGGAAAACCATTAAACACAATTATATCACACTATGTAGAATCCAAATTATTAGGCATCTTTATTTGTCACTGGCCCATTGCTATTTCACTAATAATAACCATATCATAGACAACAGCAGGTCTAAAGACCCTTTCAAATGTTTGGCACAAAGTATTTTGTTTTTGTTTTTATTTGGACAGTGTGTCATGTTTTTTTTCTTCATCCTGCAAAAAATACATCTAAATCGATTATATATCATCAGTTAATGCTGGTAATGCACTGAAAGCTATTTGCCAACCAGCAGTAAACACTAAAGGATCTTGCATCATCAGCATTGAAGATGGATGTGAAGTGGCTGTTGTCTTTTTTCCCTTCCACACATATTGAGCACACGCCTAAAACATCAGTGTTTGCAGTTCATGAGCCTTTGAACTACAAAACATAACCTGCAATCAATGAGTTATTTGCATAAAAGGTTCTGCAAACATTAATCATTTTCATTTGCTTAAGACAATACAGTTTATCTGCTAACAACCATTTTTTGGAATTTAAAGAATTACACTATATTGCCAGAAGCATTGGGACACTCCCTTCTAATGAGCAGGTTTGGCTACTTTAGTAATTTCTGTGAGTACCAATCTTATTGTTTAAGCATATAATGATATTCTAGGGCAGGGCTGTCCAAACTCGGTCCAACTTGCCTCAACGCACCTGAATGGGAGCTTCTCGTATGCCTAGTAAGAGCTTGATTTAGCTGCTTCAGGTGTGTTTAATTAGGGTTGGAGCTAAAGTCTGCAGGACACCAGCCCTCTAGGACCCAGTTTGGACAGCCCTGTTCTGGGGAATTGTGTGCTTCTAATTTTATAGCAACAGTTCAGAAAGGACCCCTTTCTATTCTAACATGACAGTACCTCTGTGTATAAGACACGGTTCAAAAAGAAGGAAATGATTGAGTCAGTGTGGAAGAACCTGACTGGTCTGAACACCTCTGGTGTGACTTTAAATGCAGACCTTGAGCCAAAAACCCATCACCAAACACCAATGACTTGGACATGCACTATATGGACAAAAGTATTGGGACACCCCCTTCATTAGAACAGAAAAAGGCACTTCCAAAACTGTGGCAACAAAGATGGGAACTTGAAAGTGCCTTGCAGCTTGTGCCATCTCTTGAGTGAATTGAATTCTGATTTAAGGCCGACAGATACTTGTTTCTCTCTTGGCATACTTTATAACATGCGCTTGCCTTTGTTTGCTCTCTCTTGTGTTTATCAGGTTATTGTAGAGAAAGTATCTGGTTCACAGATTGTGGACATTGACAAGCGAAAGTATCTGGTCCCGTCTGACATTACAGTGGCCCAGTTCATGTGGATCATCAGAAAGCGGATCCAGCTGCCTTCTGAAAAAGCCATATTCCTTTTTGTTGACAAAACTGTCCCTCAGTCCAGGTAAAATCCTCCTTTATTTATTACAAAGACTGCTAAGTACAGTGCCTATAAAAAGTACTTAACGATGTTAATATTGAGTCAAAAATATCAAACCTGGAAATTAATAGGATTTTCCATTGGCTGAATTATTGTTGTTATTATTATTATTATTATTAATAATTATGGCTGAAATAACAACAAAGGGTTTACATCACTAGTTTGCTTTAGGCATGATTTCAAATAACCTCAAGGGAGGGGGGGGGGGGGGTCTTACTTTTTGTATGCACCAATAAAAAACCACTACCTTTTAACAGACCAAACTACCCACATATCTCATGGCAAATATTCCAGGAAGTGAAGAGGATAATGACACACCGGCTATAGGAATTCATTTTTAATTAAACATCTGCAGTCTAGTAGTTCCTTATAACTGCAGACATGTTCACAATGTAGATTTACTTGAATTGCTTCCTGAACATGCAACATTGAAGAGGGCTGTAATTGTGTCTAGTAACTGAAGATATGCATCAGGTTTTGTATGAAAGGGAAGGAATAAACAGCTGAAATGTTTTTCTGCGACCCAACATCCTCCTTTTACATCCATATATAAATCATCTCTATTTACCTCCTCCTCCACCTGCCATCTCAAACAGACTCACCTGGCGTTCTTTAGCTTGGGCTTCAGATAACTGATGCTTGGGAGCACTGCAAAACAACAGGCTACAGATTATTTTGGATTAATCTGTTCTTTGATGTGGCTCCTTTTGCCATTTTCTTACAAATTGTGATTTTCCTTGCCTGTCGCTTAATGTGGTTCAGTTATAATAGCAATTTTCACATAATACCTGTGCATTCTTTCATTTTCTTTAATTGAATACATTAATCTATATAGTTTGGATAAGTGCAAATCTGCATCTGTTTCTACGAACGTCCAAACACTTACAATCCCCATTGCTGTTTCAGTCTGACTATGGGGCAGCTCTACGAAAAAGAAAAAGACGAGGACGGCTTTTTGTACGTGGCCTACAGTGGAGAAAACACGTTTGGATATTAGGATCCCTGCATCATCCCACGCCGTGCAACGCATCACTCCCGTTTCTTTTGGACTGCGCCATTGTTCTGCGGTTGAGAACAGGATCGACTCATCTGTCAATTAACCACATAGCAGATGTGTTTGTACCTCTATTGTCGCATTGTGCTCTGAAACATTAGATCGACTGCATTAGTGATTTTTCTTCTGTTGGTGAATGTCATTGCAGTGTTATTACAGACGCTTAATAATGTTGCCACTGAGAATATATAGTAACTTTTAATGTTTTAATTTATCTGTATTTTTCCCCTGTAAATTATATATTTAAGATAATTGAAAGGTAAGGTAGCTGGATGACCTAACCAATAAAAACCAACACCAAAAAATAAACCGATTGTTATGATTTATTGAGACCCACTTTTTCAAGGACTCTTTTTCACACAAAAAAAAAAAAAAGTCTTCTTGAGGTCAATCATACAGGTTTGGAACAACATGAGAATTTTTATTCAACTATATCCTTTAATAATATAAATACATCAAATAAACAGAACATACATACAGTTCCAATGTAAGCTTTAAGGCAAAGTTCACCCGATACTGAAAAACCCTTGATAACTCACCTGATACTCTTTCTTATGCCACAAATGCAAATACTGACCAGGGGCTTTCAGTCTAACAAAAAACATACTATGCTTTTCACTGAAATCTCATTGACGTCATTGATGCCAAACACCACTGGTTTTCAAATGTCTCATAAACAACCGAGTTTGAACGAGGGGAAGATTTTCAGTGAAAAGCATAGTATGTTTTTTGTTAGACTGAAAGCCCCTGCTCAGTATTTGCATTTGTGGCATAAGAAAGAGTATCAGGTGAGTTATCAAGGGTTTTTCAGTATCGGGTGAACTTTGCCTTAAAGCTTAAATTGGAGCTAGGGCAGTGAAAAATCTTCAGTCAATAACGGCTTCAATTTCAGCTCAAATGTTTCTCACACAAAGCTCCTGTAGGACTTTAAAGGGGTCATTGGATGCAAAATTCACTTTACAAGTTGTTTGAATGTAAATGTGTGTTGGAAGTGTGTGTGCACATCCATCCTATAATGATAAAAATCCACCCAGTGTTTTTTTTTTTTAAAGTCCCTATTTTAAATCCCCTTTCTCAAATCAGGCTGTTCAAAGATTCCTGTCAGAATGATGCAGTTCTGTACAGACCGCTCCCACGAGAGTTGATTGACAAGCCATCTAACTTTAGCTCTCACTCTTACCTGAGTGAGAGCTGTCCGCCTCCGGAGCAGGGGAAGACAAGATGTCTCGATTAAGCGATTGAAGTCTTTAGCTGTTGGATGTAATAATGAATAAAGCAGTCATCATTTACTCCAGACATCCGAGCCACTGAAGATGCAGTGGATTAACGTTACTTTCGCTTCGAAGGGAATGCACTGACCCCCGATCTACATAAATGCGTCTATGCCCGAATCATTCGTGATCAGAAGAAGTGAGTATAAGGGTTTTTATGAATCTTTGCAAATCGCCTATCCTAATAATGTGCTAGTTAGCCAGTTTCGCGGCTGAAGTTTAGTAGTATGCTCCATAGAAATATATACCTAGACGCTTCATTATCGACTGTTTCTATGGGCCGCGATACGTAAGCCATCCATTTTCGGAACAGTCTACGAATCTTTGAGCACACTGACTGTGTGTGTGTGCGTCTATAACAGCAAGATATACGCTTGTATATCTTTGAATATTCATTGATTATTATGTTTTATGAATGCGAGATGGCAACGTATCTGGAGCGGTCGAATAGGGAATCTACACACATCTATGGTCTACTCGTCACTCCACAGAAGAGAGGGGCGGAGTCAGCAGAGCTCATCAGCATTTAAAGCAACATGGACTAGAACAGCGTGCTGAAGACAGAGCTGATTTTGACACTTTTTACACTACCATTGAGAAATTTTAACCACAGTATGTTACAGACTTTTCATTAAGACCCTAAAGAATCATATCAACTTGTGTAAAATGGGCATCCGATGACTTGGAACGTATAGCGTAATATACATATGGCTTTTTTGTTTGTTTATAGCCCCTGGTCAATATATACTTTTACTGAATGGAGAACAGAGCGAGCCTGCTAACATCTTTTATAATAGAAATGAACAGAGAATAGAAGATAGAAATGGCAGCCTGGGTAAGTAAACTGTGCTAATTATACATTTTAGTTGTTTTTACAGTTCTGCTGTTTTAAGTGCAGTGTTGGGAAGGTTACTTTAGAAATGTAATAGGTTACAGATTACAAGTTACCCTGTCTAAAATGTAATAAGTATGTAATGATTTCAATGACTTTATTAATGTAACTGATTACATTTGATCACTTTTTGGTCACTTTTCTAATTTCTAACAAATGTTTTCAACTGTTAATCATTTTGAAACATTTACAGCAGAACTCGACACTGATTTCTGTCAGACATTTAAAATCCTTCATCACTCGAATTAAGATCATAATTTAATTTTAAAGCACAGCCACCACAAAATCAGACTTTAGCACCTCTTTTTACTTTGAGATCCTTCTGAGATTAAATATGATACTGTTTTTGAAATCAAATATTTGCTGACTGGAAAGACTGACATCTAACAATGCCTTGGGAAAAACAGTTCATCTTAAAAAAATAAAGCATATAGACAAACCCGAATAGGAAATAAAAGTTACTGAATAAGCATGTGTCCTATTCTGTAAACTCCTGAAACATTGGTGTCTCGTATTTTAAAGCAGTCAATGAAATTTTGGGAAGAAATCAATCAAATCTGTGTATGTGTGAAAATATACACCGTTGTAATCATTAACATTTCATAAGTAACTGTTATTTAATTGCACATATTTTCTCAGTAACTGTAACAGATTAGTTATGTTTATTTTGTAATTAAATTACGTAATTCCATTACAGGTAACTAGTTACTCCCCAACACTGTTTAAGTAGCACTTGGTATTTTACACTTTTATTTTACAACATTTATTTATTTGATCTCTGCTGGAGCCTTGAGTATAAGACACTGCTTGTACTCATGTGATCCGTTCAGGACAGTGATATGGTAAAGTCCAGTCCGCTAGGAAAACAGCATCAGCTCTGGCGGGCCCCGGGGCCACAGCGGGAAGGCCTGCAGACGCAGCTGTGTCCAGGCCTGCTGATACGGCCCTGCAGCCTGCTTGTAGTCCCAGTACGTCTTCAAATCTTTTCCACTTCAGCGAGTGCAGAGAAGAAAAACACATCGATCAGACACAACAGATACACAAACAACACCTGCGCGCTGTAGGGAGTGTGCAAGAGAGGTCAGAGGTCAATGTGACTTTAAGAACAGGCATGCTCGACATCACGTTTCTGCTTCAAACACACATTCTAATGCTAGAAACATACTGTACTCTACACAGTGTATTGAATCAGATCGGTGTATCGGCAGATGCTCAGAATTTTCGGCATCGGATCGGTTCTGAAAGAAATGGCATCATTGCATCCCTAATAAAAAACAAACAGATATTTTTTATCAGAGTATCTGAGGGTATGAGCTGTAAAGGCACAGCCCTATTCTTGGAAAAGGGGGCGGGGAGCAGCAGCTCATTTACATTTAAAGAGACATGCACAAAAACAGCCCGTTTCTGTTTTCATTTAAAATAGGCATTTTCAATATGATGTAAAATAATAAATGCCGGTGGGTATTTTGAGCTGCAACTTCACAGACACATTCTGAGGACACCTGAGACTTATATTACATCTTATACCCCCGGTTTCACAGACCAGGCTTAAGCCTAGTCCTAGACTAAAATCTAAGTCTGAGCTGTTTCAACTGAAATAAACTTGCACTAACTGTATTAAAACATGTCAATGCCTTTGTTTTGTCTTAAGATGCACACCAGTAATGCTTTTTTCTAAGGCATGTTTATAAAAATTACTTAAATGTCCTAGTTGAACTATGGCCTAACCCTGGTTTGAAACCGGGCCATAAAGTCTTATTTAAGGTCTCTGTTAAAGCATGAGTAGCTTATACCTTGGTAAGCTAAAGTAGCAATTTACAGTTAAGCTAGTCTTTTAAGAAAGGACTGTGTATGTATACATACTTATTAACAAAAAAGTAATCAACTATCAGATTAAATTCCTTTAAACTGAGACATTTTGTCTTGTTTAATAACTCTTATCTGCTCCGAGAGATTCTCTTCAAACATTTGCTCCGCCTTTCCCAACATTCACACTTGTAAACTTTCCACCTGTCTACATGTTACGCGATTTTCATAACTTACTATTTAACTGATTAAAGTGCAAAACATGGATAGCACTCAAATCGTTTCATTGTCATTCTTTTGTTGAAAATATGCTCAGGAAGCTGAAGTACAAGCTTCTGAACATGATGAATGCATTTATATGAATACATGATGGGATACATTTAGTTGATGTAGACTTGCATTTCAAGGTGTCATGACATGAGAATACATTCTGACCCTTAGACAGAGTTAAAAATCATTTTTCCACAATTGTTTTTTTGTGTGCAAAAAACGTTATTAACATAAGTAAACGTCAAGGAACATATTAAAGTAATAAAAATGACCCCTTTCAGAGCATAACACACAAAACTGAGGTGGAAGTGTTTGTTTTGGGGCCTAATGCTGTAACTGGAGCTGGACGCTGGGCAGGATCACTTCAACGATACAAGAACAGAAGAACACTGTTCCCTCGGGTTACCAACTAACAAAGATCTGCTGTTCAATAATCATGCTGCTTTACAAGAATATAACACAAATCGACAAAAAAGTGTCACTTTACACCACGATTCATTAGTCTAAACCAAACAGAGCAGTGACTCTGATTACCATGACAGGGATTGGTGTAAATATCAGTTTACTGAGAAGAAACGACTCTGTCTGATTATCTACGAGTACACACATGTTCTCTGAAGCAGTTTGTATGTTGGTTTTATTTTTGTCCTCTAATCTAAAGTGTCGTCATAGTTTAATAACTGTAGGCTAAGCTTCGGGGGGCTATAAAACCACAAAGCTATCGATTGAGACGAGCGTACCTGTATTGTCCATAAATTTAAGGTTGGGGAAAGTCACGTGTTTTAAATGTTATGCATTTTACAATTAATTAATTAACCCTGACCTCACAGAGTAACGACATGCTTTTCTTTGTGTTGAACTGTATTTTCTTGTTTAAAAGATTTTGGAGCCCAGACTAAAAATGGGGAAAGTCCAGTCAAATGTATTTTTACATTAGCACTTTATATAATAGATCGTTTCAAAGCATCTTCATGAATATAAACAGGAAAATAACAGTGTTAATGCTGTAAAATTCAGCAACTGTGAAATAATTTCAGCTGCAAGCAGCTCTACAGAAGACACAGGTGTTTATTCAGCTCAGTTTAGTTCATTAAGTCTCATCGATTCACTAAACTGACTCGAGCTGAATAATGCCAATGTTGTAAAGTCAGTGTCATTATCCAGCTCTGCTCAGTTCTCCTCAAACAAGGTCATGTCATGAATGAGAAAGGTTTACTGGAGTAAAACTATTGCAGGTCTCCCCAGTTTTATAGCACTCACCGGAGGGTCTCTGGAAGCCGAGAGTCCTTCAGAAACGAATGAAAGAGCTCCACTTTACTGATTAATGACCTACACATGGAGAAATAAGAAACGTAATAAGCATGAGCTCATAGCTGGTTATTGTGGTGACTCACTGGTTTGGGATGATACTGTCAACTTATAAAGTAACATTAACCAGGATCCATTCTGAATGTTTAAAGTGAGTCATAAACATATTCTCCTCAGAATGATAATTATTTGTTGTCAGGTGATCACCTTGCTTGTGATGTGCCCAGAGCTTTTTTCATCACTCCCTGTTTGTAACCGTTGGCAGTGACATCTAGAGGCTGCTGGGATACCAGCTGATGGCTGCAGGGACATTCATATCCCTGTTAGTTCATCTAATGATTAAACTGGACCTCACAGACAGGGAATGAATCTGATTGGCCTTTTTTGAGCTGGCATGGTTCAAATTGGCATTGTATGTGGGTCGATTCTTCAGTTATGGCCACTTTTGACTGTTTGTAACCTTGAAAAATAAACCTTCTGCTGAAGCACTTCAGAGAGGATTGTTTATATTCAGTACAACGGTAATGATTTTTGAGAAATTAATGTTTCACTTTCTTATAACGCTTTAGGACATTTATCGATAGAGTCCATAGACTGCTGCAGGCATGACGTATTTCTATTGGCCAAAACCCAAAAACAAGCATTTTAGTTCTTAGGGTTTTTCTAATGGGTTTTTGGTTAAATTGCTAAAATAAGGTCAGTGACACAAGCTCATATTGTAATGTTTTATTCTACAACATGAAATAAATCAATAATACACCTTTGTGCTTTTTATAAAAGCTGTTACAGAGTTGAAAACAAGTGTCTAAATGTTGCTACAGAGGCTCATCTGCTCGCTAGACGCTTTCACAGCCTCACTGGATTTATAACCGTGCTCTGGCAAACTATCCGAACTAAAACACTCAGGGAAAAGCTAAGTGGAAAAATCCTTTTAGGAGGGTGATGTTAACTTCCGAGTTGGCCTATAAAAATACTTCAGAAACAGTTTATTTTAAGGAGCAAGTCTCAATATTAACTGTGTATTAGATCCCTTAATCCAACCCTATACCTAAACTTAACAACTACCTTACTAACTATTAATAAGCAGCAAATGAGTCTCTTCTGCTCATCAAGGCTGTATTTATTTGATCAAAAATACAGAAGAAAAACAGTAATATTGCGAAATATTATTGCAATCTCTATATCAGTTTCCTATTATAATATACTTTATTTTTGTGATGCAAAGCTGAATTTTCATCTTCCATAACTCCAGCCTTCAGTGTTAACTCTTTTGCGGCTTAATTTATTATTTTTTTGTGGGGGGGGGGGCTGTGATGCTTTTTTCTTTGATTAATAAAAAGTTAAAAAGAACAGCATTTATTCAAAATATATTTTTTTCTTAAAAATATAACTCCTTACTATCACTTTTTATCTATTTAACACATCCTTGCTGAATAAAAATTAATTTCTTTTTTTTTTTTTAAAAGGAGAGAAATTTACTGACCCCACACTTTTGAATAGTAGATTATATTGTAACACAAAATTTAGAAATTTTATTCATCAAAGAATCCTGAAAAAAAGTATTACAGGTTCCAGAAAAATAGGAAGCAGCACAACTGTTTCCAAAGTCAATAATAAATCAGTATATTATTATGATTTCTGAAGGATCATGTGACACTGAAGACTGGAGGAATGATGCTGAAAATTGATCACAATAATAAATAGAAAACTGTTTCTGTAATATTTCTGTATTTATCATCAAATAGATACAGCCTTGATGAGCAGAAGAAACGTCTTTAAAAACATGGAAAATCTTACTGATCCCAAACTTTTGAACGGCAGTGTAAATAAAAAAATCATGATGTAAAACGTGATTACATTTCTGATTTTCAAACGGTCACCTCTTCTTTTTTTATTATAGGGGACAGAAAAGTTACACTAATTAAAAATCACAGAGAAAAGCCAGGATTTTTCAATTATTAATGAACTGTTCGGCTTTTTCGCAGCCTGTCCAACACCTGAAAACGATATATGACACATCTGAAGAAAAGAAGTTACTGTAGGTGTGCAGTCTGCTTTGGGATCGTGTACGCTAGAGATTTAAGATGTTAGGAAACCTCACATTGTTAGGGCTCGTCTACAGCGGGTGTGTTCAGTGCAGACTGCATCACTTTAGCTTTGACGCAACACAAACTCATTTTGAGGAGTTACACAAGCACAGAAATAAATCCCTGTAATGAATATGTGTGTGTGCTCACCTGCCCCGCAGGGAGATATTCTGCCCTGTGTGTGTGTGGTTGTGAGGAAACTCCAGACTGGACTGCAGAATCTCTGGATCGTGTACAGAAAGACCTGACGGCAAATCCCTCACATCAGACCATCTGTGAGGAACAATTTAGCATATAATTTGTCAATTAAATGGCTGTTTTTTATGTTCCAGCCTTCCTCTTAACCTGTTATCTGTTTTTTATGTAGATTAGTCTTGACAAAAAAATAACCCCTAAAATTATTTTAATCAAATAAAATGCATTTAAAAATTCCTCCCTTATTAAAATGATTATAAAGTATATGCATTAAGTGCGGGAGGGTGAAAACCTTTTGAATTTGAAGATCAAGGTAAATTTAACTGATTTTGTCTTCTGGGAAACATGTAAGTATCTTCTGTAGCTTCTGAAGGGCAGTACTAAATGAAAAAAAAAAATTATATTAAGGCAAAAAAAATAAAATAAAATTACACCTCAATTCTGTTCAAAAGTTTTCACGCCCCGTCTCTTAATGCATGGTTTTTTCTTCTGGAGCATCAGTGAGTGTTTGAATCTTCTGTAATAGTTGCAAATGAGTCCCTCAGTTGTCCTCAGTGTGGAAAGATGGATCTCAAAATCATACAGTCATTGCTGGAAAGGGTTCAAATACACAAAAATGCTGGAAAACCAAAGAATTTGTGGGACTTGAAGGGTTTTTCTGAAGAACAGCAGGCAGTTTAACTGTTCAGGACAAACAAGGGACTCATGAACAACTATCACTAAACAAATAAACACAGCTTTGGATCGTTCAGGTAACAACACAGTATTAAGAATCAAGGGGATGTAAACTTTTGAACGGGGCCATTTTTATAAATTCAATTCATAAATTCATATTTAAACATCTTTTATGCGAAATATCTTATTCAGGTCAGTACTAAATAAACAATAACATGCATTTTGTATGATCCCTCTTATTTTGGTCAAATAATTAACATTTTGCAGATTCTGAAAGGAGGATGTAAACCTTTGACCTCAACTGTATAAATACTTTGGTTACACTTTATTTTAAGGTGTCCTTGTTACAGTGCAATTACACATTTAAGTACCGTGTAATATTAATTAACTACATGCAATTACTATATGGTTAGGGTTAGAATTAGGGTTACTTGCATGTAATTATGTATAATTTATTGTTATTACAATAGTAAGTACATGTAACAAGGATGCCTTAAAATAAAGTGTTACCAATAATTTTATGTATTTATTAAATATAAAATTTAATTATACAAGTTACAAATATTTAATTAAGTGTATTAATTTGATTAATTATTCATTTTAGTGCATACAATGTTTGATTGTATACTTCTCTAAAATGTATTTGTTAAAAACCTTTTACCTCAGCTTAATAAACAGAAACATCTGTAATTAAATTATTCACAAAGAAAAAAGATATTTATACAAATTTAGCAACAGCTAAGAAACAACCATTTTGTTCTCCAAACTTCTGAATTTTGGCAAGAAATAATAAAGAGCCCAAGTCCAATCCCAGACCCTCGGGGGCTCAGGCACGAGGAAAACATCTTACGCTGTGAAACGGAGGGTTTATAAGGCCATTTCTGGCTTCTGGGCAGTAACTCCTAATAAAAGTGGTCATTGGTGAGATCAGCATAAAAAGAAAAGTGGAAAAAATAACAATCTGGAAAAAGATCAAGCTGACATCAATCTGGAAAACCATAACACCTGAACCGAGACCAAACTCCAGTTTAAGCATGATAGCCTTCCAAAAAACCCGGAGAAATCTCTGGTTAAGCATTTACAGACGACCTGTATCCTGTACGTCTAGTGGACTGAAACTCGACTAAACACAAGACTAAATAACACTTGTGCTGTAACAGTCCTGTGTTTAGTCCAGTTTCAGTCCACTAGACGTACAGGATACAGGTCGTCTGTAAATGCTTAACCAGAGATTACATGCGTGTCCTCTCAAACAAAAATGACCAGTGGGATCTCAGAACCAACATTACAACAGAACTTAATCGCCATAAAAAACCTCAAGAGAAACCTCAAACGTTCTGCATGTGTATTAGACTTGCCTTGGAATAAATAAATACATATTTGGAACTGAGACTCAAACCCTTTCCATTATAAATGTAGATATTCTGAGCTATGAACACATGAGGGCTCGGTAAACACCTGGACACCCAAAATTAGTTGTGTGCAATTACGCCAAGACAGCCTCTCTGGATAAGCCAAGAAAAATGAAAATAAAAGGGTTTTGCAATATCAATACATAGAGATAATTACTCAAAAAGAAGAAAATTAAATGATTAAGCAACTTCTACTAGACTTGCAGGGTTTCTGCAGGATTTCTAAGCTCAAATTTATGACAAATATAATAAATACCATATGAGCGGGGTAGGTCAATGTCTATAGTAACATATTAAAGGACTGTAAAAAACATGGTTTCCAGGTCAGATACAAAGCATGACAAAGCAATGAAATCATAGCCTTTTAGTTTAAACGTCACGTTAAGCCATATCGCAATTTTGGTCTTGAAATCATAATTAAACACTTTCTTGTAAAATTTAAGACTTTTTATGGCCTTAAATTTGATTCAACTAAATTCACTGCAAAAAATGGCTTATCTTAGTATTTTTGTCTTGTTTCTATTCAAAATATCTAAAAATTCTTAAAGATACTTTTACTAGATAAGCAAAATGACTTAAGTCTTATAATGACTTAAGTCTTAAGATATTTAGTCTTGTTTCCAGGGGAAAAATTAAATGCATTTTGCTTAAAACAAGTAAAATTATCTGCCTGTTTTAAGCAAAAAGCACTTAATTTAGTTTTTTTCTGTGCCCGAGAGGACAGAAACAGTGATGATGCTCGTATGTATTTGCAGCACACAAGCCACGGTTAAGACAGCTGACTCCACTGTGATGTGACCCTGTCTCTCACACACACACACACACACACGTTACTCTACATTGCGCAAAACTCTGCATTTGAACAGTCAATAGCAAATACTTGAACTACTAACAAAACATTCTTACAGTTGCTGATTCAGAAGCGCCAGATTGTCAGAGCAAAGTCAGAATTGACCCTTTTGGGGTTATTTTTAGAAATAGCCTTTGTGCGCAGCCAGCCTTGTACTCTACTAGGTTCTTCCATAAAATGCGTTGCACAAATTCGAACATCTGGGTTGTGCTGTTCTGTTGTAAATAATCTTCATGATTCCTAACTGCATCTATGTTCAGAAGGCCAAATAAAGTGCTTTTGCTTTCGCACAGAAACACACAGCGTCTCCCTGACACAGCTGCATCAACACTACTGTGGTTACTTTGGGCGGCTTTATGCAAATATTTCCACATCGTGACGTAGACATGTGTTATTGCATGGGATGTCATTGCATAGGAAACAGCATCAACACTCCCTCGCTATTAGATGTGTGTTTTGACAACGTCATTTCTAGACAAAGCATTATGAAATTATTTACTTGTGGTTTGTGATGCAGCTGAAGTCAGGTCTAGTATCGCTTCATCTTTCAACAAATGTTCATTGTGACTCTTCATGACACTGTGCCTCGATTACAAAACAAAATCCTCCGACACGGGACGCCATTAAAAATAAACTATCCACTTTTTTCCTTACGCTGGGATCCTTCTGATATCTGTTCATAGACGAGAACGAGCTGTTTAAACCAAGCAGGTAAAAGTGAACGATCTTTCACTGCATGTGTCCTGACGACAGACTCGAGTCAGAAAGCGAACACACATCTGTATCCAGTGTAGACCAGATGAAGTGCAGTGAATGTCATTTCTGTTTGCCACTCACTTTCAGCGAGATCAAATGTCAGCCGTTACGCAACTGAACTCCAGTGGGCGGAGCCTATGGAGAGAAGAAGACTATTCGTCGATGTCTTGCTCTGGAGGCGTGTTTATGCAAACGACTGTGCCCCTGTGATGTCATCTTGCACCTCAGATCCAAACGAGCCGTTTTTGGAGCTTGATTAAACAAACGCTTTATTTATAATGAGGAGGACGTTTTAAGCTATAAAACTTGCAGGACGTTTTAATGGGGCAGACATCTAATGTGCCAAAAGATCAAGGCAAATGATTGATTTCTCATGTCATGACACCTTTAAGGACCTGCGGGAACCCTTGTGAGATTGTGAAAATCAGCAAACACTTTTTACAAACCTACAAACTCTGCAGAAATCGTGGTTTGTTGGTGCAGTTCATCCACTTACCATGTTTTCAGAGCTCTCTGCATTGCCTGATGGCTGTAAGGACACGTTCCAACCACCACAGCTCTGAAATAGAGCGGCTCCTGCAGGTAATGAGACAGCAGGGCGCCCTGGAAGCCCAGAACGCCCCATCGGGCCAGTTGATCACTGCAGGAGAGAGAAAGCGTGCGCTCGCCGCGGCCCGGCTTCAGCCGCAGAACCCCGGCGCTGTGATAGAGTAACCCGGGCTGCAGCGGGGCGGCCGGGCCGGCGGGGACACACTTAACCCCGTGCGGTGGATGTCTTTCTCCTCTTCTGGCTGACAGTGCAAGACTGCATTTGATGGATTACTTTCTTTGTTTTCTGTTATGACTTCATGCTCATCGGTATCCCCTGATTGTCTGCGGGATGAATGGCTGTCGCTCTCGGCGTGTCGTCTCTGATTCTTCGCTCTGGATTGACTTCACATGACTGCCAGTGATGGGAAATATGGAGGCATCACCACCTACGGATTCATCAGCAAAGCACTGACTGACAAGATGTAAACATATAAGCTATATAAACAAAAATTAGATTAAATTACATTGTAGAAAAAACTCGACACAGACTACAGTTACTTTTATATTGATTACATAATTACAAATTATTCACACATTAGCAATCAATTATTCATAATTTATTGATTCTCCCCAACTTCTTTTTCATCTTTACATTTTCTGTGCTTTTGTCTTTCAAACACATTAAAATGCATAAATTCATGTTTTTTTTGTTTTTTTTACGTAATGTAATGTTTTATGTAATGCACTTCATGTTGTTAATAACAATGAATAGAATATAAAAATACAAAATACATCACATTATACAAGATTATCCTATTTAAATCAACATGATACTGTAGGTCACAAGTAATACCTATCTATACTAATACCCACCTATAATGTGATGTAATCAATCACTATCATGTGTAAGAATCAATAACAGACTACAATCGAACCTCCCCAGCACTGCTGGTATATATACAGTCGACTGAGTAAGTTCTCATGCCCCTGACAGAAACAGCAAGATGTTTATCCTTTAAATAAAAAATTACAGGAATCATCAGGATTAAGATATTTCACAGAACATTCACATATAAATGTACACCCCTTGGTTGTTGATGATATGTTGTGTTGCTTCCCTGATGATCAGTGACTGTCTGCAGGCAAATATGCTTTTTTTAGCCCTTATTTTTGTATGAATTCTTCAACTGTAAATGAAATGACTAATCATTTTGATTTGTTTTACATTTTTATTCTAATATTTGATGACTTTTTTCTAAAATGGGAAGTAATAAAAAAATGAGAATGTGTAAACACATTTGACTGCTAGTATAAGGCACAGAATCGTTTTACTATAACATCAATATTTAGTATTTAAAGGGGTCATGTGATGTGATTTCAAGTTTCTCTTTGGAGAGTTACAAGCTGTTCGTGTATAGATAAGATCGCTGAAGTCTCAAAACCAAAGAGATATTCTTTATAAAAGTTAAGACTCTGCCATGCCCTCCTAAAACGGCTCATTCAAACACGCCCACATGTCTACATCACAATGTGGAAATATTAGCAAAACACCACACAAATGTTTATGCAAAGAAAGGGGGCGTGATTTTTATTCTGGCGTCGTGTCCTGGAGACGCTGTGAAAGCAAAACTACTTTGTTTGGGCTTCCAAAACCGGACACAACTAGAAATCAGAGGTTCAGTTGTATTTACAACACTGTTCCAGAACAGTTCAACCCAAATATTAGAGTGTGTGCAGCGCATTTTACAGAGGACTGTTTCCTGAACCTGGCAGGAGAGTAGCCTACAATGCTGGCTGCTCAAAGGCTGTTTCTATAAAGTGGGGCAATTCCAACTTAGCAAGGACAGTCTGGCGCTTCTGACTCACAGCCTGTAAGTATGTTTCTGCCACTGACGATTCAAACGTGAGTTTTGAGCCGTGTAGAGTAGTGTTTGTTGTTTCTCCGATCACAAATGCAGACATGGTAATGTTTGCGCGACGCGATGCAACACGCCGAGTGAAAAGACAGTCTAAGTCATTATAACCAGTAATTATGTTCCCACTGGATGCAACAAATGCCTAGTTTATAATAGGTTTATTGTTTTAGTCTCACGCCATCACTATATGGTGAGGGGCGTAACATTTCCGTCTCACGCTTGAGGTATTCAGCCAATCACAACACACCAGATAGCTGGCCAATCAGAGCACGCCTCACTTCTCTGAACAATGAGCTTTTTAAAAATTGCTGCGTTTCAGAAAGGCAGGGCATAGAGGAGCAACAATAATGTACAGTATGTGGAAAATAATGTGATTTTTGAACCTTAAACCACATAAACACATTGCAGTGCACCAAATACACAAAATATTGTTCTTTTTAGCAACGTCATATGACCCCTTTAACACTGAAGCAGTAGCTGGACTCACAGAGTGTTTGACTCGTGAAGAAAAGGAAAGAGACTCCCGGTTTAACAGCCCACTTTCCCTCTTCAGACCCAGGGCAGAAAACATCTGAGCCCTGAACAGCTGCTCCATCAGATACCTGAGGACGGAAAACATCTGAGCTCTGAACAGCTGCTCCATCAGATACCTGAGGACGGAAAACATCTGAGCTCTGAACAGCTGCTCCATCAGATACCTGAGGACGGAAAACATCCGAGCTCTGAACAGCTGCTCCATCAGATACCTGAGGACGGAAAACATCCGAGCCCTGAACAGCTGCTCCATCAGATACCTGAGGACGGAAAACATCCGAGCTCTGAACAGCTGCTCCATCAGATACCTGAGGACGGAAAACATCCGAGCTCTGAACAGCTGCTCCATCAGATACCTGAGGACGGAAAACATCCGAGCTCTGAACAGCTGCTCCATCAGATACCTGAGGACGGAAAACATCCGAGCTCTGAACAGCTGCTCCATCAGATACCTGAGGACGGAAAACATCCGAGCTCTGAACAGCTGCTCCATCAGATACCTGAGGACGGAAAACATCCGAGCTCTGAACAGCTGCTCCATCAGATACCTGAGGACGGAAAACATCCGAGCTCTGAACAGCTGCTCCATCAGATACCGGAGGACGGAAAACATCCGAGCTCTGAACAGCTGCTCCATCAGATACCTGAGGACGGAAACATCCGAGCTCTGAACAGCTGCTCCATCAGATACCTGAGGACGGAAAACATCCGAGCTCTGAACAGCTGCTCCATCAGATACCTGAGGACGGAAACATCAAACACACAACTCAATTCACTTCTGTTATTCCTCTGTTGACCCAACAAATGATGTTTGTTTATAATTCACATTAGAAAACTGTTATTGATTTCAAAGTACTGTTACATTAAATGAAATATGCATTCATGCTTGGTTTATAAATAAAAATGAATCTAAAACTTAAAACTGTATAACAGTAAAATATTATATAAATTAAATTGCTGTCAACTGATTAATTGCATCCAAAATAAAAGTTTTTGTTTACATAATATGTGTGTGTACTGTTTATATTTATTACGTATACATGCATGTATATATTTATATTCATATAATTTAATTTATATACAAATATATTTATTATATAAACATAACATTTTTCTTAAATATATACATGCATGTGTCTATTTACATATACATAATAAATATACACAGTAAAGCTCATTTGAAACTTGTTTTATTTGTAAATACAATTATATACAACTCATAGTATATAACTATAGCAGCGAATGTCCTTCAGTGGAAGAGTTAAATAGCTGACTTGATTGTACTTTACTGTCACGTTTTCTTTGTTTTTCAGCTCTGTTAGGGCCTTTGAGACGAAACTGTTGTCTTTTTTTAGTTTATCATTTGTTCTCAGACAAACATTTGAATTAGTTTCTCACAACTATAGGCTGAAGTCAGCTAAAATGGGTAACTTCTAATACCATCAAATAAGCTATGCATGAAATCTAATGATATTCTTATAAATTAGCATGGATTTCTTAAATATATTTATATTTTTTAAATGTGAAAAAGTATAAAAGTTTTCAAATGATGAGAGTATCAGCTCTCAGGTCCCTTCTTGAGCCACGGCACAACATTCAGGTAAAATGGGCCAATATAAAGAGAACAACAGGTCATTTCAGCTTAAATCATTTCATTTCTAACAGTAAATTGACACTATTGTCTTTAGTGTGCCATAGCAACACCATAAATGTATTTCATTAAATAGAAAGTTGAATGAATATTTAATTAAACAATGCAATTAAAACTGAACTGATCATGTTGTATAGCTGTGTGTTTCTGTGCATTGGTGTCTTTAGTGTGCATGCTTGTATTTGTTAAGATTTTGTATGGATACATATCTACAGTAGGCCCATAAACCTATCTTCACCCTCAATTTCTGTGTAGAAAGTGTGTGTGTGTGTGTGTGCAGCCCATTTCACTGACATCTTCCTTCCTTTCCCTCTCTCTTCTCTCGGTTTCCTTTCTTTGCTTGTCCTCCTGCCATACTGTCTGCAATGCATTTTTTTTTAAAAGACTGAATATTTTGTATGGATACATATCTAAGCCTATAAACCTATTTTCAGCCTCAATTTCTGTCTAAAAGCGTGTGTGTGTGTGTGTGTATGCAGCCCATTTTAGCTGAAAATTGTGGCCCATTTTAGCTGAACCAGCCATTTAAGATGACCTTTTTCACAAAAATAAAAGTTTATTTTATAAATGAACCTTTTTTTATTTGCAAGAGCATGTCAAAACATTGTTCATAAACCTTTGCTTTGCTTACTTCTAATAGCTTTAGTACCCTTATTAGTGATTAATAAAATGTTCTATGTCAGGGTCAATTACCTTACGATTTCTCTGACGAGCTTCATGTAACTCTGCCCTGGCCGGCTTAAAAAACTCCAGAAAGACCTATAAAACATATTGTTACATGTCAAGTGTTGAAGCAACAATGCAAGATCAAGTATTGAGATTTTTTGTAAAAACTTAAAGAGATATGATGCTACATCCTTATTTGGCCCATTTTAGCTGACTTCATCCTATACTCAATACACATTTTTAGCTATTACTTTAATTTCAGGTGAGTTTTGCATCAAACACAGTTGCTGCTGTTATTATTGTTATTACATTTGAAGTAAAAATGTATTTATTACTATTCATCTGGACTAGTGTTCAAACAACAAACACACGTGAAGTATATAAATTTCTCTTTGAAATGCATAAAGATATGCTCTGTATGTTATTTTATTGACAATATAGTTCTATATGGCTATATTTATATAGTGTCTGTAAACACTTTTAATGTTTAAACTTGCTAATTTCAGCTATTAATCAAGTGAACATTTAAAAAGACTTTTACACTTTACATAAATGCCATATAATATCCACATTTCTGTATAATAACCATATATTGACGATAAAGCTTTCGTTCAACATCGAGTTTAAAAGATGGACTGCAGTTCATTTTTACACATGAATTTCCACGATGCCATCTAGTTGTTTGTGTTTACTGAATAAAGAATTCATATTGATTCACAAATACATGTTCAGATCTAAGATGTAAAGCGTTAACAGTGAAGCCGAGCATGATCAGAAGACCGATTCATTCACATAACAGACCCTTTCTCTCCACAAAAGAACAATATTTAACTGATATATATTTTAGAGCGGAACATAACTTGAAAAATGTGCTGCATAATCAATCTGAAATCCTGAATATCATAAGCACTTCCAGTTGAATATTTAACCTGAAATTGAAAATAAGGGCACTTCTGACCAAAAAACTAAACAAAAAATAAGTCTTCAAACTGTATATTTGATCTGTGTTACAATATATGTCTACAATACAGTGCACTGTAAAATAAGCCAACTTAAAATCTGCTGAAGCTGGTTGCCTTAAAGTTTTGAGTTTCTCAGCTTGTTTTACGTTTATACAAGTTTAAGTTTATACAAGTTAAGTTTTTTTTGTTAGTGTGGTATAAAGATAAAGGCATTGATCAGCCTTCAAATGAACTTTGGTATAATGCAAGTTTTTTATATTTTAAATTGTTTATAAATCTGAACATTTTGTTAGCGACCCAAGGCTGCTCTGAGATCAAGTCCTAAATGTAATCAAAAGGTGCATGGAATTATTTCATTCATTCATATCCTTGAAAAAACTATAACAATTGCATGCACACACAAAAACGGATTAATGTAACAGTTCTTTAAATAATGCATAAAATTAAGGCTAAATAAGTTCAGTAAACTGAAACGGATTAATAAGCATAACAACTGTTACTTTTTGTGTCTCTATTGTTTTACTCAAATCACACTTCATTCATTTCTTCGTTAATAGTGTTGTCATAGAAACGCATCATTCCAAATCTAAAGACGTAAGAGCATAAGAGTAGACTGTCCTTTAGTAATTATGGAAATCACAACTTACGGTAAATGCACCAAATGTCATATCCTCAAGCCGTCAGTCTGCAGCACAGGCACAAATGTGCTCCCACTTCCATTAGAATGAAAAATAAACTCAATAGTAGCTTGTTCAGATGGTAGCAATGACAGAAGTATTATGAAAGCAAAAACAAAAGTACATATAAATACCAAACAAACTGAAGAAGATTTTAAAGCTTTAATATTTAAAATCATCCACAGACTGTGTTTATTTGAGCTATATACAGTGTTGCACGGCCTGTCCCAAAATAATGAAAACATGTCTCTTTAAAACAGTTACTTTCTCTCTCCTCTCTTCTAGTCCATATACACACACTGATACGACCCACGAGCCCCAGCGCTGCGGCCCATCTGCAACTGAAGATTCGCTCTGGTTTATTTTATTAGTAGTAGTAATATTTCTGTATGGGATGCTGCATTATAAGCAGGGAGCTTGAGAATTTCCCCTCACACTGGAAAATCAGGATCAATGACGTTTTGATTCAGGCAATTCAGGGAATTCATTTTGACTTGATTTATAAATCTGGTTATGCTGTGAACTGTGTCATAATTTGCATTGCTTTCTCTGCATAGAAATATAAGGTGAAATCATCATCCCCTGAATTTACCAAATGAAATATTACATTCAAACAAATCATTTATCTGTTAACCCAAAAACGAAGCAGTTGTTCGCTCATCCTCATGTCACTACGTCCCAGCATGCTGTTATTTATTCAGTGGAAGACAAGCGCTAAAGTGAGAAGAATCTGTACGCATCTCTTCTCCAAACTCTTCCTTTGTGTTGCACAGAAAAATAACAGCGCATCGGTTTGGAGTGACGTGGGGTGAAGAAATGAGGTGCGTTTTCATCTTTAGGTGAGCTAGTGTTTGAAATGTAAATCTGCTGCTAGTCTAATCAACAGTCTGTTCATTCAGTCCACATTAATGGCCTGTTCAAAAGAAATTCATTATTTAGCTGGTCCTGTCCCGAGATATAATCAGTCTCGTCACTCTTGTCCGAATCCCTCGGTTTCCTCGATGGCGAACAGAAGCTTTTCTCGGAGCTGCTCCAGGTTCTTATAGGGCGGCAGATCCAGACGATTAAAGCTGAAATAGTAAGGCAGGACGGATGAGCACAAACACACTTCTGTGAAAAGAGTTTGTACCGTCTTTGGGATTCAGAGACTCACCAGGTGTGACTTCTAGGCAGCCAGGTTTCCTTCCCCACTTTGTCTATGCAGAACTTCTGTGGCCCGTTACTTCCTAAACAACGAGATCATCAAAAGAGGAACTATTAAAACGATTTACACGCCCACAGTGAGGACACAACTGCATGGTGGGAAGACTAATTTAGTTACTGTAAGAAGAAGAAAATGATCCAAGAAATAGTTAGTTTTTTAAGTTTATGATTTAATACAAATCTTACTGTATTTAGCTCATATGATAGTTACTTTGACCATCTTTTCACATACTCTTAAGAATCAAGTTTAAGGCTTGGACAGTGCCAATAAAACTAAAAACTTCATATATATATATATATACAAAAATCCTGATAATTGAGCCGTCGTCTGATGAAATCAAATACACATAAGATAAAGACAATAGCTGTGCTGTGATTTCGGCTATGCTTGTATGTAAAACTAGAGAAGCAGCATAATATCTGTGTTTAACTGAAAGCGCTGCTCCTCTCTGAACAATGCAGACGCACAGAGAGAGAGAGAGGTGCGCCCTGGGACAGCAAGACCTCAGAGTCTCAGAAACTAAATAACCCTAAAGATCAGTCGCTAGGCGCTTTTTTGAAGGAGAAAAAAAAAGTCGCTAAGTAGGACACAATGCATCTCCATTTCTCCAAGTACGGGCTTTGCCACGCGTCAAACAGAAAATGCACGCTGCGTTAATCGCGTGTTAATAAAATTAGTGCCGTTAAAATTAATTTGCGTTAATAAAGTGTTCATTTTGACAGCCCTAATATAAATAAGTATATATAAAAGATAAAGCCATCTGACATGTTGAGAGCATGCAGTGATTTCCTACTGTACTGTATGACACATGGATCTGTTGTGTCTGATATTATAACTCTACCTATCAGTTCTGCAAAGCCTCCGACCGGCAGGCGGCAAGTTCCTGTGACGAACTGCAGGAGGCGAATTCTCTTTTCATTGTCCATTTCCTTTACCACCTGTGTGACACATAATGAAATATATAGTTTATATTAAAAAGAGAGAGACAGGAGCATAAAAACACCCGAGACTGAATTACCTGCCAAAACCAGTGGATCTGCTTGCTGTTTTTGGTATAATGCCGATAGATGGTGTTCTTCTGCCAGTCGTTCAGATCGATTTCCTGCATCCCACACAACATGAGCTGGAGCAAGAAACAACACACACCATCAACCTCACAACCTGATAAAGATAGCATCAGTACGCCTAAAACAAGCCCAAACTTAACCACACTGTTATTCACATCCGTTTCCTCAACATTCGTGTCTCTACATAGACAAGGGCTTTTTAATGACACTTTATTTCAAGTCCTTGCTAAAAATACTAAAACACCCACCTCCAGCTCTTTCTCATCAAAATAACGCAACCACTCCAGAGGCACAACTTCATTGAACCCATCCAGGAAGGCTTTGGTTTGCTCGTCCACCCCGCGTGTGAAGCGCCAGTCAGTGAGCAGACTGCAGGAAAGAGTTTACAATCACTGTGTTAAAGGAACAATATAATAATATAAGACATATAAGACACAAGCTTCAGTCTGGAGCCAACCCTTACGAAGATCTGAGATGATGCCAACCCCCCAGAAGACCTAGGATGATGCTAACCCTGGAACAACATATAAAACTACCAAATTGTGCTTAATCGCAACATTGCAGTTAATAGTGTTCACCATGTGTTTGATTACGTGTAATAACTGCATGATTTTTTACTGTACATTTCTGCCATAGTCACCACTAATAACCTACTCCTAAATATAATGTAGAAACGTAACATTTTCTGTAAAGCTGCTTAGCAACGATTTGTATCATGAAAAGCGCTATACAAATAAACTTGAATTGAATATAAGTGGCCATTGTACTATAAAAACATCCTGTAAGGTTCAGAATTCAAAACTTTCTCGTTAAGCCCCGTTCACACCAAGAACGATAAAGATAACGATATTAACGTCCACACCAGCAAACGATAGCGTCTGTTTATTCTAAGCGCAAGCTCGTCTGCTTTCAATTCTCCAGCTCGTGATAGCAGGATTGATTCTGATTGGCTGTTAATGTTGTATCTTTCATCAGCTGGAAAAACCGATAGCGTTTCTCTGTGCCTTTATCGTTATAGCTGTGGTATGGACTCTGCTATTCTTTAATATTGAGAACGATTATCTTTATAGCCCACTGCTTCTACGTAGTAGATGTGTTTATGAGAGCCGACCCTACAGATCTACACAGAAACCAAACGATGAAGGTGCTCAGAAGATGCTATGCAGTGCCAAGATGAGGAAAAAAAGTGCCTTCTTCCTGATCCCAGTGTTAGGAAAGAGTGAATTAACTTTAATGAAGATCCAGACCACGTCAATAACAACTCGGTCCTTTGTTCACTTCATTTCACCGCAGATTCGTTTCCAAACAAGGCACAAATCAACGGGATTTTCAGAAAGATTGAAACTAAAAGACGACTATATTGGATTCGACAGTAACGTCTGAACACAAGTGTGAGTAACTGGTTTCATTACATGATCACTATTGCTTTGTCTCTTAAAGAGATCGGTTGATATGTATTGAGTTATGCATTTTTGACATCTGTGTACGCTGTCAAACATACACAACTATTAGCCAATCATAGCAGTGGGCGTTTACTACAATCCTCCACGAGCCTTCTGATGAGGGGGGTTACAAAAGCCCAGAAAATAGCTTATTACTTTTGATGTAAAAATCTTGTTATTATAAGGGGACCTCTGAGAACAGCCCAAAAGAAAAAACAAAGGCAGTTCATAAAACCTTTAAATGACACAAAAAAGGTTCAGAATTGAAAAAGGTGAATAAAGGAGTTTCACATCACTAGCAGCACCAGACTTGGTTTCAAACAGGTTTCTCAAACAGACTCTTATACTGGAGTAGCAAGACAATTAAACTGGAATTAGATGAGTATTCTAACATAAAAAAACACCTCATTGGATAAAAGTCATCTGATTAACTGGCTAGTTATACTGGTATCATCTAAACATGGGTATCTGTACCTAATGTACTCCTCCTTGTTGTCCAGAGTGACCAGCTCATTTTCTCCATCGTTCTTCAGCTGGTGTGTCGTCACCTTGCCCAAAATCTCCATGTCCTGAGCGAAGTACAGCTCCACGCCGCACTCTTCCAGATCATTCTCTCTGTGAACGCACATCAGCATCAATGTTTGTTTGGACTGACGTCAGCGAGTGCAGTCTGCAGTCTCGATACTCACTTGACCCACATGATGGAGTTGTAAAACTCAGGGTCGATGGACTCCAGGTCTTTCAGGGTGGGTTTCTTGTTAAGCATGCGCTTGTAGAAGGGCAGAGTGAAGCCCGTGTCAATGAACTTCCCATGATACAATGCCTGCAGAGAGCCAATCACAGGTCAGAGGTCATAAAACAAATAATAGTAGTTTCTTCCCTATTATGGTATATGACAGGATGCTGGAGAAGAAGGATTGAGACTTGTTTGGTTATTAAACAATCTTTTGCTCAGTTTTCTCTATATATACACACACAGTTGTGCTCATTATACAAGGGGCATGTTATCTTATATGCAAATATTGTAATAATTTTAACTAAATAAGAGGGCTCAAGAAAACTGTATGTTTGAAATGAACAGGAATGTCTTTTGAACAGGATGATGATGTGTAAATGTTTCTTAAGTTATTTAAAGATCATATTTTTTCCATTTGGTACTGGACTTAAGAAGCTACACAAATATGCTAAAAATTCAGCTTTTGAAATTACAGGAATAAATTACATTTTTAAATAGATTTAAACAGAAAACTGTTTTTTAAATAGTAAAAATATTTAGAGATTCTACTTTTTCCTGTACTTTGGATCACATAAATGCAGGCTTGGTGAGCAGAAGAGACTTCTTTCAAAAAAATGCTTAAATATAAATATACAATGATGATGTGCATGGATCAATAATTGTAATTGTAACACATTTAATGAAAATGTTCGTTTTGGTTTAATTACATACTCCTGGGAATTCGACGTGTCCTACAATGTTGCATGGTATCTAAATCTGATTTAAAAAGGATTTTGCTTATTATTCTAGAATTATTATGAATGCAGCTTTTAAAAGCTCACATTAATTGAGACCACATTGCATATTTCTACTTTAAAATTAATTTCAAGAACAAATCCACGCATCAGCTAGGTATTCATCAATTGATCAGCCATGGATAATTAACAGTTGATTTTCATCCAATCCTGTTTAAATTTAGGACCAGCATTTTTTATTATTGCAGCATGCAAGATTTCACACATACGCTCCAGCTTTCAGATGAATCTGTTTTCAGGGCTGCAAATACAGTATGACTTCATGGCTGGAGGGTGAACGGTTGGCTATTATGAGCATTCATGTCTCTTTAAATGTGTTTGCATTGTATCAAGCCCAATTTCAAGAGCCATTAGGGTATTGTTGGAACCCATTTTAAAGGTCACCATAAATAAATGTTTGTCATGATAACACATGGCTGCAATAACAGTTTAACCTGCAATAACGAAACCATAACATTGTCTTAGAAATGCCTCATTATTTTGAGCGGTCTGTGTTAGATAATACTAAAGAGACTGAACAAATAAATAATCATGTTTTCTGACTGGAACAGGACATATGAATCTTGCTTCTGAGTGTATCTGGACTGAGATGCTAAACTCGTCTCTAATTTAACAGTGTGGTATATATTCATACGACCATAATGTCAAAATCATGGAACGTTTTTAAGTCTATGAGTAAATTCAGCGTAATTTGCACATGAAATGGAAAACTGTCCTCTGGATTCACAAACACTTGTAAACCTCAGATTTGATTTTAAATGTGTGTATATTAATACAATCACTCATAAATAACGCGTGTGCAAACATTCACAAAATTGACGATTCTCATTCCTCCGAGTAACATCATTAAATACAAGTTTAGCTTTTCTTCAATTCTCTTCTCTCACACTCTATATAAATGTGATTTTGTTGTAAATGGACAGCTGACTGTTTAATGTAACCGCACAGAGCCGTGGGAATGATCTCCAAACCAAACACAGGCACCCCGTCACACAGTCTGTTGCACAAAACAGGAGAAACACAAGGGCTGAGGAAAAATGTAACGCACAGCATAGAGAATCACTATGATATTCTGCATGAGAGGAAGTGCTTGTGTTCGGTCCAGATCTTAATATAAGACCAGTCACTATATCAAAACACAATGATTTCATTCTCATGCCATGGGGTTCACACGCAACCAGATGTACAGAAACACAGACTGAAAGAGAGTTTAGTTTAATGCTGAGGGAAGCTACTAGTCTTAAGGGGTCTCACCATGGCAATGAAGCGGCCGATGAAGCGGAAGTAGGTGAGGTGGTCGGGGTTGATGGAAGAAGCAGGGTTAATCTGCAGACAGTAGTTGTTTTTACCGGCGTACTCAAACAGACAGTACATGGGGTTCAACACCTCATGAGACAGCAGGAAAAACCACTCCCTACAGACAGAAATACCAAACATAACGTCAGTAACATCACATTACCAGCTAAAGATGACCATACTGGTTTTGTGGTCCAGGGTCACAAGGGAACATTTTGTAGAATACAAATTTGAATCAAAACAATTATTAAAAGTGAAAAACAAATGAAACACAATTTGATGGACAGTACTCACTTCTACTATTCAAGAATTAAGGAAATTCCCAGACAAGAAAATGCCACAAAAAGTGAAGTTTCAGCTTATTCTGTATGTAAAAACAGTGCAGGTGCCACATAAAGTGATGAAGATGAAGACAGCACAAACACACACATTAAATCATAAGCAGTACAACAGAACCCAAGCCCTGACCTTTGACCCCAGGGGTGTTTGGACAGAAGCTTTAGGGGCAAAGGCTGATTGGGGGTGGGGGTGGTTTGGTCGACGCAGACACCTCCAGACATCCAGTCCGTGGTTCTACCCTGTGGTAGAACAGCATGACGTAACCTACCATAGGGTAAAACCACTGACAGGACGCAGGAGACAGACACAGACACAGGAAGACAACTACGAGCTCCAGACACCAACGAGCAAAGTTACACCACAGCCGCCCCCAAACCAGAAACGAGACGCCACAGGAGCTCACACTGAACTTGCCTGGCTATTCCTCCGTAATCCAGCCCCTCCTCTCCTCTCATGATGATGTAGAGCCTCCGGCGCAGGTCATACGGCTTCATGTTCATGATCTGAGAGGAAACACCACGCCATTCTCATTAGAAAGGTGTGTCAGCAAAAAGAAAATCTCCAACCCTGATAAAAACCTCAACTGCCTGATACTGTCTAGTAACTCTGAAAACCTTCATTAGCTTGTTGTGTGTGTGTAAACTATTGGCATATTAAACAAGATTACATCTTTAATACGAATGAATATGAACATGATAGGAATTAATTAATTGTATACATATAAGTTGCATATTTGGTTTTTGTTGAATTGTAAAGAACTATTTTCGTTTCCATTATTAAGATGTTTGCACAAGAGTTAACTGTAAAATGGTCAAATTAAATGTCTTGGTTTGGTCTACACTGGAAGTGTTCCATTAATAATTACTAACACTAAAATATATTAAAACTAAATAGAAATGTGTTCACTAAACCAAAATTAACAAAACCATTCATGAAACTAAACTGAAATTATAGGAAATTTGAAAATGATATTAAAATTAAAACTAATTTAAAAATTCAAAACTATAATATCCTTGGCTTGTCCACCTCAGGAGGTCAAAATCTAATTATATTAGGCGTCGGAGAGCTCTCAGATTTCATCAAAAATATCTTGTGTTCTGAAGATGAACGAAGGTAATTTTTGGGTGAACTATCCCTTTAAGGCCTCTACACACCAAGAATGATCAACATAAATAGGGCCCTATGATTTCTGCGATGCGGAAAAGGCTAAGTTGCCTTTGGAATTGACTGTATAACGCGGGATGTCATCAAAAGTAGGAATACTGTGAATATTAAGCCACAAAATACTATTTAAATATGAATCCTGCATGTTTGTGTGAATGAATGGCGCAGACGTATTTTCAGTCTACGAGTACATGAACACATAAACATAATTCTCTAGAACAGTCTACCGTTTCTTTTGCGGAAACTTAAAATTCTTTGCAACAACCCATCAAAATAAAAGTTTAGTTTGTCGCACAAATATATTGATAGTACTACTAATAAAATTATTAAAAAATATTTAAGTGAAGTAACATTCAAACATACTTTTTAAGAAATATTTACCCAAAAAATTATTCACTAGAATTTATTTACTAGAAACATGTAAATACACAACAGTATTTCTGAGAAAATAAAAAAAAAAAAAATAATTTTTTATAAAATCAATTATTTAGAGATGTTTTTTTTAAATAATTAAAATGAAATGAAACCATTAAAATAGTATCCAGAAAATTAATGGAAAACAGAATTTGATAAAAAATAAAAAATTTGGGGAAAAATTTTTTTTTAAACATTTCATCGGTTGTAACTTTTAATAAATTGCTGTTAAATTGTGTACATTTCCATGATTTCAATTCATTAGACATGCTTTTTGATGAATAAAATTTAATTTATTCATTAAAACAGTCTAGAAAAAAATTAAATGGAACAAAACAGAATGAAAAATTGAATTTGGACAAAATTAAATGGCATATTAGATAAGTTTAACTACAGCTATCCACACCAGTGGACAATGACTGTTTATTCTAAGCACATTCAGTGCAGTTGTGTCATCGGCTGCTTCACATGCTCAAGCGCTTTAACATCGTGTGGATGTTTCATCATTCATCAGCTGCATATGAAAGCTTTGACAGTGATTCTTGTGATATTGTTCTTCCGTTATTGTTATAGTTGTGGTGTGGACTTCCCTGTTCTCATAGAATCAGAAGGATTAGGAAAGCTTAGTTATCACCCTGGCCTTAGTGAACATCTATAATTCGGGGACCAGTTTGGTTTGTCATACTCACCTGTTGAAACGAGTCCTCAAAGAGAGTCTGTCGGGATACGGAGATCTTCACGTGACTGGGCAGCGCGTTGGACTGTGAAGAGAGAGAAGAAACAGCAGGCCATGCATTAACTTGCTGATGCTAAATGACAGAAATGTAGCACTAGCTCAAGACCTGAACAACTCACATGACACAAGAAGCGGAACTGGTGATATTTCCACCTGAAGCTGCGGTCGTACGCACCCGGAGAGCCGCCCTGTCTGGAGCTAAACAGCAAACAGAGCACTATGAGCACATCAGATGTCTTTTATTCCACGAGTGTGGCGCCTCAGACGAGCCATCATCCACATGAGCCATGAAGACAAGCGGCAGAATAAACAAAGTGACACATCCGTGACGATTCAGATCTGAGAAAGCATTGTGATTCACAGGTCGTCTTACATCTAGTCATTTAGCAGATGCTTTTATCCAAATGAGAACAATGGAAGAAATCAAGTTCAACAAAAGAGCAAGATATGCAGGTGCTATAACAAGTCTGTTAGCTTAACGCAGCACACGTAGCAAGGGTTTTATTATTATATAATAAAAAGAAAACAGACAGAATAGGAAAGGAATAGAGCAAGCTAGTGTTAGAGGCCTTTTTTGTAGCTTTTGTTAATTGTATAATAAATAAAAAGAAAAGAAATGGATAGAATACAAAAAGCTTAGAAAAGCTAGTGTTGGTTTGTTCAATCTTGTGTTTGAAGAGCTGTGTTAACAAGCACGAGTGCACTTTAGAAAGAGGGAAACTGAGGAACGACACGCATAAGACAACAGAAAGATGTATGAAAGAAACAATGGAAAGAACAAAATAACCAATAATATATAAACAAATTATACATGACCAGTCAAACAATGGGAATAATTAGGATTAATGTGTTTAACGAAGTCTCTTCTGCAGCATTTATTTGATCAAGAATACAGCACAAACAGTAATATTGTGAAATATTAGTACAATTGAAAAGAGATGTTTTCTATTTTAAAATATATCATTTATTGCTGTAATGGCAAAGCTGAATTTTAGCTGAGCTGAGCTGTCCGTGTCACATGATCCTTCAGTAATATGCTGATTTGCTCATTATTATTGTAAATGTATTATCAGTTGGGTTTTTGCTGCTTAAAGTTTTTGTGGAAACCCTGACTTTTATTTGAACAGGATTTATTTGAAATAGAAATCTTTTGTAACATTATAAGTGTCTTTACTGTCCCTTTCAATCAATTAAATGCATCATTGCTGAATAAAAGTATTAATTTCTTTCCTTTTGTCTAACCCCAAACAGTTCTTGAGCAGCATACATCAGAATGATTTCTGAAGGATCATGTGACGCTGAAGACTGGAGTAATGATGCTGAAAATACAGCTTTGAGCACAGAAATAAATTACAATGTAAAATATTTTAAAACAGAATACAGTTCTTTTAAATTACAATATTACAGTACTTACTATTGATCAAATAAATGCAGCCATGGTGTGCATAAGATCAAAAAACATGTAAATCATGAGTCATACACCTACACTGCATCGACCATCTGCTGTCTAGATACTGAGAAACCCATGTAAGAGGGTTTGAAGCGTCCACAAACAGGAGAGCTGCGGTGAAGCTGTTACCATCAGGTGCTTGATCTACAGTCTCCGGCCTTCACATTCAATCAGAGCATGCAGTCTGAGCTACAGTGTGTGATCTTTACCCTGACTCAAAGCCTGGCCGGGGGTCTTTAAAGGTGGTGGTGCGAGAATTGTGGTCCACAAAGTATCGCACCCCCTCTGCCGTGTACTTCATCTCCCAGCCGGGCGGCAGGGGCGGCTCCTGGATCATCCTGCAAACGGAGGAGGGCAGTGAGAGCAGCGCACCCTGCTGGACGCTTAACACTACATAACATGACCTGCTTCAGGATAATCGGAAACGCAATGAACAAATAAACAATGTCAAAATAAAAATGAGCAAACAAAGAATGTTTTGCAGCTTCAGTGGATGAGTTTGAGAGTGTGTGCTATTCGTTTTGGTTGAGCAGGCAGCTACCTTAAAAATAACGCCGCTTTTTTAGGCTTGATGCGATAGTCGTGTTGGTGGTGTTAAGTCACACCGTCCTCCAACGTCGTTTTGATTTAATATAGTAATAAATCATTCAAAATTATTTCGTTCAGTTAGAGAACAGACAATACAACTAAAAACCAAACGCGGCAGGGGCCAGATTTCATTGATCTCGTGAGAAAAGAGTGAGATAAAGACGAGACGATGGCGGAAGATTTAGTTTCGAAACGAAATGCAAAAGCGCCTATTTTACAATTATTTTGAAGCTTGTTGACTTTTGCCGTTTATCTCAGGTGATTTTGAAAGTTTTTTCGTATCGTATTTATTTAATTCCACCGTGTTTGCTGAATTTCTGTGGGTTATATGTTATTTCTAGTGCTGTCAAACAATTAATCGCATCCAAAATAAAAGTTTTTGTTTACATAATATATGTATGTGTGCTGTGAATATTTATTATGTAGCCTATATATAAATATACACAGAAGCATGTATATATATTTAAAATGTTTATATATTAAATACATTTATTTATAATATAAATTATATGAATATAAATATAGACATGTAAATATTTTCTGTATGTGTGTGTATTTATATATACATAATATTTTATTATTTTATTTTGGAATGCATTAATCGTTTGACAGCACTAGTTATTTTATATTTGGCCTATAGCATGGTGTATTTTTATTCGTTTTGTTAAATAAATGAAACATTCTATGGTTACTATGAGCGAGTTGGTCATTGTACTGTTTTGTTGTTGTCCAATCTATCTACTGATGCCGAACTGCCACTAATTTGAAAGTGAAAGTAAAATGCGAAGCTATTTAAAAGCGAGGGAACTACCCTCCTCCCTCCCCCTGGTGTTACCGGTGTTATCACTTGTCGATTATCCGGTGGAAAAACTTCCTCACCATCACAGCCCTACTAGGCATAAAAAGTGTGATACACACTGCAAGGCAAAAAACACCCTCTTAGACAGGAA
Organism: Barbus barbus; assembly: GCF_936440315.1. NCBI lineage: Eukaryota > Metazoa > Chordata > Actinopteri > Cypriniformes > Cyprinidae > Barbus > Barbus barbus. The sequence goes on along the minus strand of NC_136726.1, from coordinate 2,567,445 downwards.
GTGGCCTTCTGACTGACATGTAAAGCAGTTAATTTCTTACGCGATAACAACGATGCATGTTAGTCACTCATATTCAGTGACTAGATTCTGACTTCCTCAGAAGCGCTTATTTTGACAGCAAACAGGACTTGGTTTCCAAGTGGGCGGCGAACACACATCCTGGCATAGCAGGGCCATCAGCCAATCAGATTAAAGCTGCCAATTTTAGCCAACTCTCGCCCGCTTTTCTGTCAAGTTGCACTGCAGCTGTTTTTGGCTCCTTACATAGCATGACATAATTCAGCGCTAGTTGAAAATAAAATTAAACGTCTGAGAAACGTCATATGTGCCAGACGAAAAGCGCTGCTTGACTTGAGTGACGTACTGCATGTAGCTTTAAGGTTGCAGTTACCTTTTCATTAGTAACCAGCTATATTTTTAAAGTGTAGCTCAACTGGAGCGGCTCATAGCTTCGCACTTTCAAAGTAGCTTCCCCAACATTGGTAAATTGACGCTTAAAGACGACACACAATCTGCAGATCATGTGCTATGGATGGGTCATGTGACAGGAGGACATGATTACCCTTGGGTTCGAGGGTCCTCCCACTGCGTCGTTCGTGTGTTGTGATTGACATAGTACACTCTTCCGTTGTCCTGACGTTTCTCTGAGGGAAAGAAAAGAAATTCAGCATACATATTATTAGGCAGAATGGTCGGAAATGTATTTTAAGCTAAACTGGGTAACGCTTACGCTACGCTAACCTTTGTTAATGTATTAAGCTAATAAAAGTACAGTTGTTCATTGTTCATGTTAGTTCAGAGTGCATTAACTACTGACTTTAAACATAGAAAATTCACATTTACTAAAATTAATAAATGCTGTAGAAATATCGTTCATTGTTATTTTGTTTTAACAAATGAAAACTTGTTGTTAAATTGTACGCTAAGAGGTCAAAGCCCAAAACGAAGATAAAAATGCTGTTATGCACACAGTGGTTATGCAATAAATATGCATTACATGAAAAATGAAACTTTACTTCTAAAAACGGTTGCTTCCTGATCAATGTACAGTAATGGTGTTATTGGGTGCTACAGTTTAGAGAAGATACATGTTCAGCATTCATATTAAACTGCTCATTAAAGAAACTTATTATTTACTCATTACAACACATTTTTTCAGATTTTCAGTTGGGTTTAACAGACTAAAGATTGAAAAAGAAAAGAGAGCAATTACGCATACGCATTCTAGGCAAACACAATGAAGATATACTACACTATGGGCTATCTACAAGAGTAAAAGACATTGAGCAAATAAATATAACAAACAATAGGGTAAAAAATGACAAACTATTTCCTTGTTTTCCACCTTTATGTACGTAAATCACGCTTTCTTCTCCCGTTCTCTCCCACCGATGCACACGCAGTACAGACACGCACTCGTGCGCACACGCAGACAGAAAGTTCCTGTCAGCTGCCCCGTGATTCATCAGTAAAATACTTCCACAGCTCAAAAGCTACATGACTTTATCAGTAGTGAGGTTCTTGAAGCAGTTCAACTCCTAAAGATTCACTATTAGTATAGAGACTGCTCTCTCTCTCTCTCTGATAACTACGTTAAACTGCATTAATAACTGCATTAGCCTGTATATCAATGGCCCAAGCCTCTGTTATTAGCTCTAAAATGACGTTTTGAAATTTGCAATGCTATGAGGTGTGCAAAAAAAAAAACGTTTCAGGACAGAAACATGACAAACGTCTTAAAAAAAAATCCTCTGAACAATGTCTTGAGGTGTGGATGTGACTCCAGGCCGTTAAATAATGCACTCCCGAAGTGGTAATATGGCCACGACGACCCTATTAATGGAACTGGCATTCGATTTTTATTGACTGAACACACTGCGAAAGAAAACACTGTTAACTAAATATTTTTGTTTGCTGGGGTGGTAATATTATATAGGCCTATTAATAAGGAAGGGGGGCCCAAATAGTTTTGCCTATGTCACGATAAGAGGTAAATCCGGCCCTGCCAATTGCTTTTCCACAGAGAAAGATGCAAGAACCCCCTCATTCATTCCTCGACTAACATCTTGTTTCCATTAAGAGTGGTTTGTGGAGCACACAGTAGCCCTCACATTACTGCTCACACAACACTCTCTTCTTCTGATCCCCCCCCTTTAACCCTCTCATCACACAGACGTCCCAGCTCCATTTGGCAATGTTATATCGAAGTACTGAACTTTACTGTTTTTAGCAGGAAGAGAAACTTAAAACACAAATTCTCTATAACCAATATTTTTTGTTGTTGCTGTTGTTTTATATGGAAACACACAGTTTTAATTTTAAGCATCCAATGAAAAATATTAAGGTGTGGTTTTCAATAGCTGATGATAAAAATAATTAATAATTATTACATGCCTGCCTATACTGAAACAAAATCTTCTGTGCTTTTGAGCAACCAATTTGCTCCACCTTTCGTATCACTCCACAGCCCCAAGCAATAACCTCAGCTCCAAACTATATTTCATGGCTATTTATGTATTTTTTTAATAATTGGGATAATGATCAGGCAGATTCTGCTTCACTCTGGGGTCCTGATTACCCTGTTGAGCTTTATTTTGCTGCCGAGTGTACATTAACCCTAACTACCACATATATGAGCACAGCTGCTTTGTGAGCTAAATAAATGTATTTTCATCTCTGTTTTGGCCTATATTCAACTTCTATTGACCACACGGTTTCTGCCGGGTGCTACATTTATTTTAAAGACCCACCAAAATCTACTATACATCAGATATAGATGATGCAGTACTAAAGTTATAAATATTAAAGTAGAAAGCATGAATGTTTCCGCCAACTTCGGCCTAAAAGTTTACAGGACGCTCTCTACTCCTAAAGCTCACAGAGACCTCAAAAGACACCTGAGCTGAAGAGAAAGCATGAAGGAGGACTTACCCCAGCCTGGAGGAAGAGCCCCGAGCGGGTCATTCTCCACCGGACCTCCAGACGACTGCGAGAGACAAACAGAGACACACAGTTAGGACTCTCTTTCTCAAGCTTTTCAGCGCAGGCTACTCAAATAAACTACCGACCCAAAAAGCAGCAGGGCCATACAAACTCCAGCCGCACTGAAATAACCCCTGTTTCTGAAGCCAGCAGATCAGAGCTTGCCTAGCGCTCTCAGAAAGAAGGTGTTGGAGTGCCTAGCCAGTGCCGTCCAAATACTACATGCCTGCTTTGGGCAGAAAACACACACACACACACACACACACACACACACACACAGTGTTCCAATGATCTCACTGGCTGCGAGAAAGCCCCACCCTGTCTCCATCCACCCAATCTGGACCCCACCCATGCCTCCGTCCTCTTCTAGCGGAGCTGTGAAAGTACACAGGGAGGCGCGATGTCTGAGCGGACTGAAGCGGACATTCATGAGCGCTCCAGATGGCCCAGCCCCCCACCACACAAAAGCACCTTTATTCCCCCACCACGGCTGTGTTTACTCTGTGCGCACGTGTGTGTGTGTGTGTGTTTGGGGCATGGAAATTTCATTTATTTGTACACCAAAAACATCCACCCAGTGTGTGTGCTGTAGATGGGCATAATTATATATGAAAAACAGTCTAACGCAAACTCCGTGGGCATGTTTGTGCATTTATACTCATTTTTTTTTACATTTCTTAAAATGACGTTATGAACAGCAGCCTTTGTAAATCACAGGCTAAATTAAACTATTTTAATGCATGCTGGAATATAACTACACCTTCAGAAAGATAACAGGATTGATGTTAAACCTCACGAAACCATGGGCTTTTTTGAAAGAGAATTTAATGCACGGATTTTCTCAAATGTGAGCCTGGAGCACAAAAGCAGTCTTAAGTCACACGGGGATATTTGCAGCAATAGCCAACAATACATAGTATGGGTCAAATTTGTCTTTTATGCCAAAAATATTAGGATATTAATTAAAGATCATGTTCCATGAAGATATTTTGTAAATTTCTTACCGTAAATATATCAAAACTTCATTTTTGATTAGTAATATGCATTGCTAAGAACTTCATTTGAACAACTTTAAAGGAGATTTTCTCAATATTTAGATTTTTTTGCTCCTCAGATTCCAGATTTTCTAATAGTTGTATCTCAGACAAATATTGTCCGATCATAACAAACCATACATCAATGGCAAGATTATTTATTCAGCTTTCAGGTGATGTATACATACAAATGGACCCTTATGACTGGTTTTGTGGTCCAGGGTCACATATACACTTTTCAATGATCGATTATATATAAACAAAATTATGAAACATTTCCCCGATGAAACATTTAAGATTTGTGTTTCTGTATGGAACAGTCTGTTTTAAAACATGGCACATTTGTTTAACTAAAATGCATGTAAAAATGAATCCCAATTAAATGTTGACAAAAAATAGGTTCCAGAAAGTATCTTATATACTTGCCTTAAGTCTTAATAATCTGCATATATTTTTATCAGTTTATATAATGTAATTCCATTTTCTCTCATCCACTATGCTTGCTATTTAAAGGTGAAGTGTGTAATTTCTGTAACACAAGCGTCATTAAATGCAAACGCTAAAATAATCATCTGCCCCAAACTCCCACCATTGGTCGATGTAGAGTCACAGAGCTACAGCATTTATACTTTTTAGGTAACTAACCCATAAAGGCTTCATTATAGTTGTCTCTGCATATTAAGCTTGCATAGAGGAAGTATTTTAACATCTAATCACTTCACTTTTCAAGCAAGTGTTTATGTTGTAGGAAGAAAAATAAAGATTCTCTCAGAAAAGAAAAAAAACGCATTGAAGACCATGAGTGTTTGCCATTTTCCTATGGGCCTTTACCGTGTCACTGCCTTCGTCTTAAACCCCAGAGGCATTCCTGCGGCTCCAGCCAAGCAAACTTAAAACTGGCATCTCACAATGGCCATTTTACCATAGTTTTGACCTTTTCCCAGCAAGCCATTATATCAGTGGCGCTTGTGGACGAGGCGTATCTGATATCTCACGCCTTCATTTATAAAGCATTAGCAGTTGTGTGCCTAGTTGGGCTAAAGATGGTCAAAAATGAGGGGGATGTTAAAAACTAGTGCGTGTGTGTCAGTATGCCCCACCCTCCGCAGTTTCTATGACTAAAAAAGGTAGGAAAAAAATGAAAGATAACCATGACATCATCTTCACTCCCTCTAGACCCAAACCAAGCCTCAAAAAAACAGAGAGAAGGAGAGAAAAATAAAGGGTGAGCGAATGCATTAAAAACACGAAGAGAGACAAAAGAAAACCGAATCGCTCACTAAGACATAGAAGACTCAATCGTCCATATAACTGGCCACAGAATAAAAACTTTCCTTTCTCTTAAAGAAACAGTTCATGCCTAAATGAATTCTGCCATGAGTCAGGGCACACCAGTTTTAATGTTTGACAGGAATGAAGACAGCGCTGTTCAATGGACTAAACTGAATTATCATTCAAGTAAATTGAGCTGAATAATTACACTATTGTCTTTTTAGTGCTGTTTTACAGCTGCAACTGTATGTTTCATAATTGAAGAACTTGGCAATATTAATAGTGTTATTTTCTTGTTTATTGTGTGAAGCTGCTTTGAAACAATCTGTATTGTATAAACTGCAATATGACTTACTGTAGTTTAACAACATGCCAACTGTTCAGCTGACTAAACATTGCTGCAAAAAACTTTTAGTAGATAAAAACTGCAGAAAAAGTAATGAAAATAGTGTGATTTACATGATCTAGTAGGTTTACAGGATACGTATCATTGTAGAAGCTTTAGTCAATCCCTCACAGCCTCAGTTTATGGTGTCTACCCTGACTTACACTGCTGTTCAAACGTTTCTTCTGCTCATCAAGGCTGTATCTATCGATTAAAAAATGCAGAAAAAAAAATGTAATTTTGTGAAATATTATTGAAATTTAGTGAAAACAATATATTTTATTCCCGTGACACAAAGCTGAATTTTCAGCATCATTACTCCAGTCTGCAGTGTCACATGATCCTTCAGAAATCATTATAATATACTGATTTATTATCAATGTTGGAAATATTGAATATAACAAAATATGAAGTGCTGCTTCATATTTTTTGGGACCTGTGATACTTTTTTTTCAGGATTCTTTGATAAATAAGTTGAAAAGAACAGTGTTTATTCAAAACAGAAATTTTGTGTTACAATATACACACTACTATTCAAAAGTTTGGGGTCAGTAAATGTTTTCTTTCTTTTTTGTCTTTAAAGAAATTATTACTCTTATTCATGAGGGATGTGTTAAATTGATAAAACGCAATAGTAAAGACTTATATTGTTAGAAAAGTTTTCTATTTTGTATAAATGCTCTTCTTTTAAAATGTTTATTCATCAAAAACAACAAGAACAACTAAAAATGTATCACAGGTTCCAAAAATAAATATATACAAATCAGCACAAAAGTTTCAACCCTGATAAAAAAAATCTGCATATTATAATGATTTCTGAAGGAACATGTGACACTGACGACTGGAGTTATGGCTGATGAAAATTCAGCTTTGCATCACAGAAATAAAATATATTTTAAGGTATATTAAAACAGGAAACCAATATTAGAAACTGCAATAATACAGGTACATCTCAAAAAATTAGAATATCGTGAAAAAGTTCATTTTTTCCTGTAACTTATTTCAAAAAGTGAAACTTTCATATATTTTAGATTCATTACATGTCAACTAAAACATTTCAAAAGTTTTTTTGTTTTAATTTTGATGATTAGAGCTTATAGCTCATGAAAGTCAAAAATCAATATCTCAAAATATTAGAATATTTACATTTGAATTTCAATTAATAACCATCCCTACAGTATAAATTCTGGGTATCTCTTGGCGCTACAGATGATCGATTGCTTCTGTCTGTCGTGCTGCTGAGAGGTTTGCGATTGTAGCTCCATGTAGCTTTGCTTTTCTGTTGAATCTCTATCTTACTTTCACTCTCTGTTGTTCAAAGTGATTGATTCCCACCATATTTCTGGAATTATCTATCAAACTAATTTGATCGTTCGCTTTTTCGGCGATGTCGGCGATGAGGGATTCACATGTGATAAATGCAGGGAAATAGTTAGGCTGACAGAGAAGATTTCAGAATTAGAGACACGCATCCAAACTTTAGTTGAGGACAGTAAGAATGTGAGGCTGTAGATACTTCTTTGGATGCGACTAGCTCAGGGAGTCCTGTACATTGTTCGGTTCCGGTTGAGCCCGTGCAGCAGGGCAACTGGGTGACTGTGAGGCGGCCTAGTCGCGGGTCAAAACACCACTCTTCTGTTCCGATCAGAACATCAAACAGGTTCTCCCCACTCAGTGACGCACCCACTGAGAAACCTGAAGAATGTGCTCTAGTTATTGGCGATTCTATTGTACGGAACGTGAAAATAGAGACACCAGCCACCATAGTCTAATGTTTACCGGGAGCCAGAGCACCTGACATCTTGGCAAATTTAAAAGTGCTGGCTAATGCTAAACATAAATTCAGTAAGATTGTTATTCACGTTGGCGGTAATAATGTTCGACTTCACCAGTCAGAGATCACTAAATATAACATTAAAGAGGTGTGTGAACTTGTAAGTACGAAGTCAGACACTGTAATATGCTCTGGTCACTCCCTGCTTATCGGGGTGATGAGATACATAGCAGACTGTTGTCACTCAATGGCTGGATCTCTAAGAGGTGCCCGCAGAATAACATAGGTTTCATAGACAATTGGAAGAATTTTGGGGCAGACATGACCTGTTGAAAAGAGATAGTCTTCATCCCTCTTGGGGTGGTGCCGCTCTTCGCTCTAGAAATATGGCGCATAGTCTTAGAGTTTGTACTTGACTAACTGGGGTCCAGGTCAGGAAGCAGACAGACTGGCTAAACTGACCGTCTGCTAGCCGCCTCACGTCACAGAAGTCAGTTAATTCTCAGCACATAGAGACTCTTTCACCTAGATATCACACTATAGAGACTGTGTCTGTTCCCCGAACTAGAAAATACAGAAAACATCCAAACCAAAGAGTAACAATTTAATTGATGTTCAACAAATAAAAAACAGATATAATACAGATAAACAAATGATAAAGCTTGGCCTATTGAATATTAGATCCCTTTCTACAAAAGCACTTTTTGTAAATGATATGATCACTGACCATAAACTAGATGTGCTTTGTTTGACAGAAACCTGGCTAAAACCAGATGACTACATTACTTTAAACTAGTCTACCCCCCAAGATTACAGTTACAAACATGAACCGCGACCAAAAGGTAAAGGGGGAGGTGTTGCCACAATTTATAGCAATATTTTCAGTATTTCTCAGAGGTCAGGTTTCAAGCATAATTCATTCGAAGTAATGGTGCTTCATATAATGTTATCCAAAGAAAAAAGTGCTGATGATAAATCCCCTGCGATGTTTGTACTGGCTACTGTACACAGGCCACCATACAGACTTTATTAAAGAATTTGCTGATTTTCTATCTGAGGTAGTGCTGGCTGCAGATAAAGTCCTAATTCCTGGTGATTTTAATATCCATGTTGATAATGAAAGAGATTTGTTGGGATCAGCATTAATGTTTAGACATTCTAAACTCCATTGGTGTTAAACAACACGTTTCATTGTTGAAATCATACTCTAGATTTAATAATATCATATGGAACTGACGTCAGTGGCATTGAAATATTGCAGCAGAGCGATGATATCTCAGGTCATTATCTAGTTTCGTGTATATTCCATATAGCTAAAGCTGTAAAGCCAACTCCTTGTTACAAATATGGTAGAACCATCACTTCTACCACAAAAGACTACTTTATAAATAATCTTCCTGATTTATCTCGATTCCTCAGCATATCCAATAGCTCAGAACAACTTGATGATGTAACAGAAACTATTGACTCTCACTTTTCTAGCACTTTAGATACGGTTGCTCCTTTACGCTTGAGGAAGATTAAGGAAAAGAGTCCAACACCGTGGTATAATGAGCACACTCGGGCCCTAAAGAGAACAGCCCAGAAAATGGAGAGCAGCTGGAGAAAAACTAAATTAGAGGTATTTCGTATTGCTTGGCGGGAAAGTACCCTATCCTACAGAAAACTGCTAGATCTGTTTACTTTACGTCTCTTTTAGAAGAAAACAAACACAACCCCAAGTATTTATTTAATACAGTGGCTAAATTAACAAAAAATACAACATCAGCAGGTGCAGATATTACCCAGCAGCACAGTAGTAATCACTTTATGAACTACTTTACTTCCGAGATCGAAACTATTAGAGATAAAATTGTAAACATGCAGCTGTCAGCCACAGTATCACATCAGTGCACTTTAGATCCCCTGAGGAACAATTCCACTCATTCTCTTCTATTGTAAATGAAGAATTGTATAAACTTGTTAAATCATCTAAACCAACAACCTGTATGTTAGACCCTGTTCCATCTAAGCTCATAAAAGAGGTGCTTCCAGAAGTAATAGATCCTCTTCTGGATATTATTAACTCATCATTGTCATTAGGATATTTCCCAAAAACCTTCAAACTGGCTGTTCTCTAGCCTCTCATTAAAAAAACACAACTTGACCCCAAAGAATTAATTAATTAATTACAGACCGATCTCGAATCTACCTTTTCTGTCAAAGATATTAGAAAAGGTAGTATCATCACAACTATGTTCCTTCTTAGAGAAAAATGATATCTGTGAGGATTTCCAGTCAGGTTTTAGACAATATCATAGTCCTGAGACTGCTCTCATTAGAGTTACAAACGACCTGTTTTATCGTCTGATCGTGGTTGTATCTCTCTATTAGTGCTACTGGATCTGATCGCCACGTTTGACACTATCGACCACAACATTCTTTTAAATAAACTAGAAAATTATGTTGGCATTAGAGGAAGTGCACTGGCATGGTTCAAATCGTACTTATCTGACCGCCATCAATTTGTGGCAGTAAATGAAGAGGTATCATACCAATCACAAGTGCAGTATGGAGTACCTCAAGGCTCAGTACTTGGCCCCTTACTTTTCACGCTTTACATGTTACCCTTGGGAGATATCATTAGGAAACACGGTGTTAGCTTTCACTGTTATGCTGATGATACCCAGCTCTATATTTCTTCGCGACCTGTTGAAACTTACCAATTTGCAAAACTAACGGAATGTATAGTTGATATCAAAAACTGGATGACTAGCAATTTCTTACTGCTAAATTCTGAAAAAACAGAGGTGTTAATTATTGGACCAAAAACTTTTGCATACAATAACCTAGATCACGGTCTAATACTTGATGGCTGTTCTGTAAATTCTTCGTCATCAGTTAGGAACCTAGGCGTACTTTTTGATAGCAATCTTTCCTTCGAAAAACATGTTTCTAGCATTTGTAAAACTGCATTTTTCCATCTTAAAAATATATCTAAATTACGACCTATGCTCTCGATGTCAAATGCAGAAACATTAATTCATGCATTCATGACCTCGAGGCTAGATTATTGTAATGCTTAATTGGGTGGTTGCTCTGCACGTTTAATAAACAAACTCCAGCTGGTTCAAAATGCAGCAGCTAGAGTTCTTACTAGAACCAGGAAGTATGACCACATTAGCCCGGTTCTGTCAGCACTGCACTGGCTCCCTATTAAACATCGTATACATTTTAAGATCTTGCTAATTACCTATAAAGCCCTTAATGGTTTGGCACCTCAGTATTTGAGTGAGCTCTTATCGTATTATAGTCCTTCACGTCCGCTGCGATCTCAAAACTCTGGCCATTTGATAATACCTAGAATATCAAAATCAACTGCGGGCGGGAGATCGTTTTCCTATTTAGCGCCCAAACTCTGGAACAATCTACCTAACACTGTTCGGGAAGCAGACACACTCTGTCAGTTTAAATCTATAGATTAAAGACCCATCTCTTTAACCTGGCTTACACATAATACACTATCGCATTTCTATAATTCAAATGCGTTAAAGGATTGTTAGGCTGCATTAATTAGGATCAACCGGAACCGGGAACACTTCCCAAAACACCTGATGTACTTGTTACATTGTTAGAAGAATGGCATCTACGCTAATATTAGTCTGTTTCTTTCTTATTCAGAGGTCACCGTAGCCACCCAGATCCAGACTGTATCCAGATCAGATGGTGGATCAGCTCCTAGAGATGACCTCTACAGCCAGGACACCTAGATGAGCCCCAGAGACTGATCCCCAGTGAAGACCCTGTCTCCAAGACGGCCATCAGGACAAGACCACAGGAACCAGATGAGTCCTTTGCACAATCTGATTCTGCTTTAGCCTAGATTTAAACTGCTGATTTTGTCTGGCCAGAGGAGAATGACACTATTCCGTCAAACTATTCCCCGTCTAAATACTGTAAAGCTGATATAAAGCCACCCAGCTTTATATCAAGCCGATGTAAAGCTGCTTTGACACAATTTGCATTGTTAAAAGCGCTATACAAATAATATTGACTTGACTTTTTCTTTGAAACCACAATAATGGGCAACACTGCTGACTTGGCAATGATCCAGAAGATGAACATGTGGTGTGGCTGTTTACAGAGTGCTGTATCAAAGCATATTAACTGCAAAGTTGACTGGAAGGAAGAATTTGGGTAGGAAAAGGTGCACAAGCAACAGGAATGACCGCAAGCTTGAGAATACTGTCAAGCAAAGCTGATTCTCTATGGGGTATTGTCAAGAGGAAGATGAGAGACACCAGACCCAACAATGCAGATGACCTGAAGGCTGCTATCAAAGCAACCTGGGCTTCCATTACACCTGAGCAGTGCCACAGGCTGATTGCCTCCATGACACGCCGCATTGATGCAGTAATTCATGCAAAAGGAGGCCCAACCAAGTATTGACTGCATAGAAATGAACATACTTTTCAGAAGCCTGACATTTCTGTTTAAAATATCCTTTTTTTTATTGATCTTATATAATATTCTAATTTTCTGAGACACTGAATTTTGGGTTTTCATTATCTGTAAGCCATAATCATCAAAATTTCAAGAAATAAAGGCCTGAAATATTTCACTCTATGTAATGAATCTATATAATATATGGGTTTCACTTTCTGAAGTGACAAAAAATATAGACCTTTTTCATGATATTCAAATTTTTTTAGATGTACCTGTATTTCACAATATTGCTGATTTTTCTGTATTTTTGATCAAATAAATACAGCCTCGATGAGCATAAGAAACTCTATTTATGGAAATATTGTCAATTTCAGACAGTAAAATTGTCAGATTTACCTTCTTCATTGTTTCCTAAAAAAATTAAGTACATATTAACAGCTGTAAAGCTCCAAAAAGCAAAACAATAGTCCTTGTACTCTATATTCAATATCTTACAGTAGCTTTTAACAGACTCAAATTTAATTGATTATTCATCTTACCCTCTACCAAAGCTCTCTTTTTTCCATTTATGTAGTACTGTTGTCAGACAAATCTGTGAGAAGATTCTTATATATATATACACACACACACATATATACATACACGAGAACAACAGTGAGAGAGTTTTTTATTTCCGCTTGGGGCCGGAAGCGGCTGTTAATAATGATACTCGATTCTCTCAGGCGATCCTAACGAGCTGCAATTATCACACAAAAAGCCCAGTGTGTGTGCTGTGCAACGTGAAGCAAGGCCAATAGAGTGAGCTGTGTTGTGTCAGTGGCAGCGTCCTGAGCTCTCAAACTACTGCAGCAGGCATGTAATGTGGGAATTAGCTGTCACATTTCACACTCGTGTGAGAATTAAACCAAAGGTCTCTTAACAAATGCAGCAAACTATCATCTAAACTTCATAACATGATCATTTACTGCCAAATGTACACTGCAAGAATGGCACAGAAAGCAGCATTTACGTGTCTTTACTCAGAATGCATCTCAGAGGCTGCAGAAATGCATTTACACAGCAAATACAACTGGATACTTTGATTTTAGGGTCTGGGTCAGAGCAAGCTTAATTTAGCCTGGCTTTTATGTGGCATTATGTGCGTACAGAGATTTCTGAGCAGGCCTTAACCCTGCAGTGTAAAGATGCCTTTATGTTATTGATGTAAACTATAAATGTTACAGATATAAAGGAAGCATAAATTATGGCCCTACGAAATCCGTTTTATTATTTCCCAAATTCCGTTTTTTTCCATTTTAATATTCATAAACAAAAGAATCAAAAACATGTCTAATTCACTGAAATCATGAAACTTACAATATTAAACAGCAATTTATTAAAAAGTTTAACATAAATTACATTTAGAAATTTTTATTTGTAATTTTTTTTTTTTTATACCAAATTCTGTTTTCCGTTAACTTTCTGGATTCCATTTAATGGTTTCATTAAATATTAATAAATCAGAAGCATCTCTAATTAATTGATTTTATATAAAATAAAATAAAAATTATTATTATATTTATTTAATTTCTCTTTTTTTCAGAAATATTGTGTTGTGTATTAACATCTTTCTGATAAATAAATTCTGGTAAATAAATTGTATGCTAAATATTCCTTAAAAAATAATGTTTCTATAATAATCATTTTATTAGTAGTAGTTGTACTATCATTACATTAAGAGATATTATCGTTTCTTCGAGTTAAAACAAACGTTTATTTTGAGGGGTTGCTGTGAAGACCTTTAGGTTTCTGAGTGTATATGATATGATGATAGTTTTACTCAAAAGAAACTATAAGATGCTTATGAAATGGCTCTCAGAGCAGTTCTAGAGATCATGTTTGTGTTCATGTACTCGTATATTGAGGCGGCAGAAACTGAAAACACTGCGAGTGTCATGCGTGTTTTTTCAGAATAATATTAGCAATTTTAGCATCATATTTAAAAGCCATTTAGGAGGCCTAAACTGCAAATTATCAGTATATTTTGAAGCTATGATGGTGATACACACACTAAATTATTTTAATGAGGCAATTGCAGTACACACAAATTGGAAAAGAGTCTTTCCTCATTACAAACGTTCTTCTGAGACTTTTCCAAGGCATGGAAGCACTCTATTGTTTCAGATGAAGTTTAAAGTTGGGAAAAGGCTTCCCCATCTTACATTGGCCTTCTCTGGTTGTTATTGTTGTAAAAATGAAAAAGGTACAACGTTTTACATGGATTATTATCGTCTGCATGCCAAGACACACTTGGTGGATGATCCTATGCCTCAGATTCATTGGATTCGCGTCTTCACACGGAGCTGCGGTATTCAAACACTCTGAACGTAAAGGGCAGGTCCCGGCTGGTTAGTATGGATCCTGAGAACACGAGTTCCTTCATCTGCTGAAAAGGCTTATTGAGTGTGCTTTACAGAACCTACAGAGAAGTGCTGTTTGTGTACATAAATGACACCGTTGTGTATTCTAAAGTTAACAAAGCTCAAAACATCTTGGTCCAATTTTATCTTTGCTTATAAAATGGAGAATGCACCCTAAAGCTGAAGAAGAGGGTGTTCCATTCAAGAACGAAGCCAAACCTGAATTTATTTATTTTATTTTTTTTCAAAGGATTACTCCCGCAACAGAGTAATCATAGGAGAGAGAGAGATTGTGCATACAGCGGTGGCCAAAATGATTAGTACACTAGTATTTTCAGCAGCTAAAAATGGTTTTAAGTCAGTCTTTTGCTGTAGTGTGTCAGAAGGAAATAGTTTACATTTCCAAACATTCATTTGGCCATTAATTGTAATAATCCAGAGATTTGTGCACTGCACACATGCAGAGATCTGATCTGATCATCATCCAGTCTGTCTCTGGAATGACATGAAGAAACAGAACAAACTGAGACTAAATCCAGAAGAACTGTGGCAACGTCAAGAAACCTGACTTAAAACCATTTTAAGCTGCTGAAAATACTAGTGTTCTAATGATGTTGGCCACCGCTGTATATCTGTGCATCATATCTCTGCTAACAGTCAAGCTGCGATCTCGATAATTCAAAAAAGCAACATTGCTACCTCACTGCTTTTCATTAGTGAAGCTACTGCAGAGATAAACGTCCAGTTCTCCTCTGGCTACACAGTGAATGCAAATGTCAATAATTCAAGATTGAAGAGGTTTGCTTATCATTCGATTCAAGTCCTTATTCTGATTACTGTCTGATTACAATCCCATCAATGTCACATTAATAATACTAAATATTACTGTAACACTTTACAATAAGCTTCATTAGTTAACATTAGTTACCATGAACTAAGAATGAACAATACTTCTACAGCATTTACTAATCTTAGTTCATGTTAATTTCAGCATTTACTAGTGCATTATTAAAATCCATTAGTTAATTCACTGTGAACTAACATGAACGAACAATGAATGATTGGGCAATATTATACTGAAAGATAGGTGCTCACACGCAGTCTTTTCCAGAAACATATTGGTAAATGACAGTTTAGAGATCATGTATGAAAACATCCTTTAGAAAAATGCAAGTATTGCGATGCGTGAACAAAGCGTAAGATTATTGGTATGTGCAGGTCAAGGTCAAGACATGTTAACGTACGAAGTCTGCTTTGATTACTCCATGCTGTATATAGCACAGCTGGATCACAGAGAATGCATTTTTTGTTCCACTGCCTTTGCTTTTCTATGTAAGCATGCACTTGACAAAAACAAAAAAACATGTTTTTTGAGATCCTGCCTTTTCCATTCATCACTGCTGCAGCTCTGCAGTTGGATACTATTGTATGGCATCTTGTTTTTAAAAGCAAAAAACATCAGCCACATAAACATTATCAAAGAACATCACATTATGACTCAAGCCTAGCACGAGTTTAAGCACTAAGAACACTCCCGTTTCAATCAGTGAAGCCGTCTACACTGTATAATGAATACATCTTACATACCCTGCATATCTGTACTTTGTTGTTTTATGATGAGAGAATTCAGTCCGTGATCAAAACTCTTTCGTTTCAGCACAGACTCATCTGAACGCCTCTGATTGGCCATTGCATTCATAAACTCAACAGAATTGCCTGTGATTGGTTATAATGTGCAACCCTGTAAACGCTTAAATATAGAAATATAATGCTGAATGAGCAAATCTAAATTTAACGGCGTAATGGACATTTTCCATTTCATTTACACTTTCTTCGCAAATTTGTGTAATAGATTTAATTCAACTGTGCAAGCCCCCGTTAATTTCAGACCCTTGACACGCTCTACCTATGGTTATAAGCACAAGAAAATAACATGTTTATGACTAAATTAATAACTTGATCAGTTTCATCATCATCATCTATGACTTTTTTATTTTTATTTAAATCCTTATTCATTTCTGTTGTGGTCTGCTTTGCCAAGTCACTGATTGTCAGTACTGCACCATCCATTGTACGTTACTTTATACGTTACTTTATAAACCACCCACTAATCTTAAACTACCTACAGTATAGGAACATGGGTTTAGATTGTTTATTATTCCCGTTAAATTGAATTTTCAGCAAACATTACTCATTACTTAAACATTACTTGTGCTGTGTCATTCATGTTTTGCTTTGTTTTTTCTGGAAACTATGACACACTGATATAGTACATTTCAAGGATGTGTTAAATTTAAGTGACAGTAAGCATTTATCATTTTACAATGTTTCCATTTCAAATAAACGCTGCTCTTTTGAACTTCCTGTTCTTCTGAGGTCAATTCTGTCTTATTCCTCTCAGCACATCTGCTTCCAGAAACAAACAGCAGCGAGATGAACTTGAAGAGAAGTCTCGCTGCTTTGTTCGCTGTGATGTGGGCGCTTACATGCCGCGGGTCTCTCGTGGATGATTGTAATATCAATAGTGCACTCAGCACGTGGAGATAATCTATAATCTATCTAATTAGAGATAATGAAGTCAGACCAGACGGGAAGGACTGGACATCGCGCTGGTTTCATACGGATTAATTTACCAGAGAATATTTGTTTTCGACATGACTTACTTCATTTAAAAGTAGACATGTCAAGCTTTCTATAGATATATCTCATGTCTGTGTGTCGAGTATTCACTGAGTTTCAGTTCATTTTAGTGACGCGTTTCAAACAGATATGTGCAGAGACTGAAAGCGCACCCTGCTTATTTTCTTCATTTTACAAAAGCACAATGTTTTGTTGATATTGGGAGTGTACACAAATAAATAAATAAATGCTGTATTACTCTTATATGTACGATCAAAAATGACGGAGCATTTTAAGCTCTTTTCGCTGTTATCATTAAAAATGCAAGTGGCGTCGCCAAGCGCCACCATCGACCCCAGGAGGTTCATAAACAAGGAATCCTGAAAAAGTCACCATTTCCAGAGAAATATTGGGCAACACAACTGTTTTCAACATAGATAATAATCAGAAATGTTTCTTGAGTGCTGGTCAATAAACATTTCTGATTATCAATGTTGAAAACAGTGGTTTACAGCATATTAGAATGACTTCTAAAGGATCATGTGACACTGAAGACTGGAGTAATGATGCTGAAAATACAGTTATTTTAGATTTTAATAATATTTCACACAAAAGAGAGACTTCTCCCCAAAGAGAAGGCATAAAGAACTGATTGGCATGAAATACAGCACTAACATTTACATCCCAATCTGTGATGGATGCTGATTTATAGTGCAACCTCTAAATCAGAGCTCAGTACACAGTTCTGTTATGTTGTTAGCCCTTTAGTGTGAAAGAAGTAAAAGACATGCGTAGCTAAAAAGCACTTTGCTTATGAGGAGAATGAAGCGTGTTGACCTGGTAGAGGTATCTCTGGTTGAACTGCTGCATAGCTCCCTGCAGCTGGCTGCGCTGAGACTGCCACTGCTCATAGTTGCGCACAGACTCCTCAGTGGGCCGCTGCCACGTGGTGGTTCTGGTGTTGTGATCCACATAGTAGAACCTGCCACGCTGATCCACGCGCTTCTCCCAGCTACAACAGACACCAATCATGGATTAGCACCAGCCCCAGATACGTGTATAAGTGGCCATGCACAAAAGCAAACTATAGACACTCCCAGATGCTGTTATTTTTGGTTTTCAAATGCTATCTCACAATAGACAGTGTCTTTGATCTTTTGCTATGTTTTAGGGTTTTTTCAGCATCTTGTGCCATTAGACTAAAAGTAGTTCAGGTTTTTTTAAAAATGCCACAAGCGCCTTCATTCTGTGTGAATACAGAGCTACAGACGGGGACTACATGGGTGCATTTTGTGACCTTTTCTCCTGCCAGTGCAACTTAGTGACCTTAAAAAAATGCCCTTGTGGCATTTTTTAAAAACCTTACTAAAAACTACTTTTAGTCTAATGGCACAAGATGCTGAAAAAAACACTAAAACATGGCAAAAGATCAAAAGACACTGTGTATTGTGAGATAGCTTTTGAAAAACCAAAGATTGAGTAAAGGTAATTTACCCATTACCTTTACTCAATTTACCTAACTAATATTTAAATTTCACCTATAAAAAAATGAAAATAAATTTACATCTGCACACCAACTCAAGCTACTGCTACTGAAAGCTCAAGCTTCCAAAAGATGGCAAAAAGAATAAAGATTTAAATGCAATAAAACTGTATTTCACCCTTTCGATAAAAATCCTCAAAAGAAATAAATCAAACAATAAATCACACAAACAAAAGTTTAACCCTAATCTGAAATTATTTCACCTTTTAGAGTGTTGAAATAAGATTTGATGTTAATATGCTAATTGCTAGGGACGGACTGATCTAGTAACTCTTTCCCTAAACATTAGTGATAAAGACAGATACACACCCTGGTGGGAGGGGTCTCTCCCATGTGGTGGTCTTTGTGTTATGATCCACATAGTAGACTCGTCCATGAGGGAGAATTCGCTGTTCCCAACTACAAGAGATAAAAACACTGAGCAAACCGATACGGCATGTGTTGATGTTTGAATTCAGCCGCAGCTCTGTGCCGTACCCAGCAGGCAGTGCATCGCTGGTCTGTGTCTCTGTGGCTGTACTGCTCTGGTCGGTGGAGGACGGGGTCTCTGTGGCTGGTGGCGGGGCAGAACTGTCCATCTCAGCAGAGGGGGTTGAGCTCAAGGAGGGTGAGCCATTAGCATCTGTCTCACCTTTACCTGAGCAAAGAACAACAAAAAATTCAATTGAACACCATCGTACCAAAGCAAACCACTCAAAGAGTGTTTACTGGGGATGATATTTATATATTATGTCTACGGCTGTCAGTTTAACACGTTAACTTAATTAGTTATGAAAAATAATGCAATTAAAATAGTTTAACGCAGTTAACGCGCTGGCACGTCATGACAAATACAATGCAGGATAACATCTCCATAAATGCAGTTATGCCCTAAAATTCAAGATATTGAGGCAAAAATGCTGAGAGTTTTTGTCTCATATTTATATCATACGATAAGCGATATCACACGAGCAGCGAGAGCATTATTAAACGAGTGGTGATTTTGTCCCGAATATAAGGAGTTGTGATTTTATACAACAGTTCAGTAAATAAGAAGTTAATATTGTGTTATATTAACAGAATATTAAGTTTTTGCTCAATTTAGCAGAGGACATATTACCTGTAAAGCCACAGCAGAATTGTTGTGCGTCTCCGAGCAACACAGCAGTGTTTAGTTTCTGAATGAATCCGAATTTTGAACGAATCATGTGAATCAATGATTCAAAGCCCATTCATAAAGAGAGCTGTTTGAACGAATCGAATGAATAAATGACTCGTAAAGACCTTTACTGCCACCTGCTGGCAGATTTAGTTTCTTATTTACTTTAATAAAATAAAAACATTAAAGGTACAGTTAATCCAAAAAAAAAAAAAAGTGTCATCATTTACTCACGCTCAAATGTTTCTTTTGTGGAACATAAAAGAAGGTATTTTGAAGACTGTTGGTAATAAAGCTGTTTTGGTTACCAATGACTTTCACTGTAGGAACAAAACGTTTCTCAAATTATCTTCTTTTATGTTCCATAGTTTATGTTACGCCGTTGTAGCCTAAATGTTTATGTATAATAAATGTTATGTTAAATCAAATTAAATATTTCTTTCTAAAGCTACAATTTGTAATGTCTACTTGATACTTTCTCGTTTAACACAAAAATAGCTTTAAATAATATTTTGTGGGTATTTTCACAGTAAAATTAATTTTGTGTTTAATTAATCGACACGTGTAATTAATTAAATATAAAATTTGAATCGACTGACAGCCCTAATTATGTCATCATTTACTTCCACTCATTTCAATCCAAACCCCTCAGACTGCGAAACACAAATTAGGATATTTTAAACGAAACCTGAGAGGTTTCTGTCCCTCCAATGAAAGTTAAGGTAACCAAAATATAAAAGATCCAAATATAGGGTATTAAAGGCATTATTTGAGCTTCTGTGTTTGCCAAATGCGATGCATCGCTGAAAAAAAATGGTGTAGAAATCATTTTCATTCAGAAATTGCTTGTAAATCTCACAAATAATTACAAAGAAATGGCAAGCAACACATTGAATTGAATGTAAAACTTTTAAGTAGAAGAACTGAAGTAGTATTTTCTTGTAAAACATACTCCAATAACCTTAAAACTTTGACAAATTATTTTTTTTTGCAGTCGCGACCTCTCAGAAACCTGTAAGAACAATCTTAATTTGTATTTTGAAGATTAACCAAAGTCGTATGGGTTTGGAACGTCATAGAAAAGAGTACATCATTACATCATTAAAATTTGTGGTTGAACTATCCATTTAGGTGTCAATCAACTGAGATTTTGCTATTATGTTTTATATATATCATTTTTAAAGCTGACGCTGGCACATCAGAGGAATAAAGAAGCTTGCATGAATAAGAAAATAAAGGGTGGGATGCGCTTATTATTAAAAGCACAACAATTCTTACTGTCCTTACATGTTTTGTCAAAATAAAAGCACCTTTGTGAATTAACTAGTGCTGTCGAATGATTAATCGCGATTAATCACATCCAAAATAAATGTTTTTGTTTACATACAATGTGTGTGTGTACTGTGTATATTTATTATTTGTATATATAAAGACAAACACATACAGCATATACTTTTACATGTATATTTTTATATTCATATCAATTATATCATAAATATATATATTTAATATATATAAACATAACATACTTTTCTTAAATATATACATGCATGTGTTTGTATTTATATATACATAATAAATGTACACAGAACACACATATATATTATGTAAACAAACTTTTATTTTGGATGCGATTAATCGCGATTAATCGTTTGACAGCACTAATTCTTATATTTTATATTATTTATAAATAGATAAACTTTTTTTTCTTAAATATATACATGCATGTGTTTATTTATATGTACATACATAATAAATGTACACAGTACACACACATATATTATGTAAACAAACTTTTATTTTGGATGCGATTAATCACGATTAATCGTTTGACAGCACTAGAACGAACACATTGATTATATAAGGTGATGCGTGCTCATCTCTATCACATTATGTTATGATCATAATCCATAGCAGCCTGAGTGAGTTTGTATGTTTGTACAGTGTGTGTGTGTGTGTGTGTGTGTATCTGACCAGCACTGCTCAGGCTGTTGATGGCCGTCTTTGAGCTGCGGCGGCATGCATCATCCGCAGCTTCTCCGTTCAGTTCTCCATTCGTGAGAACAGCTCCTCCGATGTCCGCTGGAGAATCTCCACAAGAACCCACAGAATGAGTTAAACTTCTGGAAATATATGAGAGATTCATATCAGACACAGCGTTGTTATTGTACATTATTTCTGTGTATTTCCAGTCATGCCTCTGTAAACCCACACCCAGTGAATATGTTTAATTATGGGTATGTCCAACCTATCTGGACATGGGGCAAGTATTTATAGCAAACATCCTGTAACACTCCCACGGAGGGTGCACACAATTTGCTAGATTGCCCAAGCAAATTCTATTATTTGGGATCTTAGTAAATCAGGCCTAGACTAACTAGATAACGTTTATGATCAAAATTTGCTTATGAAAAACATTTGCTTGCCAGTCATGATTATTTGGAGCACACGTGTGGGTTTGGCAACTCCTGGTTTGATAGAACTGACCATTTTATCCTTTTAATTGTACAATTAAGCAACAGAATTTCTTACAAGTAAATTGTTTTTTAATTTAAATTTTTTTTAAATGATGAATTATTTGAATCATAATAAATAATTATGTGTGTGATGTTCCATACACAGTAACCTATGCAACAAAAAGCTGATATGCTCTACTTTTTTCTTCATTTATTAATTTTATTATTTAACAATCTGGTTCTGGTTACGGAAAATAACCAAAAATTGCAGTGTATTCAATTCACTGGATTACTCAAAAATAGCGATCATAACACTAACCCCTAACACCAACTTGTGATTCTTCAGCCCATTTAGGAAACAAGGCTGTGTTTACCAGGACATTAGAGAGACAGAACAACAGAAGACATGAAACAGGAGAAGCAGAAACTTCATTATGAGTACTCGGTGATAAACAGAGATATTTGTGCTGACCGTGTACGGGGGCTGCTGGTGCTCGGGCTCTCCTCACTACGAGCTCTGTGCAGATTAGACCTGCTCGAGTGAACTCTCTCTGCACAGACCACAAATACACAAAATCATCATTAGGACTGATTCACATACATCACGCAGAAAAGTTTGTCATTTCTACCCGGTGACCATGCCTTACAGAAGAAAAACCCGTGATGCATTTAAAATTACATACTTTTCATGACTGCATGATTGAGAATTTCACATTAACAATTAATTATCTAATGCTGTATTATGCTCCAAAAGGTACAGAGACACCAAAGCACAAATTGGAAAGTTCTGGTCATAGTATTACTCAGAAAACCTCCTTGTTGTAAAGCATGAAGTAGTAGTGCGTGTTGAGTGACACAATATTATAGAATATACTGAGAGCGAGCTGACAAACATACGATTACGCCCATGCATTTATGAGCTCAGTTCTGGTTTTATCCAGTTTTCTGCATTTACACCAGTAGATGCTCATGTAATCTATTTCATGTTACGATCTAACATCTATTAGTTTAATATTTAAGAGAGTTCACTTTCATTTCCTTCTAAGGGCGTAAGAAAGACACCCTCATGTTGATCCAAACACCAAAAACGTGATGCTTACGAGATATTTCTTTCCATTTAAAATGTCCATATGGCATGTGTGCTATAGTTCAAGCCTGACCAAGTCATACAATATTTATAATAAAGCCAAGTAATTGACAGAAAATCTTTACCTCCTAGTTAGCTCTCAGACTTGTGTGATTTGAACATGAGCACAAGACACAAAAGAAACAATGAAATTTGAAAATAATTTTGTCTAAACTGTCTTTTTTTTTGCTGTTTCTCACACAAATTTGTTGTTCAGTATATGGAAAGAAAATAGCATGAAAACGACAAATTGTAGTTTGGACTCCCATGAGGGGAACATTCTTGGACAACCATGGCTTTAATACTAACGTGCATCTGAAATTGAATTAAATACATTTTGACGCTGCTTGACGTGTTGTTGCTCTAAATGAATCACGTGTTTGCATTTTCCTTCTGTTTTAAGTAGTTTAACATGAAAGTGTGTGTTAATAAAAGGCTTGAACTTGTAAAACTCAAATGGAGCGGCATTAAACCTTTTATTACAAAAATCATAAGTTACTGTAAGAAAGTTTGAGGCTTAGTAAGTTTGAGCAAATGTTTCTGTTTACTGAATGTGTGTGCCATTCCCAGGTCTGTACACAAAGAGCTGTTTATGTAGTGCAGCGTGTTTCAGAAAAAACCTCCAAGGGGAAATGAGGGAAAACATTAAACCAACAAGAGCGACTTCAGAGCGAACAGAGGACCCTAACAGAAGACCCTAACAGACTTGCACACACTCAAGCTTTATCCACCGCTGAAGGTTAAACACTGAGAGAAAACACACTCCAGATCTACGTGGCTAAAACCTGAATCTGAGAGGCCATCACAAAGCCATTTCACATGTCAAACAGCCAATATGTGTGTAACTGAAAGATAAAGTCAGACAAATCACTGAAAAAACAACCAGAACAAAATCATGAGCAACAGATTCATCATCTCCAGAACCACAGTCAAGTCCTTCATAGACACATGCATAAGAAGCATTTACACTCAGAGCTTGTATTGGTGTTTATTACAACCTCATGCATGGTTTAAGCAGCTCCAAACACATCTATATTTCAAACTGTGTTTACAAAAGAAGATTTTCACAAATAATTCACAGATTTCAGAATGACTAAAACTGTATGAGTAGCATATTAAATGTAGGACTGACAATTATTTGCTCATCAACTTATTTGTTGATATCTGTAGTTATAAGGGCAGCAAAACGATTAATCACATTAAAAATAAAAGTTTGGGTTTACATACTATAGGTGTGTGTACTGTGTATATTTATTATTATATATAAATACACACATATGTATATATCTAAAAAATATATTTGTATGTATATATATTTATACTTGTACTTAATTTATATAAACAAATATTTTATGTATAAATCTAAAATTGTTCCTTAATATATACATGTATGTGTTTGTTTGTGTGTATATATATATATATATATATATATATATATATATATATATATATATATATATATATATGTAAACAAACATACTATAAGTTATTTTGATTGCGATTAATCATGATTAATCGTTTTGCAGCCCTAGTAGCAATGCAATATTGGTCATATATTTTCTCATCTAGTTTTTTCTCCCATAAATAACAATCTTTACACATGAAACCCAATAAACAGCAGTAAAATCTTTTCCAGTAAATACAAATGTACTTCGCATAGACTGATGCTTTCCGTCTTTTACCCAAACTACTATTATTGACGGCTGTTTTCATTTTAGCATCTATCCATATTGACAATATTTTTATTTGAGACAGAATGTGGCTGGAACAGCTCTGCGAATGTGTCAGAATTAGAAACATCCGTAAACTAAAGACACAACACGACTGCTACAGACGCAATGCAATGCAAAGGACACCTCTGAGAGACGACTGATGCACAAATGATCTCTAAACAGAAAAATGCTCTTATTTTCCAAGCTGTATTAGTGAAAATTGTCTTTGCTGCTTATGTACTTGATCTTTTGTTCAAAATATTCAGAAAAATCTGACCTGAATTTTTTTTTTCTCCAAAACGAGTACCACAATTACAGGCACGGCTAAAAATTCCTCACTGAGATACATTCCCATTAATTTTGTACTATATTTTTTGTGCGATTAGGAATACTTCAGTGGTGAGACTTGACTTCCTCTTTCATTGGAGTACAAATGTGAGGTGACATACAGACCAAATTCCTCTTCCATTGTGTTGGAGAGCAACACAAATCAGGAAATGGCTATATATTAAAAAAATAAAAATAATAAAAAAAGACAAATTGTTGAATTTACATCATCAGAGCAATAATTAGGGAGTTAAATCTATTGGAGATGTTAAGAATCAGCCTGGAAGAGGACAAGTCTTCACTGAATATTTTGAATGAAAAACCAAGAGAATAAAAAGCAAAGAAAAATTTCCACAGCCTGTTTTACCAGGGGTACTGATATTGGTGTAGGGAACTGTGTGTTTATGCAAGGAATTATTAACAACAGGCTGTTAAATCATTGAAAAATAAAGCACAACTGGGGTGGTAACGTGGCCACGAGGGGTAGACTACTTCAGAAATATCAACACTACCACCTCACTACTAAAAAATGTCATGCACCTCTTCTCTGTGTCTGCTGCACGAATGCCACCAGTGTAAGTCTGTAACACACTGGGTATTACTACAATCATCATACTCAATTATTAAATTATGGAATCGATGCATTGAATTTTCAGATCCATTTTTACACCCCTTGCCCTGTATAAAATTGTGTAGAAATGTAGTATTTATGCACATCTTCCTTAAACCTTGAGTGTGAGTGTACACCTCTTCATTACATTCAAATGTTTTTAAAGGTAAACAGCATTTTTATACATATTATTAATCATGAATGCATAAATATCTATTTAGGAATTAATGTTTTTGAGCAGTCACACCACATTTTAATTCAAATCAATATTGCATGCTGACATATTTATTTATTTGACGGGTAGCTGTATAACAAGTACGATAATCTACAATACAAACCCTATTATTTAGTTATACAGGGTTAGGTATATAACTTTTCAAACATATAATATCATAATATCTTTCTGGCAGGTTGGATTCACATCTGAATCCAAATTGTGAATCCAAAACACTTCTGAAAATGTGTCCCTTGAATTTCAGCGGTTCAGGGACTTCTCTTCTCATGGCTTTAAATGAACATTAAATTGTTATATGTTGACTGACTGCTGTGTTGATGTCCCACGCTTTACCAGCTAGAGATGGTCGTTCACAAACTAAACTCAGTCTTTCTCCAGTAACCAGTGCTGGGAAGGTTACTTTGGAAATGTAATAGGTTACAGATGTTACCCTTTTTAAAATATAATAAGTAGTGCATCTATTTCAATTACTTTATTAAAGTAAAGTAACGATTAAATTTCATTGCTGTTTGATTACTTTTCCAAACTTCTAACGAATGTTTTCAACTGTTAAATCGTTTTCAAACATGTAAACCAAGAAGGGTTAACTTTATTTGTCAGACTTTCAAAACCCTTCATCACTTGAATTACGATCATAATCATTTCATTTTAAAGCACAGCACCACAAAATCAGACTTTAGCACCTCTTTTTACTTTGAGATCATTCTGAGATTAAATACAGATTTAACTTCATAAGAAATAGTTGAATGGTTATGATACTGTTTTTGAAATCTAATCTTTGCACAGCTATGGAGGGAAACACTGGCGTCTAACAATTGCTTAGAAAAACAGTCAATCTTAAAAAATAAAGCATATATATATAAACCTAAACAGGAAATAAAACCGTTATTAAATAAGCATGTGTCCTATTCTGTGTCCTAAACTCCTGAAACATTGGTATCTCATATTTTAGTGCAGTCAATGCAATTTGGGAAAGAAATCATTCATATCTGTGTATGAGTGGGAAAATAATCAGATGTAACCCCCTTTGCAATCACTAACATTTTTCTAAGTAACTGTAATTTAATAACTTTTTTTTCTCAGTCTCTGTAGATTACAGTTACATTTATATTGTGATTAAATGACGTACTTCTGTTACATGTAACTAGTTACTCCCCGACACCGGCAGTAACAGACTCAATCTAGTAGCCGTGCACTAACTGACACATGGCTGCTTCCCAGAGCAGCTTATTTCCAAGCAAAATGAGCGTGTGTGAGTCTAAACAGATCAGGTTTGTGAGTGGTCAGAAAACCCAATGACCTACTTACTGGGTTCTGTTTGCCAGTTGTGAGTACACAGAGGAGAAAAGCTCTCTTGTGAGCTTTCGCTGGGCCTCCTCTGGTCAAATTCGACTCTTTCCATTCCTGCCCCTCTCACCACAAACTCCGCGATTCCTGCGTTTAGTTTAGGTGGAGTCACAGCCAAGGCTCTGCGCACTCATGAATGTGCATTTGTTTGTGTGTTCTGTGCGTTCTCCGAGTGTTTTCTATGAAGTGTGCATGTGTGTCTGTGAACAGGACTTACTGTCTGGGGCAGCGCTGCCATTGGGCAGAGATCCTAGATCAACAACCAGGCCATCCAGACAGACGTTGAGCTCACCTCCTGCTACAACCGAGCCTTTGTTCTCTGTCTGTAGAACCAGACTGAGCTGAACATTCTCCACTGCCAGTCAAAGAGAAACAGAGAGAGAGAGAGCTCTAGTGCCAGCAAACACATTCGCTTTTCAGTTTGTTAAAACCTACATTTCATTTACATTCGTGACATTTTATTTGACTGATTCTTGGTTTTGGCAACATACTCAGTAGTTCATATTTTGTGTTTTAAAATAGCAGGGTAGAAGTGAAACTGGTTTAAAAGGGTTTGGGGGAGAGCTCAGCTGTTCATTTCAATCTATCCCATATTAGAACATGCGCTGACAATAATTAATAACTGCTGTCGGAAACTTATACAAGAACAGCAAACATTAAAACACTATGTCTTTATCTTCTTAGGGAAGCGTTAAAGAATCCGTTAAATTAAAATTCTCTCATAATTTATACTCATTTCCTCTATGAATTTCTTCCATGGAACAAAAAGGACATTACATACATACTGTCTTGTTTAAAAAAAAAAAAAAAAAAAAAAAAAAACTGTCTGATGGTAAAAGTTCAAGAATTTTTCTAAACAATGTGAAGGAGACAGCTGACTCAGAAACAACTTGACCAAAAAAAAAATAGGACTAACATTGTGGAGTGACGCTGCTCAAAGTCAAACCTCAAAACCTTTCCTGAAAAACACTGCACTGAGCTGAAAGGAACATGTGGTAAGTTTGAACAGACTTTGTCAAAAGACCCAGCACTGCGAGAGAATTTATTACAGGAGGTCACATGTTTTCAATCACAGACTTTTCCTCTTCTAGTATAAAACATTTGAAAAAGTTATGTTATGAACTGTCTGAGGTGATCAGCACAGATTTGAACCTTAATATTAGATAAATATGCTTCATTATTTATACAACATAACGTTATATTATGACTTATAGGCTATCTGCATGAAACGCCCCGAATGCATGAACATGTCTGCGTGGCTCTGAATGAACTCCTTTTGTGGACATGTTCTTCATCCAACAACGTGCAGAAACACGGCAACTAAACTCTAAAAATTCACAGCGTTTTATTATAATAGTGTTCTCATTATTATGTTATGTATATGACAGTCCCAGTCATAGTTATTAATATTCTGCATTGTTGTTTGTCCTGCTCGCGCTGCGAGAGATAATCACTACAATGAAGCGCTTTACTGCAGTGCAACTCAACCAAATGCATCTTGTATGAGATAAATAATATAGCCTATATACATGATATAAACCGGCTGAAATGTTTTGAAATCACTCATACCCTACCTGATCGAAAAAAATCCAGTCTTTCACTCTGTCTGTGTTAGTTTGAGTCTTGCTAAAGATTTAAATCCCTGCCGCCAAGATGTTTCTGTCGGTCACGGATTATGGAAAGTGAAACTTAAATCTAGGGGTGGTTGGATTTATTCACGCACGTTAAAATATTTATTTAAAGCTTGTTTCTTTTCAGATTCTTATTTACAGCATTATCTTAATGGGCTGTATTTTAACTCAAATCAGACATTTGAGCACCCCATATATATATATATTCACGGGGTGTTATGATCGTGTATATTCGACTGTGAGATTGGTAGTCAAATCAGGCTCCTCCTATCGGAGCATCGAATCTTCGACTATTCGGGGGTCACCCCAGTATTGGAACAATAAAGACAAAATTGCTCTGTTGGCTGTGGAGTCAAGACATTTTCAAATATGATTAAAAGATGAATATGAGACAAAACTACAGAATGTCACATTTTATTATTGGGTGATTCAACACGTAGATGTTTTACCAGCTAAGAAGTTCAGCACTTTTATAGTTTCATCCCTCTATCTGATGAGAGCATAAGTATTGGAGCAGTTGCCTCACAGGTCTTTCTAAGTGATCAGCTGTGTCCTGTTGCATTAATTCTTCAGATATTAAAAGCAGGGAATGTGTCGTATCAGTTATATCCATTACTTCTGTATTCTGAATCTTGCATTCGATGATGACACACACAAACCAGGATGAAGATGAGGGAGCTGACTTTGAGAGAAAAGCAAGCAATTTAGATGCTAAAAGAAAAGAGGAAGTCAATTAGAGCTATAGCAAAAACAAAGGGCATGGAGAAATCAAGAGTTTGGAAACCACCAGCGACACCAGCAACCAACAACGACCTGATCGGCTGAGAAAACAACAGTAGTTGATGACAGACAAATCATAAAAGCTGTGAAAATGAATCCTAAAAGACATGTCTGTAAAATCACCAACAGCTTCCAGAAAGCTGGGGTGATGCTCTGACAATCTACTGTCCTCAGGAGACTTTGACACAGAATTACAGATGCTACGTGATGGGAAAGCAAAAATGTGGAGAAAAAATGAGTGGGATGAACTCTAAAAGTGCTGTTCTTTTTATTTGGTAAAACATGTACGTGTTGAAACGGCTAATAATAAAATGTGAAATTCTGTAGGTTTGTCTCATATTCATCTTTTAATCATATTTGTAAATGTCTTGACTCCACAGCCAACAGAGCAATTTTGTCTTTACTGTTCCAATACTTATGGAGGGCACTAATATATATATATATATAGAACAAAATTATAATGTTGGCCTCTTATTGTGGTCAGCCTAAGGCACACCTGTGCAATAATCATGCTGTCTAATCAGCATCTTGATATGCCACACCTGTGAGGTGGATGGATTATCTCGGCAAAGGAGAAGTGCTCACTAACACAGATTTAGACAGATTTGTGAACAATATTTGAGAGAAATAGGCCTTTTGTGTACATAGAAAAAGTCTTAGATCTTTGAGTTCAGCTCATGAAAAATGGAGCAAAAACAAAGGTGTTGCGTTTATAATTTTGTTCAGTATATATATATATATATATATATATATATATATATATATATATTACACACACATGCATACATACACACACACATTCACTGGCCACTTTATTAGGTACACCTGTTCAATTGCTTGGTAACATAAATTGCTAATCAGCCAATCACATGGCAGCAACTCAATGCATTTAGGCATCTAGATGTGGTGAAGACGACTTGCTGAAGTTCAAACCGAGCATCAGAATGGGGAAGAAAGGGGATTTAAGTCACTTTGAACGTGGAATGGTTGGGATTTTCACACACAACCATCTCTAGGGTTTACAGAGAATGGTCTGAAAAAGAGAAAATATCCAGTGAGCGGCAGTTGTGTGACGAAAATGCCTTGTTGATGTCAGAGGAGAATGGGCAGACTGGTTAGAGATGATAGAAAGGCAACAGTAACTCAAATAACCTCTCGTTACAACCAAGGTATGCAGAATAGCATCTCTGAACACACAACACGTCGAACCCTGAAGCAGATGGGCTACAGCAGCAGAAGACCACACCGGGTGCCGCTCCTGTCAGCTAAGAACAGGAAACGGAGGCTACAATTTGCACGAGCTCACCAAAATTGGACAATAGAAGATTGGAAAAACGTTGCCTGGTCTGATGAGTCTCGATTTCTGCTGCAACATTCAGATGGTAGGGTCAGAATTTGGCATAAAGAACATGAAAGCATGGATCCATCCTGCCTCGTCTCAACGGTTCAGGCTGGTGGTGGTGGTGTAATGGTGTGGGGGATATTTTCTTGGTACACTTTGGGCCCCTTAGTACCAATTGAGCATCGTTTAAACGCCACAGCCTACCTGAGTATTGTTGCTGACCATGTCCATCCCTTTATGACTACAGTGTACCCATCTTCTGATGGCTACTTCCAGCAGGATAATGCACCATGTCACAAAGCTCAAATCATCTCAGACTGGTTTCTTGAATATGACAATGAGTTCACTGTACTAAAATGGCCTCCACAGTCACCAGATCTCAATCCAATAGAGCACCTTTGGGATGTGGTGGAACGGGAGATTCACATCATGGATGTGCAGCCGACAAATCTGCAGCAACTGCGTGATGCTATCATGTCAATATGGACCAAAATCTCCAATGTTTCCAACACCTTGTTGAATCTATGCCACGAAGAATTAAGGCAGTTCTGAAGGCAAAAGGGATCCAACCCGGTACTAGCAAGATGTACCTAATAAAGTGGCCGGTGAGTGTATATGTGTGTGTATGTATGCATCAACTGGCCTACTTATAATGAATTGCCGTTTTATTGGTGTTTGGAGTTTTGTTTGTGTGTGTCTGTTTGTGATGAACTTACTCTTGCCATCATGCGTTCGTAGAGTGTCCAGTAAGTCAATGGTGGCACTGCCCAGAAGTTCCTTCCTCAAAGTGTGACAACTCCACAACTTCAGATCCAAACGACTCTGAGGAGTCACGTTCCTGCACAAAAAATAAACAAAATGTGACCATGCAGCATGTGAATAAATGTGGTCATTTAATAAAGTCACCCAGAACTGACATTGCTTTTTTTTTAAAGATTTTAAGAGATGGTGTTATTGACAATTTTTACTTGGTTGCTGATGACTAACTCAGTAGTTTTAGGTAATTTGAAATTAAATAAGTAACCATTATACACTGTATATAATCTCAGTCACATAATGGCTTACAGGGTGAGGTCTTCATTCCACTGCAGCTCTAGGTGTCCAGTGCGTTTGCCCGTTTTCTTCGTTTCGCTGGTCAGGCCGTCAGCGGTCACCTCCACAAACGAACTCAAACGAGAGTGACGATTGGGCAGTTTAGGAGACTGAGGCTTAGCAGACAACACTGAACAGAAAAACAACAAACTCTTAAACATTCTGGAACAGAAGTTTAGCAAAATTTCAACGAGAAGCAGTACATTGTATTTTTGGCTAAATGACTGTGAATCAAACCATCACAGAGTTATACATCCCATAACATAATATTTACAATCAAAATGAACAAGAAGTAACAGTAATAACATTCAGTGGAGGCCCTAGCATTTTGGGGGCCTTAAGCACATTTTCTAAATTGTTCTTACTCTTACTCAGATTATTTGAACTGAACAGGACGATGAAATCACTCAATTAATGATCAACTGACTTTAACTGAAAATTGAGAGTTTACTGTTCTGCATTATTACACACTATTCTTCCTACTGAATACTATGAAGCTGCTTTGACACAATCTGTATTGTTAAAAGCGCTATATAAATAAAGATGGCATATATTTATCTTTGAAGACATATTTATTTCTGAAGCAAACTAACATAAGATTTTAGCCATTGCTTTTAGAGAAATGTATCCGCTGTCTGCAGAGAAATGTGGAACTGCAGCTTTTAATAATAAAAAAAATACACAATAAAATAATCAAGTAAACAAATGTTACAAAAATGGTTAAAGTGCCAATGAACAACTATAACGAACAAAAAAAAAAGAATCAGAACATTTTTAAACACTATCTAGATATCTTTTCTGGACTGGCATGTTTTAGTCCAGATTAAAATGTAAAAACATGGCTACTGTTTTGTGTTTTTTTATTATCTTAAAGATACAGAAAGCTGTGCAGCATTGCTCTGTGTACAGGGGCAACCGTAAATACAAGGATAATTGGGTAACCGCTGTATTTCTGCTAAATCTATAAGAGCCACCTACTGTCAGAGAGTGAATCTGCATCTTCATTCAGCCCATCTGCAGTTTTGTTCAGACCAATGCAAAACTACGTAAATGTAAAACTCAAAGTTTAGGGTCCCTGGTGGGCATGTGGGCCCTATGCACCCACTTATGTGGCTTTTGTCAGTGGTTCTCAATTCCAATCCTCACAATCTGCACATTTTATATGTTTCTCTCATCAGACGTTTGTTCTATTTGACCGTAAGTGCCCTGCGAAGTGGACTTCACAGGATATTCTGCCTTGATTCCAGTTTGAAGGGAGCGTACAGCGGTGGCCAAAATTATTAGAACTCTAGTATTTTGACTAACTAAAAAATGTTTTAAGTCAGTTATTTCTATCTTTTGCTGTAGTGTGTCAGTAGGAAATATCAGTTAACATTTCCAAACATTCATTTTGCCTGCAAAGCTACAGTACTGTTAAAAGTTTTAGACACTTGTGTAAGAATGCTGTAAAATGAGGATGCTGTAAAAAAAAATAGGTCACAAAAAGATTCTCTTCATCAACTAACTTCTATGAACTAAATTAAATCAATATTTGGTGTGAGCATCCTTTGTGTTTAAAGCAGCTTTTGTCCTCTGTGCACTTGAGCAGAGTCTCTCAGGAGCTTTGCAGGAGGTTTCTTGAAGCATCTTGAAGACAGTTCTTCTGGATTTAGTCTCAGTTTGTTCTGTTTCTTCATGTCATTCCAGAGACAGACTGATGATGATCAGATCAGATCTCTGTGTGGAGCACTGGTTGTTGTCAGACAAACTAAAATCTCACTGGATTATTACAATTTATGGCAAAATGAATGTCTGGAAATGTAAACTGATATTTCCTTCTGACACACTACAGCAAAAGATAGAAATAACTGACTTAAAACCATCTTTAGCTGCTGAAAATACTAGTGTAATAATCATTTTGGCCACCACTGTATATATTCCACTCAAAGGGCATTAAAGTGTGCGAGATGTGAATTTAAACTGTGTTTATTTACAGAGGTATATTATTTCACACTTCTCTAGTAAGTTTCATCTGTGTGTGAAGACGCTGCAAGTGCAAATCCATGAGTGAATGTTATAGCAATGACCCGATTTCTAGTCTGGCTTTTGTTAAACTCGTGCTTCTCCTTTTCCGGAAGTGAATATTTGAAAAGTGGAAATAAAACGCCTCAATAATAAATGTCATTAGGCATGCTTAGCTGTCAGTGTAGGGAGGTTTGTCCCAATAAAGTGGCATTTGTCTAATAAAATTTATAAGCATTACAATTTACACTTAATATGTTATTGCATGCTGTTTTATAATGTACTACGGTACTTAAGTATACATTTCTGCCAGTTGCTAAAGCTTCTATCTTAGTGTAAACAGAATTTATTTGCACTTAGTGTAACTAGAACATATATCGCTTTTCCCATTTAGTGTAACTGCCAAAAATATCATGGTTCAGTTAAAGACAGCTCGGTGCTGATTCAGTTTTGTTCAACAGGGGAAATCCGTTGAAAGAGGACTGTCTGAAACTCTTTTTCCCACTAAAATGCGCATCATCTCAGTTTATTACGTGAACATAACAAAAGATGTGATCGGAAAACAAAAGGCATTACATGCAAACATATATATATAGTCGCCAATGGCGACCTCAGCAAAAACTTAACTGCAAATTAATATTTTTGTTTTAGTTGCAGTCTGGAGCCCTGCAGTATGCACTGTGTACTGGGCAGTAAGCAGTAAGCAAGTATGCCATTTGGAACACAGCCGTGTTAAATATTCAAAACTGGAATTGAGAACCACTTGCTTATGTAGTAGGGATAACGTTACAATAATAAATGCAGCACAAACTGCTTCTTTCATTTTCGAAAGCAGAACAAAAAAGTTTTAGTAACAGAAAGACATCTTTCTGCTCCAAGACAGTTTAGTAGAGATAATATATTTATATTATAACAACAATTAAATAAAGCACAAAGACTATGATTCCAAGAATCAAGACCATCAAGATTCCTGTAAAGATATTCAGTCAAAAGGGAAATGTGAGTGAATGTGTCCTGCATGATCTAGCAGCGATGAAGTTATTATTCAGTGCACATCACCCTCTACAGGAAACACAGCACAGTGCAAAAACACATGCGTCACATCAGATGCAGATGAATCAATCACAGTACTGATGATCCATGGCACTGGATCAAAACAGGCTGCTTTTCCTACCTTTCAAGGTCAGCTGGGATTTCTCTGTGGCCTGAGAGCTGGCAGACTGAGACACACTGGCAGCTGCCATCATCACTTCACATCACATCACAGCCCTAAACACACACATCATCATCATCATCATCTCCAATAACACTCATATTTACTCAGAGCATAATAAGATCTTCATTGTGCTCTTCTGAAGCACAGACACATATTACAGTTCAAATCTGTGAAGGAATCGGAAGACAAATGCTGAGCTAGATAAAGATGAAGATGTGTCATAATGAAACGTGTGATTATTAAGCCTGACAGCTTCAAAGGTCACGAACTGCTTTTGGTTTTGACGAGTAACTTAGACACAAACAAACAGCAATAATATAACAATATAGCAATAACCCACGGTATACAGCAGGGTCAGCTGATCATAACATCACATTTATATTCGCCTCAGATTTAGACACATGAAAGACTCAACGGGAGGTCATTTCTGCAGTTATTTAACATTTATAAGCATTGCTCATTTTAAGTTTGATTTCTGATGATAGGTGAGTGACGCTGTTTGGCTAGCTACACATCATTTTTAGATCAAAAGTCACAATATAGATGAAATCAACAAGAAGAACGCTTAATAAAAGCGGACAGGCTTATATGTGATGTAACCGCTTTTCTGTTTATAATAACACAAAAATGTTTTGATCTCTACCTTTTATCTGCCGAGAGACTGTGAAGCGCTAACTGTCATTTCCGCTTTAATGTCAGGGTCATGTGACTCACAGACCAGCGCCGCGGTGGATCATGGGAGCGGATACTCTGATATTATTATTTTTTTATTTTTGCAACTATAACAGCCGAACACACTGGTATCTATATGTTTTTATTTATTTAATTATTTTTTTTGTGCATTATTATTATTATCTTATATATATATTCCCAAAGAAATGTAATTCATGTTTTGGAACCAGTCATAATTAATTCCATTTCAGTAAAATGGACAACTTGCACAACTTTATATATTGCAAGTCATTTTTTTTCTGCTTTTTATGGCTGATAGCTGATTGAAACAATACATAATGTTTGGACATTATGTATAACATGAATAGTGAACAGAAATGAATAGTCTAGGACAGAGCCTCCAGAGCTGTTCAACTCATAAATACAATCAACATGACTTGAATGCACCAATAGCACAATATTTCCACATACAGGATTCCACATATTAGGGATCATAAAGGAAGCTGTAAGGATTGTTAAAAGCCAGCAGTGGTACTAAATGAAGAGCCGTTTGGGAGCCAAAGGTTCCAGCTCTTATTGCTGAGGGATCTGGCTCAAGAGGCAAGGAAGGGAGTCACAAGCCCAGTCACTGCTCTCTTCTTTCTGGAACCCTTATGGAAGAAATAGAGTCGTTTCAGTTCAGTGAATGTTTCATGCATCACACGCTCTGCCAGTCTGTTAGTGGACGGATGTATGAGCTGGAAAGTATTTGTTTTTGTCCATGCATCTTTTATTGCCTGGGACTCAAACAAGAGTAAGATTGGGATCCTTTTGATCCAAAAAGACTGGATTATTCTGATTCCAGCAGAAAGGTGCATTTCAAGAACAAAAATGTAATAAAACTTTAAAACTGGTTCAAAAAATACAACATCTGTAACGTAATATATCCCTGAATCCCCAAACAGCTGTCAATATCAAACAAAAATATTATATTTCATTCAAAGTTTGTTTGTTTTTTTAATCGCTGATTGTAAACTATATTGGCACAATCATCAGAGATGGATCAGTCCGAAGTAGTAAGTTATCTCATGTTTTTCCCATCACCATGTCCCTTTAGGGGCTCCGTAGAGCACTTGTACTCCAGATCTGGAAAAGTGTGTATCTGGATCCAATCCGATTTTGCTTTGAACAATCGACACAAAAGTAAAGAAGGGTTACCTGATCCTCGATAGCAAAATATAGGATTTCCAAATCCAGATGAAACCTTTTGAACAACTGGCCCCAGCTGTTCTGGCAGTCCATAATGTGAAAAC
Source organism: Barbus barbus (assembly GCF_936440315.1). NCBI lineage: Eukaryota > Metazoa > Chordata > Actinopteri > Cypriniformes > Cyprinidae > Barbus > Barbus barbus. Next base: position 2,530,035 of record NC_136726.1, on the reverse strand, counting down.
AGCTTTTAGAAGATTTTGAGGTGATTATGGACATTATTAACATCCCTGGTAATCTGTATCCCCAGAAACATCAAGCATCTTTCAAAAGGCCCTGCAAATAACTCTTTTTGCCAAGAAGATGGCCAATCCCACATAAGAAGAATGTGAGCTTAACACAGACTTCAGCTCTACACTCTTATCAATAAAGGCTCCAAAAGGGTGTTTTTTTTTCAGTGACGCCATAGAAGAACCATTTTTGGTTCCCCGAAGAACCTTTCAGTGAACTGTTCTTAAATCTACCATTTTGAAGAACATTTTTCAAAAGTTGTGCCAGATTCACAGCAGGTGTGTTCACACATGAATTTGCTCTTAACCCTTTTCCCAATATTAATCCATTTGGATAAATATGCACTTGGTTAGTCATTTGCATAAATCACACTCATCTCCATGTAAGGGCTTTCTAAACAACTTCATTTTCCTCTCCTGCTCACTCCTTTATTCACACTCTTACCTGATGTGCAACCAGATCCTGTAAACTAATAAACAGTTTGTATAGTGGACTAAACAACATATATTTCTGATGTCCCTTTAGCATTTGCATACGATGATATCATTTGCAAAAACAGATAACAATTTTCAAAAATCATGTTTTTTCATTCTGCATTACAATTAATCTCAAACTGCAGTTGGGTTATTTTGATTAGGTGAAATAACTAAAAAATACAGCTAACTAACACAATAAAACACAATAAAAACATGATAACATTATTTAAAAAAAAATGTTTTTGAAAATTAAAAAAAACTTTATCTGTTTTGCAAATAAACTCTTCATATACAGGCTGCATTTTTCACATTGTCATTTTTATTTGATTTGATGTTGCTCTGAAAAAAGTTTTAAAAAAATGGTTTTGAAGAGACACTAGTTATTCCAAAAGACCACTGGAACCAGTTGAGCCCTTACAATCTGACTTTGCTGCAGTTGGAGTTGAACTGCTGGTTCGTTTGGCCAGAGGAGAACTGGCCCCCCGACTGAGCCTGGTTTCTCCCAAGGTTTTTCCTCCATTCTGTCACCGATGCAGTTTTAGTTCCTTGCCGCTGTCGCCTCTGTCTTGCTTAGTTGGGGACACTTCATTTCCAGCGATATCATCGACCAGATTGCAAAGACACTATTTAAACTGAACTGAGCTGGATGATGACATCACTGAATTCAATAATGAAATGCCTTTAACTGAAAATGTGTTTAATCTTTTCATTTTACATTATTGACACACTGTTTTCCTTTTTTGATATTGCGCAGTTGCTTTGACACAATTTGCATTGTTAAAAGGGCTATATAAATAAAGGTGACTTGACATACATGGAAAAAAAATAAAAAAAATAAATAAATAAATATATATATATATATAAATTGCATTTTAACTTTATACATGTACACATAAATTTCCATGTAACAGAGAGAACACAACCCCCCTAAAAAACCCTCAGTATTTTACATTGATATACAATATCACCTCTTTTCTTAGACTTCTAGCAACACATTTCCAACTCCACCACAATTTAAAAACTGAAATGTCCCCAAACTCCATCGAAATGTATGTATTTATCTCTTAATATAAAAGTTATCTTTTCCATTGTCATATTTGTTACCATTTCTTTCAGCAAACGTCCTATATTTGCTGCACATATACTTTTCCAATTTAAAGAAATAAGCCTTTTTGCTTAAGAATACATATATTTATAAATAGCTATATATTCAATTTTTTTTTTACTTGATCTCCTTAGGATATAAATGAAATAAAAAGATTAAAGGTGACTGTTAACATCAAGGATCTTCTTCGCCCTCCCATATACAGTGATATAGCGTTCCTTTAAACTCACTGCATCTCAAGCAAGAGTCCGGGACATTTATGCAATACAACTGGAGTTATGTAAATCCTCATCAACTGCTTACATTGTAGCGGTTTCAGACGTGTGTTCATTGCTCAATAATCTCTGCATTGATGCATGGTTTGTTATGATAGGAGAATATTTGGCTGAGATACAACTATTTGAAAATTTCGGGAACGAGACTTCAGATACAGTACTAGGGACCACTGAGGCCTAAATAAAAGCAGCATGTCATGGGATCTTTAACATATTTACCGACATCGCTCGAGACTTACTGATATAAAAATTATAATGAAACATGCACATTTCTTAAAATTTCTTACTGATTTTGGCATCGTGACTCAAAATCCATTTGACAGTGACACTCCAGAATCAACAACTTGTGCGCATTTGTACACACACACACACACACAACACACACGCACGTACATACACACAACACACACACACACACAACACACACGCACGTACATACACACCATCTTACTCCATATTCCAACTTTGCCAGCACACTTTGGCAATGTATTCTATTCTATTTTATTCTATTCAGTTATGTGTATTTATTTCTTTATTTTAACGCCCTGCAATCAATCTCTTTTGTGACATAATTCAATTAAAAAAAAAATACATTTCAATAAAATTTATGTTGGGTTTTGGGTTTGATGTTTATTAAAACCTTTTTACATCACATTAATTTCTTGAAAACGTTTTACCATAATAAGCTAGTACATATCAGCATATTCCATATTCAAGTGTTTTAAGTTTGTTTTTAAATATTTAGGTTTAGTGTTTATTAAAAATGATTTATATAATTTTAAAACACAAATTGTGATCACCCCTCAGAGGACAAACGATTTTCCCAAAACCTTTTCTCTCCAGAAACTGTCCTTGTTTACTAAGACATTGTCATTGTGATGAAGAAAATATAATTAGATAATTTATGTATATTTGATTGTGCATAATTTACAGTAGAGCTGTCATTTTGTCAAATTAAGCAAAAACACATGATTTCCTATAGTGTGTATTTGTTATTTTCAACACATCCTATAACTTAAAAATAGTGAAATGTTTAATTTCAAGATGATAGAATTTCTCTGAAAGTAAAGCTTATCTGTCGAAATGATTTTAAACTGAACTAGTGAGACTGAGAAACTGTCTAGTTAGTAAGAAAGTGTGTTTTAACTGAGTTTATTATCTAAACAGCCCATAGTTGAGGAAACACTGTTGACAGTGATTTCTCTGAAGAGTTTTATTATGTGCGTCATCTGTAGTTTTTACAGACTCCTGCGCAGGACGTAACTCACGTAAAACGACGTACTCACGCGCATGCGCAGAGTCCCCTGGCTAAATGCTAATGCTAGCACACACTGGTTTGCAGTGGCCCTAGATAGCAACAAAATAAACTAGCAAATACCCTTAACTCCGAATCTACTCTTTTATGCGAACTTCTACTTTACACCATACTGCGCCACGGCGGCCAGTTAAACGTGCTTTATGTAGTTAATGTTTGTTTACGGAGTGAAAGAGGGTAGGTTATTTTGGCGCTCGGACCTGTGCTAGTTTAGCTAATGATTCTTACTTTTCAGAAAGTTAAAGTATAAACGTGGGATAATATGTGGAATATTACGCGATGAAAAACACCCATCCTGACTGATTAAAAGCTTATCGTAAGTATTTCCCCCTCATCTATTGAACAGAATATGTTTATCTAGCTAATGTTGTCCGCTGTATATGTTAGCTGGGTTATGTTAATCCAGTTGATGTTCATTGACTGTTAAACAGGTGATGCCGTTTTATTTTGATGATGCAGTGGGGTCTGGCTCTGTTAAAATGAAAATACACACCAGTTTCTACCATTCAGTTTTAAATCATCTAAATTAATGACAGTAATTATGCCTGTTTTTAAATTACAGTGCTATGCCTCTCCACATCTTCTCATAGAAGGTTAAGATGAATTAAAGGCTGTTAAAATATTTTTATTTAATGTTTTCGATCAGTTGTCGTATCATGGTATGCTTGAGTGAGAACAGTATTGCTTTATGTTCCAGGAATGTTTAATTTGCCAAACCATTGTAACTTCTTTGTGTTTTCACAAAAATGACTTCAAGATGAGAAATGTTTGTTGACATCATGTACAGTCGAACGTCCTCAAGTTGGATTTAACATGTTGGAAAACATAACTGTCACACTGACCAACAAAACCCAACACCTTCATTTGGTGGAGTTTGATGTGGCAGTAAACAGTGCTATTCATCTGAAATGATTCTTATTGTTTTCTCAACATTATAGAATTGCTTCAGACGCAGCTATCACTTCTGTAAACCCTTTCTACATGTAGAGAATGACTTGTTTGCTTTGGCTGGGGAATGAACCAGGGACCCTGGTGGCTGGATCTGGGTAAGAACTCTTTTCACTTTTTTAAAGGGAATTTAACTTTTTTTAAATGCATTGCATTTTACATAAAAAACCATCATATGTTAGAAATAACTGCCCGTTTTCTACCTTGTTTTTGGCCTTCTGATGTAAACATTTCCTTTTAGGATCATATCTCCTTTCAGACTTCAGTGCAAACGCCCACTGCTATGCTTGCATAACATCTTTGAATAGGAAATATCAAACGAGCTCTAACAGATACTGGAATTGACGTGGTTGCTCATCCTTGTGTGGTGCAACATTACTGTTGGGTCTAATAGAGCAACAGGAATGAGATTTTCACAGTACAGTAACCGTTTCAGAATATATAGCAGTTTTATAGTGTTATATATCTTTTTTCTGGTGCTGTATTATAATTGAAACTATTTTTACCAAATATATATGTAAAATGTTTTTAAATAAATTATAAGGCTGTACAGGCTCCACACGTGCCAGTGACTTGACAGAATTTACTGTCCATAAATGTTTTTACTGGCTATGAAAGTGTATTTGCATTATTTCATTAGACAACAGGGCCTGTATTCACAAAACATTTGATTTTACCACAAAGATTTCTCCTAAATAGCAGTACGCGTTTTTAGCAGAGAGTTTCCTCTTAAACCCTGTTCACAAAGCTGCTGACACACACTTTTCCTGAGGAATCGAGAGAGTCTTAGGGTGCTTTCACACCTGTAGACTGATTACTTTGTTCATTACTATGTGGCTTTTTATTCTTGGTGCGGTTCGCTTTCACACGGCAAAGTTTCTAAACGGACCAAAAGTCACGTCACGTGCGAGATGCGTGGGAAAACATATTTATTGATTGATTAACTTCATCAATCAATCAATCTAATAATGCAAATACAGTTTATATGTACAAATAAATGCAGCGCGTTTCTAACATATTTACATTCAGAGGCACGTATTTTCGGATAGTTTGATTGGTTTTAGTTAGGAGTCCTCTTCACTACTCCTAAACTTTCACTGATTTAGGAGCTAGTTTTAGTGCTAAAACGCTTCACGAGATACTCTTAGAGCAAAGGCGATGGGCTCTTACGACTGACAAACTTATTTTTAAGATTTTCTCCTAAATCGGGGAGTTATGAGCTACTTTTAGCCTTAAGATGTTTTGTGAATACGGGCCCGAGTTGTTACTACTACTACTTTTTAAAGAGGTAATATTAATAATTATTTTATTTTACAGAGTATTTACACACATTTATGGCAGTTTTAATTTCTTTGCCTTAAAACGTTATACCATAAAGCTTCTATTTTGGCAGAAAACAGTGGGGAGATTTTAAAGCTTCTCTTTTGTTTACAGATATAGATTATAAACAGTTCACATTATAAATTTGGCAGAAGAGGATGGAGCGTGTTTTGCATTTTCAAATGTGGGCTGTAAGCACCCCAGACTTACAGCTCTTGAAGAGTTCATGTGGAGAAGCTTTTACTGTGAACCGAGACTCTGAAAACACTGGAACAAATTACCGTAGATAGTCAAATGTACGTGATATAACCCTCAGTATTCATTACCGATGCAGTCCTAGTTGTCGCTACAGAATCTTTTAATAAGCGTACCTCTTTACAGTACAGTGACCTCTTTGATATCAATGTCTGATGCAAATGTGTGAAAATAGGAAATGAGGGTCTCTAAAGATGAGAGTACATAAAGACCCTCTTGACAAATATCCTATAATGTAGCCTTTTCATGGTTTGGCATGGTTAGAATAGAATGTAGTACAATCCTCAAAAAACATAACGTAATATTTCTAAAATGAGAATTAAGACTGCTGTCAGGTGCTTTCTGGGATGTACATAATGCACACCCCTGCTTTTGGCTATGTAAAAAAATATGTCCCACCCCAACTTCATGTTTCATGTTAAATTTTGTCTTTGTGTTGTAGGTATCAAATGGTCTGAAGAAGCCATGGGAAGCTGTTTTAGCTGTCCAGATAAAGAATCGATCCCTGACAATCACCAGAGTAAATTTAAGGTCAGTATTTTTCAGCATGCATGTGTTAGATTGTGATGATCTTGTTTGTGGCGGGCTGAGCTCATTAGGTTTGGATTGGTGTGATGTGTTCAGGTGGTGAACGTGGATGATGACGGGAATGAGCTGGGAGCAGGTATCATGGAGCTGATGGAGGACGAGCTGGTCCTGCGCACACGCAAATGCGATGCTGTCAAGTGGCCTTACCTGTGCCTGCGCCGTTATGGCTACGATTCAAACCTCTTCTCGTTTGAGAGTGGCCGTCGCTGCCAGACAGGTCAAGGTAAAGTTGAAATCTCCATCCCTTACACTCTCGCACATCATACTTGAATTTATCTTACAGATTTTAAATGTTTTTAAAGAAGTCTCTTCTGCTCACCAAGCTTGTATTTATTTGATCCAAAGTACAGCAAAAACAGCAAAAGTTTGAAATATTAAATTAAAACGACGGTTTTCTATTTTAAAATGTAATTTATTCCATTGATTTCAAAGCTGAATTTTTAGCATCATTACTCCAGTTACATGATCCTTCAGAAATCATTCTGATATTCTTTTATTATTATTAACATTTATTATTATTATTATTATTATTATGATGATGTTAAAACAGCTGAGGATTCTTTGATGAATAGAAAGTTCCTAATTTAAAGCATCCTTGCTAGTAATAGTATTAATTTAATTTAAATATATTCAAATAAAAAGCAGCTATTTTACATATTAAAAATATTTCACAGTATTACTGCTTTTGCTATACTTTGGATCAAATAAATGTAGGCTTGGTGAGCAAAACATTAAAAATCTTACTGTTCAAAAACGTTTGACTGGTAGTGTACATAATTACGAGTTTATAAGAAATGCATTTTGTGAGACTTGGGAATAATTGGTATGTGCCGGTATTTGGTGATGCGATATATCACGATAATGAATATGCACAATATTGTTATCGTGGGCTCTTCAAAATTCCGTGAATAATTATTTATTACAAATTATTCCGATTTTTTTTAATGCATTTTAAGAATACTTTTCCCATCAACTGGTCTCAATGCACAACACCGGTTAACTAATGAGATATTATTGAAAAGCGCTCCCTATTGGTCTTTATAATTCTTTTGCACTTTAATCTGTGAAATCTTTTACTTAATGCATTTTTTGTGTATCGCTTTATTGTATTTAAATGTTCAGTTCTTTTTGTTGCAAGAAAAAAGCTATTAAACCTGTTATACTTTGACAATACTTTTTTTGCAACTAAATTCAATATCGTGATAATACCGTATACCGTGATAAAAGCATTAGCAATTAATCGCAACATTAAAATTTGATACCGTCGCATGCCTAATTGGTACAGACATTTACAGCAATGTGAAGGCTTCCCAAATAAGGTCTGATCACCAGCTCTTTGAACAGTTATTAATGTAAACTGTTAACATTTGAACCCATGCTTTCAAAAGGATGAGCTCAAGAGAGTTTGCATGTTTGATCAGGTAAGTCCGGCTTGATGTGCTCCAAACAATTAGATTCAACACTGCAGCCCCTTGCAGGATTAGCCAGCGTTTGCTTCCCTGATAAATAATCCGAGTTATGCTACATGTGTTGTGTGTGTTTGTTTGTCCATCATTAGGTTTATTAACTAGTAGGGCTGGACGATATGACCTAAAATCAAAATCTCGATTAATTGAACATTTTACCTCGATTAGCCTACGATTAATGAACTATTTTATTTATTTATTTGGCCCTAATAGTTCATTAAAGGTTTGCATTGTAAATATACTCTGCTATTAAAGGTGGGATATTTTTTGCATTTGTTATCTTTGTGATTTTAAAACAATTGAAATCAAAGCACACATTGCTTGAAATGAAGACGTCTTGTGAAAAAAGTCATATTTCAGTTTTATTCTAAAAAGCTAATTTTCTAAAAAAAATAAAAAAATAACTTGCATTTTTAAAAAAAGAATATTGCCATGTCAAAAGTAGAAAATAACCAGCATCTATTGCAAAGAAAATACATTTTAAATATCATGTAGAAAATAGTAGTAAATGTAAAAATTGTCATGTAGAAAATAACTTGTAATTCTTGTAAATGAATATTATTTTATAGCAGGGCACCATCTCAGTGATCTTGTCCTGTCGCTCTAATGCTGACAAACGATTAATCGCGGTTAATCACATCCAAAATAAGTCTTTGTTTACATTATATGTGTGTGTACTGAGTATATTTATTATGTATATATAAAGACACACATAAATATTTACATGTGTATGTTTATGTTCATATAATTTATATTATATATACATATATTTAATATATAAACAACATATTTTTCTTAAATATACCTGCGTGTGTATGTATTTATATATACACAATAAATATACACAGTACACACACATATATTATGTGAACAAAAACTTTTATTTTGGATGCGATTAATTGTTTGACACTATAACTACTATAAATGTACAAGTGTTTACTCTAGTTTGTTACTGGCCATTCACACTGAACGCACCATTGTGTCTAAAACTGCGAGACGCAGGGCTCAGGAAGGGTTTTTACAAAAGCGCAGCACAGAATGAATGATTGAATGATGCATTTATATATAGCGCTTTTATTGTGTATTGCCATACACCCAAAGCGCTTTACAATCATGTGGGGGTCTCTCCTCAACCACCACCAGTGTGCAGCATCCACTTGGATGATGCGACGGCAGCCACAGTAGAACGGCGCCAGTGCGCTCACCACACACCAGCTACAGGTGGAGAGAAGAGAGTGATAGAGCCAATCAAGTGGATGTAGAAATCGTCCAATCGTTAATCGTCCAATGCCTGCTCCGCCTTGTTGCCGACAAGTGCAAAAGTTGCCACTTGCTACTATAAACAAAATCTCGGCACAATTGCCCTTCTGATTGGTCCACTGATTCAGAACTCAAATTGAGCGGCGCTGCGTGTAAAAGTTTAAACTCTTTTAACGCGCCACTCACGTGCAAGTCGCTGCAAAAGACCGTAGTATGTTTTGTTTTAAGGGGAAAGCATTAAAATGATTAAAAATGAAATAACCGACATGAGAAAATGACGTCGATTAGAGGTTCTGAATTTTGGTTTCGATTTCTTTTTCATTAATCGTCCAGCCCTGTTAACTAGAATTTTGTTTTAGTTATTGTTTTTATTATTATTTGCCACCATTTGCAATAGTTAGTGTCCACTTTTGGTCGTTTCATCTATTAGAGCAGAGCAAGTGTTTTTTAACCGTTTGTGTTGTCGTTTTGCAGGGATATTTGCCTTCAAGTGTTCACGTGCTGAGGAGATCTTCAACATGCTGCAGGACATCATGCATAATAACAGCATCAGCGTAGTAGAGGAGCCGGTGTTTGAGCCCACCCTCGCACAAACTGAACCAGAGCTTCCCCTCACACCACACACGCCAACCAGTACGTCTGCATAAGAGCTGTGATGGAGTGCAGCTCCACCAAATAAATACAGATAACATCATCTCACTATATTGCCAAGATATTGAAAAGTAGTCATGTTTTATTTATTTTTTTTGAGTTGAGGTGTGTCTCATGAAACTTCTGGAGACGTCTGTAGATCATATTCCCAACTCCCAAAATATAAACACAGAAATACATTTTATTTTTCTTAAACTAAATGAAGCCTATTTTTAAGACCATTAGATATATTTATTTATTTTTTTACATTGCTACATTCCACTTCTCATTCATGTAAAACACCTAAAAGCACATCTCTTCCATCTTCATTTGACCCTCTAACTCTAGCACTCTCTACTCTAATTCTATTTGATCTATTTGCCTTCTTTTTATTTATAAAAAATAAATAACACTAGCGTTCCCTATTCTTTTTTCTCTTCTATCTACTTTTCTTTTTAGTAAATAAAAAAAAAAAACCTTGTGTGGGCTAACTGAGACTTTATCACTTATATATTATTGCTCTTTTGTTGATTTTGATTGTTTCTATTGTCCTCATTTGTAAATGACTAAATGTAAGTGGAAAAAAATCTAGTTATTACAGCAACATGCAGAAAAAGAAGTGAAGTGTGCCATAGTATTTTTTGCATGGTCTTTTATTTATGGTGATTTGAATGCATAATCATTGTAGAACAGTACTGAGAATCTTCTTTTCTTTCTTTTTTTGCTTCAGCTCCTGGAAACATCCTCCCTACCTTACCAAATGGCAGCTTACGGTATCCCTCGTTGGGGGATGCGTCCTCTCACCCCTCTAGTCGGCATCCGTCGGTCGGGAGCACGTGCCTCCCATCACTGGGCGAGGAGTCCACGCACCCGCTGCTAGCTGCGGAAGAGGCTGTGAGGGTAAGTGGAAAGGTGCTCAAACCCCTTTCACAATCATGGAGATTAAAGGTGCACGGAGCGATTTTTGCCAAACGATGCTGATATTTGAAAGCACCAAAACAAACAAGCCTATACCCCAACAGGACCTCACCCCTATTTTGAAATCTCTGCCCCACACTCACATACACAACCCTGGTATAACAACGATCGTGGACACAAGCGAAGATGACACAAGCATATTCAAACAAAAACCAACACTGATAAGTTGTGTGAAACGATGCAAAATCAACGTTACTCGCCTATCAAGAAGAAGCAACGCAACCTCTGCGTCCGATTCAAGCCCTTCCTGCTCCTAGAGTTCTCTCCACCGCTGGAAAGTCCTACCTCTTGCCTGATCGTAACCATTCTTTTTAATGTTGTGTTCCTCATATATTTTCCTCTTTTTTTTGTCTTCCAATTGTCTCTATTAGGGCTGCTCGAGAAATAGAAATGAAATCGCGATTAGACAGAAGCTGCGATTGTCATGCGTATGTTTCAGTGAAGCACGCTTCTGTGATCAAATACACCCCGCAGTAGAAACCTAGGAAACCTCTGTAGCGGTTGCTGAGTAAACGGAAGATTTAAATGCTTACATTGATTCAGCGTGATTGATAAACACACGAATATGACAATATATGGTTTATCTGAGTTCTTATTATAATAAAGTAACGTCATATGATAATGCAATGTTAATCGGCATAGCCTTTGTAACTGCTTATGAAATATGTTGCGTGCCTTATTCTGTGTAAGAAGCCACATCATCTCACAGAAGGATTTATTTCAAACACTCAACTGAAGTGAGTTTGGAGTAAAAACAATTATTAAATGTGGTATTTTCACATGCTTTCAGATTGAGCAGCATTTACTTCACATCGTACGATTATATGGTCTGCAATTTATTTATTTATCTTAATTTTTCATTTTTGTTTGCATAGTAAATGCTGCTCCATCTGAAAGCACGTGATGGAGATTTACTACTAATCACAGAACCGGATTTATTGACTAGATGCGCATAACTATCGCATTCGATTAATCGTGCAGCCCTACTTCCTATCTATAGTCTATCTGCTAATATCCGTCTGTGCACTCAAATTGAGTGGTCCCTTCTCTCTGTCATTACAAGACATGTCCCTTATTGCTGATTGGCTGCAGGTGTGTTTTAGGACTCGGTCTGACATTGTGGTCAAAAACGTGACGTGACTGGACTTGACTGGAGTTCAACTGCAGAGCTCATGCAAACATCCACATCGCTGTAATCAGATGCGTTCTTAACGGCTGCTTTCTCACCGCTGTCAGTTTTTGTTGTTTATTTTGTTAGTGAGAGGAAAGCGCGTAGCATATATTTTCATATTCATCCAAACGCATCTCTGCAGCTTCAGGTTCAGCTGCATTCGCTCTGAAGCGCTGTCTTCTCTTGAATTGCATCCAGGAGAGCTGAATTAGTCTTGCTACAGCACCACACTGGTCAAACCGCGTTAATGCAGGCACTTACATTAGGTCATATAAAATCAATCGATTACTTGATGACAAAATATATGTCGGCAATTTTTTATTGTCAATATTGTCGATAATGTCGACTAATCGTTTCAGCTCTATATGTGACCCTGGACCATAAAACCAGTCATAAAGGTAAATGTTTTGAAATTGAGATTTATACATCATCTGAAAGATGAATAAGCTTTCCATTGATTTTTGGTTTGTTAGGACAATATTTGGTTTTAAAGTTGCCCAAACGAAGTTCTTAGCAATGCATATTACTAATCAAACATAACAAAAACAAAATATCATACATAACAAAATATCTTCATGGAACATGATCTTTACTTAATATCCTAGGGCTAGTTGTTCAAACATAATCTGATCAGATTTTGGCCGTCAGATTGGGTCAAATCTTGAAAATGGGTTGTTCAAAATAAAAAAGAAAAGGATTCTGAATTCGGATTAGATCACAAAATCCAATCTTGGTTTTGATCTGGATTAAATCCTCAGTCTGTGTTGTTCAAAACGTTTTCGTAAGATTGGGATACTTTTGATTAAAAAAAAACTGGATTATTCTGATCCCAGCAGAAGGGTGGATTTGAGGAACAAAAATGTAATAACTTTTAAACTGGTCAAAAAAATACAACGTGTAGCATGTAATACATCCCCAAATAGCTGTCAATATCAAACAAAAATATCATATTTAATTTAAAGTTTTTTTTAATTTTATTTTTCAAATCACTACATTGGCACAATCATCAGAGATGGACCAATCAGAAGTAGTTATTACTTGCAAAACTAAAATACAAAACATTGGCACCCCCCCATCTCTCTTTTTTTGCCCATCAGCATGTCCCCTCAGGTGCTCCGTAGAGCACTAGTAATCCAGATTTGTGTGATCAGGGTGATCCAATCCAATTTTACTTTTGTATTGTACTTTTGTATTGTTGGCTATTGCTACAAATATACCAATGCTACTTATGACTGCTTTTGTGCTGCAGGGTCACACATGTCATGTCACCATTTAAATGTAATAGTCACCAAAGCATGTCTTGTGTCTCCTCAGGGGCACACATACGTGAACACCACGGGTCTGCTGGAGCAGCACAGCCCAAGCGTTCTAGACGTTCCTGCAGAACTGAATGTCTCTTTATCTGACGGAGAGGAAGCCGCTCTTCAAGAGGCCCCTGATCCCGGCCCTCGAGTGCAGCTGGAGCCCGAAGGCGCTCGCTTTGTGTTGGGCCCCACTCCAGTACAGAGACAGAGGCAGAGAGAGGCCAGCTTGTCAGGACAGCAGTGCGCCGGGAGCAGCTCGGCCCAGAACTCAAACGGGAGTGTGGTTTCACACCCGAGCGGCACAGACGCCAGCGATAGCGCTAGATCCGAGGAAACCTCTCCCGGCGTTCCGGAGAGCTTCACTGTCTCTCGCCGCCGCGCTCCTCTCACTCTCGACGCCAACGTCAACAACTCGGCCCAGCGGAGGACGGCTCTGCTGGACTACGAGAACCTCCCGGCCCTGCCGCCTCTGAGAGAGCACCCCAAGGGCGGCTCTGAAGACGAGGACGGGGAAGAGGCTGTCAACGGTTTCCACAGCCATCGGCAGCACAGCCCTGACCCCACTCACTACTACATCAACACCGAGAACGTGACCGCGCCCCTCAGCGTTAACAAGCTGGAGTTGGCCCGCTGGCGGGATCGCTCCACGCCGACCTTCTTCAACTTCGACTTCCGCCGGTCCTGTTTGGAGTCACACAGACTGAACTACATTGAGGTGGAGACTGAGACGGAGAACTCCAGCAACCCTCAGACCCCAAAGACGCCCACTTCACCGCTTCCCCAGACGCCCACGCGCAGGACAGAGCTGTACGCGGTCATCGACGTGGAGCGCACGGCTGCCATGTCCAGCCTGCAGAAAGCACTGCCCCGTTACGACGGTACCTCCAGGAAAACCCGCCATAACAGTGTTGATCTGCCCATGTGAACACTCCTCAAACTTCACCAGTTCATTCCAAAGGCAGGTGGACTTGGTATTAGGGTTGCAAGGGGGTGGAAACTTTCCAAAAATCAATGGAAGATTCCAAAAAGAAATCCTGGAAAGTTTCCAAAATTTTGTAGAATGTTACTGAAACGTACTGGAAAAGTTTCCACCTTTTTGCAACCCTACGCTGATATTAGGGCTGGGAAAATAAATCGATTCTGAGATTTTCTGAATGCATCGCGATTCTTTCTCGAGTCGATTCTGAGCTTAGTTTTGAACAGCAGCTGCTTTAGAAACAGCCGTAATCTGCTTGTTTTACAAGGATTACAAGGATGTTCACAGTGGGCTGTGTTTATATTAATCTTGTGTCATAAAAGCTCTGAGCCGAGGCTCTTCTTCTTGAGCATTTGTGTGTGCGGATAAAAACTGGAGTAGAGCGCCATCTGCTGTTAAAATCTAAGCTCAGGATCGATTCCAGAGAGAATCGAGACTCATTCGGAAGATCACGAATCGATTCTTGATATCACAGAAGTGGTTTTGTTTGTAACGCTCGTAGGGATTTCATGTAGTTAAAAGAGTGTTGCTCTGTCTCATGTTGGCTTGAGAAAATTAACAGAGGCGCTCGCCATATACCTTCATTTTATTCCTATGGTAATATACTACTACTTTTCTTACACTCGTTTTTCAGTGCCTGTTTATTTTTGTTTTATTATGTTAATAACAAGGTTGGACAACATCCCACAGGTCCATTCCGTACGGTACGAATCAGTATTACTGATCATGTTTTTGCCTTTATTTACCCTTTATCAAGTGACTAAGTTGTTTAAAACCTGTATCTAAAGATAACTTCACACACTACATTTAGAATTTTTGGCTTCATATAGTAGATTTCAATACGTGGCACAATAAAAGTCTATTTTGTTTCATTGAGGTTTTTAGTAGCACTATACATACACCATTGACCTTTGCCCTGCCATAAACATGCTTTTCATACTCTGATATTATCTGGGTACTGTTTAGCGGGACTGCATTTCCATCTTGTGTCCGATGTGTCTCTAGTGTCATCAGATGGAGATCCTATTACAGTTCTCCACAAAAAAACAAAGGAAAACCACTTGAATATTGTATCAGAGGTTCTAATCAAAGAAGTGTAATTTCATCAAATGTCCCTTAATGAGTGATTACAGCATGATCACAGTTAATCTAGTCCATTTAGGGTTTTTTAAAGAGTAGCAGTATTTTGTAACTGATATGGGTAGCCGATGTATAAAATTGGGTTCATAAGATTGGCGTTTGTGGACCACTATGTGCTGCATTTTAAACCACCTGAAGCTTGTTTATGGATATTGTTGGATATCCTGCTGGTAATGTATTACAGTAATCTAGTCTTGAAGCCATGGATGTATGAACAGACAGCTTGCAGATTTTTATGTTTATTTATAGATATACCTGCAGTCAAAAAGCCCGTTTTAAAGCCATTTACTGGTAAGTGCATCTGCCAAAATGCTTAATGGTTTTTGAGTTGTTCTATAAGCAAGCAGTGTCAACAAGTTTTTTATTTTTTTTTTATAATGTCATAAAAGCATCATACAGAAGTCTTTGGATTGCTGCATTACAGTTCCAACTTAAATTGTTTAATTCATAGCAATACAAACAGAAAAAGAGCAAGAAACTGGTCATGGAATTGCCTGATCGCTCAAACCTTGTCCCCCTCTGTGGCTGGATTTCTTCTCAGCACAGCATCAGAAGGGAACAGTGTCTGATCTCACCTGTTCTTCTGCTGCAGGAAGAGGCACGCATGATACATCTCTGGGGACACAGACAGGTCAGTCACATGAACACTTCAGAGAATGTTGGACAGATTGGAAATAAATGAAATTGGAAATGGAAGATTGCAAGTCAGAAGTTACTTTTTAAAGTAATGCATCACAATTTTGTGTTACTTTCTAAAAAGCAACTAATTGTGTTAGTTACAATTTATGGAGAGTAATTTGTTACATTACGTTTTTCATCTGGGCTGAGCTTTCTTGTTTGTTTTCAATGTAAAAGTTCAATTTCTGGCAAATATAAAAGACCTTTCACATCAAAAGAGAAATGAATAAGCCTCAGGCTGAAGGGTAAATTCACATCAGAGAACTCGGCTCAAACAAACCTTTCAGCTGCGCTGCTCTTCTGGACTGCTTGAAGAACAAGCCGCAGGAGAAGAACATTCAGCAACTAAAGTAAATCAAATCAACACAAATGTTTGTGTGAAGTCATTGCTGCTTGTTAGGATGGTTGCATTGGGTCACTGATTCTCAGCATCACACTGTTTGATATAATGGCATTAAATGCATAAAGAATATTTGTGGTGTTTAAAATATTTAATTATTGCAGGTTTGTCATCATTCTGAGTTTGCATTTCACTGATATTCAATTTGAGGAATACTGAATCTGTTTTTGTGCAAGTGGGATGATGTCTATTGTGTCTTTTGTGAGGAGGTTCTGAAGTTCTGACCTTATGCGCAAGCTGCGTTATATGACCTTAGTGATACAGGGATATATATATGACCTTAGTGATACAGGGATATATATATGACCTTAGTGATACAGGGATATATATATGACCTTAGTGATACGGGGATATATATATGACCTTAGTGATACAGGGATATATATATATGACCTTAGTGATACAGGGATATATATATATGACCTTAGTGATACAGGGATATATATATATGACCTTAGTGATACAGGGATATATATATATGACCTTAGTGATACAGGGATATATATATATGACCTTAGTGATACAGGGATATATATATATGACCTTAGTGATACAGGGATATATATATATGACCTTAGTGATACAGGGATATATATATATGACCTTAGTGATACAGGGATATATATATGACCTTAGTGATACAGGGATATATATATGACCTTAGTGATACAGGGATATATATATATGACCTTAGTGATACAGGGATATATATATATGACCTTAGTGATACAGGGATATATATATGACCTTAGTGATACAGGGACGCCGCAAAACAGATGCGCTGTGATGGCCTCTTCAACAGCTTTGTATTGTAACTAATAAAATAAGTGTTCTTATGGAAAACTTTATAACTACAAAGTGAGCCTCAGAAAAGAACAGCCATTAGAGCGTCTTCTGTGTGTGTGTCATCCCTGAAGAGCTTCAGCCTGCAGCCAGGCGAGTATTTTATGGTTTAGACTTCCTCACCAGGAATAATCATAAGATACAAAGACACCTGGAGAAACTATGTAAATGAGTCCGGCGTAAGAGCTTTAGGATTGGTTGGAGAAAGGTGTGAAATTGAATCAGAAGAAACCCATGCTAATCAATCACATGTATAATAAAAGTATTTTAATTCTCATGAAATTATAAATAGCAATAAAAACCACATTACTGTGCAAGGTTAAATGATCAGGTTCTGTTGTAAAGTCCAACAAACATATCATTAAAAAGAAGGCACTTTCATGTAATCGTTTTTTACAATCTTGTTTAACTACTGATTTGATTTCATTTATAAACGTTTAAAGGAACAAAGTTGGCCCAGTTTAAAGATCTGTACATTTTCATAGTTTGATTAAAGCAAGCTTGGCATTGTGTAGGTCACATGGTGCAACTAACACAAGCGCTGCACTGATTGCATATATGCCTCTGAGAAAACAGCAGCCACTCTGTTGTGATTTCATCTTATTATCATATATATCCAGTGTGAGTGCTGCTAAGAAGCTTTATGTGAGACACAGATTAACAAAATATAATTAATTGACACTGTATGTGCATCTGGGCACTTGAAAATAGTTTTCATCATTCCAGCTTTCCAACATAAATCAGATTTTATTGACTGCAGGGGATCAAAATATACCTGCTCCCAAACCAGCAGATCTCTGTCTTCGGTTGTTCCAGGCCGGCAGACGTTGTTTTGTGTCACAGGCAATACTGACACCACAAGCATTTACTACCAAGTCTATCATCTGACATAAAATACCTTTCTGTAAATCTTTCATTTCATTTGTGATTTGGGAATATAACCTCTTGGACATGCTCCTTAATATGGGTATAGTCTCCATGGCTTCTACATGTCTGCAGTTTGAGTATTGCTGAATAACATTACTGTTCACATTCAGTGGATTTGGATAAATACAGTATACACAAATGTTTATATTTTAATATATAACAGCCCAGAAAATATATGGCATTAGATTGTATTTCCTTCCATGTCAGAAGTCAATGGAAAAATCCTACCAGGGTGATGCTTTTTTAATCAAATATTTATTTGCCAAAAAGACATGCATGTAACATTTCAAAAATACAAAATGTTTTACATATAATACTCTAACAAATTATAACGTCATAAAACATGAGTAACATTTTTAACAATAAGTACTAGGCTATATGATGAACATTAAGGATACGATTCATAAAGACATTCACATATTATATATATATATATATATATATATATATAATACTTCCCCGTTCTCTCTCTCTCTCTGTTTTATTATATAAGGTTTGCAGCGGTGCTGGGGTGTAGTGCACTGGCCCTTTAAGAGTTTGAAAGGCGGACGCGCGCAGCTCAGTCCCAGGGTGCACCGCGGGAAGATGGCGGGTGTGCTAGAGAGGAGTTACATAGAGATCTGCGGATATGAAAGAGAGTCTGTTGTACGGTTCAGACAGATCACATTGAATCTGGGTAACGCTTTTTCATTCTACTCTGTTTTAGAGACGCGTTTTCAGTCAGATGTGTTTCAAGAGGCTGCGCGAGGAAACGCTGCAGCGCGCGCGTGTCGCGAGAGAACATCATATAAAAGACTAATATATCTCTTACTGTGTCACATTTCTCTCAAATTCTACTTTGTCCTTTTCTTTCAGGGATTTTGTGTGCTTCTAAAGGGGAGCACAACGTGAAGTAGTAACTTACAGTAGAGTAGAGGCTTCAGAGATGAATATTTAATCCAGATCTAATAAAAAATATACAAGACAAATATGTTGTCAATAAATTAAACTTAACTTTTTCAAATAAAAATGGTGTTTTTAAAAAAATAATCTGCTTTTGTAGTTTGATAATGAACACAATGCTTGGGATGACCCTCATAAACAAGCCAAAAGCTTTACATTTCTTGAAATAATAACTTCTGAACATTAAAGATTGGCTGTCAGTCTTTGTTTATATTGTTAATGTTATGTTGATACCAGGAGGGGACGTCTTGTCTTTGACCCATATATGTGACCCTGGACCACAAAACCACTCATAAGGCTCAATAAAAATAAAGATAAATACGCTTTCTATTGATGTTATGAACAATATTTGTCTGAGATACAACTATTTGAGAATCTGGAATCTGAGGGTGCATTTTTCTGCAGACGGTTTCACTGCCAAAGTGTTTTTAAGATGGTGAGAAATGTGAGTTGACCCGAGTGTTTCTGTTGAGCCGGATACACTGAGGTCTGTGCTGTTGTGTCCGGCAGGTGTTGGACCTCACTCCGGCGGTGTGAAGTATGCAGACAGTGCGGGGGGATTCTCATACGAGGACAGCGGGAAGCTCCTCTCAGTCACCAGCAACAGATTCATACACTGGTGAGAGCTCACAGATTAATGCTGCAATACCTTTCAGACTCGCTTTTGATGCAACTGTGACTTGATAGTTTCTTCAGAAATGTTTGATCATCTCTTTCAGCTGAGATCTATCCCATTCTGCTTTGATTTGGATTAGTTGAGAGTAACTGGAGCAGCACTGGAAACCTTTACTGAAGTTGACTTTACTTGATTGTTATCAGTGCATTAATAATGACATATAATTCATTCATAATTTTGATAAGTTTCATTATTTCATGCTCCTAAGCACACAAAGCAAAGTTTTGGCAGTGACAAACATTTAAATGCGGTGTTAAATCCTAAATTGCAGTAATTGACATGCACTGTATCTGATATGGCAATGGAAGTACATGTAAATAGTGCTGTAATGCACACTTCATAGGGCTCATGACGTGGATTTTATTTTATTAATTGTTATTTTAATATGTTCCTTGAGATTTACTTATAAATGTTAATAAACATTTTGCACAAAAAACTAATAATTATGTGGAAAAATGAATATGTTTAACTCATTCTGACCCTCTGTCTAAAACGGCCTGGTTTAAGGGGCTTGTCAGGAATCGCTCGTTATGATTGGCTAATGCCATTGCTTAGGAAACAGCATCCACGCCCCCGCGCTATTACATGTGTGTTTTGACAACGTCATTTCCAGACTATTTACTTACGGTTTGTGATGCAGTCAGATCTAGTACTGCTTCATCTTTCAACAAATGTTTCTTTGTGACTCTCTATGACTGCCTCGTTATCAAAATAAAATTCTCCGATCAATCCTGACACGATCTCCACTTGTTCCTTACGCTGGGATGCCTCTGATATCTGTACAAAGACGAGAACGAGCTGTTTAAACCAAACGCATCAAAGTGAGATCTTTCACTGCATGTGTCCTGACGACAGATTTTATAGATTAACTCGAATGTGTAGTTTATGTCGACTTGTTTGAACGATAATCGGTTTTTCAATAAAAAATCAATAAACATACGTGTACTACAGAACTCCAATAAATACAAGATAGGAGATAAAATCAATATTTTCTCTCGCAGTTATATCATTAGGTAATCATGTTAGGCCTACGTTACATTTTATGTTATGTTACATTATTTTATGTTACATGTTTACTGTCTTTTTGGCTTGTTGTTTCTGATTGCACTTTAACCCCAAGGGGGGCAATCCAGATCAAATCCCAGAAGGGAAAATCAAAACACATAAAGTTAGGGCAGCGGCTATCAGTGAGCACGGAGTGTAAATAGCCATTAGATTCTATTTATATTAATAAGTATTTTTATAGCCATTTTATACTATTTATAATAAGTGCAAATAGCATATTTTCTTAGCAATAGATACTGTTTACACTAAGTGCAAATAGCGATGGTTTCTATTGACACTGTTAAAAGAGCAAGATTTTCTGATATTTATGCTGGGCTATTTATTGCAAATAGTGGCAATTATCTGCACCTCAGTATTGTAGTAGATTATACAACCATACGCAATAATAATGTATTGAGTGTAAATTATAGTTTGAATTATTATAAGACATTATACTATTATATGCACATTCTCCTGGTCGGTCTTTAAGGTCTTCTGACCTGGACCTTCTAACTATTCCTAACACGTCTTAAAGGATTAGTTCACGTTTAAAAAAACTTTTGCTGATTTTTTACCGAGTGTTTACAAATGTGCGGAAGGAGGACCATATACACATATTCAAATGTCTTTGTGTCAGTTTATCGTTTAAAATGCCCATTTCGTGTGCGTGTCCTGGGTGTTTTAATATTAAAAAGCCTACTGACTCGGTACTTCCGCCTACCTCAACCGTGACCTTTTCAACGTCATTGCGTATTACGTGACGTCACGAACGCGCATCACAGAACAGAGCAGGGCGAGCATTTGTGCTTATAAAACTTAAACTTTTTTATTTATTTTTGAAATGACCGATCGTTTCACTAGATAAGACCCTTATTCATCGTCTGGTATCGTTTAAAGCCCTTTGAAGCTGCACTGAAACTGTCATTTGGACCTTGAACCGTTTGGGTCCCAATGAAGTCCATTATATGGAGAAATGTTTCATATAATGAAAGACATGACATCTTGGATGACATGGGGGTGAGTAAATTATCAGCAAAAGCTTTTTTAAAAGTGAACTAATCCTTTAAGACAAAAGGTGGTTTCTGTGCTGTGGCTCCAAGGCTCTGGAGCTCTCTTCCTCTAACACTGAGAACAATGGGCTCTAGACTCTTTTAAAAGACACCTAAAGACGCACCTCTTTGGACAAGCTTTTAATTAACACTACAGTTTGGCTCTTATTACATTTCTGAGATATTTGGTCTCTAATTTGTTTTTATTTGATTTTTGATTGCATGCATGTTTGATTTGTTTTACTGATAGTGTTGTAAAGCACTTTGTGACTCCTTGTCTGTGAAAGGTGCTATATAAATACATTTGACTTAATTCAAATTATTAAATGGATGCCACCTTATTGGGACAATAAAGCCCTCCCTACACCTACCCGATACTTTTTTTAAATTTTTGATTATTTCCTTAATTTTTATTGAAAATAAATGCCTTTCCGATGCGATATGAGATTTGAAAAGGGAGAAAAAATGTTTGGTAAAAGGCGAGCTCGAACTCGGGTCGATTGCATGAAAAAGCATGTGCCTTACCATCTACACCACTGAAACTGATGCTATATGGGCATCTTTTTGTTGACTAACTCAATCGCACGTTGGTGGGCGGAGTTAGTGTAAATAGCCTCTGCCAACAAGGCAAATACACTTAGTGTAGACACTCCGTAAAGTTAAAACTTCTTTTGAACAATTTCTTTGTCATCTGCAGATTGATTTTAAGTAGGTGGGAAACAAATCTATTTAAATCGTAAATCTGATTTTTTGGTGAAAAAATCTGGGATTTTTTTTTAGGCCATATCACCCAGTCCTACTGCCTCCATTACTGTGCTTATATTAATAGTAGGGCTGCACAATTACTCGCAATTACAGAAGCCACAATTATGTAATCTTTCAAAGCAGCAATTAATCGTTCAGAATCCACTTATGTTACTCTGTGTGCTCGATGTTTTCTTTCTACAAGTTATCTTAAGGGTTTTTGCATTGTTTTAGTATAGCATTATAATACCATGCATATTTTTACTTTATTAAAGAAGAAACCAATCCAATATACGACGGTATAGCTTGCTCAGCTGGGGACACTTAATTTCTAGTGATTATCGTCAATTTGATTTCACAGATACTATTTAAACTAAACTGAGCTAGACAATGACATCTCTGAACTCAATAATGCAATGCCTTTAACTGAAAATTGAATGTTTAATCTTATTATTATACATTACTGACACTCTCCTCCAGTTTGATACTGTTTAGTGCTTTGACACAATCTGTATTGTTAAAAGCACTGTATAAATAAAGCTGACTTGACTTGACTATAGTTCACATTTGAGGCTTAATACTATAGAAGTTTTCCAGTTAGTGTTTTCAGCTTGTTTATTTTCATCTAAAAATATGGCATGCGGTTGCTTCAAACAATGGGATAACATCATTCAATGTAAACTGTGATGATCGAAATTAATAATCGCAATTACAATTTCAAGGGAATAATCGACAATTATGATTTTTGTCATAATCGTGCAGCCCTAATTAATAGCCTTTCTTTTTCTGTCCTATCATAGGACAGAACAAGAAACGCTATAAATAATCTTTCATTGCGCAAAAGTATTATAATGCGAAAAGCTCCAATACAAAGGGTTTACGTGCATCCCGTGCGCAGAATGATGCACTTGAAGCAGTCTCACGCTTCATCTAGATCTTCTAGAGAAGTTCAAAGCCCAAAGGTAACAGATATTGATGCGTAGTGTAATAAATCTGTGCGATAGTTTGAGCAGTTTCTTTTAACGGTTTTACATTTCAGTTACTGTGCGTTCTTGAAGAGAGTTTCATCGTTTTGACTGTAACTGAACGTGACACGCCGCTTGAATGCTGAATGGAGGATGATAGACAGCTGCAGCAGAGAGAAGAGTTTGTGAACTTGAGTTTAACGACTGAAATATTAATCTGTGCCTCACATTAAACTATGGCGTTAGAACACTTGGACTTTGACTTTATGGTGCTTTATAATGTTATTGTGCTTTCGTGGGGCTTATCAATAACACAGAATAGTACACGCACAATATCGGATTTGGATCTGTCTCGTTTGACCGATACCCAATCCGACAGGAAATGATCGTATCGGAGCCGATACCGATAATGAGTCGATGCATCCCTAATCCAGTGTAGACAAGAGAGCGGCAGTGATTGTGACTTCTATTTGCTTTTGACGCGCCACTCGCATTCAGCGAGATCTAGTGTCAGCCGTTAAGTTACTGGACACCAGTGAGTGGAGCCTATGCTGAGAAGATGACTATTCGTCCATGTTTTGCTCTGGAGGCGTATGTATGCAAACGACTGTGCCCCTGTGATGTCATCTTGCACCACAGATCCAAAACGAGCCATTTTTGGAGCTTGATTAAACACATGCTTTGTTTATAATGAGGACAATGCTTTAAGCTATGAAACTTACAGGATGTTTTAATGGTACAAAGACCTCTGATATGCCAAAAGATCAAGGCAAATTTGATTTCTCATGTCATGGAACCTGTTTTCTGTTTTCTGCCCAGATGTAATGCTTTTCTAATATAATGGTGTGTTCTGAATAAATTGGTGAAAGTTGATGAATATGAAGTTATTTATTCTTTAAACACGTTTCATACATTCCCGAAATCTCTGACTTCCTCTGTTTGTTTGATATTCAGTATATTCACTTTAGTATGTCTCTTATCTTCTAGGTCCACCTCAGGTGACACGGTTCAGTTTGTCGAGCAGTCGCTAGACACTAATCTTCTGAATAATGCTGTCCGCCTGCGAATCCCAAACTGCCTCTTGCTGCCCGGAGGAGTTTGTATACAAGAGACCCTTAACAACGTGGTCATTCTGGTCGTCACCAGCCAGTCGGTTCATCGCCTGGTGCTGCCGCACCCCAGCCGCATGTACCGCAGTGTAAGTGTCTGAATCTTTGCTTTCATAGGCAGTTCCTGACCGCTGCTAGGGGTGTAACGGTACACATATTCGCACTGATAATTTTCGGTACAGGTCTTTCGGTTCAGTATGCATGTGTACCGAACAAATACCGCATTGTTTTAACCACTGCACTTCCAGTTTAATATATTGTCACTTTTGATAAAAAACAGAGTCTCATCTTTCAAATGATGTCCATTCTTTCAGGAAATTCAAACAGTTTTGATGCTCTTTAATAGGGGTGCTCCGATCAGGATTTTTGAGGCCGATCACAGAAAGCAGTATCTGCCGATCACCGATACCGATCTTTTTAAAGCCATCTTTTTATCATGTAGAATTATTTATAGTGATTCTCCAATCAGTATTTTTAGACATTTATTCAGTGCCTTAATTTCGTTTTTGAAAATGGGGGGAATTCCCCTCTTAGGTGACTCTTGTGAGAGAGGATTTTTTAATTTGAGGGGTGGAGGGGGGCATTTTGTAGACATTTTTCAAAAATATACATTTATCTCACCTAAATTTGATCATCCAGTGCATTTTTGTTTTTACAATTATGCAACCATTATTTTGATTTCAAATCCAAACATTGTTACTGAAAATGCTTTTTCATTGTGATTTCTTTTATTTTACAGTAATACAATCTTTATAGATGTGTTTAAATGCAATAAATATAAGAAACACATTATTCAATGCTTTTTACCTTTGCATTTAGGCTACATCTAGATTTATATGTTAAGCTGCTCAAGCAAGTGGCAAAACATTTAAACGACTTGTTATCACAAACATTCTAAATTAACTTATGACTGGCAGAAACAGTCAGCTCTACTGAATTTTCTTTTGCATTTAAATCTTTATTACAAGCAATCCTGCGGTTCATAAAGAACTTTGCTTTCCATACCTCCACGAGTGCCATCTATTATTGCCTTATCTAAAAGTGCCCTTTTCCTTTAAACCTAGCCAAAAAGCCACATGTGATGACTCTGAAATACAGTAGACTTTAATTATATGCATTTATAGTGTAAATATTTACCGCAAACAATGCGCTGTCACTTTAATTCAGTGCGTGCAGTACAGCAAAGATAGAAACGGTCTCTGCACTGCTGCAGACTCACCGCTCCTGGAACGCACTACTGGACCGCAACCGCGTGCAGTGCGCTCTGATCCGTTAACGTGATGAGCGTGGAAAAATATGCTCCATACGTACTGTAAACGGAGTAATGTGAAAATGGCATTATGTGTGTGCGCTGCGAGTGTGCATGAGCGCACGGTCTCCAGGAGAGCGCTGAATGGTTAAGCACTGGCACGAATGAACAAGAAAAGCAATTTATAAACTTTAGTAACGATGCCTCTATTGTGCAAGTGACATTCCTGTGTCAACTATGCAGCGTGCAGCTCGCTACAGACGCGATGTGATTTGAAGCCATTTGTGCATTTTGAGAGGGAAAGCTCGTGCGGTGATTCACACAGGCTGTTTATGAAATGATGTCTCACAGAAAGTTTCAAATTACTTTATTTAATGAATAAATATGAATACTTCACCTTCAGCATTATAATTATTTCACCCGCGCCAGACTGAGACTGAGACGGTGCTGCTGGATGTCATGCCAAACCTCTCACGGCAAGCCCGTCATCAGCTAGAGATCGTTTTTTTGAGATCAGCCTTTTTAGGGACCGCCGATTAAACATCCCAAAGCGCTATCGGCCGATAATGATCGTTACCCGATCAATCGGAGCACCCCTACTCTTTGATGTGGCGTGACAGATCGCCGTATAAACACCTCAGTTCAAATGACAGCACGGAGCACGCGATCTCTTAGTTTTAACATGAATGAACATCTCATGCCTCCTCAGTCAGTGTTTCTCCCACAGAAAGACATCAATCAAACTCGTTAGTTTGCTAGCGACATAAAGTGCAGAGAATAGCATTTCATGAAATAGTAGACCCTATACTCATTATATTTCACTTTACATGATAGTGATGTCTTAATTATTTTATGTATGTTTGAATAAATCTGTTATGTAACAAGTTATGACAGCCACTGTGTAAATGAATATATTTCGACAATAAATCAATTTTATCATTTATAAGTTAATTTAAAAACTGCATTATGTGCAATTTACATGTTTGCAAACTTTTTTTTTTAATTTGAGTGTTAATTATTATAAAAATAAATAGTAATTCAAGTTAAGTGTGGGCTCTGTTAATTGTAACCTTATAGTAATGTAAAAAGGCTCCCTATAGTTTTAGAGGTAGATTTTCATCCCTAGGAAAATTGTAATTGTAATTAAACATTAAATATCTTTTCTTTTTTTTCTTATTAAAGAGTGGTTTACTGAACAAATTGCTCTTGTATTTTTTCCCTCCTGCTGTACCGTAACAATACCGAACCGTGACCTCCGTGAAGTCAGCCCCCCACCCAATGCAAGACGTTGGCAAAATAGTCTCAATCATTTGTGCTGTAAAATTTTTTGTTTTTTTTAGATATTAAAATAATATTTATAGGTCATTCTGAGGTCACCACATGCTCCAAATTCACCCAAAATAGTCTAGTTCGTTTGTGCTTTATGCTGTAAAAACCTTCCCCCCCACATACTCCACATTTACCCCAAAAATTAGTACAAAAAATGTGAGGGATTGCGCGGGTGTCTCCACATCATACAGTAAGCGCAATATTACTCCTACACTCCTCATAAACACTTGAAATGCACCTATATACTGATTTTATTAATCGTATACAAAATGAATAACAGTATCCTGTTTTGGTCATATTTACTATTAATTGCCCAGCTCCCCCCATCAATGATCTAGCACAGAGACCGCTAGTTCTCAACTGAAGCATTACTTCTAATTTGGCCAAAGAAAACTTGTTAAAATGGACATTTTTCTATATTAATTTGTGCATTTTTCAAATGTTTATTAAAAGTACAAAAATTCCTAAAAAATCTGAAAAGAATTCAAAATTATGCTTTTTCAGGCAGCGTTTTGTGTGTAGGTTCTAATTTCAAATTTGGTTTTCAGGATAGCAGTTAAAAATACAACAACCGTTCTTTTTTCATTATTTTCATCATGGTTAAAAAAGGAAAAACAAATAGACACAAAAGTATAGGCTACAGGTCCGTGCACTTCTGCGTCCATTCGTTTTTAGTTTTTTAACCCAGACGAAAAACATGAAAGAAGAACGGTTATAGTATTTTTAACTGCTATGCTGAAAACCAAATTTGAAATTAGAACCGTGTACACTAAATTCTTCACGAAAAGGTAAAATATTGACTTCTTTTCAGATTTTTATGAATTTTTGTACTTTTAATAAACATTTGAAAAATGCACAAATTAATATAGAAAAATGCAGATTTTAACAGGTTTTCTTTGGCCAAATTGAGTAATGCTTCTCCCGCACGTTCAGCTGAGAACTAGAGTCTTTGGAACAATGCAGAGATTTAATAAAAATATGTTTTTAAAAAAAGAGATCCTGGGAACTTTATCGTCATGAAATTATATACTGGGATATAATTTTGTCAATTTTGTGTGCTATCTGGGTCCCGGTATCGGAGAGGACCATGCATGGCATGTACCTTACATCGTGTTAGAGCTACACACGGTTTAATATATGGGGTAAAAATAGAAATGTAAGTTGTAATCTGATACAGGCAGGCCAGTTCCTGAATCACTGAGGGTGCTTCTAATCAGTGACGGTACTCTAGCTTTAATATACATGTTGACACATTTTTGCCCTGTTAATTAATGCCGCATTTATATGCAGATGTCACTCCTGAAACATTGCAGCGTGCAGCTGTCACTGGTCCAACAGCATCATGAAAAACAAAACTTATTCTGAATGGATTAGCCTAGAAAGCGCGCAAAGCGCTCTGCGCTCCCTATAATAATTATAAAACTGTCATTTCAGTTTATCGAGATCTCACAAAAATCCATTATAATCAATGAAGATCTACACTGCACAATGAATCTCTTATTTACATCATGTTACACTTTGTTTGTTATAATGAGACTCCTGGGGCCTGTTTCGTAAAACAAGTTTACCTGAAATAATCTTGGTTTATTTAGTAAACTTGTTTTATGAAACAGGCCCCCGATTGTGCAGCACTGGACATAACTGTGTCTTAAAAGCATGGCCACTCAGGAAATCAACAGAAAATGTCAGTCATCCCAGTTCTAGCTTTAACCAAAGTCCCTTTGCTTTAACTGGCCTTCTCTTGCTTTTTCGTTTCACATCACTCTAGCACTCCCGTAGAACTTGCCCAGGATACAGTTATTTGCAAAGAAATATGTAATGAGTATTTCATACATGTTTTAGGCGTGAAAAATTAAGATCATAAAAATATCGAAGCTAAAGGTTTTCATAAAGCAGTTATGGTAGTAGCGCGAGAGGGCGCTAGTGTCTAAGAGACGCTAAAAAAGGTAGAAATTAAACTTAGCATTTAGCCTATATACCTTAAAAAAACAAACTTCATATCATTTTTATGATTTTGAATGAAATGGGAATCTTGAAGAATGGAAATCAGTTTTTGCCTGCTTATTCTATTCATCAGTGTTTGACCCATTAAAGAAGAAACCGCATTTTCTATAAAGTCCTTTTTGTCGATTTTCAGAATAACTACATATATTAATGACTATAATGTGAAATATATTGTTACCGTGAAATAAAATGAGTCAGACCTTGAAATAGAACTTTGGTCATATTACCCACCCTTATGCATTATAAAATATTACAACTTTTTGCATCAATTTTGACTAGGGGTGTAACGGTACATGTATTCGTACCGAACAAATACATTGTTTTTGTTATGCTTTTTTTTCAGGAAATTCTAATAATGAATGGTGTTTTGGGGTGCTGTGGCACTTTTAAATATACAAGGCAATAATAGATGGCACTCGTGGAGGTATGGAAAGCTTCTTTATGAACCTCAGGACTGCTTGTAATAGAGAATTAAATGCAAATTAAACCGTTTCTGTCAATGGTAAGCTTTAATTTAGAATGTTTGTGATAATGTAAGAAAAGTAGTTAATGGCACTTGCTTGAGCAACTTACTATATAAATCTTGAAGTAAATGCAAAAGTAAAAAGCATTGAATAACGTGTTTCTTATATACATTGCGTTTAAACACATCTATGAAAGATTGCATTGCTATAATTAGGGCTGTGCGATTTGGGGAAAATATCTAATTGCGATATTTTTGACAAATATTGCGATTGTGATTTGATTTGCAATTTTAAATTTGCAAAGTCAAGCTTCAGCTCAATATTGTTGTAAATTAACAAAAGTTGTTAGGGCCAATTGTAAACTTATAATGTAAAAGGGCTCCCTATAGTTTTAAGCGTAAGGTGAGGTAGATTTTTATCACTAAGAAAATTTAAACTATAACTGAATGTATTTAAAGAAAGAGCAACTTATTCCCTCTGCTGTACCGAAATCATACCGAACCGTGACGTTAACACCAATCATACCGAACCGTCATGTCTGTGTACCGTTACACCCCTAGTTTTGACAGATACAGAATGTAATGATATTACTTATGCATGTGATCTATATACTCTGTATGGTCTAACAGATTCATCTTTGATAGGATTTGGTCACTGAACTCCAGATGCAGTCCATTTTCACAGACATTGGGAAGCTGAATTTAAACGAACCAGCCCACAGTTACGTGCTCCCATTTGCACAAGGAACGCCAGCGACCGCTCCGTCCACATCGGCCGCCTGGATCAGTCATCAGGGGGAGGCAGTGTTCGCTCTCGCCTCGCCCTCGGGCGGCATTACTGTAGTCACCTTGCCTGCTCACGATCACGATGGTTTGTGTCTTTCTCTATATACATGGGTAGTCCGTGGGCCCTTAAAGTTTGAAAAGGTTTATAATTTTTTTTTTTTATGCAAGGCTGTAAAAACAGGGTTTCCGCAGGGTCTTAAAAAGTCTTAAATTGTACAAGAAAGTGTTAATTATGATTTCAAAAGGTCTTAAATTTGGAGACGGAAAGACAAGAATTGCGATATGGCTGAATGTGACGATTAAACTTCAAAAGGCTATGATTTCATTAGATAAACATGAGCACTGGAAGTTCAAAGTCCGGTGCTGCGCTGCTTTGTGTTCTGCCTTTAGCGGTAAAACCGCTATATTTCTGCCAAACACAACACCTGCTGAATCAGAGGATAAACTAGTGCGTGTACGAGTTTCACTGCACGATTCAGGCTATTAAAATACACTTAGAATGATCACATAATTTAAGATATGGGGGCAGAAAATGTATATTTCAAATGGTTAATATCACACGAAGAGTGCCTTTTTTCCCTCCAAAGATTTTATACAACAGTTCAATAAACAAGAAGTTAATATTAAGAGACTTCCGTTTTAGACACCATATTTCCTGCTTTTGCTCTATTTCTACAACAGAAATAATTCCAAACACAGCCACAGCACTGTTTTGCGTCTCTGAGCAACATGGCTGTTTTAAGTGTTTTTTTACTGATTTAATTTGCTTGGTAACAGCCCAAATGCAAGAATTTGACTCAAAAGATGATGCACACTTTTAGAAAAAAAATGGCTTAAAGGTAAAAATGCCCATAAAACTTGTTGGAAAAGATTAATTTCTATCACTGCTGTGAACTGAGCACACAGAATATGAAGAATATCAATAAAGGAGTCAGCTGTCCGTGGTAATCTTTATGATACCAGCACAATAACACTCAGCAAAATATTGCCTAATTATCGTTATCGATAAAATCCCAGAAAAAATCAAGATATCATTTTGTGCCAATTTCGCACACCCCTAATTCATTTAATTTATATAATAATTTATTGATAATTGGTAAAATCAATATTAATACTTTTAACATCCATTTTCTTAAAAATGGTTTGAAGACTGAAATGCAAAGTTTATCATTTTACTTAAAAATCCTGCAGAAACCCTGAAAAATGTCTTGCATATTTTAGTATTAAATATGTTTGTAAAGGTCATAGTTTCAGAATCCAAAGAGACATTGTAGTCATTGTTGTACAGATTTAAAGCCTAAATTAAAGGGACCCAAAAATGAACATTTTGTCATTTACACACCCTCATGATGTTCAAAATATATTTGGTGCTACACAGAAGAAAGTAAGTATAGGTTTGGGAAATCATGAGGGTAGATTTCTCATGTGAATGATGACAGGATTTTAAATTTTTTAATAAACTATCCCTTTAGTTTAGGCTTTTATTTGTATATAATCATCAAATATGGTGTAAACAGAAGCTCAACCAATGAGGTTTGTTCTCATTCCATTGAGCTTTTTACTATATTTGGTTGTTAATCTGAATAAAAGCCTGTTCATCATAAAATCATTGCACCTTTTCAGAAGGCTTATATTAAACTGCTTAATTAATTTTGAGTACTTTTATAATGGCTGCTTGGACTTTTAAATGAATGTTTTGGTTGCATGGATTTTCATTGAATGTTATTAATATTTTCATTTTGAAGATGATCAGAAGTCTTGAGTTTCAAATGATGTGATAGTAAATGAGGACAGAATTTTTTATATTTGTTTGAACTAATGCTTTAAGTTTTAACAAAAGTTGCAGATATCTGTGTTTATAGAAGACCGTGATTCCACTTTCTTGTTATAAAGGGACTGTGTCCGTTCTGGAGTTGAAACAGAGTTCAATGATGCAGCGGTTGGCCAGCTGGATGCCCACCACCATCAGGTATTTTATTTTTTGCATAAAATTTAGATACTGATTGAATCCCATACAAACAGTGTTGCCAGATTGGGCGGTTTTGAATTTGATTGTGCGGGTATAAATTGGCTTGGGCGGGTGGACAAAATCTGGGCTGGTTTGGGGTCAGTTTGGTGGTTTTCAAACATATCTTGTATAGGCTAATTGGTTAACAAACAAGCCCAAGTGTGCATACTGCATCCAATCAGTCATCACGGCGTTGCTAAACACGCGCACACTGCAAAGATGACTGGTGCTGATGTTGACGTCGTTGAACTTTTGGGCTGGAAATCGTCCATCCAATCTGGCAACATTGCATACAACCCAGAGCAGAGAAAAACGTGATCTAAACACAGCATCCATTCACAGGGGAGATCAGAGCATTTCTGACCTGGCCATCAGTCTGGCTGTCCACCAGCTAGAAGATGACACTTTCATTTTCGCACTGTGTCAGGATCATAAGCTGCGCATGTGGTCATTTAAGGTCAGTTTGGCTCCAGGAGAGGATGAAGCATATACAAATAAATTCATTAAGTTGTAACTTGTGTAATTGCATGCCACTCAGAGTGATGTATTAATCTGTTGTCTTTTAGCATCAGATGTGTCTGTTGGTGACTGATATGTTGGACTACATGCCTGCGGGTCGTGGGGAGATGAAGGCTTCTCCAGCACAGGCTCATAAGCTCCGTCTCTTCTTCTCCTCATCCATCGGCCTGTGTCTGGCCATCTACCTCGCCGTGCCCAAAGGCAGTCAGTTCATTGTGCTGCAGCTGGTGGCCAGTGAGAACAATCACTACAGCCTGGATCACATCTCAACACAGTTTGCAACGCAGGTAGAGATCAGTATAGTAAACATGGAGTATTCAGCTGTTGGACGTGTACTCACTAGAATGTGTGTTTGTGTGGAACAGGAGACGCTAGTGGATTTTGTCTTGACGGCGACTGATATTTGGGCTGTTTGGCTGGATAATGACAACCAGACTGTGGTGAAATACATCAGTTTTGAGCAGTGAGTAATACACAGTTTGGTTCTACAGTTGAAACAGTATTTGGCAACTGCTTATCTGGAGAAATTAACTTATAATATGAACTTATAAATACAAATCTTGTCTTAAATGTTGCATAGATATCCTAACATGGTAAACAGAACATATAAGTTATAACCGCAAGCAGCATTGACTGGGGCAAGCACGTCAACTCTTGAGTAACCAAATGAGCATGTCCTAAAAATCTGTTGATTCTGTGACCTCAATTTTAGGCTGATCAGTTCAAGTTTTTAGTAATTTTTTCTTTTTTTGTGTGAACCACTTATCCCATCCCATGTCATTCTATCCAGTGTCATTCACAAATGATTGATACTGGAAGTCTAGACAAATATTTCAAGCCTGGTAGACTATGGCCTTGTAATGTCTTTGCTGTTTTCATGTTTCCAAATGTTTGTTCATTTAATGCAGGCAGAGATGGCAAAAGGACATACATCCTTCACTCAAGTAGAAGTATAGATACTCGTGTTTAAAAATACTCTGGTAAAAGTAGAAGTACTGACTACACTTGTTTACTCAAGTTAAAGTAAAGAAGTATGGGCTCTGACATGTTCTTAAGTAAAAAGTACCCATTACTATAACCCGTTTTAGTGCCATGCTGGTAACTGGACCTCATGTCATATTTACACATTAATACAAAATAACTTGCATTTAATATTTAATATTACTCTTAATATTGTTAGCTAATGAGTGTATTATGACTGAACAACCACCATGTAGAACAGGGCAGGACTGGGAAAGAATTTCAGGCAAGGAAATCTCACACTCATCCAGGCCATCCCATACACCCACGACAAAATCTGAAACCACGGATAACCCTTTCCCATTTTTTTTTTTTTTTTTTTTTTGTAGGCTTGGGCCATACAAAATAATTAAATGTTCTCTATTGAACTGCATTTTCATTTTCAGTCTCTTCATTTTCCATTATATCTCGCTACATCTCACTTTGTGCGTTTACTTTTTTCACTAATTGTCTTGTACCTGTCACTTTTCCCATCAGCCATCTGCTGTTATGAACAGGACTGTCTCCACCTTGTTGCAAAACAACCACCTCATTGTTTTCTGTTTGCAGTAACATAACTTTATTTTAGTGCAATTTAAAGGATTACATTATGACCATGTGTCGTTGTTCTATCTTATGACTTAAATACTATAGATTTGATGAAATTATACTCTTTAAATTGCCTAAATGTCCAAATTAGTACAATAATAATGACAAGACAATATCTTTAAAGAAAAATCCTAATACTGTACAGTGAAGACTAACCCATTAATGATGTATTATAGATTTGTTATCGAATGGTGATCCATCAAAACTAAAGTAACGAGTCTGTTTTGAACATGTAAGAAGTCGAAGGTACAGATATTGGTGTAAAAATGTAGGGAGTAAAAGTAAAAAGTAGTCAGAAAAATAAATGAAGTAAAGTACAGATACCAGAATAAATCTACTTGAGTACAGTAATGAAGTATTTGTACTTCGTTACTTCCCATCTCTGAATGCAGGGATTCACGAACTTCATCTGAACCCCCTTTTTATGTTTTTCTGAAGTTCCCCCTGAGATTTAAGTTCAATAATTTAACAAAACCTTCATCACATTCAATCGTCACAGTTGTTCTTGATTCTCTGATATTGGTTAATGGTCATGTGACATGCAGGTAAACTACAAAAATAATTAATCATCATTTACGGTTTTTTTATTTTTATTTTATGATTGTTGTTTTTTTAAATGTTTATTCTTTAGCCATACATCAACTCAACCCCCTTGATGTAATGTTTATTGCACTTTGTGTTGTTGATAACAACGGGTGGAGTTAGGGCTGGGCGATAAATTGATAGCGATAATTATTGCGGTATAATTTTCCTCGATAAAACAATAACTGTTCAATAAATGTTTGACGCAATGTTTATGCACCAAAAGCGAAACAGCGCGACTCATTTGAAGCGTGGCACACGGAGCGTTTATCCGCTCGGCTCAAAGTTCAAACGGCAGCGCAACGATTGCAAGCTCACTTGAGCAGATGCGTTTACTCGCTCATGAGTCTCAGTCACACGAGCACTAAACGGCGAATTCAGCGACAGACAAAATGATTCGATGGCTTAGTTTAACCCCTGTGCGACCTTATGGATATTTTTGTCCATTTCAGTTTTGTTTTTTGTTATAAGCCTGTTTTAATGCCAACTGCATAGATTTTAGCTCAGGTGTTTATTTTTATTGGAATTTTTATATTTCACCCTCATTTCCTTCAAAAAATCTATTTTACCCTCCGTACAAAAATACTCACGCTCAGGACCTTAAGGACAAAAATATCCCCATTGAAACCCATTAAAACCACTATTTTTAATCGCAGTGCCGTTTAACTGTAAAATGGTGCAATTTTTGTTGATAGGCTTTCATTCTGTTGGCAAGGCTTCAAAATTAAATTTTTTACCAGATGGTGCCATTTTTTCAGGTTTGGTCTATAAAGGGTCTATAAAGCAAATACTTGCTTTATTCCTGTTTTCTGCTTCTGCATATTTATCCAATTCTAATTTTCTGAGATACTGAATTTGGGACTTTCATTAGTTGTCAGTTATAATCATCAAAATTAAAGGAAATAAACATTTGAAATATATCAGTCTGTGTGTAATGAATGAATCTAATATACAAGTTTCACTTTTTGAATGGTATTACTGAAATAAACTTTTTCATGATATTCCAATTTTATGACCAGCACCTGTATTTGTTTCTAGGCTGGACGATATGGCAAAAAAATATATATATATATTTTCATAGAATATTTGACCAATTCTCGATTTTGTACTGTTTTAACTAGTCAACTTGAAAATATAACTACAACATGATTCAAGCAACTTTTTTTTTTATTAAACCTCTAGTTAAAAAAAATCTATTCTAACTGCACCACACACATGTTGTCGTCATGATGTAAATGTTAAACAAATCACTAAATATCTTTGTAGAAAACATGCATGAACTACATGCATGAACTACAACTGCATCTTGTTCAGAAATAATACAAGAAAAATGCTTAAATTCTCAAGTAATTCAAATTCAAAATGACTGCAGGTATAACAGCTAGAGTGCTATTATTAACGATAAATGCTCTGTAAAAACAATGACCAGCAGTTTTCAGCCTGTTACCCTGATGCAAACATGAAATATCAGACATACAGTAGTAGTTCTTCACGGGTTTTTTATTCGATTACGCTGCTTTTCCATTGTTTTTTCTATGTTAACATGGATGCGTTTGACTGTTGCGCTCGCGTCTCTTGCAGTGTCTCGTGCATGAAACGGCTTTCTAAAAACGCGGCGCTCTAGTTATTAAAACATGTTTAACTCTATCTTCTTGCATGTTTTCCTATTCCACTGCCCGCGTCGCATCTTTGTGAACACAAAAGCACATTCTGTGTGATTGGCATAGAGAGCATCACAAGAGAGCGGTTAATCATGCGGTTAGATCGTTCTTCTCTCTTTACTGTTATTGTCAAAGTGTCTCATTCTAGCGTTTGGTAATATTTCTATTCAAAATCGCAATTCCTCGATTTATAAAAAATAAATTTGTGGCAAAACATTAAATTCGATAAAATTTATCTGAAAAATTGCTCCGCCATAGCCCCAGTATTTGCTTATTTTTACTTTATTTAAATTGTGTAATTTATTTATTTTATTTTACATCAAGGTGTTTGATCCTCCAGGCTTTATTCATTTTGCTCTTATTCATTCTGTTTCTTATTCATTTGGTTCCACAACGTTTTTTTTTTTTTTTTTTTTTTTTTTTTTTACTTTTAAACATTTGTAAGTTTATTTTATATTAGGCTTATAGCATATGGTGTATTCGTCTTGTTAATAAAAGTCCCATGTTTATTGCAGAAAATGTGTTGTAAGTTATAGATAAGCAATTGACGCAGAATTGTGCTGTTGAAAGTGAAAGTAAAATGTGCACATGCATTTATGAGCTATATAAAAGCGAAGGAAAGTCAGGTGGAAGAGAGGGAAAACTCCAACAAACTTTGTAAAACCAAACTGTATTATGCAACTCGCCGACATTGTGTCTGTGGCCAAAATAAAAATTAATCATGCCTCTGTGCAGCGCGCACACTCAGAGCCAGGCATATGATGCAGCCGTGCATTTACCAGCCGACCAATGCAATGCCCGTTCTAGATGGATTGTAAATTAAACCAATTACATTACCCATTTTCCGAACAAGCGAGCCAGATTAATGGTTTCATTTTGAAAGAGAAAAAAAGCATATATAGCTGGACTCGGTCGAGACCAACTAGAACATTTGGTGAGTCCAATGACCAAGTCCGAGACAAGTCCGAGTCCAAATACCAACAAGTCCAAGACAAGTCCGAGACGACAGAAAAACGTCTACAGCCCTAGGTTATCATGACCTAAATGTATGCTACTATTGAAGACCAATGGTTAATTTGAATAAAACTCAAACAGGCAGAATAATTCAATTTCAACACATAAAATGTAGTTGTTATAATTTTTTACTGATGTGACTGATAATTTAACAGATTTTTTATGGAGCAGGCACCAGGTCTGGCAGTAATCGGGTCTTATTGCGTCTGGTTCAGTTTAGGGCTGGGCGATATGGCCTAAGAAAAAAATCCCCGATTTTTTTTTTTCAAAAAAAATCAAATTTACGATTTAAATCGATTTTTTTTTTTTTTTCCCTACTTAAAATCAATCTGCAGATGACACAGAAATGGTTCAAAACAAGTTTTAACTTTTATTTTGTTTTGATTTTCCCTTCTGGGATTTGATCTAGATTTCCCCCCTTGGGGTGAAAGTGCATTCAGAAACAAGCCAAAAAGACAAGATGGCAGGCCCTGCCATTAAACAGTGAAAATGTACAAACGATGATCGTGATGTCTATCAGCCATCGGCGATGGCATCATCTATCGGCCCAACCCGCGCGGGGGGAGGGCTGAGCCCATTTGGAACTAGAGGGGAGCGTCGGCGGATGTTAGAGAGAAAACCGATTTTCATTCAAACAAGTCGACGTAAACTACACATTTAAGTTAATCGATAAAATCGTTTTATTGCCCAGCCCTAGTTCAGCTGAAACCCCATTATGAATGCGGTTTTATAGATGTGGGAATTAGTAACTACAGGGGCAAATACATTTTCACACTGGCCCAGTAGTTGGTATTGGATAACTTTTTTTTGCTAAAATAAATAACATTTAGTATTTACTCTGGTTGCCTTTCTTTTATGTTAGATTGTGTTTTCATTTCAGAGATGGACACAGAATCATAAGAAATCAGAATGGGGACACAGGGCTTTATTAATGCATAAATATTTGCTGCTTTCTCCTGAAAATGTAGCAGCACAGCAGGCATGTGGAACCAGGTGTTTGTCCAGCCGTCGCCAGAGGAGGAAGTTCATGTTGGTGAAGATCAAGACCCACGGGTAAGAGCATTCGGCTTTAATGTGAATGCTGAAGCTGGTGAGTCAAAGCTTCTGTGCCATTTTGAGTTGCCTTAAACACTGTTCTCTTTTAACAGGAAATATATCTGGATGTACTTTTTTCACCTCTACGTTTCACAGCCTCAGCCATCATCAAAGCTTTACAGGTAAAAATCTCAATGCACTTTAATTCACTCAATGGGTTTACAACACAAAGTTCTCAGAAGCCATTTTCTAGAAGTATTCTTTGCAGATATGATCAGATAAATCAAACACTCAAGAATTAAATAAATTACTGTACAGTTTTTAACCTACCACGAGGGATGCTGGTTTCTATGGTTTCTCTAGTACAGGGTGCTTGTCATCTCATTCTAGATATTGCATGCATATTTAGAAATTGTTACTCTTTTCTTTACTTTTAGTTAAGAGAATCCTTAAAAAGGTTCACATTGTGTCTCATTTAACTCGCACTTAATAAGCCAGACATACAAATTGCACAACAGAGTGTTGGAGTCTGAGCTTTTTTTGACTGCCGTCTGACAATATTGTGGTCATTGAAAACTCTCATGAGGCAATGTTAATGTTTGATGGTTATACAGTTTGTAAATTGTGTCTGAAAAATGCATCACCTCAGGCAGGTGACACTTCAGATATGAAGCTCTACCTCATAGATTTTGCAAAGATGAATGAAATTGAAAATACTGTAAACTGTTGAGTAATAAATTATAGATCCTCATTTATAAAATACTCAAGCAGGTGCAAAATGCTAGCTTTGCAATGCGATAGGGCAGCTGTTTGTTAATGCCATTAGTTATTTGTAAAATAAAAAATACTAAATAAAAAAGACCAGAACATTTCTTATTATTTGACCTGTTTTATGATGTTGGGCCTTTAAAGGGTCTTTAAGGGCACCTCTTACGCAAAATTCACTTCACTTGCAAAATTCATATTTATCTTCACGCTAAAGCATTTAAGTAAGAAATCTCTTCTTATTAAAGCGATAGGCGTTATTCAGTCCAGAGCAGTGAGCGATTAGCAGTACTATATATTACTCTGCTGTCACTTAATACACAGATCTAATATAAACATGTGATTTCTTTCCCAGCTGTTTACCTTCACAGACATAACCAACTGTGTTTCTGTAACTTGTGTGTTTTTAACATACACTTGTGTGGATTTGACAGTTAAAGTGCAATAAGACATGAAAGAGAGCTTAGTTTAATACTCAACATGCTGTGTAACAGCCGCTTTCTGTGTGCGTGCTTCGGATGTGTGCGCTCAGAAAACTGTATATCAGACGTTTAAACTAGTCAAGTCAAGTCACCTTACTTATATAGCGCTTTTTACAATGCAAATTGTGTCAAAGCACTGCACAATATCAAAAAAAGGAAAATAAAGTGTCAATAAGTTTGAATAGTGTCTTTGCAATAAGGTCGACGATATCGCTGGAAATGAAGCGTCCCCAACTAAGCAAGCCAGAGGCGACAGCGGCAAGGAACCAAAACTCCATCGGTGACAGAATAGAGAAAAAAAACCTTGGGAGAAACCAGGGTCAGTCGGGGGGCCAATTCTCCTCTGGCCAAACAAACCAGCAGTTCAGTTCCAAACTGCAGCAAGTCAGGTTGAATGGGCTCAGCTGGTTCCAGTGGTCTTTTCCGATGGCTGTCTAAGTGGCGGGGTCCTCAATGGGGATCTGTCTCTGGCGTTCATCCAGGTGTTTGGCCTCTGCCTACGATCAGGGACACATACGTCATCTCCCGGCGCTGATCCTCCATCTCAGGTGTTCGGTCATCTCAGATCATGTAATGGTTGGATCCAGACTGAAGTTCTGTAATTCCTGGCTACCACGGGATGTTTAATCCCGTGGCAGAAACGTAGAGACAAGCAGAGACATGATTAGCGTAGCTGCTGTTCCATCTAAGCAAAAATAAATTGTTCAACCCAAGCTAAAGAATAATAATAATGTACATTTGATCAGATATAACTGCAGTTCAAGATTATAAAATGCATTGTGTATGCTTGGCTAAAGAGATGTGTCTTTAATCTAGATTTAAACAGAGAGCGTGTGTCTGAACCCCGAATGTTATCAGGAAGGCTATTCCAGAGTTTGGGAGCCAAATGTGAAAAAGCTCTACCTCCTTTAGTGGACTTTGCTATCCTAGGTACTACCAAAAGTCCAGAGTTTTGCGACCTTAGAGAGCGGGTTGGATTATTGCGTGGTAGAAGACGAGTTAGATACGCAGGTGCTAAACCATTTAGGGCCTTATAGGCAAGTAATAATAATTTGTAAATGATACGGAACTTAATAGGTAGCCAGTGCAGAGACTGTAAAATTGGAGTAATATGATCATATTTTCTTGATCTGGTAAGAACTCTAGCCGCTGCATTTTGGACTATCTGTAGCTTGTTTATTGAAGATGCAGGACAACCAGCTAGCAGTGCATTACAATAGTCCAGTCTAGAGGTCATGAATGCATGAACTAGCTTTTCTGCATCAGAAACAGGTAGCATGCTTCGAAGCTTGGCAATGTTTCTAAGATGGAAGAATGCTGTTTTTGTAACATGGGAAATATGATTTTCAAAGGACAAGTTGCTGTCTAAAATAACACCCAGATTTTTGACTTTAGAGGACGTAACAGTACATCCGTCTAGTTGCAAATTATAATCCACGAGATTCTGTGTACGGTTTTTTGGTCCAATAAGTAATATCTCTGTCTTATCTGAATTTAATAGGAGGAAATTATTGGTCATCCAATCTTTTACACTTTTTACACAATCTATTAGCTTAGATAGTTGAGAAGTTTCATCTGGTCTTGTTGAGATATATAATTGAGTATCATCAGCATAGCAATGAAAACTTATCCCGTGTTTTCTAATAATATTACCAAGAGGCAACATGTAAATTGAAAATAGCAGAGGACCTAGGACAGATCCTTGTGGTACTCCATACTTTACTTGTGATAATTGAGATGACTCTCCATTTAAATGAACAAAGTGGTAGCGATCGGACAGGTAGGATCTAAACCATCTTAAAGCCTGTCCTTGAATACCAGTATAGTTTTGTAATCGATCTATGAGTATATTATGGTCTATAGTGTCAAACGCAGCACTAAGATCAAGTAATACTAGCAATGAGGTGCAGCCTTGATCTGAAGCAAGTAGTAAGTCATTCGTAATTTTAACAAGTGCAGTTTCTGTACTATGATTGGGCCTGAAACCTGATTGAAATTCTTCATAGAGATCATTTTTTTGCAAAAAGGAGCATAATTGAGTAGACACAACTTTTTCTAAAATGTTTGACATAAACGGAAGATTTGAAATGGGTCTGTAATTTGCCAGTTCATTAGAATCTAGTTGTGGTTTCTTAATAAGAGGCTTAATAACCGCCAGCTTGAATGGTTTTGGGACGTGACCTAAAGATAACGATGAGTTAATAATATTGAGAAGCGGTTCTTCTGCTACAGGTAACAACTCTTTCAGTAGTTTAGTGGGTACAGGATCTAATAAACACGTTGTTGGTTTAGATGCACTGATAAGTTTATTTAGCTAATATGGCTTTAAAATATGGCTTTAATATAAACTAATATGGCTTTAAAGCGCATGTTTTCAGCACGATAGACATAAAACCAAACAGATTTTTTTTTAGCAGAGTATCTGAGGTACAAGCTGTAAAGGCACAGCCCTCTTCTGGAAAGGGGGGGGGGGGGGGGGGGGGGCAGCAGCTCATTTGCATTTAAAGAGACATGCACAAAAACAGCCCGTTTCTGCTTCCACACAAAATAGCAATTTTCAAAATAAAATAAATGATCCGTGGGTTTTTTTTTTTTTAGCTGAAACTGCACAGACACATTCTGGGGACACATGAGACTTGTATTACATCTTGTAAAAAGGGGCACAATAGGTGCCCTTTACATTGCATTTATTTAGAAGAGTTGATTCCTTTTGTCCAGATTTACAAACGAGGTACAGAGCGGTATTCTGATTTGTCATGGGAGGAGCTGAAGAAAGAGGTTACGGTCACAGTGGAAAATGAGGTAAGGTGGTGCTGTTTTCCCCTTTTGTGTTAATTTCTTTATCTGTTTTACCACTAAACGTTGCTTTCAGCTTCAGGGCAGCGTGACCGAGTACGAGTTCTGTCAGGAGGACTACCGTCTGCTGCAGGTGGAGTTCTGGTCCAAGTTTTACGCCTGCTGCCTGCAGTACCAGGATGTGCTGTCCACGCCCCTCGCCCTGCACATCAGCCCTGCCACAGCCATGGTCTGCGTCCTCAAGAAGGTACCAGATCCCAGCCTCACAGCTGGAAGACTTCATTTAGTTGCAGTCAAATACATTTTTCTGTGTATGTGTTTACTGAACAAATTGCTCTTTCTTTAAATAAATTCATTTATAA
This sequence comes from Barbus barbus, assembly GCF_936440315.1. Taxonomy (NCBI): domain Eukaryota; kingdom Metazoa; phylum Chordata; class Actinopteri; order Cypriniformes; family Cyprinidae; genus Barbus; species Barbus barbus. The sequence goes on along the minus strand of NC_136726.1, from coordinate 2,486,742 downwards.
TTAACATTTTCTTAGAAATAAAAATCTACCTGAGCTTCTGCTCTAAACTATAGGGAGCCCTTTTACATTATGATAAGGTTAGAGTCAACAGCAGAGCCCAAACTTATCTTTAATTACCATTTATTTTTACATATAATGATCAACACTCAAATTAAAAAACTGAAAGCAAACATGTAAACTGCACATAATTTTAAATTTACTTCTAAATTATATATTTTATATTTGTTGTTGAAATATATTCATTTGCAAAGTGGCTGTCTTAACTTGTTTCATAACAGATTTATTCAAACGTACATTAAATAATTAAGACATCACTAACAGGTAAATTAAAATATAATTATCTAGACTTCATTTAGGATTAGGATCACTTTATTTATCCCTAGGGACATTTGTCTTGGACATAAAGGCTGCCACATACAAGAATACATAGAATTGTAATACAACAACAGCACAAAAAACTAAATCACAAACACAAGTGCCTTCAATACCTGCAACACCTTCATTTCACTCCCACCTTTTGTCCTAAGTTTAGGAGATTCACTGATAAAGGAATGAAGGAGTTTTTAATACCTATTCAGGCATCTTTTCCGGTATTTGGTTTGAACCCATAGCGTCTACCCGAGGGAAGGAGTTCGTATTCTGAGTACAAGACGTGAGAGGGATCAGCAATAATTTTCCAAGCCTGTTTAACTATGGTCTTCTCAAAAAGAGTTTGGAGGGAGGGATACTCTTGTATAGTGTTACAATTAACCCCCGCTCAACACGTTCATCAGAAATGCTTTTTACAGACCGTTTATAGATTAAATGCATATAAAGGAACGAAAACAACAAACTCTTTACATCTCTCGGAAAGATACAGCGCCGAGTTCACAGTCGCGACCCACAGTTTGAAAACCCCTGCCCTAGATGCCCTGGATCAAAAATCATTTCTTCTGTTTTCTTAGTATTTACAATTAAATGATGGTCCTCACACCATTGTACAAACTTTTTAACCTCCAGGCTATAACTAGAAATGTCCATATCCATAAGTCCCAAGATGGCAGTGTCATCAGAAAACCTAACAATAAAAGTGCTGAGAATAACTACTTGTACAATCATTTGTGTAAATAAAATGGAAGAACTCACGCATCCTTGAGGAACACCTGTGTTCACAACTTTAGATTCAGATAATGCCTGATTCGCTCTGACCTGCTGGACCCTATTGGTCAAAAAAGAGTGATGCCACTTAATGATGTATGTATTTCTCAAGCAAATAACGAGCTTAGACACTGATGACTTGCCTGAGGTAAATGCAATGCTACGTGACATTTTTTTACGTTTTCCCACGGTTGAAACGATTGAGTGATCACATGAGGCATGAGATTGAGATTACTGTACCAAGTATTGACTTGGTACAGTAATGCAGAATAAATACCTTTTTCGAGGTTTTATGACATTTGTGGAATTAAATCTTTATTATACATTCAAATGATTATTCAAATGATTTAAAATCATATTTTTTCATTGTCGGAAGTATATGTTTCATTATAGTCTGTGCCTTATTATTAGACTTAACAGTGAAAAAAGAGAGCTAAAAACTTAGGAGTGAATTAAATATTTAAATTCAAGTTATTTGTTTAGCTCTTTTCAATATACAAATCGTTGCAAAGCAGCTTTACAGAAAATGTGAAGTTTCTACATTATATTTAGGAGTAGGTTATTAGTGGTGACTATGGCAGAAATGTACAGTAAAAAATCATGCAGTTATTACACGTAATCAAACACATGGTGAACACTATTAACTGCAATGATTATATGTTGCGATTAAACTGCGATTGTGATTAAACTTTGCGATTTAAGCAAAATTGGGTAGTTTTATGTTGCCAATTTAAAAAAAAAATAAAAGATGCTGTACCTATTTCACGATTGCATGCAACGGTCAGTTGCAAATAACAAACAGATACATGTAAAGTAACCGATTCATTAAGGCTTAGCCAGTTCACAAGGCAAAAGAAAATACGCTTACCAGTTATGAAAGTTTATGAACATCAGGTGCAGCGGTCACATAAATTCAGTCGAGTTTTTGAATGGTTGTATACGACAAGACGTCAATTCTTCTACCGTACAAATTATGGTCAGTTAAGGATTGTTTGCATTTGGCCTGCTTTAAATCAGACACAGAGATGCAATGCGGTAAGATCACATTTATTTGATTTAATAAATTAAAGGCCTATCATTTATTTGAATTAGCGAGAGAGACAGAGAGAGAGAGAGGGGTGAACGTTGCGTGTGTGAACCTGCGTCTGCGCGTCTCTTTACAAGCGATGAGGCTTAGTTACTTCAAAAACAGTGATTTTACCCCCTCATTGCAGAGAAATATAATGTTGCGAGCCAGTAGCCTATCGAAGCTATTTAACTAATAAAAGTTTCCGTGCTGTGTGTGTGTTGCGCGATCTCTGATATCTGTGTGCAATAATGTGTGTGTGTGCATGCGTCTATGAAAGCAGCATAGCTTGCTGTATATAGTTTTAGTTTAGCTACAAACCCGACCCGAAACCGGAAGTATTTCCCGTTGGGCTTGGGTCGGGTAGCAGACCTCTAATGAGCTGGTGTGCATCTGTCTGTGCTGTTATGATGTGGTTATCAGCACCATCAGAATAAGTCTACCTTTCAGCTCTCACCACTCAAACAGACCAAACACCTACAGGCCAATGACAATAAATAAAAAATGTCAAATATCAGCCTTGGTGATATATCGGTCAAGCGCTAATCTTTTTGCTCTGCTTTTCTAGGGCTTCGTGTCTTTCCTGTTACCCTGCTTTGCTGTCGACCATCTTTACCTGTCCTCTGATGAATACCTGTTTTCTGAAGAGGAGACACCAATTGTTGAGGGTAAGAGGGCATAAAGTCTGACCCCCTTTGCAACTTATTAATGCCATGATCTGAAGGGAAAAGACCAGCATACAAGACAAGCAGCCACTGTTGACCTAAAGTGATCGAGCAGTCATTAACGGTGGTCCTTTATTAGATTCAGATTTGAGCCGTGACGTCCTGCAGCTCGTTCAGTGTCTCCGCATGGTCAACGAGTCTCTTCCGGAGGACATGGCCTATGAGATGGACAAAGCCCTTGAGGACCTGCTGTCTCCAGAGAAAGTGTCGGAAAAAGTACTGGAGGGTCTTCTGGCCAATGACAAGTCAGTACCCCTCACATCACTGATTTAATGCACTCACACTGATCAGCTTGATGTCTAAAGTGAAATATTTTCTTCAGTGGGAATGTGATTCAGGACCTTTTAAACAAACTGCAAAACATCAATAACCCCATTGTTGCAATAAACACGCTGCTGAGAGAACTGGACCTGGAGGCTGATGCAGAGACCGACACCAGAGCCACTGGTACGCCTTTATATTCACCTTTTAAAGGGTTCTGTGCTGAATGATCTTTGTGTAAAGTTCTGTTAATAAAAATAAGCATATATTTAAACTATATTTGTAAGGAAACACTTTATTTTAAGGTGTCTTTGTTACACATTATAATAACAATAAATTATACATAATTACATGCAAATAACCCTAATCCTGACCATATAGTATGTACATGTAGTTAATTAATATTACTCGGTACTTAAATGTATAATAACACTGTAACAAGGACACCTAAAACAAAGTGTAACCTATATTAAATATGAAGAAATGTGTATTTTCACAATTACAATATCAAAGGAAATAATTTGTAGGGCTGGGCAATACATCTTAAAAATGTATCAACGATAATGTTTCATATCGTTCGGTATCGATGATTATTGACATTTTTTATAACCTTTTTTAAAACAAAGCAATCAAATTTATTAAGACAAACAACACATTTTTTTGTTTTAAGTCAAACACAACATAAGATTTAAACAAATATGTTCTTATGTTTTATATGCAGATTAAATAAGGAAACTTGTCTTGTCTCCCGAGGTCACAGGAGGGCGCAAATGAGCAAAGTAATGCAGCGCATTAAATTGTTTATTCAATGCAATGAAATTCCATCTGTCTATAAAAACGTGCTTAACTTCTAAATTTACATATAAATCAAATATGATTGTGTAAATTGTTTAACAATTATAATCAAAACAGCATCATGTATTTATGCATCGCTTAATACCAAAGCACCGAACTTTTAAAAACACGTGAGTTGAAGTGGAATGGAATAAACCTGTTTTCTAAAAGTTTAAACCCTTAACTTTGCATGGCTTTCTATACATCTCTTGTGTGAGATGTGAGTGCAGCAGTCATAGTTGTCCAATCCCTGAATATGCTTTCTATGTGAATGCCTTGGTTTCAGTTGTAACTAATCGAGAGGATCTCCGCAGTGAGCTTCTATAGTTCTCTAATATATTGAATGAATAACACCGCAGCGGAGCATCTCGTGGGTTAGACTAAAGCATTAAAGTGCAACAGCGACCCTGACGCACACCTAACATTCGATTGCACCAGTTTTGCATTCAAATTTTAATTAAAAAAATTCATTTTAAATTTGACTAATATTAATTTTTTATTCACAATCTCCTCAACACAGGCAGGCACAGCACTCATTTCAGCTTGTTCATGTGTGCTGTCTGATTGTTACTCATCGCATGTGCCAAGGTTGTGCGCTGTATTTTTCTGTTGTTATCGATGGTGTACAGTCGATAAATACCGATACCGTTTTATCGCCCAGACCTAATAATTAGCAGTTTTGACTTCTGTCAGTCATGCAGCTCTAGGGTCTATTTTAGTGTTTATGATTCAGTTTGATATACATATAATATATATAATCTGCTTTTGTTGTATGTAAACAACTGAAAGATTATTCTTTTGTCCAAAAGAGAGTTGTGCAGGTTGAGAGCGAGTATTAAAGCACAACCCTTTTATTTTATTTTTTTTATGTATATGTTTGGACTCTTCCCCTGATCATCACTGTTGCAGGTCAGTCTCTGAGAGTGCGCATTAGCCTCTCCCAGCTCTACGGCAGCAGTGTGGCCGCTAGTCTGATCGGTCAAGCTGTGTGTCAGACCGCTATGACCCGAACGCTGCTCTGCAGAGACCTGCTCATCCTGCAGCAGCTGTACCTGCGAATTGGAGATAGTGTGAGTAGACACATAATTATGACTAGAACTAAATTCACTTCACACTTCAAGATAGTAACAATGCTCCAACATTTTTTTTTGTCATAGTACAATATTAAGAGAAATAGTCAACATTTATCACTTTTGTCATACTCATGGCATTGTACATCTAGTGATTGTGGTCTTTTGTTTCGTTAAGAATCTACTTACTGTCTAGCTAGTTTTTTGAAGAAATGAAGCTGTATGGTGAACCATTAATCTAGGGCTGGCCCCTAATAGTCGACGAGAAGAGGCTTGGTCTTCCAAAATTGTATTAGTCACTTAGTCGCAGAAAAAAATAAAAATATAAAATCCACAGGAAGTGGAGAAGTCACGCAGTCCGTGACAGACAGATCGTTAACGGCTGGTCTATGTGGTAATATAGTACATCGGGCAGGACATCCAAACGCTTGTCTTTCATTCATGACCTCAAATATGGCTTATCTGAATTATGTTAGTAGCAGCAACTTTACATGGCTGCTCATTTTCTATATTAACCTAGAAAATGGAGGAGCCGGTGCGGTCACTTGCTCTTAAAATACTCCATTTTTGGTCATGCATATGAGCAAATCATCTTTCGAATCTGTAAAGTCTCTATGCTTATTTGTGTGCATTCACAATAACAACAAAACATTGCTCTTTTGTAAAATAACAAGAGCAAACAGGACGCTTTGTGCCATCTGTGAACTTGAGCGCGAAACTGTGTATACTTGCCTTACAACCTTGAAAAATAGGCTAAATAAGATATCTATAGAGAGTGAAATGTCTACTATCAAATGAACCAATTAAAATGGAAAGCAAATATTCTCAGATTATGTAATCCGTATGAAACATGCATACAGTGGGGCAAATAAGTATTTGATACACTGCAGATTTTCACGTTTTCCCACTTACAAAGAATGGAGAGATCTGTCATTTTCACCGTAGGTACACCTCAACTGTGAGAGACAGAATATAAAAAAAATCCAGAAAATCACATTGCATGACTTTTAAATAATTAATTTCCATTTTATTGTATGAAATAAGTATTTGATCATCTACCAACCAGCAAGACTTCTGGCTCTCACAGACCTGTTAGTTTGTCTTTAAGAAGCCCTCCTATCCTCCACTCATTACCTGTATTAATTGCACCTGTTTGAACTCGTTACCTGTATAAAAGACACCTGTTCACACACTCAATCAATCAGACTCCAACCTCTCCACTATGGGCAAGACCAGAAGTTTGCCAAAGACAATCTGGATGATCCAGAGGAGGCATGGGAGAAGGTCATGTGGTCAAATGAGACCAAAATAGAACTTTTTGGTATAAACCCCACTCGCCGTGTTTGGAGGAAGAAGGAGGATGAGTACAATCCCAAGAACACCATCCCACCCGTGAAGCATGGGGGTGCTTTTCTGCAAAGGGGACAGGACGACTGCACCGTATTGAGGGGAGGATGGATACTTGCATGTATCGCAAGATTTTGGGCAACAACCTCCTTCCCTCAGTAAGAGCATTGAAGATGGGTCGTGGCTGGGTCTTCCAGCATGACAATGTCCCCAAACACACAGCAAGGGCAACTAAGGAGTGGCTCCGTAAGAAGCATTTCAAGGTCCTGCAGTGGCCTAGCCAGTCTCCAGACCTGAACCCAAGAGAAAATCTATGGAGGGAGCTGAACTCCATGTTGCCCAGCGACAGCCCCAAAACCCTGAAAGATCTGGAGAAGACCTGTATGGAGGAGTGGGCCAAAATCCCTGCTGCAGTGTGTGCAAGCCTGGTCAAGAACTACAGAAAACTTCTGACCTCTGTAATTGTAAACAGGTTTCTGTACCAAATATTAAGTTCTATTTTTCTATTGTGTCAAATACTTATTTCATGCAATAAAATGGAAATTAATTATTCAAAAATCATACAATGTGATTTTCTGGATTTAATTTTTATATTCTGACTCTCTCAGTTGAGGTGTACCTACGATGAAAATGACAGATCTCTCCATTCTTTGTAAGTGGGAAAACTTGAAAAATCGGCAGTGTATCAAATAATTATTTACCCCACTGTATATGCGCATCCTTTACTGTGGAGATCGCCCGCTTCATCTCTTAAGCTGAAAACAAAAAGCACTAGTTTATCAATACGTTATTTAAATGTTAATGCAGCCTCCTCATTGTTTTTCCCTGACACATTCATAATCATTACTTATGCCCGTATGCTGTGACAAGCTGCGTGCGCTTTAGCGCTTATTAGGCTATGTAAGCAGTTAAAGGCTCATTATTTTGATTTAAATTGTTTATTAATAAACATGCAAATAGTCGACTAATGCTTAAAATGAATGACTACTAGTCGACCATAAAAATCTTTAGTCGAGGGCAGCCCTACATTAAACTCAAGCCCTTTGCTAAACTGGTTACATTAGATTAACCAGATATGTATATAAAATATGGGATAAATATAAGGATATTTTTGGTAAAAACTAAGGCTGAATCCAAAAACTGTGTAAATGATCTCTGGAACTGCCTTGAGAATGTATCACGGTGCTGTTTATATGTATCCAATCTCTTGTGGATTGCTGACTTAACCTGCAGTTCCCCTAACTGAAAAAATAATTTGAATACAGTTGAGATTTTGGAAATATTTAAGTGAGAGAATTATTTTAAAAGCCCTGTTGACAGTCCTAGCTTCTGTACTCTTACTGATTTAATTGTTTGTTTGTGCAGCTGTTTGTTCCAGGCGGTGCTCAGTTACTGCAGCTGCAGCAGGACTTGATTCCTCGATGCTCTAGTCTGCTGTGCACATATCACCTGCTCAAACAGATGAGCCTGACGCTGTCCTCATCCGTTCCACTTGACATTCTGTGAGTCCACACGCCACACGGCCCAATCCACCAAAAAAATCCAAATGTATATGTAAGCCATGATTCTTAATGCAAATGTGTGTATACGGTAGGGCTGTAATGGTGGCGAAGTCCTTGAGCATAGAACGCAATAGAAGCTTCAGTACTATGTCAAGTTTAAGATAAACATTTGATCATATATCCCACTGTGTGTTTTTAAAGGGCTGTGAGACACGAGCAAGACAGAGCAGTTACATGTTTTCTCCCAGTAATCCAAAGCACTTTCACACTTTGTAAATGGCCAAAAAAAGGTGAATTATTTCTTAGCCATGAGCAAGACCTTTGTGACCTTTGCTGACAAAATGAGTCACAATGAGCAAATTTTCAGCGCAAAATGAGTTATTTATATTTTCACGTTAAAATACTCTATTAAAAGACCTGCAGAATGATGTATGATTCGTTAGAATCTGACTAAATGACTGAGATACACCGGTTTGAAGTTGATAGTCAGCAAAGTTCTGAGAAAAATCAAGTTGAAAGTTTTCTGAAGGTTCCAAAGCAAAAATCACTGATCAACATTGCATTGATTCCTCCACTTCCTTTCTTAATATTAATTACTATATTAATAATCACAATATAGCCATTGTTTTATTTTATCTTTGTTATTAAAAATATGAACAAATGCAGAAAAACAACAATAGTAGAACAGTAAGAAACACATAGTGCCGTACTGTTTTCATTTTACATCTAAACGAAAGCAATCAAGAAAAAAATAATCATTTATTTGTTATGAACACACTGAAATGATTTTTACATTTGATTATTAAAACTACAAGAGCAGTGATATTTTCTCTTATAATTAGATTAATATTAATGACAGATGGCCTATCTAGTAATTCCTACTGTCCTGCACGGCTTAAAGGTGCTCTATGTAGGATTTTGACTCTACTAAAGCATAAAAATACCATAGCATGTTTCTTAAATATCTGCAGACATTTTAAGATAACATACTTGTTTATCTGAAAAACAAAACTAAAGTCAGTTATTCTCCTTTGAAAATGTGCATTCTGCCCCGGAATGTCTGCGTTTGTTATGGTTTGTGAAACCTGCCCACTGCCAGTTTACCCAATTGTATTTCGGCACCCCGGGTTGCCAGTTGGCAGAATAACAGCGTATTTAATGTCATTCATCGCCAAGTGTGCGTGTTTCCGTTGGTGTCATTAATCTGGCAACCTGCGTGTGCCTCAAATCTGAGGAGGAGGGGCAGGGTGAAAAAAACCCCATCTCCAATATTTAGAATTTGAACTGCAATACCTAGTTCAATCCTACATACAGCACCTTTAATATTATGTCACACATCAGATGTTTTCCCCAACAGCTCCCCAAACATTCATTTAAGACATAAATAGCCTACTTAAATTCTGTGTATACAGTATGTGTATATATTGGGATTGCGTGCTTTGTGTGCGATTCATATGGCAGTCAGCTGCAGCACGAGAAGCGACCGGAGAAAAAGGTACTCCTCTCAGAAAATGAACAAATAAAGATAATTTTATCTTTATTTTGCCAGCACGGGTCACAATTATATCAGATGCTGTGTGTCGGGGATAGGGTAGTAAAAAGTGTTTGATAGACCTAATATAAATCTTTCTACCTTGTGCCTTATTTGTATTTTATAATATTATTATTATAATTTTTTTTATAACACGTAGACTTGCACTTTATTTTGGTTCATCTAAGTTATAAAATTGTTCCTGGGTCTATTTAAGGGTAATATTTAATGCATTATTTGTCTCTCTTTAGAAATGCTGATCTTCAGCATCTTTCTGTTTTGGAGCTGTCCGACTCCTCAACTCCTACATCCAGTAGATCTGGTAAGATGAATTAATTTTGCGTCTGCTAAATGACTAAATGTAATGGCCTCTATACAGCTAGTCCATGACCGCTGATGAGAATGTTGACTGTTCCTCGCCGTGTTGTTTCTCTCTTGTGTTTAGTGTTGAATCCTCAAACTGTGGTGGAGTTGTTCTACCAGAATGTGGCCCGTAAAGCCATCATGTCTCAGATCTTCTCCCAGCAGGATGTGGAGGGCAATCAGGCCATGCTGCACTGGCCACAAATGATCTCCAGTGTCCTGACACTACTCTGCCAGTTTCTGTATCCTCTTGATGTGCAGCATGCTGGCATGATACCAACATTTCAGTAGTCGGTACCAATATGAATGAAATCTAACGATTCTCTATACTAATTTCGATACCAAAACTATACTAAATTTCATTTATGCCTAAATTTATAATTTAATTAAGTAAAAATATAATTTTTTTTAAAGTGTAACTAAAATAAGTAGTTACAACTATTGTATTGTAAATATCAAGTAATTTTGACCTAAATGTATACAGTGTGTATATATAGCCCCAGAACGTTATAAGTCAGTAATACAGAAGAGCAAAGAGAAACAATACAACATAAAGAGCGTGTTTAGTGTCTAGTTGTAGCCTTAAGAAAGGCAGTGAGCGATTTTTCTCACACAGGTCTGTTTTGATCAGTTGTTCTGTTTATAGTCCCTTTAGACATAACTGTGTGTAAATCGTTTGTGTGTCATACAAGCGTTTTGCATTCTACAAGCAGACACTCTCACAGCCGCCTGTCCCGGGTGCCTGTTACTTACATATGCACATGAGCATTATAAAGCGGTCGCCCGTCAATCAGCTCATTACATGTATTGAATATCGGTCCTCATTTTTAGTATCGACCTGGTTCTTTTGACTTCACTACTAGACACTTGATATTTCCAGCCAGTTGTTGATTGTAAAGCATCTGGGGTGTAATTCATGAGTTCAGTGTTACCCTTACATCACTTCACTAGCTGGCCCAGCAATCCCAGTTTCCTCTTTCCTGAATGCCTGATGGTAAACTGCCAGTATGCACAGCTGCAGGTGAGACACCAGTTATCACTTGTGTAATTTCCCAGAAATTATTTGCTGGATTGTATATGGTCCTGATAAAAATAAAGGAACTATTATAATGAAGTGTAAATGTAATATAATTACAGTCTTGAGATGAGTGAATTTGTGTTCTTCGTACCAGTTAATATTTAGTCTGGGATTTTATCATGTTTTTTAATTTAGTAATTTCAGTGATTTAGTGATTTATCTTCTGTTTTAAAATAGTAATCGCTCAGTAGTTATTTTGGTTTAGGATGTAATAATTTTTAACCTTTTTGTCACTGTGTCTTACCTCTCTACAGGAACATGTTCGGTTAGTTGGGCCCTGGTGCCAGGTGAATGTGGGATCCTATCGTTTTGTTTTGGGCCAATGCTATCTGGCCTGCGGTGAGGGCCAAAAGGTAAGAACGTCATGTTTGACCTGCTGTAGCTGCCGCAGTTCAAGTGCCATGGGCATCATATTGTCCTCTTTACTACTAGTTAAAGCACAAAATCAACATGAATGAACCTCAGAAGGTATGTGGAAAGATACAGTACAACTTAAAGTGCATTATGTCTCATAATCAATGTTTCACTTGTTTCAACCTCAGAAAGAGATCAGTAAAACAGCTTGTAAACAATGTTACGTTTATATTAGAAAAGCTGTTCAATGAGCATAGCTCGACAGAAAAACATTAACTGGAGGAGAATTTAGCTAAATACAGTATATGTAATATATCACATTCTTTATTTTTGTTTATGCTGTTTTTTATATTAAATGTTTGCTTGAATAAATCCATCATGAAAAGCCACTGTTTAAATGTTTACATTTCAGAAAAACAAATAGAAATAATTATATCATTAAAACGTTCCTATCAAAAAACTTGCTATGCCTTATGAACAGTTTAATTTTTTATACAAATCAGTTCATTTTAACCTTTATTTTATAATGTACCATTGTTTTTGAATTTCCGTGTTACATTTGCTATATTTTCACATATTTAACCATGATTTGGTATTCCTCTTGGACCATCGTCCTCTTTTGTGCAAAGAAATAAGTTTCCTGACAGTTCTCTCCCAAGTGGTTCAGTTGTTGTCAGCGTTAAGTCTGATTCAGTGGGCTATGTTACACTTTTAATTGTCAAGAAATTACTTTTCTTTAAATGTATTGATTCAATATATTCACCTGTAGATCCAAAATTGCCTTTAACTTACACCAAAACTTTTTTTTATGTGTATTATATTCTACTCATATGTGCATTGCAGAACAAAAGGATTGTTCACAAAAGCAGAACGTGTTGTGAAATCATGCCTATTTGCATGCCTAAGTTTGTTGGTCATGTGTGGATATGTGTTTTGTGGTTTTTAGGCATTGCAGTGTTTCCAGGAAGCAGCCGCTGAGGTGGATAAAGAAGAGTTTTTAATGAAACTCACGGCTTCAGACGAAGAGACGGCCACCACAACTGCCCCACGATTACTTTATTATAACAAGGTATGCGTCTGTTAGATGGACAGACCATGTTAAAATGATGATTCAGTATCTGCATGGGCATTTAATGGTTGTAATTGTTTATTTGTTCAGGTTTTACGGTTATTGGAGGATATTGGTTTGCCAGAGCTTGTGATTAATTTGGCAACGTTGGCCATATCTGAAGCTGCCAATGATGAGAGAAGCCAGGTAACAACATTGTTTGTTTTGAGAACGATTAATTCATTACAGTAATTAAATTGTGTTTCCTGTCTTTTTTTTTTTTTGTCTGAATACATAGCTACCTTTTCCCCTCAGAATGTGAATGTGGGTAAACAAAATGATCAAATTAGATTCATATTCTTTCTAACACATTTTTTCAATGAAAATAAGTTTTAAAGAAGAAGAAATAAAGTCCATTAAACTTAACAGCACAGGCAAGGAAAACAGGAAAAAAAAATCTTATGCACAACTAATTATAGAAGGCTTTTCAATCCTCAAATAATCACCTTTGTATATTATAATAACAGTAACTATGTTGCCTATTGCAGTTTGGCAGAAATATGGAATATTAATAACATTTTCTTTTTTTTGTCTGCCTTTTGTAGAGTTCATTAATTCCAAGCCAAAAACACCTTATAGGAAAGCCAAGTTTAAAGAATGATATCTCAGTAATTATGATTGCTGCTAGAGGCATGAACACCCAGACATATCCCCATGATTTCATATAGTGATATATTTTGTCACAGTATATAGAACCTTTCAAAATGAACTACCCCTTACCATATTTAGAAACACACAGCGTCTCCATGACAACAATACTACAGCGAGAATAAAAGTTACACTGCCTTTCATTTGGGCGGAGTTATGCAAATCTTCCCGCACAGTGATGTAGATTTGTGGGGCGTGTTTGAATGAGGAGTTTTAGGACGAAGTGGACGAGTCTCAACTTTTATAAAGAATATCTCTTTGGGTTTGAGACTTTAGTCTTTGCAACTTTATGGATCTTATGTATGCACAAACTGCTTGTAACACTCCAAAAACAAAGGAAAACTTGAAATTGTATCTCATTACCCCTTTAATAAGAATGTGAAACCTGTATTGTAGGCTGCACTGTGGACTCGTATATTCAAGCATCATCTGGATCTTGGACACAACAGTCAGGCATACGAGGCCCTGACACAGAACCCTGATTCTAGCAGGTACAGTGCACTGACATCATTTCCTTCTCCACAGTTGAAAGTGAAATACGTGACCTCGGTGTTGTCTGTGGTTGCAGGCAGCTGGACTGTCTCCGACAGCTGGTGGTGGTTCTGTGTGAGCGCGCTCAACTCAGGGATCTCGTCCAGTTCTCGTTTGTTAATTTACATGATGAGGTAGGTCAGAATACCCTCTCATACATTACAGGCATTTATTATTATTTCAATTGTTGAAACATGCTTTTATGGGTTTAATCTCATTACATTTATCAAAGCCTCTGTAACGTTAGTATAGGGACAAATTCTGACTATTAACTCATTGCTTATTAGCATGCCTATTATTAACATATTGGCTGTTTATTAGTGCTTTTAAAGCACAAATTCTGAGTGACCATATTATATTCTACATCCCTAATCCTACCCAATACATAAACTTAACAACTACCTTACTAACTATTAATATGCAGCAAATTAGAAGTTTATTGAGTTTATTAATGGCGAAAATTGGACCGTAATTGGAGAGTGTGACCAAAGTCTCTGCTGTTGACCTCTGTTAATGTGAACATACAAATAAATGTCACGGTTTCATTTTTTAATCTTTATTCTTGAAATGATTGTTAAACTTGCTTCTCCTGCATTCTGTTCTTCTGCTATCCAGAATTGCAGAGCGTAAATTTGTGTTTGTTTTACATTTTCTTTAATAATATTATATACACTCTACTCATTATATTCCCTTGGAATTAAATTGATAATTATTAGCTTCCCCTGGCTACCACTTCTTAAAAGTGCTTGAATTCTACTTGAATTCATAATGCACTTTTCACATGTCATTCTTACAGTTTCTACAAAATGTATAGCCAGCTACATAACCTTACCTTTATGACATGTTTAAAGGGGTCATGAACTACTGGTTCGTTCAAATCATGTCGGAGAGATTATATTTATGAGTTGAATGCATGTGAACGCCACCGTAAAGTCGTTATTATGAGTGGGAAACTCAAAATATTCTTTAAGCCCTGAGTTTCCGAATTGGGGGTGTGTCAGTGAAAAAACGTGTCAGATGCAATGGACTCAGCCAAAGACTAGATATGCAACATCTGTATTGATGCTAAATTTGGTAAATAGGACTTGAACGCAGCATACGAAACCAAAATTCCCTTGATCTTTTGCCATATATCATTGTACTATTAAAACATCCTTTTAAATTTCAGAGCTGAAAACTTTCTTGTTAGTCTAAAAAGAGCTTATATTGAAGGCAGTGTGCCAAAACAACAGCTTCTGGAATGTTCTACTCTGTGATGTGATAGTGTGGATAACCACCGCCTCCACAGAAAATGATCAACGCCTGCTTCTACATCGCTGCCTGTTTAGCCCCGCCCACCAATTCTACATCACTGCCTGTTTAGCCCCGCGCAACGATCTTGCATCGCTGCCTGTTTAGCCCCGCGCAACGATCTTGCATCGCTGCCTGTTTAGCCCCGACCGCCGATCCTGCATCGCTGCCTGTTTAGCCCCGACCGCCGATCCTGCATCGCTGCCTGTTTAGCCCTGACCGCCGATCCTGCATCGCTGCCGGTTTAGCCCCGACCGCCGATCCTGCATCGCTGCCGGTTTAGCCCCGACCGCCGATCCTGCATCGCTGCCGGTTTAGCCCCGACCGCCGATCCTGCATCGCTGCCGGTTTAGCCCCGACCGCCGATCCTGCATCGCTGCCTGTTTAGCCCCGCCCACCAATTCTACATCACTGCCTGTTTAGCCCCGCGCAACGATCTTGCATCGCTGCCTGTTTAGCCCCGACCGCCGATCCTGCATCGCTGCCTGTTTAGCCCCGACCGCCGATCCTGCATCGCTGCCGGTTTAGCCCCGACCGCCGATCCTGCATCGCTGCCGGTTTAGCCCCGACCGCCGATCCTGCATCGCTGCCGGTTTAGCCCCGACCGCCGATCCTGCATCGCTGCCGGTTTAGCCCCGACCGCCGATCCTGCATCGCTGCCGGTTTAGCCCCGACCGCCGATCCTGCATCGCTGCCGGTTTAGCCCTGACCGCCGATCCTGCATTGCTGCCGGTTTAGCCCCGACCGCCGATCCTGCATCGCTGCCGGTTTAGCCCCGACCGCCGATCCTGCATCGCTGCCTGTTTAGACCCGACCGCCGATCCTGCATCGCTGCCTGTTTAGACCCGACCGCCGATCCCGCATCGTTGCATCACTGCCTGTTTAGACCCGACCGCCGATCCCGCATCGTTGCTTGTTTGGCCCCGACCACCGATCCTGCATCGCTGCCTGTTTAGCCCCGACCGCCGATCCTGCATCGCTGCCTGTTTAGCCCCATCCACCGATTCTACATCGCTGCCTGATTAGTCCCGCCCACCGATCCTGCATCGTTGCCTGTTTAGCCCCGACCGCCGATCCTGCATCGTTGCCTGTTTAGCCCCGACCGCCGATCCTGCATCGTTGCATCCTGCATCACTGCCTGTTTAGACCCGACCGCCGATCCTGCATCGCTGCCTGTTTAGACCCGACCACCGATCCTGCATCGTTGCATCCTGCATCACTGCCTGTTTAGACCTGACCGCCGATCCTGCATCGCTGCCTGATTAGCCCCGAACGCTGATCCTGCATCGCTGCCTGATTAGCCCCGAACGCTGATCCTGCATCGCTGCCTGTTTAGCCCCGAACGCTGATCCTGCATCGCTGCCTGTTTAGCCCCGACCGCCGATCCTGCATCGCTGCCGGTTTAGCCCCGACCGCCGATCCTGCATCGCTGCCGGTTTAGCCCCGACCGCCGATCCTGCATCGCTGCCGGTTTAGCCCCGACCGCCGATCCTGCATCGCTGCCGGTTTAGCCCCGACCGCCGATCCTGCATCGCTGCCGGTTTAGCCCCGACCGCCGATCCTGCATTGCTGCCGGTTTAGCCCCGACCGCCGATCCTGCATCGCTGCCGGTTTAGCCCCGACCGCCGATCCTGCATCGCTGCCTGTTTAGACCCGACCGCCGATCCTGCATCGCTGCCTGTTTAGACCCGACCGCCGATCCCGCATCGTTGCATCACTGCCTGTTTAGACCCGACCGCCGATCCCGCATCGTTGCTTGTTTGGCCCCGACCACCGATCCTGCATCGCTGCCTGTTTAGCCCCGACCGCCGATCCTGCATCGCTGCCTGTTTAGCCCCATCCACCGATTCTACATCGCTGCCTGATTAGTCCCGCCCACCGATCCTGCATCGTTGCCTGTTTAGCCCCGACCGCCGATCCTGCATCGTTGCATCCTGCATCGTTGCCTGTTTAGCCCCGACCGCCGATCCTGCATCGTTGCATCCTGCATCACTGCCTGTTTAGACCCGACCGCCGATCCTGCATCGCTGCCTGTTTAGACCCGACCACCGATCCTGCATCGTTGCATCCTGCATCACTGCCTGTTTAGACCTGACCGCCGATCCTGCATCGCTGCCTGATTAGCCCCGAACGCTGATCCTGCATCGCTGCCTGTTTAGCCCCGAACGCTGATCCTGCATCGCTGCCTGTTTAGCCCCGACCGCCGATCCTGCATCGCTGCCTGTTTAGACCCGACTGCCGATCCTGCATCGTTGCATCCTGCATCACTGCCTGTTTAGACCCGACCGCCGATCCTGCATCGTTGCATCACTGCCTGTTTAGACCCGACCGCCGATCCTGCATCGTTGCTTGTTTGGCCCCGACCACCGATCCTACATCGCTGCCTGTTTAGCCCCGTCCATCGATCCTGCATCGCTGCCTGTTTAGCCCCGACCGCCGATCCTGCATCGTTGCATCCTGCATCACTGCCTATTTAGACCCGACCGCCGATCCTGCATCGTTGCCTGTTTAGCCCCGACCGCGGATCCTGCATCGTTGCCTGTTTAGCCCCGACTGCAGATCCTGAAAAGAGATACATCGTCAAAAATGGCTAGAACTTCACTCTCCGTAAGCCATTCTTATTGTTTAGCCGGGGCGTCAATTCTTGTATTTTTAGCAATCCGTTGTGTTTTGTGCTTGTGTTCTTCAGGTGGTCAGCATTATTGAGTCTCGCGCGAGAGCTGTGGACCTCATGACTCACAACTACTATGAGCTCCTGTATGCTTTTCATATCAATCGTCACAACTATAGGAAAGGTAAAACTGATGGGTCAGCGTAAATTTTTTGGGGAAAGGATTATTGAATTTAAAAAATCAAAAATAAAACCCTCTTGCAGTTTTATAGTTATTGATTTATTGTTCAAATGAGCAATAAAAGTAATTGTTATATTCAGGCAAGATTTGGCCATTAAGCCATCAGTTATATGTTTGTGTTTAAGCCAGTACAGTGATGTTTGAGTACGGTATGCGTCTGGGTCGTGAGGTGCGAACTCTGCGTGGTCTCCAGAAGCAGGTCAACTGTTATCTAGCCGCCCTCAACTGCCTGCGTCTCGTTCATCCGGACTATGCCTGGATTGTGCAGCCCTCATCTGGAGCAGCGGTAAGCATCTGAAACCTCTTTAATTCCTTATATGGAGTGCTCAGTCAGAGAATAGCTCATTAAGAATGAAAATAAATACCTACATATGAATATGTTTACACACGAGTTTTAGTGAGTCACACATAAAGATGTCTGAATTTCATTGCAGTGGATACAAAAATATCAAAAGAAAGCCAAGTGGCATCTGTTGAACAAATAATGCTAGAGCTTTTTTCAGAACTAGCATTACACAGCGTCCTGTTAGAATAACCACAATTGTTTCAAGAGTCCAAGACTTACTGTATATACACAATGCAGAAGGCATGTGTCTGTAAAGTAAGGGTGTTTTCAAAAATAATACCGTGAATAGATTTTATCAGTTAACTTCTTAAACCTACAGTAAATCTAATCAGTACGTTGTATGACTTTTGTACACAAGTTTCGTTAATCATTTAAAGATTTTTGCATAGTACTCTGTGTGTATATTTCTGTAACACAATGTTGTAACATATATTAATGTATTTATATATATATTTAATGACTTGACTGTTGAGCAGTATGAGCGGCCAGGCACATCACCGAAAAGGAACTATGATGGAGAATTTGCTGCAAATCCAGGTAATTACTCCCAAAAACACCCTCTAAAAATGTGTGGACTATACTCTGTTTTCCCCACTTTAATACTTAAATATGATCTATTTGTGTATGCTAGTAGTTATATTGGTCTTCAGAATTCAGTATTTTTATTGACAGGTGAAGAACCTGAACGCTCAATTGTCTATTAAACATTTTACTACGTCCCCCACTTAACATTAATCAAAATGTTGAAAATAATAGTTAGCCTAATGCCTTAGTCTTGATGCAAACAATCATTGAAGATGATTAAAATTTTATGTGTGGTTATCACATATCTTTTCCTATTGTGTTGTTTGCTAGCTGCATGCAAAACATATAATCAGTCGGTCCGAAAGACAATCAAATGATAATTTTGAATCAGTTTAATGAATGAATGAATGATGCATTTTAATGAATCATGAACTGAATCAGCCAGAACAAATGCTGAATGAATATCTGATTTCTTATCAAAATATTGTAGGTATGCTGTTCAAAGGTTTGGGGATCAGTAGGATTTTTAATGTTTTTAAACAAATGCAGCCTTGATGAGCAGAAGAGACTTCTTTAATCACAAATACAGAAAAAACAGCAATATTGTGAAATATAGTAACAATTTAAAATAACATTTCTGTTTTAATAATCTTTAAAATATAATTTATTCCTGTGATCAAAGCTGAATTTTCAGCATCATTACTCCAGTCTTTAGTTGTCGCATGATCCTTCAGAAATCATCCTAATATGCTGATTTTATTATCAGTGTTGGACACAGTTGTGATGCTTAATATTGTTTTGGAACCTGTGATGCTTTTTTCAGGATGCTTTGATAAATAAAAAGTTAAAAAGAGCAGCATTTATTTGAAATATATAATTTTTTCTAACAACATAACTCTTTACTATCAATTTTTGTCACTTCAACACATCCTTGCTGAATAGAAATATTAATTTCTTTCAAGATAGAAAGAAAGAAACATGTACTGACCCCAGGCTTTTGAACAGTAGTGTATATTGTTACAAAGGATTTCTGTTTTGAATAAATGCTGTTCTTCTGAACATTTTATTAATCAAAGAGCCCTGAAAAAATATCACAGGTTATAAAACACAATATTAAAGCAGGACTACTGTTTCCAACATTGATAATAATAATCAGCATTTTATAATGATTTCTGAAGGATCATGCGACAACTGAAGACTGGAGTAATAATGCAGCTTTGATCACAGGAATAAATTATATTTCAATGTATATCAAAATATAAAACTCTTATTTTAATTTGTAATATTTCAAAATATTATTTTTTTCTGTATTTTTGATCAAACAAATGCAGCCTTAATAAGCACAAGAATCGTTAAAAACATTAAAAACCTTACTGATCCTAAACTTTTGAACAGCAGTGTAGATTTTTAAAACTATTGGCTTAATCTGATAATCAGTGCATTTTTTTATATAGTTATACATATCAGCAAAATCTAGTGTTGTGTTGTTTTTAAATGCTGCACGTTTCAAATTAATTTGTCATGTGGTCACAGTAAGTCAACAGATCGACATTCTTGAGCTGAAGGACTTGGAGAAAGAGTATGTTCTTGCACGAAGTCGTCTGACATTGGCTCAGCAGGACCCCCCCTCAGCCGCCATCGCAGGTAATGACATGAAGGATACATGCTTGCTTTTAGAAGACACTTTTGTCCAATTTTAAATTGTTGTCAGTATCACTGGTATCACAATCTTATATTCTGCATTATGTGCAGTTGAATTTTTCTAATTCACTTTTTTACAGTTTAGCTTTCTTGAGCTATGAACAATCTCAAAACTACATCCAGAAAACTACATGATTATGGGATAATGCAAAAAATGTACCTTACACTTCAGAAACTGAACGTCATATTTTTGTGTATTGATTTACAGGGTGAAACAGGTTAACATGAACTGCTGCTGTTTTTTTTTTTTTTAACAACCTTGTTCATATCCTGATGCTATTCATATTCTCTCTCCTCTCTTCTCACTCAAACCCACATCTACTTTTCTATCTACACGTCTGAATTCAATATCTCACAGTTCATGGAATGCTTTGTGGAGGAATGAGCAGCAGATTCTCCCAGTTAATTGTTAGAGTACCGTTGTAAGAATCACAAGAGGTTATTTCTGCCAAAGCAGGCAATACCACTAAATGCTAAAGGTTGCCCATCAGTGCTGTTCAAATTGAGATCCATTATGAATATGCCCTCATTTTTTAACTTTTCATGGGGTGTGCTTTTTCATGGCAATACTTCATGCTATTATTAATTTTTTTCAGCTCCCAAACACAAACTGAACATTTAGCCTAAATAGTGTCATCTATTGCCTGAGCTTTAACTCTTAAACCGCCAGAGGTCGCTGTATACCTAAAACTGTCAGCAGGTAGAATTTACCCATGCACATGACTACTGTTTTGATATAGCTAAAAAAAAAACGTATTACGTCACTGTACTATGCCACAATCTACACAAATTAATGTCTAGAATCATAAAATGATTAAAATGATTGCCCGGGGAGCAGTTGGGGGTTCGGTGCCTTGCTCAAGGGCACCTCAGTCGTGGTATTGAGGGTGGAGAGAGCGCTGGACATTCACTCCCCCCACCTACAATTCCTGCCGGCCAGGGACTCGAACCCGCAACCTTTCGATTACGAGTCCAACTCTCTAACCATTATGCCACAACTTCCCACTATTTTAAGCAGGCTACACTAATCACTTCTTTTAACAGTGAATATAAACTCACCTGCAATGACAACGAGAACTAGAAGAAAATAAATACATATTTGGGTGGTGTTATATTATAATACAATGTTTTGAGATAAACCATGTTATTTCAATTACTACAATACTCCAAATATACTATAATGAGCAATAATAATTCACTGCACTGCACTGCATAGGATGCATGATGCAACGACAAATTCAATCACACAGTTTCCCCTAATTATTCATTTTTTTAGTTATATCGCTTTTCGGTTATAATTTGAGTATGAGCAACAACACCAATAAACTTGAAGTAATCACAAACTTTTTTATTCATTACATCACAATTTTTTTTTTTTTTCATGAAATGGGCAGACTAGAATTAACAGCAACACAGTAGCAAACAATAAACGATAAATAATTGCAAAACAAAAATTAATAATTAATCCAAAGTTTTAAGTTATGAGTAGGAAAAAAACTTGAAAATTTGAACGTGCATTTTGTTACCGTTTACAGTAAGCCAAAGCGTTGCTCAATGACAGCACAACAATAAAGATGGGTAAATTTGACCCAATGGCGCTTATAGGTATAAATGCCCCGTTTTGAATTTTTTAACAATGGGATTATAAATAACACAATTTAAGGAAAAATCAATAATTAGGAGACTTGGATATTTTGTTGAAAATCTGTTATGTACAGTTGAAAAACTTTACCCCGTGTTGCTTCTAGTGTTAAAGGTTAACTTGATCCTGCTGTTATTTCTCTGACAGGAGGTGCATCTTCACAAGAGATGGTGGCTCTGCTGGTGCAAACAGGACTTTTCGACACAGCCTTGACGCTATGTCAGACCTTTAACTTGTCCCTCACACCTGTCTTTGAAGGACTGACCTTCAAGTGAGTTGATCACTCCTGTGTCTGGTCAGTCAAAATCAGCTGGCTGTTTTTTGTTCTGACTTCTGCACGGCATATATTCCTGTGTGTGTGTGTGTGTAGGTGTATAAAACTGCAGTATAAAGGCGATCAGGACCAGACGGAGGTGTGGAACTGGCTTGCAGCTAATCAGTTGCCAACTATTATTACTACTAAAGATTCCAGGTCTGTTAAGATACTAAAATACTCATTACAATGCACTCTGCTCTGTGTCTTCCTAAACTGAATTTCTCTCCACACAGCGCAACAGATGAAGCCTGGCGGCTGTTAGCTCATTATTTGGAGAAATATCCCTCTCAGAACGCTCAATATCATCGCTGTGTCATCAACAAGCTGCTGTCACATGGGGTGCCAGTGCCTGATGGGCTGCTCAATTCCTTCAAGGTGGATGGTTTTTTTTTGTCAGCATTACATCTAATAGGCTGGGGTCATGAATTGAAAAATAGTTTTCCTTAAAACTTACTTGTCCAAAAACACGTTTATTCCACTTTTTATCAAGGTTTATTTAAATGAAGCTGGCAAACAACTTTTGTACTTCATGTTCTTTATTACTTAGTAGAGATAATTACATCAGACTGCCTGCACAAAGATCAGTGCCCACTACTTCATCATCACCTCTTTGACCCGCACACTGTTGCATTAGTGAAGTGATGTAGGACCCTATTGTTTCCGCGGTGTGGAAAACCCAGACAGAAACAGTTTATAAAAACAGAATTTACAGTTTAACGCGGAATGTCACAGAATTTGTCAAAGTTTGGATGAATTAATCAAAAGTAGGTCATTATTAAGAGCAAATTGCGATTTCATATCTGTAAATATTAAGCTGCAAAAAGACTTTTTAAATATAAATCCCACATGTCGTGCATGTCCCTGTGTGAATCAATGATGCAGATGAGCAGTTTCGTTTACTACACACACTGAAGCGCGTGTGACACTCGTGCCGATTTCAGCTTCTGTCGTGTCTCTAAATGAGGACATGAATACATGAACATCTCCAGACCTGCTCTGAGAGTCAGTTCCTGGGCATTTTACCCTTTGATTTGAGTAAAAATAGCGTCTCATATTCACACAGAAATATAAAGGTAGGCCTATTCACGGCAACCCGTCAAAATAAAAGTTCTGTTTAACTTGAAAACATTGTGTCAGAAATATATTTTTATTTAGTAGAATATACATACTACTGTTAAAAAGTTGTTAAAACCTTATTTTTAATAATCACACAGTATTTCATGTTTTAATTTTAATTGTAGCTAAATCTCTATTCTTTTCCAAAAAATAAAAAGTTAAATTTTCATTAATTAAAAGATAAATAATTTAATGTTTAATGCCTTCATTTGATGAGCAGAAAAAATTAAATACACCACGCAGAAAAAAAATTCAGAAGGCTATTGAAAGAATAAATAAAATGAGTTTTTATGCATTCAAATAACCAGACATGCTGAAACACAGAATTTTTTACAATAAAGGTGAGAAATAATAAAATATTTCATAGGGCCCTAAACATGTAATTTTTGTTAAACTTATAATAAATTGATGTTAAATTGTGAAAGTTTCATGATTTTAATTCATGACATGCTTTTTGATTAATACAATTAAATTTAACCATTAAAAAGGAGTCTAAAAATTTTTTTTTTTTTCTTGGAAATACATCTGAAAAAACATGGTCGTCTTATATTCTGGGTCTATATTTTGACATGTAAAATACACCTGCAACAATAGGTGGCACCAAATACGTGTAAAACGAGTGTGCCGTGAAATTCATAAACGTAATGTAGTGAATAACGTAATGTAATGTGTGTTGTAAAGATCGTGAGTGAAAACAAAAGAAAAGATTACAGCGGTATGAGACTGTCATGTTAGCCTGATGGGACCAAACTTCCTCTGTAAGTGATTTTAAAGGTGCCATAGAATGAAAAACTGTCTTTACCCTGGCATATTTAAATAATAACAGTTCTGTACATGGAAATGACATACAGTGAGCCTCAAACACCATAGTTTTCTCCTTCATATGTAAATCTCGTGATTAAAAAAGACGACTGAAAAACAGGCGAATCAGAACATAACACCGACTGTGACGCAACAGTCGGGATCACTACGCCCCCAACATTTGCATAAACCCGCACTTGTTCTAAGCCGGCCGAACCATCAGAAGCTCTGCAGGTATTGTAAATAAACAAGCGCGGACAACAGCGAAAATAACACAATAAATGTTATGTTCCAGGCCGTGCAGGGGGTGTGAAGTGCAGGGATGGGTTGGTGTCTGTATTCAGAAAGGCACAGAAAGCAAATAACGCGAGCCACTAAAGGGACATGGTTAGCTCCTTGCTAGCGGTAGCCTGTTACAGTACATAAGATTTCACTCTCAGTAAGGAGAGATGAGGATGATGGCGAATGACTTACAGATCCTGAGCACCACTGACAAGCATCTGATCTTGTGAAATGTGTGGTAAGTACTGTTGCTCCATAATGTAAACATAGTTTGTGTGATCGCGTCTCTTGAAAGTGAAACTATAACGCGATCGATGGATCGTTCAAAAGCAGTTTCAATGCCTCGCATATTAATAACGGCTCCCTGATGCCCGCGTTTTATATACAGTATAATTACCCGACGATATAACTGTGAGAGAAAGTATTTAAATATATATATTTTCCTCCCTGTGCTTCCTTCTTGCTGATGAGCCGTACTGTGAAACAGCCAATCAGAGCAGAGCTCAACATTGAGCAGCACTGTGAAACAGCCAATCAGAGCAGAGCTCCTTATTATTCATGACCTTGCCAAATAAGCCAATAACAGACCGTTTCATTCTAGGGAGAAATCCTAGGGTTGTAAATGGACATGTAAAATCGTTTCTGGAGATTTTTTTGCCCTTACCTAAGCCACATACCTTCTGTGTAGATATCAGAGAACAATTTAAAATACTGTATCAATGCATTCTATGGCACCTTTAAAACGTAACGCAGATCTGAATGCAATAAGATTTAACTTCTACTGTAAATAAAATTTTGGTAGGCTACTATGAGATGGATAGCCTAATTGTTATATAATTCAGATGGGCTACCTGTTATTTTTATGGTTTATCAAAAATTGTATATTTTTAAATGTGATTGTTGGTACAATGTAACAGTATTTACCATACTTTCAAAGCAAAAATTAATATAGGAAAAAATATGCAATATGTAAATAATTTAAGAAAGAGATGTTGTTTTGTTTCTCAGTAAAACACATGATTCGGTTTTCAAAAAGCCTTACATCTGGAAAAAGGGGGTCGTCTTATATTCGGGTCAATGCAGTAAATGGAAATAGCAGAATTTGGGGGGGGGGGGGGGTGATGTAATGTCATAAAGGATGCTTGACCCTGTAAACTGTGTTTATATCAGAACTAAAATCAGGGTTGGACTGGCTTTTCGTTTCTCACCTCAACCTGCTTTGATGTAAAAAGCGTACTAACATGTTGTGCAGCTCAGCAAACATAAAATGGAAATGCTATTCATGACCCCTTAAATTGATTTTGTTCGGTTAGTTTAATTATGATGACCAAGAGCCTTGTATAAAGTTGTGAACTGTTTTGTAGTTTACGACCAGTACAACTGTATATACAACATCAATGCTTTTACAATCTTTTTTTTTATATTTGGTAATTTTCTGTAAAATTATCCAGATCAGTCCCTTGTTATAAAATAATCACAGCAATTCAGTGTCCTATCAAATTTACTTGGAACAGATTTGCTGCTGTTGTACTTCTCAATTTAAATATAAGGCAGACATGTTCTTAATAGGTTTTGAAATATTCACTAATGAAAAATTGCTTATTGCTTGTTTACATGGTAAAAAAATTTAATAAAAGCAAAGCTTACTTTCTTTACCTTTTGTACATTTATAGACATGATTTCTACACTGTGTGTTTTCAGTTTGTATAACACTTAAAGGATGATTTTGTTTCTCTTTCAGGAAATTGATGCTGCATCACTGTTGCGACTCTATCTGAACTATGATCAGCTGGAGTCCGCAGCTGAGCTCGTGCTGGAGTACGTGGATGCTTTGCTCGGAAAGGGACATCAGTATTTTGGTATAGAGGTGTGTAGTTCTGACTACTATTACAACTTGAATAAGTATTTGATTTTTCTCACAACATTCCAAAATTAAT
Organism: Barbus barbus; assembly: GCF_936440315.1. NCBI lineage: Eukaryota > Metazoa > Chordata > Actinopteri > Cypriniformes > Cyprinidae > Barbus > Barbus barbus. The sequence continues at coordinate 2,460,379 of NC_136726.1, read as the reverse complement.
GAAAACTTTATGGTCGGTAGTAGACATGAAGCATGTTATTTGCTAAGATTTCAAATAATGAATATATATTTGCTATTCAAATTTTACAAAGTGCATTTGCAGTTTGTGGGTATATAAATGTACTTTACGACTCAATTTGTAGCAGTGAATGATGAGGTATCATACCGATCACAAGTGCAGTATGGAGTACCACAAGGCTCAGTACTAGGACTGTTGCTTTAAATGTTACCCATGGGAGAAATCATCAGGAAACATGGTGCTAGCTTTCACTGTAATGCTGATGATACTCTCAGCTCTACGTAGTTTTTCTGAAGAAACATACCAATTTGCAAAACTAATGAAATGCATAGTTGACAAACGTTTGAGGTTTTAATTTTATTGGACCAAAAACCTGTGCATGTAAAAACCTAGAACAGTGACTAATACTTGATGGCTGCTCTGTCAAGTCTTCGTCATCAACTAGGAACCTAGGTGTGCTATTTGAAAGCAACCCACTTTCCGCTGATTTTCTTTAAAGCAGTGAATGGTGCGTTTTTATGGACATTTAAACCGTGGACAAGCAGGGTTGTTGTTTGTTTGTCACTATATTTGTTATCATAGCCTTAGTCTTTAATAACACATTTAGCTTGGTACTGTTCAAAACTGTGTGCCTGTTTACTATGAAATATAAATGTATATGTAATTTGTATGTTTAATTTTCATTAAGCAGGATTTCACAATCCAGTCCTATAGAGCCTCTCATTATTATCATATTTCAGGCATCTCATAAACCGAATTTCACATGCAGGAATAGATTGATAAAAGCCCTACATTTAAAAAAAAAAAACCAGTAAAACTTCTGAAATGCAATCCTCAGTGTGTTTGTTTGCTTGATATAGACATCTAATCTTACTGGATTATTGCACTCTTTGCAAAGGAATGTTTGCAAACTTGTCATGTGCTTAAGATTTTTGTGCAGTGTATTTATTATTGTCTTTTGATTTCCTGACAGCGGCCGCTCTCTGCTACAGCATCCCTGGTATGGCTGCCTTATACATCGATCGATCAGCTCTTAAGAAACCTCAGTGAAAGTCAGATCAATGAAAAGGTGAACCATTTTTCACTTACATTTGCCATGATTCCTGAGTTCTTTATTTCATGATTACTGCATGATCGTTGCACTGCAGATGACGAATGTGATCATTTTTCACCCATTTTATCAAATATTAGCTGTTCACTCATCCATGTACAGGACTGTATCGATATTGATCGTCTGGATTACATTTTAAGAGTTTTATTTAATAAATGAATGAGACGCAAAGCACTTCATCATTTGCAGATGAATAAAAGCATGTCTGATTAGTGAAACTGTTAGGATGTAAATTGTTAATTGCATTAAAAATGTATCTCTTATTTATAGAATTTTTCATCCTTAACAAATCACTCTTAACTTCTAACGTTGAGTCTCAGAATAAGAGACTGAAGTGCAGTTAGACAAGCATCACCCTTCTCTCGACATGCACTCAAAAAATGAAATTTTGCATGTATGGTTTTGTGATGTTCTCTGGCTTCTCTGTCTACAGATGTACAAGAACCTGAAAGATAAACTAGTGGAGTATCACCGACTGGTGGATCAGAGTAGCAGAAACAGACTCATGGCCCGTTAACAGCCAGTCAAAACTGCACTACGGACGTACTTCAGATGAATAATGTTGGTGAAAAATTATGTTTGTTGGCGTGTAGTTGCGCTGAGCTGTTTGTTGCCCCATGCTGAAAATGTATTGAAAACGTATCTACATCTGCATCCATGATTTGATAATTAGTTCAGCCTCTTAAATAGAAAAATTTATTTTTATATAGACACTGTGTAAAACATCTTAAATTTTGTATGTTGTACTCTTTAAATAACTGGTGTAATTTAAATAAGAAATGCAATAAAACAGTTTTGTTTAATTGATATGTTGCAGACCTCCTAACTTCCTTTTCAGTCCAAAAATAACCTATTTTAAAACCAAGCTGCAAAATCAGCTCATTTTCTATTTGGCCAATTTGTAACATCACAGGAGAACAAACTGGTGAAAGACTAGGACCCTGATTACATTTGGAGTTAACATGTTCACCATGCTTCTGAAAAGCAGATCCAGGGATTCAGCAGGTGTTAACCTTCATTTGCCCTTTCACAAATTAAGGCCTAAAAAGGTCTTGCAGTACATTGAAGCAGAAGGATTTGAACTCAAAGGCATGACATTAAATGTTGCACGAACTGCAAAAAAAAAAAAAGAATACTTTATTCAATACCCCCCACCCCCCCCCCACCCCATTACAATGATCTAAATATCCTTAAATCCAGATGCAAATTGAACATAAAAGTTACCCCAGAATATTTTCTGAGGTGAACACAAGCACAAAGATCTGTCAGTTGGGTATGAAAACTGCAACAAACAAATATCTGCTAATTATTTGTCAATCATAAACTCCCTTCGGTCTCATGTAAATTAATTTTAAGAATCTTTAGACAGTCTATGCTTCTCCCAGAAAAAAATACTTCAGTCATTTACTGATGTAATTGCTATAAAAAGGTGTATGTATATTTGGAAGGGGGACTTAAGTTTTGTACTAGATCATGATTTGGATATGACCAGTCTCAAGAGAAATAGAAAACACAACCAAATTATTCAGTAATATTTTAAATGCATTTTAATATACAATTAATCTCTGCACACCTGACGGCAATCGATAGGTGCATAGGAGACAAAGACTGCAAAGGAAAAACAAAACATCCCGCACACTACCAAACTTTGCAAAAAGTATCAAAAACATTGTAAATAAATTTTTGTTTTTCAATACATTTTAATATAAAACATGGAGAGAACCCCATCCCAAGAAAAGACATTTCAGCCATTTCTCAGGCACACACACTGTATATTTTAAGTTTTTTTTATATATACACGAAAGGAAAACGTATAGGATAAAGGATTGCCAAATTGGAGTCATGGATATTTCTGACCATAGTGCTGGTTATCTGAATGTTAATTTAAATGAATGAGAGAAACACTTATGTTAAATAAAATTATATTTAGGATATTAAATAATTAGTCTGTAGCTGAACAAATTAAAACTAAAATAAAAAAATAGAAGATATGGATGAGAATGACAATGGATCAAAAGAGATGGAAACGAGGCAGTTTGCTTATTTCAGACCTAAGGCAGCTGGAATATGAATATTAAATGTGGATGGGGTGACATTACAACAACTAAAAAAAGTGCAAAGGAAAGTAAACAACTTTCTAAATGAAGAAAAAGAGAAAGCAAAACTACTGAGATGAGCCCAAGGGTCAATTAAGTTATTGGCAAGATGGCTGCGTAATATTTTTCTCTCTCTTTATCTTCAGCAGAAAAGAGAAGTGAATGACTCAGATTCTCGCGAGAAGTGAATCACATTTATTCTGTTTCATCTGCTGTTGCTACTGATGCTACACTTTCATGTGTATGTGCTGCATAGTTATTCATGAATTCAGGATCAACGCTTGAGATGACAGAGAAAACTGATGATCAGAATCATGGTGCCAACAAGGCCCGAGTGTTTTTAATACAAAAAAAGCAAAATTGGATGCCCGTGGTCTTCTGGCCCTCAGACGACACTGCATCACTCATTGGCATGATTATGTCATTGACATTACTAAATGGGCCCAGGAATACTTCCAGAAACCACTGTCGTAAACACAATCCGCCGTGCCATCTGCAGATGCCAACTAAAGCTCTATCATGCAAAAAGGAAGCCATATGTGAACATGGTCCAGAAGCCCCGTCGTGTCCTGTGGGCCAAGGCTCATTTAAAATGGACTGTTTCAAAGTGGAAAAGTGTTCTATGGTCAGACGAGTCCAAATTTGACATTCTTGTTGGAAATCACGGACGCCGTGTCCTTCGTGCTAAAGAGGAGGGAGACCTTCCAGTGTGTCATCAGCGTTCAGTTCAAAAGCCAGCATCTATGATGGTATGGGGGTGCATAAGTGCATACGGTATGGGCAGCTTGCATGTTTTGGAAGGCACAATGAATGCTGAAAGGTATATAATGGTTTTAGAGCAAAATATGCTCCCCTCCAGACAACGTGTATTTCAGCAGGACACTGCAAAACCACATACTGCAGCTATTACAACAGCATGGCTTCATAGTAGAAGAGTCTGGGTGATGAATTGGCCTGCCTGCAGTCCAGATCTTTCACCTCATTTGGTGCATCATTAAATGAAAAATAAGTCAAAGACAACCACAAATTCTTTAGCAGCTGGAAACATATCAGCAAGAATGGGTCCAAATTCCAACACCAAAACTCCAGAAACCCATAACCTCAATGGCCAGACGTCTTCAAAATGTTTTGAAAAGAAGAGGAGATGCTACAACATGGTAAACCCCGTCCCAAGTATTTTGAGACCTGAAGCAGGCATGAAATTTGAAATGAGCTAATTTTGTGGATAAAATTGTAAAATTTCTCAGTTTTATCATTTGTTATGTCATCTATGTTCTATTGTGAATAAAATATTGGTTCATGTGATTTGAGAGTCTTTTAGTTTTCATTTCATTCAACTTTTAAAAAAATGTCCCGACATTTCCAGAATTCAGGTTGTAACTCTGCTACGCTCTCCAGCCTAAAACATTCACCCAGTAGTACGGTTAGTTTTAGGCTGGAGAGCGTAGCAGAGTTACAACCTGAATTCTGGAAATGTCGGGACATTTTTTTTAAAAGTTGAATAAAATGATTAGTAAATGCTGTAGAAGTGTTCATTCTTAGTTCATGTTAACTAATGTTAGCCTAACTAATGAAGTTTTTCCAAAATATTGTTCAAATTGTTACTGCCTTTCATTACTATTTTGGAATAAATGTAAAAATGCATACAACACTATGAAATGTATAATAATTATTTAAAATATTAAATAAAATAAAAATAGTTAATAAAATACAAAATATAATTATTTTTGTTCTCTCTGATTATATTATGTTTATTTAACCAAGAAAATGCGAAAACATTAAGTGTAACAGGCACATGAATTTATATATATAGCATATAACTGCCTCCTCATTTTAAAACACCACCGCACGCCACTGATGTAAACATGACCAAACTAAAGTAAGTCTCTAAATAATATCGATCATCTTATTTTGATCATTATTGGCTCCTGTAGATGGACATCATAATTGCGAAGCAGGTAAAGGGAAGCATTGTTGCTGAGAAAAACATTTGTCAAGTCAAGTCAGCTTTATTTATATAGCGCTTTTAACTTTATTTATAGTGCTTTTAACAATACAGATTGTGTCAAATCACTTAACAGTATCAAATTGGAGGATAGAGTGTCAGAAATGTATAAAAGTAAGATTAAACACTCAATTTTCAAAGTACTCGTTTCAACATTTCCGCTTGAGATTAAAGTGGGGGTATGTGACCACAATTAAGAACCATACAATTATACTACATTCCCTTTGAAAAGGTTATAGACGTTTATACAGGAAATATGTTTGCACAACAGAAATATGTATCAGTATAACAAACACCTAATACTGAAATCCTCTCTTCTAAATATATTGATACCACTCTATACTTTTTCATTGTTTTTTAGATGTGTAGAACTTGGTCGAAAACAACACACACACACACACACAGACCTATTAACAGGACAGCATATTCCGGAGAAAGTTGCTCTTTTCACTATCTGTGGCCGTAAAATTAATTAACGACTAGCACCGCGCCCAAGCATCCTGCTCTGTTCTCCTGAACGTCTCACGAGACCCCTAAAACAAAGGATATATGTGTGGAAAAATCTGGAATGTATTTAAAGCAGGACTTCACGGTTGTTTCTTATCACTTAAGCATAATTCAACCAGAAACAGGACGAAGACCTTGGCATCTGGAAAGGCTCCAGCACAGACCCTCTCGGATATCTCCTGACCATTAACGCATAAATTCAATGATGTTATCAACCTTCAGAGACGGTTTTACAATTGACGTCCGAGCTAAGGAAATCTCCAGATCTTCACAAATGTGATATTCTCATGTTTCGGACAACTCTCCTCTCTCCTCCTCACATTCCAGACGAAACGCGACTTTTCTTCTTATTAACAGACAAAGAGACTCAAATCTTGCTTAACAAATTCTAATTGTTCCTGCTATTAAAGCAATATACTCAAAAGCAATATATTTTGATAAATATATCAGGTTGTATTTCATGAAATTAAGCTTGCTGTGTTATTGGAATCTATGGTAATGTTGTAATCTTTTAATGTCTAATTGTTCCCGATCACTATTGTTTAGTTTCACATGCTTGGTCTGATTATTTAGAATTTAGGATCGTTTAATCTATGCCTTAACCACGTAATAGATAAAATTGATATATATACTTTGGGTATGCAAAATACTTGGTGTTTGAGTTCGAATGAAAGCTAGTTGCGTCAGCAATAATTAAGAGCGAAGACAGACAGGTTTTCTGTTTGAAATTCCCTCAGGGCAAAGTTTTCAGTAACTAGCAAAAGAGTGCTGGTTTAAGCTTTCTTCAAATTCATTGCCGTTTGTGTGTTATGTATTCTGTTTTGTGCTATTTTAGCTTAGTAGTGTCGTAGAGTAGCAAATAAACTTAAAAAAAAGAACAAATAAATCTTTGTCTGGTGCTATGTGATTTTCAAGTCTTAAACGATTTGCCAAAGATGGCATTACCTATGCTAAACTTACCTAGTTCAGTATTACTGTGGCCACGGGAATAAAACTGAATTGATAAGAGATAACGTACTGATTTTAACATTTGCTGGACAAGTCGTTAATGAGGTATCGTTAACAAGGTATAAATTGGACGTTTTGATTAATATCGATTAATCATGTAAATATCAATATCGAATCTTAAGAATAGATTCCCTAAAAGCTAAATTAAAATAAGGGCTAATCCTTTACAACGATTCTCAGAATCCGGTCAATCATGTCGCGAGTGTTTGCTGGAAAACATGAACAAATACATTATAAGATAATAAAAGGATAATCCTTCTACAAGAGTTTGTTTAAACTGAGATTGTGATGTACTGCAGAGATTTTTCTGCTCTGTCTATAAAGTGCCCATGAGACACAAGCATCCCCCGATCTAACGGTTTCTCCGTTACATGTACATCTATGTCATTTAGAACACAAAGTTGCACATTACAAGTTGAAGATATTGTGGAAACACTATTTTCTTTGTATGCGTCTCTAAACAGGTCTTTGTTAAATAAATCACAGACGTCATGTAGTTAATTCATTGAAAGGTGCACGTTTTTGACCGTTTTAGACGGTCTGCTCCAGCACACAGACACGTTTCAGGTATTCATCTGAACAAAAGGTTTGATCCTGGGGAAACACGCACAACAGTGGCTGTGTTTTGTCATGATTGTCTTCATAATTGATCCGGTTTTATTAAAACATTGCGGCGCGAAGTTGCAAATGCAAGCGAACTGAGATTTCATTACTGAGATAACCATTACCCCGTCTAAATACTGTAAAGCTGATTAAAGCCACTCGGCTTTATATCAAGCTGATGTAAAGCTTCTTTGACACAATTTACATTGTTAAAAGCACTATACAAATAATAGTGACTTGACTTGACGCGCTTGCACACACACACACCAGAGGTGTCAAGTAACGAAGTACAAATACTTCGTTACCTTACTTAAGTAGAAATTTTGGGTATCTATACTTTACTGGAGTAATTATTTTTCAGGCGACTTTTTACTTCTAATCCTTACATTTTCACGCAATTATCTGTACTTACTCCTTACATTTTAAAAATAGCCTCGTTACTCCTATTTCATTTCGGCTCGTTTTCATTCCGGCATGTCATCGTCATGGGCGTTGCTAGGTCATTTTTAGGCAAGTAGAGGTTTTAGGGGGGCTTTAGCACCCCTAAATTTCTGCTCAGCCCCCCTAAAAATCTTGCGATTCTTCCCCTTTAAATGTGAAACAGCAGCAGACTTCGGCTCCTCATCTTTCTGCGCGTTCTTCAATCCACAGACTGCGGTGCGCAGAGGAGAGGACAAGGTGTGTGTTTATCGATAGATTGTTATAATATCTACATCTGTGCAGTTCTTTGTCTTAAATACAGTTTACAAAAAGTCATGGGAGAGCAATCGGTTTCCAATCTTCTGTAAAGTTTTCGCTGCATTCACCACTCATCACACCACAGTAACAAAAGCACTAAACAGTATCAAATTGGAGGATAGAGTGTCAGTAATGTATAAAAATAAGATTAAACACTCAATTTTCAGTTAAAGGCATTGCATTATTGAATTCAGAGATGTCATTGTCTAGATCAGTTTAGTTTAAATAGTATCTGCGAAATCAAATCACAAGGAAATCGAACCACAAATGAATCAAACTCAGACCACATCTGGAGGTGGTTCTGTTTACGGTACGGTTCACTCTTAGGTCCTTTTAGGGGGGTCTGAGATCACTTGTTTGTTCACATATACGAGCTGAACCGCTCTGAGAGCATTAATTTGGAGGGCTCAAAAGCAGCCCAGCTAGGAATGTTATTGTTTTGAGAATGTTCCGAGAACATTAAATATGTTCTGGTAATGTTTTAAGCGGCAAGTTTTATTTCAGTTCCCAGAATATTCTCCTAAAAGTTAGGATAACATTCTCTAAAAACATTCTACAAATGTTTATTGATGACATTCTTAGAACATTATCCCCTAACTTTCTAATAAAGATTTAAGCGGGAAGCTTCCCATTGGATATTGAATGTGGACTCAAATGTTGCTCAGATGTCAAATTTTGGTTGAAAGTGAAAACCCAACCTTTGTTTGATGAAGCTCCAACTTCATTAAATAACTGTCACCATATACGGGACGCCTAACTTTACTTCAATATATAACCATTAAATCCTAATCTAATCATGACAAACTATATATTGTTGGAAAGGTCCAAGACTCCTAAATAGATATTTTACCACTGTTTGTTGTTAAAAATTATGTAGGAGCAGTAGTAGATTCATTTATGACAAGAGCGCACCTCAAAACATATACACCATAGCAGGAGCTCGGACCTTTGACACAAAAATTCTATTCGTTTCCTTTTTTCCCATCATGTTTTAGTAATCATTATATATTATATATCATTTGAAATCTTAAAATCTCAAAATTCATCTTGTGAAAACCGTTTTGAAATCGGATATTGCCTCACCATAAAAATGGTACTTTAAAATATTTTAGCAGACTCCTCCCCCTTAGTGGGAGGTGTCATATTCCAAATATATTACGGTCTTATAGAATCAAAACATTTTATAATCTTGACAAAATACATATCATCGGAAAGGTCTGAGTTGCAAGATTCCATATTTGGTTATTTTGTGATTGGAGTAATAGTGGGAGAGAAATTGATACATTTGTGACAGAAAAGTACATAAAAAAATTATATGGGGTTTGAATGGCACACGGTGGCTGTTTGTGGTATAACTCCTAAACAAAATTGCATAGTAAGCTCAATTTTTTTATATCAACTTCAAATTTGGAAAACAACTTTAGACATATGGCTTTAATTTTATGCCAAACTTGGATTAAAACATATTTTGTAAAATATTTATTTTATATAATATATATATATAATAGTACCGTGCATGTTATTTACAGTAAATTTAAACTTTTATAACTTTTTTTTTACTTTAAATTTTTGAAATTATTGTCTTCTTTAAAACGAGACCAACCCTAGGTCTGTATTCAAAATCCTAGGTCTGTATTCTGTATTTGAAAGTAATAGTTTGGTTTAATGTCACCATTGTGGTGATCAGTGTTTGCTTTAGTTGGGCAGTTTGAGTCTTGGCTTTTCAGTGTTTTTCTTTAGCTGCTATAGCTATGTTTGTTATGGCAAAAACAGCAAGTGAATGTGATTAGATGATGCTGGTTGCTTGCTAAAGATTAGGAAATCATGTCGCAATCACTAGTTGAAGATTATCTAGCTTCAACTAGTCTATGATATTAGCTGCACATTATGTATTATAGCAATCCAGATCCAGCAGAATTTTAATCAGATCATTTCACGAATTTAAAAGAAAAAAAACCTCTTTGTCACACAAACATGAAGAATCAGTATATGAATCTCAACAATGGTGACATGCTTCATGCTGCAATGCATTCTGGGTGAATCATACAAAACTCATCATTGGCTCCCAGAATGCATTACGGCATGAAGCATGTCACCATTGTTGAGATTCATTCACTGATTCTTGATGTCAAATGTCCAATGAGTTTTAAAAATTAAAGATAGAAATACAGATTATCTGATTAAAACACTGTTGGATCTTACACTGCTGAAATGCATTACTACACTCACTAATATGAAATTAGCAGCATAGCTTAGACTCTAAAAGATCAGTTGGTCAAATCATTAAATGATGATATATTTAACATTAACAAGTAGCCAACATCATCTGATCACATTTTCTCTTGCTGTTTTTACCATAGCAAACAAAGTTACAGCAAATAAATAAGTCTTGACACTGAAAAGTTTGAGTCAAACTGCCCTACTACTGATCACAACAGAACAATTCTGAACAATGTGAACAATCTGCACAGTCTAGTGTGATGGGAAGCTTTCTTAGAACGTTAGAGGATAATGTTCTAACAATGTTATCAATAAACATTTTAGAAAGTTTTTAGAGAATGTTATCCTACCTTTTATCAGAATATTCTGGGAACTAAAATACAACTTGCTGCTGAAAACATTCCCAGAACATGAAAAATTTCTAGATGGGAAGCGCTAAGATGATTTAAATATACCATTTAATATGAGATATATCTGTGAACACCTGTGTGGCAAAAATGTCCCAAACACAAATTTGTTGACTGAGCGGGTAGGCATGCATCTTAGACCTTTCCTTAAATGCTGTGGCAAATAATCTCATAATTATGGCATGCATTGTTTTTCTAAATTAAGGAAGCTTTTTTTTTTTTTTTAAGATTTCGCATATATTTTATTTATGATGATCAGCAGTTATTTTTAATAGTCAACTTATTTTGGGTTATCAGTCATCAAAGCTTGGTAAACACTGCTGGTAGGCATAATTTATCAAGGGAACAGTCTAATAGCCAATTATAGTGTGAAGGGGCATTACTGCCTCTCACATGACTTTTCTCTATTCATTCTCAATAACCTCCAACCAAACCCACAGCTCACTTTAAATATGTTCAAGTAAAACATTAAATAGCTCGCTCCTGGGCACAATGTATAACAAGCCCTGCATTAGAAAAAAAAAGAAAATATTTTTACACAACTAATTTTGTAATGTTTTATTTTTGTATTATTAATTATTTTACCACACAACGCCCCTATAGATAGATAGATATAGATAGATGCACATTATTTGATTACAGTATGCTTACTTAAATCAAACATTAAGGCTTTTCTCTTTAGATTTGCTTCTTCATTTGAAACTAGGGTTAATATGTAAACTCTTCACTAACTAAGCAATGAAGATGCCCAAAAGAACGTTGCACTTTGATAAAGCCTCAGATTTGCTGAGTCACTGAATACATAGAGTGGTCCTGCGAGCCTGGAGCAAGAGTCCACCTGACACTGTTACGATAGACAACTGAGATCAGATCATTACGCTGACAAGCCCTAAAACAAAGCTTCCTTAACTGTCATTTAACTTATTTGAATTATCTGAGCTGGAAATTTAAAAAGAATGGAAATAAAAAGGTATCCAAATGATGGCTGTTGTGAAAGATTACATTTAGATGTCTGTGTTGATGAGCGCACCCCTCTGCATGGGATATTAGAACTTCTTAAGAAACTGAGGCCAGAGTTGAAACCAGAAGATATTCAGATCAAGGCAAGTCCATCATTAAACTTAAATACATTTTATGTTTTAACATAATTTAAAACATGATTTTAAAATACTTAGTTTTGTGTTTTATGTATGAGACCCAAATTGACTGAAAGACAACGTGTTTTAAATTTCAGGTTTTTTTACCTCTTAATTCATTTTCAATTATTTCCATAAAAGATGGCCTGCTGACTCTGGAGGACAATATAATTAATTTCCATTCATACAATGATGTTTAATTATCCAAATTAACTTGACATTGCATTCAAGGTATACGTATGATCAGTTTATACATTCCCTGGGAATCATGGTGTCATGCTACTGTCATGTTCATATTGTTGATTAGTTCTATTGATTCTCTCTGTCCCTCTCTGTCGTGCTGCTGAGAGGTTTGCGATTGTTTTTTAAATCTTACTTTCACTCTCTGTTGTTTAAAATGATAATATATAACTTTAATTAAAAACACGTTGTATAACTTTAATTTAAAACGCGTTGTCTTTCAGTCAATTTGGGTCTCATACATAAAACACAAAAATGTATTTTAATGAAGAAGATGGCGCCGCTGTGTTCGGACGCCGTTAGGTTCGCTCCACTGAGAATTTGCTTCTACCTTCCTTTTTACTTAGTTTTACTTTCTCTTTTTACACATCTCACGTCGGCACTGATCACCTACAACATAGAAACACTTTTGGACATTGGAAACCGCTACACCAACCTGTTTCAGGACACTTTATCCACGAATCCTGCGTGGCCTCTGGAGATTCTTCGGAACGCGGAGATAAACAACACCCCCCGAGGCGACGGATCAAGAAACACCGCGGGAAGCGCTCTGGAATTCGAGTCAGACTCAGGAAAAGGGCTCACAGTCCTCCTCTCCCAAGCATTCTCCTCGCTAATGTCCAATCCTTGGAGAATAAGATGGACGATCTTAGAGCCAGGATTAGTTTCCAACGGGACATTAGGGACTGTAACATCCTTTGTTTGTCAGAAACGTGGCTTTCGTCCTCGGTCCCGGACACTGCTGTAATGCCGAGTGATAACTTCTCTGTCTTTCGGACGGACAGAACAGCAGAGGCCGGTAAATCCAGGGGTGGAGGAGTATGTTTCATGATCAACAAGAAATGGTGTGACCCCAGGAATATCTCCATTCTGTCGCGTTCCTGCTCGCCTCATCTGGAACATCTTTCCATTATCTGCCGCCCATTTTATCTGCCCCGGGAGTTTTCATCGATCATTGTTACTGCTGTGTACATTCCACCACAGGCGGACACTGGCTTGGCTTTGTCTAAACTTCACGATGTGCTCAGCGGCCACATTAACAAACATCCTGACGCTGCCTTCATCATCGCGGGGGACTTTAACAAAGCCAACCTCAAGCAGGTCATGCCGAACTTTTACCAACATGTATCCTGTCCAACTAGAGGACCAAACACACTGGATCATTGCTACACTCAGTTCAAGGATGCCTACAAAGCCCGCTCACTACCGGCTTTTGGCAAATCGGACCATGCCGCCATCTTTCTAACACCGAGATACAAACAAAGGCTCGTTCAGGAACCTCCGGTGCAGAGAGTAGTGACGCGCTGGTCCTCCCACTCAGAGACTATGCTGCAGGCGGCGCTTGATGACGTCGACTGGGACATGTTCCGGGCGAGTTCTTCTGACGTCAGCGAGTTCACGGATGTAGCATTAAGCTTCGTAAACACGCTAACCGAGCAAGCTACAGAAACAATAACGATAAGGACATTCTCCAATCAGAAACCGTGGGTGGACAGAACAATCCGTGCCGCGGTTAACACACGCACCGCCGCTTACAATGAGGCTCTTCTGTCTGGGAATACGAGCGAGTACAAAGCATCGTGCTATGCTCTCCGACGCGCAGTAAGAGCCGCCAAACACAGATACAGAGAGAGAATTGAGTCTCATTTCCAGCTCAACGACTCTCGACGGATGTGGCAGGGACTGAGGACCATCTGTGACTTCGGAAACAAATCCTCCGCGGAGGTGAGAGCAGATCCGTTGCTGGCCGACGAGTTAAACATCTTCTACGGCCGCTTCGATGGCAACAGCGGTGGCGCGTTTCTGCCGACCAGCGCGTCTGGAAGCAACAGGCAGAGCAGCGATGATCCTGTAATCACCGTGTCGGAGGATGAGGTTCGGAGGGCGCTAAAGAGAGTGAACGTCAGGAAAGCAGCCGGACCTGATGGGATAACCGGCCGTGTTCTGAGGTCCTGCGCCGATCAGCTCGCTGGTTTGTTCACTTCTATCTTTAATGAGTCCCTTGCTACCGCCGTGGTTCCCACCTCATTCAAAAAATCCATCATTATCCCTGTGCCAAAGAACAATAAACCCTCTTGCCTGAATGACTATCGCCCAGTTGCCCTCACATCTATAGTCATGAAGGTTTTTGAGAGACTTGTAAAGAGCCACATTTGCTCCTCCATCCCTGATACTCTGGACCCTCTTCAGTTTGCCTATCGCCCAAACAGATCCACGGACGATGCCATTTCTCACGTTCTCCACTCTTCCCTCACACACTTGGGTAGCAACAATGGAAATTATGTAAGGCTGCTATTCATTGACTATAGCTCAGCTTTCAACACTATAGTCCCCATCAAGCTGGCATCTAAACTCACAGACCTCGGCCTAAACTCCTCACTCTGTGACTGGATTCAAGACTTCCTCACCGGCAGACCTCAAGTGGTGAAAGTTGGCCAGTTCACCTCAAACTCCATCACTCTGAACATAGGAGCCCCACAGGGCTGTGTCCTGAGTCCCCTGCTCTACTCTCTCTACACGCATGACTGCGTGTCCTCTCACAGCTCCACATCTATTGTCAAATTCGCTGATGATACTGTGGTTCTGGGCCTCATCTCCAACAACGATGAGACCGCATACTTGGACGAGGTAGAGAGACTCACATCATGGGGCCAGGACAACTGTCTCTCTCTGAATGTGAGCAAAACTAAAGAGCTGATCATGGACTTCAGGAAGAGACAGCAGCAGCCCTACACACCTCTTATGATCAGTGGGACCCCTGTGGAGAGGGTGAGTAGCTTCAAGTACCTCGGTGTAAACATCTCCGAGAACCTGACTTGGACTACACACATCCAAACTCAGGTAAAGAAAGCCAGGCAAAGACTGTACCATTTGCGACAGCTGAGGAAATTCAGGGTCTCACCAGCAATCCTGAAAACTTTCTATTCAGGGACCATAGAAAGTGTATTGACTCAGTGCATCTCAGTGTGGTATGGAAACAGCTCCAATCAGGACTGCAAAGCACTACAGAGAGTTGTGCGCTTAGCTGAGCGCATCTCAGGGCCTGCTCTCCCCTCTCTGCAGGACATCTACCTCAAACGCTGCAAAAATAGAGCTGTCAAAATAATCAAGGACTCAAATCACCCTGGTAACCAGCTATTCACTTTGCTTCCATCTGGTAAGCGCTTCCGTAGCCTGATGGCAAAAACTGAGAGACTTAGGAGGAGCTTCTTCCCCCAGGCCATCAGGCTCCTAAACTCTAACTCTGTGTCATAACATCACTTGACTCCATGTAAATATCACCATATCAATAAGCTATTCATAATTTTTCTCTACCTCATATTGCTGCTATTATATACCCTGTACAACTTTTTTGCACATTATTTTGCACATTCCTCTTAGTACTATTTAAGTCAACAACATACTGACCTGCACATTTATATTTATATTTTTTATCTATCTTTTTATTTTATTCTTTTTATTTTTTATTTTTTATTTTTTTTTTCTACTTTTCTTCTCTTAATATTTGTATACTTTATAATTGCACTGTCCTTGGAGCGGACCTGACCTACATTTCACTGCTGGTTATACTCTGTATAATTGTGTATGTGACGAATAAAACTCTTGAATCTTGAATCTTGAACTTAATTCCCACCATATTTCTGGTATTATCTATCAAACTAATTTGATCGTTCGCTTTTTAAAACCGCGAGTGCAGCGCGTTAGCATTCATTAACCGGTTAGCTTGTCACTCGCGGTTCCATTCGCGTTTCTATTCGCACCTATTATTGTTTTCTTTTTTCTTGCTCCATTTTTCATGAGTTCATCAAACAACAGTGGTAAGCGAATCATTCTTCAATCACGGTGAGTAATGGCTTCTTCCCCTGCTATTGTTGTTTGCACTGTTTGCCACATGTACAGTTTATCTCTCTCTGTCTGCGATGAGGGATTCACATGTGATAAATGCAGGGAAATAGTTAGGCTGACAGAGAAGATTTCAGAACTAGAGACAGAACTTTAGTTGAGGACAGTAAGAATGTGAGGGCTGTAGATACTTCTTTGGATGTGACTAGCTCAGGGAGTCCTGTATTGTTCGGTTCCGGTTGAGCCCGTGCAGCAGGGCAGCTGGGTGACTGTGAGGCGGCCTAGTCGCAGGTCAAAACACTGCTCTTCCGTTCCGATCAGACCATCAAACAGGTTCTCCCCACTCAGTGACGCACCCACTGAGAAACCTGATGAAAGCGCTCTAGTTATTGGCGATTCTATTGTACAGAACATGAAAATAGAGACACCAGCCACCATAGTCCAATGTTCACCGGGAGCCAGAGCGTCTGACATCTTGGCAAATTTAAAAGTGCTGGTTATTCACATTGGCGCTAATAATGTTCGACTTCGCCAGTCGGAGATCACTAAATATAACATTAAAGAGGTGTGTGAACTTGCAAGTACGATGTCAGACACTGTAATATGCTCTGGTCCACTCCCTGCTTACCGGGGTGATGAGATACATAGCAGACTGTCGTCACTCAATGGCTGGATCTCTAAGAGGTGCCCGCAGAATAACATAGGTTTCATAGACAACTGGAAGAATTTTGGGGCAGACATGACCTGTTGAAAAGAGATGGTCTTCATCCCTCTTGGGGTGGTGCCGCTCTTCTCTCTAGAAATATAGTCTTACAGACATAGTCTTAGAGTTTGTACTTGACTAACTGGGGCACAGGTCAGGAAGTAGACAGACTGGCTAAACCGACCGTCTGCTAGCCGCCTCACGTCACAGAAGCCAGTTAATTCTCAGCACACAGAGACTCTTTCACCTAGATCTCACACTATAGAGACTGTGTCTGTTCCCCGAACTAGAAAATACAGAAAACATCCAAACCAAAGTAAGAGTAACAATTTAATTGATGTTCAACAAATAAAAAACAGATATAATACAGATAAACAAATGATAAAGCTTGGCCTATTGAATATTAGATCCCTTTCTACAAAAGCACTTTTTGTAAATGATATGATCACTGACCATGAACTAGATGTGCTTTGTTTGACAGAAACCTGGCTAAAACCAGATGACTACATTACTTTAAACTAGTCTACCCCCCAAGATTACAGTTACAAACATGAATCGCGTCCAAAAGGTAAAGGGGGAGGTGTTGCCACAATTTATAGCAATATTTTCAGTATTTCTCAGAGGTCGGGTGTGCATTCAAAATGCCATCAATAAAATGCACCTGTGTTCATTGTCCATAACATACGCCTGCCCATACCATAACCCCACCGCCACCATGGGCCACTCGATCCACAACGTTGACATCAGCAAACCGCTCACCCACACGACGCCATACACGCTATCTGCCATCTGCCCTGTACAGTGAAAACCGGGATTCATCCGTGAAGAGAACACCTCTCCAAAGTGCCAGATGCCATCGAATGTGAGCATTTGCCCACTAACTGCAGTCAGGTCGAGACCCCGATGTGGACGACGAGCATGCAGATTAGCTTCCCTGAGATGGTTTCTGACAGTTTGTGCAGAAATTCTTTGGTTATGCAAACCGATTGCTGCAGCAGCTGTCCGGGTGGCTGGTCTCAGACGATCTTGGAGGTGAAGATGCTGGATGTGGAGGTCCTGGGCTGGTGTGGTTACACGTGGTCTGCGGTTGTGAAGCCGGTTGGATGTACTGCCAAATTCTCTGAAACGCCTTTGGAGATGGCTTATGGTAGAGAAATGAACATTCAATTCACGGGCAACAGCTCTGTTAGACATTCCTGCAGTCAGCATGCCAATTGCACGCTCCCTCAAAACTTGCGACATCTGTGGCATTGTGCTGTGTGATAAAACTGCACATTTTAGAGTGGCCTTTTATTGTGGTCAGCCTAAAGCACACCTGTGCAATAATCATGCTGTCTAATCAGCATCTTGATATGCCACACCTGTGAGGTGGATGGATTACCTCGGCAAAGGAGCAGTGCTCACTAACACAGATTTAGACAGATTTGTGAACAATATTTGAGAGAAATAGGCCTTTTGTGTACATATAAAAAGTCTTAGATCTTTGAGTTCAACATGAAAAATGGGGGCAAAAACAAAAGTGTTGCGTTTATAATTTTGTTCAGTGTATTTACAAATCTGTTATATCATTACGATATAATATAAATATTTTTTTAATAATTTTATCGATAAGCAATTTACATTTTTAGACACCTTAATCCCCCAAACCCAAACAAACGCATTTAATAACGAATATAAAACATAATACGTAATAGACAGAAATATGCAAGGAAATTACCATTTTAGTAACAACAGCATTACAAAAAAATATTTTGTGTCGCTAATCCCACTCCTACCTTTAAACCTAACCACAGCCATTTCTTACAGTAACGTAATGCTATAAATAAAATCATGAAGGACAGACAAGTGCAATCCCAATAATTTACTGCACAAATGTCAAAAACATTACCAAAAGTAGTCCAAATGATGATGCGTTGCAGCCGCAGGTGAAATGATCGATGGAAATATTATTCAGATTACCGTCCCGATCCACTCCGTGAAAGCTTGCATCATTCAAACGCACCTCACCAGAAGGACGGCATGACGCAATCTGTGACGAAGCAGGCGAGGACCAATGAGCGTTCGATTTTACTGCTGTAGTCATTTGAAGAGGCAAATTTTGAATTTTGAACGAACGCGTCAGCACGGGGTTTGATCGGGTGTGTCTCACTCGAACTGGAATGTGAAGCTGCGGCTCTTTGATCACCCCCTGGTGACTGGCTGCAGTACAGGTCATAAACTCCGCCCTCTCCATGTAAACGAATGGGACTTGAGTCATAACAAAAAAATTAATTACACTTCCAATACAATTTTCCAAAATATGATTTTGGTCATTTAAGGTAGTTGTTATCACGCTGATATATGTTCAATTGTTCGTTTTTGTGGTAAGTATGATTTTAGCTAGTAATTTGATGCTATAAAAACGGGGCGTGTCGTTATGGTTGATTGGGTCTGCGGGAGTTTGGGCGGGAGTTTGGTTCCGCGGCTCCGCCTCACGACTCTA
Source organism: Barbus barbus (assembly GCF_936440315.1). Taxonomy (NCBI): domain Eukaryota; kingdom Metazoa; phylum Chordata; class Actinopteri; order Cypriniformes; family Cyprinidae; genus Barbus; species Barbus barbus. Next base: position 2,441,262 of record NC_136726.1, on the reverse strand, counting down.
CTGCGCAGACTCGGGCTCCAAACGAATCTCTACTGCGCAGACTCGGGCTCCAAATGACGTCATTTACTCAAAATGGCAGCGGCCATACTGAGATGTATTCGCTTCACTTTTCTATAATGGAAGGAAGCGGAGACCCGTCGTCCATCTTTTTTTACAGTCTATGGGAAGGAAGCGGAGACGCGTCGTCCATCTTTTTTTACAGTCTATGGTTTTGATGTTTACAAGGTCGCTGAGGATGGATGAAGATCGCTGAATAAACGGCTGAATTTGTGTCTGTTCCTCGCAGTCATATGAATTCAGAAGACTTGGATTACAGCGCACAAATAAAATTGATTTCAGTTAGATGCAGTGTTCCAGTTAGAAGACGTTTCAATCCACAAATCACCCACATTTACCATAGTTTTACTATATTTACCATAGTTTTACTATGGTAAATATATTCATATTGAGTATTATTATGTTAAAGGAGTAATGGAATATAATTACATTATTTTGTGAATCAGTCTATCAGTTGATGTGGATTTGCCTTTAGGCTACTGTTTTCAATGCAAACACCATAGAAACCTATAGTTAGGCTACTTTTTTACCATGGTAATGAGGTGCTGTACTTTTGGTTATGTATAAAAAATGAGGCTGTTTTCACAATGGTACTGTCAAATGTACATCTGCATCCCAACTCAAAAGCAATAAAAGTTCAGGAACAGTGTTTTCAGCCTTTTTTATATATATATATATATATATATATATATATATATATATATATATATATATTATATAAAAATATGGCATGCAGCTTCAAACAATGGCATAAATCTGTTCAAAATAATTGTTATTAATAATCGCAATTACAATCTCAAGGGAATAATCGACAATTATAATTTTTGTCATAATCGTGCAGCCCTAATGTGAAGGCAACATTATGTCTGCAGGAGGGTAGCTCTCTTGGAGAACCTTAGTCTTTACTGAGTAAGAGCGTCTTAGCTCTTTATTTGACCTCTTTTATGCTTGGCACCTTAATTGCAACTTGTAGCTATAATTACTATTATTGTTTTAATTATCCTAGGCTTTCACTGAGGGCATCACTAACCAATTAATGGGCTGCTATGTGGGCTCCCTGATCCAAGACCCTGTTTTACTGGTGAGGGTTTATGGACAGATGACTGACCTTTTTATGGACCGAGATAAGGAAATGGAGATGTTCCGGGTGCTACACAAACATGGCTGTGGTCCGGAACTGTACTGCAGTTTTACCAATGGTATCTGCTATGAGTTTGTCAAAGGAGTTGTGCTGGACGACACACTGCTTAGACAGCCGTCTGTTTACAGGTCTGAGCCTTTACCGCACACACACAAACACACGAAAGACACATGCACTCACAGTGCTTGTGGAGTATTATTAACGAATTCTCATATATATGATTGTGTGTTAATAAATGCTCTCATGGCACAAGATGGCTGAGTGAAGGTAGATTTGGCTACCTAAAATACTTTAGCTAAATGAAAGCTAATGTTTGTTTGTTTTTTTTTTTAGTAGTATTTCAGTTTCTCAATATGCTTAATTGAAATTGCCTTTTCATTGACTGCAGATTGATTGCAACAGAAATGGGGAAAATCCATTCCATAAAGTCTGGAGAAACTGGAAACAGTTCACCTGTTCTGTGGTCTAGATTGTCCCAGTTCCTTAATCTGGTCCAGAGTTCTGATGCTCCTGAACAGCAAAAGTAAGTGAACATCAGTGTTATTAAACACTATAATCACAAACTCTACCTGAATAACTGAATGTATTTATATTTGAAAGAGCATAATTTCAAATGCTCTGTATAGGATAAGTGGTTTGGAAAATGAATGGATGAGTGCATGGTTTATCTCAATTTTGATGTTAAAAAGTAAATTAAACAGGATTGCAACATTGTTATTGTTTCATATTATTACCTTTTTAAAATTATTAGCCAAATAACAGATCATTCTTTCAGAGCGGTTTTACATTAATTTATATTATAAGTCAACATCTTCATGAAATTAGCAGAGGAAGTTGAAGTAAACAAATTCTGTAATCTTCCTCTTTGCAGTTGATTTTGCAGCACAAATATCTGCCATGTCAAGTCCGTGGTCCCTAAATTATTCATAAACACAGCTATTTTGGTAGTTTATTGCTCACTCCAACAATCAAACATTTCAAAGACCCACACCAACTGCATCAAGCCAGTGAGTTAATGGAGTGAACTGCTTTGACCAGTTCAGGCCGATTAGTGGATCAATCATTGGTATTATGAGCTAATTCATTAAAAAAAGGAGAAGAAAAAACATTTATAAAAATTACTTATAACTAATTACTAAATTACTAATTTCTAGGGCTGGGCAAGTTAACACGATATCGCGTTAGCACATTAATTAATTAACACCGACAATTATTTTATCGCACATTAAGGCAGTTTTTTTTTTTTTATTATTATTATTTTGAAAGTCAGTTGCTCACTGGCTCTGAATACACATACAGTACAGACAAACCATGGGTCACCGGAGGGGTGGGATGTTAATCAGTACTGGCTTGGGATGGGTGTGATCACGTGTCTTAACCAATGAGAGCATTTGGGGTGGGCCTAAGACTGCAGCAGCACTCACATGAATGCTCCCGATAAAATTATTTAGGCTAAGCATCAACATTCACAAACCACTATTCACTGTTATTTTTAACAGAAAAGAATGCAACGTGATCATAATCATAATCATAAGTGGGAAATAGGTAGTTTCCGATAGCATGTGAAGACAGCAGAGAAGCGCTCTCGCTTAGCACAGTGGAGTGCACCAACAACTTTGTGCTTTATTATTTTGAATCATTTGGAACGCGGTAACACACGGCCCTCTCACAATAGATTGCTTTACAGATCTCAGAAATGTTATCGCAATTGTGCTGCACGTATCAAAAGTTCCACTCTCCGGCGCAGTTAGCGCTCACCCTACATGTGTACTGTGCCTGAGCCCAACTGAACCACACTCTGCCCCACCTCTTCCAACTGAGCCAGGGATGGCTAAACAAACCCCAGATCTGGCCCACATCTGGGCACAAGTAGTGTGGAATGATGTCACTCAGGTGGGCGGCTCCTGTTTGCCAGATCTGGGCCAAAAGCAGGCCATAGCAATACCACGTCAGCCAAAAGCAAAGAAGTAAACCATGCTAGACCTTATCTGAGCCATCATATCTTCATATATTATTTGTAGAGTTCTCTAAGCTTGTTAACAAGCAAAGTAACTGAAGGAAAGAAGAGAACAGAAAAAAGAGACAAACAGAAACTGAAGAACTACAACTGACTGTGTGTTTGATACATTTGCAGTACATGATTGTTTGCTGTTGATGGGCTCACAGTTAACACGTAATGGCCTGATTCACTGAAGTTATTGAATCCTGAAGCTGTGTAACTAATTGCTTTCATATTATGAACCCATAATCACGTGAAAAGAAAAAGAAGGGAATTGTTGTGACACACACAGATATAAGCAATCAGCATATGAATCTCAACAATAGTGACAAAATATTCAGCTAATCGGATCAATTCTGGACATCACAAAAAGCTACTTAAGACACAACAACAACAAAAAAAACTGCAAGAAATACAAAATAAATACATGAACCAAAGTTGGAATTAAAGAAAATAATTTATTCATGCTGTGATGCATGCTGGGAGTTTTGTACTATTGTACCCAGCATGCATTGCAGCATTACACTTTTTATTGTCACCATTGTTGAGGTTCATGTGTTGATTTATGATGACTTTGTGTGTTATTGGAAATTAACTCCATGTACATGTTTTTTTTTTTTTTTTTATCTGCTTCTACAAAACTGTTGATCTTGACCTTCAGTTTTATACAGCAAATGTATTATTGGAACAACACAAATGTTAGCGTCAAGTGACACCAGTGAATCAGGCGTATCATTCTGATGAAGAACTGTCAATATCTGAATATCATCACCTGATCTCATTTTGTCTTTATTTATTACTGCAAACGCATTTGTTAAATACAGTGACAAATGAAAACAAAACAATTGTAATAAGAGCCCAACTAATGGAAGCACCGATCACCGTTATGTGACGTCAAATGAAACAAACGTTAGATTTAAACACCTGTTAATTCTCGATAAGAACTTCTGTAGACCTCTAGCAGATATAAAGTCAGTCTGGTTAGGAATAAGTGAAGCTTTTTGTGGAGTTGTTTAATCCTCCTCTGCTGAAATCTAAAGAAATTTAATGTTTTTTATGTGACTGAAGTCAGTTGTTGAGTTTCTGTGTCTCTTTTTTTCTGTTCTCTTCTTTCCTTCAGTGATTTTGCTTGTTAACAAACTTAGACAAGAGGACAGAGGACTCTATAAATAATATATGAAGATTTTATGGCTCAGATCAGGTCTAGTGTGGTTTATTTCTTTGTTCTTGGCTGACATGTGGCATTGCTATGGCTATTGGCCCAGATCTGGCAAACAGGAGCAGCCCGCCCAAGTGCCATCATTCCACGCTACATGTGGGCCAGATCATCATTCCACATGTGCCCAGATGTGGGCCGGATCTGGGCCGAAAGTATGTTGCTATCTGGGACAGCACGGAGCGATCACACTAGTCAAACAAACCGGGCTTTGGGGGTCAAAAGTGCTCGGGCATGGTTAAGATTGCCTAGTGTGAGTCCACCCTTATTCTCCTGCATTCCGCACACACGAGTCTCTACCCACCCGCAATCGCCCATCAAGCGTTGGGTCCCGCAATAGTGCAGGTCTCTACTAGGAAGGTGCCTGTTATAATGTTGGACTCTGAGCATAACATGTTTTTCTATAACAAACTATAAAATATTTTCTATAAAAATGTTAATACCCTGGCAGTGGCAAATAACTTTTTATATTTAGTTTGATTACATTAAGTTGAGATTTACAAGAAATACAAACCCGATTCCAAAAAAGTTGGGACACTGTACAAATTACGAATAAAAAAGGAATGCAATAATTTACAAATCTCATAAACTTATATTTTATTCACAATAGAATATAGATAACATATCAAATGTTGAAAGTGAGACATTTTGAAATGTCATGCCAAATATTGGCTCATTGTGGATTTCATGAGAGCTACACATTCCAAAAAAGTTGGGACAGGTAGCAATAAGAGGCCGGAAAAGTTAAATGTACATATAAGGAACAGCTGGAGGACCAATTTGCAACTTATTAGGTCAATTGGCAACATGATTGGGTATAAAAAGAGCCTCTCAGAGTGGCAGTGTCTCTCAGAAGTCAAGATGGCAAGAGGATCACCAATTCCCCCAATGCTGCGGCGAAAAATAGTGGAGCAATATCAGAAAGGAGTTTCTCAGAGAAAAATTGCAAAGGGTTTGAAGTTATCATCATCTACAGTGCATAATATCATCCAAAGATTCAGAGAATCTGGAACAATCTCTGTGCGTAAGGGTCAAGGCCGGAAAACCATACTGGATGCCCGTGATCTTCGGGCCCTTAGACGGCACTGCATCACATACAGGAAGGCTACTGTAATGGAAATCACAACATGGGCTCAGGAATACTTCCAGAAAACATTGTCGGTGAACACAATCCACCGTGCCATTCGCCGTTGCCGGCTAAAACTCTATAGGTCAAAAAAGAAGCCATATCTAAACATGATCCAGAAGCGCAGGCGTTTTCTCTGGGCCAAGGCTTATTTAAAATGGACTGTGGCAAAGTGGAAAACTGTTCTGTGGTCAGATGAATCAAAATTTGAAGTTCTTTTTGGAAAATTGGGACGCCATGTCATCCGGACTAAAGAGGACAAGGACAACCCAAGTTGTTATCAGCGCTCAGTTCAGTTGCCTGCATCTCTGATGGTATGGGGTTGCATGAGTGTGTGTGGCATGGGCAGCTTACACATCTGGAAAGGCACCATCAATGCTGAAAGGTATATCCAAGTTCTAGAACAACATATGCTCCCATCCAGACGTTGTCTCTTTCAGGGAAGACCTTGCATTTTCCAACATGACAATGCCAGACCACATACTGCATCAATTACAACATCATGGCTGCGTAGAAGGAGGATCCGGGTACTGAAATGGCCAGCCTGCAGTCCAGATCTTTCACCCATAGAAAACATTTGGCGCATCATAAAGAGGAAGATGCGACAAAGAAGACCTAAGACAGTTGAGCAACTAGAAGCCTGTATTAGACAAGAATGGGACAACATTCCTATTCCTAAACTTGAGCAACTTGTCTCCTCAGTCCCTAGACGTTTGCAGACTGTTATAAAAAGAAGAGGGGATGCCACACAGTGGTAAACATGGCCTTGTCCCAACTTTTTTGAGATGTGTTGATGCCATGAAATTTTAAATAAACTTATTTTCCCTTAAAATTATACATTTTCTCAGTTTAAACATTTGAAATGTCATCTATGTTGTATTCTGAATAAAATATTGAAATTTGAAACTTCCACATCATTGCAATCTGTTTTTATTCACAATTTGTACAGTGTCCCAACTTTTTTGGAATCGGGTTTGTATTTTAACTGCTACTAAAAGGAATACTGCTGTAAAAAAAGCACCTTATTTGTTTAGTGTTTTCAAACCAAGTGTTATTGCACTTTTGTTCATACAGCAGTACTTTTAAATGAAAAAGTGCACATTACACTGCTTTTGAATTCATTATAAAATTTTGTATGTAACAATGCGATTAATCACGATTAATCACAGAAAAATCATATCACCAATAATCAAAAAATCATCAATAATCGTTGCCCGGCACTATTACTTAACTTGAAAAAGGCATTATTTGCTAAATGTGGTTGAGTTAAAAGTATGATATTCAACACTTTGAAATGCAGTAATGTAATGTGTATTTCAAAATGAACTCTTTCCCTGCCAGCATTCATTCAATCATTGATTCATTTTGCCATCCACAACCAGCATTTTCACAAATGTCATGGCCCCCAGAATATTTTGTTGTATGAATGTCTGAACAAAAAAATAATAGAACCTCTGCTTAAAAATAAAATAAAAAATAAAATAAATCAGAACAATGATCAAAACATAAATGGAGTAGATTGCTTCCATCAACACCCAAAAGCTTCACAGTTCTAAACCAATTCTTATTTACAGTAGTTACATATTAAAACTTTAATGCACCTTTAAAACATCAAATTTATGACTAACTAAACTGCATAGAGTCATTGCTGGTTCATGAATTCTTTGGACAGCTTTCATGTATTTCCTTAAAATTTATGAGATGACAAAAAGAATAATATACAATTCAACTCCGCCAAAATATTACTAATTTGCACACTTTTATTCTTTAGATCCAGTCCCCATGTGGAGGCACCTAGCCTAAAAATAATCATCAAGGAGATGGAGGAATTGAAGAGTTATCTTACCCATATCGACTCCCCAGTAGTACTATGTCATAATGACCTCCTGACTAAAAATGTCATCTATAACCAAGAAGAAGGTGACTAACATTTATTAGAATAGTCGAGTTTGAGTTTGTTTTAATTATGCCTTTCTTTATGTGTAAATTGAGGTTTTGGCCATATGACAGAAGTCTGCTACTGCACTCAAGAACAAAAACCTGTTGAGTTTCATGTCAGGTTTGAGTCAGCATTTCATAGATAAATTTGTATTTAATAAAAAAACACACACACACATATATATATATATATATAAGAGAGAGAGAGACACAGCATGTGCACAAATCAAGTTGCATTAAAATTAAAATATTTATATACTTATAAATATATATATATAAGTATATAAATATTTTAATTTTAATGCAACTTGATTTGTGCACATGCTGTGTCTCTCTCTCTCTCTTTCACACATACATACACACATACTGAGGTCTTAGCTAGCTGCGTGAGGGATTTCAAATTCTTATTATTTGATTGTTCCTAGTTTAGATCAAACTGTCCTTGTACGGGTACCAACTTACATCCTTACAGACCTCTACTACACTGAACAAAATTATTCTTTTATATTCTTTTATATATAATTATATACTTTGTTTTTGCCCCAATTTTTCATGAGCTGAACTCAAAGATCTAAGACTTTTTCTATGTACACAAAAGGCCTATTTCTCTCAAATATTGTTCACAAATCTGTCTAAATCTGTGTTAGTGAGCACTTCTCATTCGCCGAGATAATCCATCCACCTCACAGGTGTGGCATATCAAGATGCTGATTAGACAGCATGATTATTGCACAGGTGTGCCTTGGGCTGGCCACAATAAAAGGTCCCTCTAAAATGTGCAGTTTTACTGTATTGGAGGGGTCCAGGGGGGTCCGAAAACCAGTCAGTATCTGGTGTGACCACCATTTGCCTCACGCAGTGCAACACATCTGATCAGGTTGTTGATTGTTGCCTGTGGAATGTTGGTCCACTTCTCTTCAATGGCTGTGCAAAGTTGCTGGATATTGGCAGGAGCTGTGGTATATGCCGATCCAAAGCATCCCAAACATGCTCAATGGGTGACATGTCCGGTGAATATGCTGGCCATGCAAGAACTGGGATGTTCTCAGCTTCCAGGAATTGTGTACAGATCCTTGCAACATGGGGCCGTGCATTATCATGCTGCAACATGAGGTTATGGTCGTGGATGAATGGCACAACAATGGGCCTCAGGATCTCGTCATGGTATCTCTGTGCATTCAAAATGCCATCAATAAAATGCACCTGTGTTCATTGTCCATAACATACGCCTGCCCATACCATAACCCCACCGCCACCATGGGCCACTCGATCCACAACGTTGACATCAGCAAACCGTTCACCCACACGACGCCATACACGCTATCTGCCATCTGCTAATTTTAGCATAACATATTGTATTCAATTAATGTTTATAGCAGATATTTTGGTGCATTTAGCTATACTGACGTAATGTGAAGCCATAATACAATCCCTCCAGGATTTCGCAATTCTGCGATCAGTGCAAATATGCAAAATCAAACAAATTTAGCATAATTTGGAAGAACTTGCAATTTTTCTAAATTACCACAGATTTCCGTCATAGTTTGGGCATAGACTCGTTGTGTGATCACAATTTCTGTTTGAGCCGTTGCTTCTGCAAATTCATGTGCTCCCACATGTGCATTATCTCTAACAAACACATGCACAGAAGCGTGCACACTCTGAATGACATCTTTTCTATTAACCAGTGGTACTTTTCCCAAAAGCAACTATGGTCGCAAGTTCTGTCATTACCAATAGAGTTCAATGGAGATGCGACCATAGTTAGCTAACGATGCTTTTGGGAAATGCACCCCAGATCAATTAATCAACAGTGCCTATATGCCACATTAAAGAGGATTGCATATTCTGAACAACCCCAACATGGACAAGAAATTATAATATTATATTATATTACGTGACTAAATATATTAGTCACGTAAGCTTCAAATAATTAAATAATAGTCAGGGTTTTTGTTTGTTTGGGTTTTTTTTAGAAAAAAAATTTAAATAAAAAAAACTAAAGTTTTTTTTTTTTTCTGACATACTTGATACACCAGTTTTTATTTAGAGACCCAAACAGACCAAAATATTATTCATATGGCAAAACGTTTTTATAACAGTATAGAATTCAGTATGCCTACAAAGATGATTGCAAGAGGAACAAATACATGTTCTTCAAATGCCTGTTGTATCATTATTTGGTACAATTTAACATTATTATTATTATTATTATTATTGCTAATAATTGTATTAGAGATGTATTAGAGATTTTTCAACAACGTTTGGGTCATGTTATTAATTTAAAGTCTTTAGAAATCTATGTATAAATTATGATATAATAGGCTTTATAGGGTAAGAGGACAACACTTAAGTTTCTCTTTTTGTTTCTCTCAGTGTTCTTTTTTTAACAATTATAGAGCCCAAGTGGATCTTGAGGTTAGAAAATAAATAAAAATGTCATAACAATGTTGTCTGTGCTATTTTTTTCCACTGCAAAACTACAAGAAATGCTGTAACTTTTGCCACAAATTTTGAGAAAAGCTGCCACACACTCTGTCTCAATTTAGGTCTCAAAAATAAAATAAAAAGTCCCACGAAATCCTGGAGGAACTGATTATATACTGAATAATTTTGACACTCATTAGTGCATTGCATTTTATTTCATTGTGTCTTGTACTGTTTTCCATAGACTGATAACAACTTGTTTCTCCCCTGATTGTAGGCGCAGTAAAATTCATTGACTATGAATATGCAGATTTTAATTACCAAGCATATGATATTGGAAACCATTTCAATGAATTTGCAGGTACAACTTTCAAAAAAAAAGTAACAATAACCAACATTAAAAGATATGACTTTTACTCCTGTCTATCTAATACACTAAGAGATCATTTGTCTTTGAATTTTGAGGTATCGATAATGTTGACTCCAGCCTGTACCCTAGCTGTGAACTTCAGTTTGATTGGCTTACTGCTTATCTGGAGAGTTTCAAGTGGTTCAGTGGTGTGGATTCAACTGTGACCAAGAAAGAAGTTCTGGAACTTTATGTACAAGTCTGCAAGTTCTCCTTGGTGAGTATTTTGGGGCGGCTGGGGGAGGGGGCTAGATTGACAGTTGTGAAGTTGGCAAAATGTAAATGTCAAACAGTGACAGTAAATGTTGCATGAAAGGGGGAAATATCGGGAAACATCGGGAAGTGTGGGAGAGACATCATTTTACGGTCCGTGTGATCCAACCAGCTGTTTTTGTTATGCGTTTGGGTTCAGATCTGTTTATCACTCGTTGCCAAGTTGTATCATCCTTTGGTATAAGAAAAGAAAGATTGCGTAGGCAGGAAGAGTTGTTATCAAACGTGTAGTTTACTTTCTATATCATTCACATACTCCGTGGCAATCACACAGGCTTAGTTACTTCGTCACTCTCGACGTGCTTACGTGTTTACGTCAGAGTTAGGATGCTGAACAGAAAACCTGGAACAGGACTACATGCAAACACTACATCTGATTTAAACAGAAGCTATAAACTATAGCTACTATTATCTTGAGTTTTTTAAAGCCCTTCATATAAAGCTTGAATATGGTAAATATGTAGTACTTATGGACAAGTGGGTACAAACAGGCACATCCTTACAGTATCTGTATATGGTAACTAATAAGACACATTACTGTACATACAATGATATGTACATGGTAAATGTGTAGCACCTAAGGAAAAATGTGGTATTATGTGGTAACAAACAAAACACATACTGTACTTGGTATATATGGTACGCTTGGTAAATCCTAACCTTACCTAATAAAAAGAGGACTGTTTTTCAATTGCTTGTGTAGGACTGTTAATACTAAATTGCTTTCCACAACAGTGCTTACAAAGTTTGAACAACTGATAATCCCTGTGTAATGTTTATGTAAAATGGTGCACTTTATTTTACAGTCCTATTTCCATAGACTTACAATGTTCGTACTGGTGTATGTACCTATTAGTTAATGTACAGAATACGTTATGCAGCACTTAAGTTGGGGGGTATAAACATGGACCAAGTTACTTATTAGGTAATTGATGGTAGGTGCCATTGCAGTTAACTTGCCTTATCTTAATGACACTGATTTTCTTAACTAATTGGTCCAATAGGGATTTTTGATGATGTACATTTCTAATAATTATGTGTGTAGACTAGGGGTGTAATGATACGCGTATTCGTATTGAACCGTTCGGTACGAGGTTTTCGGTTCGGTATGCATTACAAACCAAACGATTCTTACCAAGTGTACTGTATATATACCAAGTCATGTCAAGTCAAGTCACTCTTATTTTTATAGCACTTTTAACAATGCAAATTGTGTCAAAGCAGCTTTACATCAGCTTGATATAAAGCTGGGTGGCTTTATATCAGCTTTACAGTATTTAGACAGGGAAATAGTTTATCGAAATAGTGTCATTCTCCTCTGGCCAGACAAAATCAGCTGTTTAATTCTGGGCTAAAGCAGAATCAGATTGTGCAAAGGACTCATCTGGTTCCTGTGGTCTTGTCCTGATGGCCGTCTTGGAGACAGGGTCTTATCTGGGGATCAGTCTCTGGGGCTCATCTAGGTGTCCTGGCTGTAGAGGTCATCTCTAGGTGCTGATCCACCATCTGATCTGCATATAGTCTAGATCTGGGTGGCTACGGTGACCTCGGAATAAGAAAGAAACAGACTAATATTAGCGTAGATGCCATTCTTCTTACAATGTAACAAGTACATCAGGTGTTTTGGGAAGTGTTCCCGGTTCCGCTTGATCTAATTTATGCAGCCTAGCAATCCTTTAACGGATTTGAATTATAGAAATGCGATAGTGTATTATGTGTAAACCAGGTTAAAGAGATGGGTCTTTAATCTAGATTTAAACTGACAGAGTGTGTCTGCTTCCCGAACAGTGCTAGGTAGATTGTTCCAGAGTTTGGGAGCTAAATAGGAAAACTATCTCCCGCCTGCAGTCTATTTTGATATTCTAGGTATTATCAAATGGCCAGAGTTTTGAGATCGCAGCGGACGTGAAGGACTATAATGTGATAAGAGCTCACTCAAATACTGAGGTGCCAAACCATTCAGGGCTTTATAGGTAATTAGAAAGATCTTAAAATGTATACAATGTTTAATAGGGAGCCAGTGCAGTGTTGACAGAACCGGGCTAATGTGGTCATACTTCCTGGTTCTAGTAAGAACTCTAGCTGCTGCATTTTGAACCAGCTGGAGTTTGTTTATTAAACGTGCAGAGCAACCACCCAATAAAGCATTACAATAATCTAGCCTCGAGGTCAAGAATGCATGAATTAATGTTTCTGCATTTGACATCGAGAGCATAGGTCGTAATTTAGATATATTTTTAAGATGGAAAAATGCAGTTTTACAAATGCTAGAAACATGTTTTTCGAAGGAAAGATTGCTATCAAAAAGTACGCCTAGGTTCCTAACTGATGACGAAGAATTTACAGAGCAGCCGTCAAGGGTTAGATAGTGTTCTAGGTTATTACATGTGGGGTTTTTAAGTCTGATAATTAACACCACTGTTTTTTCAGAATTTAGCAGTAAGAAGTTACTCATCATCCAGTTTTTTATATCAACTATGCATTCCGTTAGTTTTGCAAATTGGTGTGTTTCACTGGGCCGCGAAGAAATATAGAGCTGAGTATCATTAGCATAACAGTGAAAACTAACACCATGTCTCCTGATAATATCTCCCAAGGGTAACATGTAAAGCGTGAAAAGTAACGGCCCTAGTACTGAGCCTTGAGGTACTCTGTACTGCACTTGTGATCGATATGATACCTCTTCATTCACTGCTACGAACTGATGGCGTTCAGATAAGTACGATTTGAACCATGCTAATGCACTTCCACTAATGCCAACAAAGTGTTCTAGTCTATTTAAAAGAATGTTGTGGTCGATAGTGTCGAACGCAGTGCTAAGATCCAGTAGAACTAATAGAGAGATACAACCACGATCAGATGATAGAAGCAGGTCATTTGTAACTCTAATGAGAGCAGTCTATGATACGGTCTAAATCCTGACTGGAATTCCTCACAAATACAATTTTTCTCTAAGAAGGAATATAATTGCGAGGATACTACCTTTTCTACTATCTTTGACAGAAAAGGGAGATTTGAGATCGGTCTGTAATTAACTAAATCTTTGGGGTCAAGTTGTGTTTTTTTTAACGAGAGGCTTAATAACAGCCAATTTGAAGGTTTTGGGGACATATCCTAATGACAATGATGAGTTAATAATATTCAGAAGAGGATCTATTACTTCTGGAAGCACCTCTGCAGCTTAGATGGAACAGGGTCTAAAATACAGGTTATTGGTTTAGATGATTTAACAAGTTTATACAATTCTCCATTTCCAATAGAAGAGAATGACTGGAATTGTTCCTCAGGGGATCTACAGTATAGTGCACTGATCTGATGCAATACTGTGGCTGACAGCTGCATGGATACAATTTTATCTCTAATAGTTTCGATCTTGGAAGTAAAGTAGTTCATAAAGTCATTTCTACTATGCTGCTGGGTTATGTCCGCACCTGCTGATGTTATATTTTTTGTTAATTTAGCCACTGTATTAAATAAATACTTGGGGTTGTGTTTGTTTTCTTCCAAAAGAGACATAAAGTAAGCAGATCTAGCAGTTTTTAATGCTTTTCTGTAGGATAGGGTACTTTCCCGCCAAGCAATACGAAATACCTCTAATTTTGTTTTTCTCCAGCTGTGCTCCATTTTCCGGGTTGCTCTCTTTAGGGCCCGAGTGTCCTCATTATACCACAGTGTTGGACTCTTTTCCTTAATCTTCCTTAAGCGTAAAGGAGCAACCGTATCTAAAGTGCTAGAAAAGTGAGAGTCAATAGTTTCTGTAACATCATCAAGTTGTTCTGAGCTATTGGATATGCTGAGGAATTGAGATAAATCAGGAAACTTATTTATAAAGTAGTCTTTTGTGGTAGAAGTGATGGTTCTACCATATTTGTAACAAGGAGTTAGCTTTACAGCTTTAGCTATATGGAATATACACAAAACTAGATAATAATCTGAGATATCATCGCTCTGCTGCAATATTTCAACGCAACTGACATAATTTCCATATGACAGTATTAAATCCCAGGATGTGTTGCAGGGATTATATCTCTTGGGAAAAAGGTGGTGAAAGGACGTATGGGAGGCCTTACTCAATTAGTTACTACCAGGACTAGATCCCAGATAAGCAGAGGAGAAAGAAGGAATGCTTGCGATCTTTAGTAGTGTGCTTTATAAACTATTGTAATGCTGGGTGAGGTAAATGTTAATTTGCTAGATCAGGGGTTCCCAAAATCGGTCCTGGAGGGCCGGTGTCCTGTAGACTTTAGCTCCAACTTGCCTCAGCACACCTGCTGGGAAGTTTCTAATATGCCTAGTACAGGGTTAGGCATGTTCATTCTTACAGAGTTCAAAACCTCACCTGCCTGTAGCCTTAATAATCCTGAAGACATTGCTTAGCTTGTTCAGGTGTGTTTGATTTTGGTTGGATCTGAATTCTGCAGGACTGCGGCTCTCCAGGACCGAACTTGCCTACCCCTGGCCTAGTAAGAGCTTTAATAGTTGGTTCAGGTGTGTTTAATTGGGGTTGGAGCTAAACTCTGCAGGACACCGGCCCTCCAGGACCAGGTTTGGGCACCCCTGGGCCAGATAATAGGTTGTTGCCATGTTTGTAAATTTTCCAATTTAAGACGATTTCATTTTTTTTTCCATAGGTGGCTCATGTTTTCTGGTGTCTATGGGCTCTACTGCAGGCAAAACATTCCACCATTGACTTTGACTTCCAGAGGTTAGTTACCTTACTTTTTAAATTAATAATCAATTCCCAATATTTGGCAAACTGAGGGAAAATAGAATGTAATTCAAGCATTTGGGTTTGTGTTTAAAATTTCTGTCAGAGCTGTAGCACAGTGGACTGTGCAAATGGGCAGGACATATACAATATTTTTTGCTTATAGGCACACTGTAAAAAATGCTGTGTTAAAAATAACCCAGCGCTGGGATAAAAAGGGACAAACCCAGCGGTTGGGTTGTTTTGACCCTGCATTTGACAGAGGTGTAAAGTCCAGGGGTCAGAACATAAAAGTCCTGTCATATGTTTATTCCACCCATGAACTCAGCCAGCAGTTGGGTTTGTCCCTTTTTAACCCAGCATTTTTATAGAGTGCACCCTGGTTTGAGTCTCTGTCCTATCTCCCGTGTCCCATAATCCATATGAAATTAATGCCAGGTATAGTGTTTCACGTCTGAGCTCATTATCTGTAATGCGGATCAGGCTTCACTCAGGCTATTAATATTGTGATCATCAAACCTGTAAACCCTCATCATCTCGATAAACAAAGCAGCATGATTCATTAGAAAACACATTGTGGGGAATAAGCCTTGTATTTATCTCAGAAGAAGAACAGGATTCAACGCGAGGCTTGAGCCAGTGGAGGACATCATTCTGTTGAGTAAGTCATTTGTGACCCATGCTGGCAAAATGAGTCGGAATGCACACTGGCTAATTTTGAGCTACAAAAAGTCTTATTTATAATCGTATGTGCATTAACCAATGCCATCTTTACAGATTGTAACAGACAGAACTATTAGAAGGGCACACACTATCAGACATTCAAGTCATTCTGAACACACTCAGACAAACTCATACAGGACCTTTTGCAGTGTTGCTAGAAGATGTAGGAAAGATAAAAACAAGCATGGATGTTCAGGGGCCCGTTTCAATAAGGAGGTTCAACCAACTCTGAGTTTAAACTTGAACTCTGAGTTGACTTTCCTTTAGATGGGAAACTCAGAGTTTTCAGTTTCAGAATGTCTGAATTGTGTTCGTTTATTCAACTCTGAGTAGGCTGATTCTGAGTTTAGCACGTGCACCCACGACTATGAAAAGTCATGATTAGTGGAGCTCCGAAATTACGATTCACCATGGCAACAGCTCCCGCCAAAAATACCTTTGCGTACTTCCGAGTCAATGCGTAACTTTAATTCTTAATAACTGTCAATAACTTAATAACTGTTACAATATCAGAGGTGAAAACTGTAAATTATTGAACTAATATTAATTTTAATGGTATGCCATGGCCAAAAAAAAAAGAAAAAGACGGAAAAAAGAAACAAGAATGTGGCAGCAGCTAAAAATGAAGTATAAAAACACAATTCAATCAAGGTAAAGCTTTAAGAATGAAAGGTTCATGGGTGTAGGCTAAATGACTTTACAAACATTTGCCATTAAATATCATTCAGTGTCTATTTCAATGCACTGCAGCTTTTTCCACATAGTCTAACACTCTTTTCACATAATTAAATAATATCTAATCCAACCTGTTACATTTCTTAATTAGAGTAATAAAATTAATTACTGACTTTAACTCAGATGACAGCAAGCACCAGCACCACTGACAGATGAAGAGGAGATGGTCAAGTATTGGAAGAATTTTAAAATCCAAAAGTAAAAAAAAGAATAACTGTTGCTGTTGTATTAGGAAATAAAGATGACCAAAAACATTGTGAATAATTTGTGTTTATTTAACAGCTGTGGTGGTGGTTACAGATTGTACTACCCCTCCATCTGGCATCCTTCCATTCCATACAGTAGTTTCAATTTCAGAGGGTGTGATGGTGGGGATATGCTTGTTATACTGGCCTTATGTTATAGTTTGTTGTTGAATACCGATACCTAGTGGCCACTCCAAGAACTCTTCTATTCTTAGCAATACATCAGACATTTTAGGATTTTCAGAGCATATGGTGCAGAGTATGAATGTGCATCCATGTCTTTCCTACATGTTTTGCCCTTGAGAACACAAAAATCTTTTCATAAGTTGGTCTAAAGTAAAGAGAGTCTAAAACACAAACTGCCTACGACCTTTACTGGGGGCTTTGTTTAGCTCGCTGCCGAAGCACTGCATAGAAACGCAAGCTGCCGTGTAGTGGATTACATGTACTTCATTTACGAAAAGATCCAGAATGTCGCACTCTTCGAAACGCAGCCAAGTTTTCAAATTGGAAACTAGGTCAGAGGCTAAATCTTCAGCCAGCAATGCTTCAACCACATGGCGCTCCCATAAGTCTAATGGAAGCCAAGCTGCAGCAGAGGCCCGCGAAAAGGCAGAAGCCGCACGCACTAAAGCTGAGTTTGCAAAGCGTCAGATAGATATGGAGGTCGAAAAGGCTAGGATTGAAGCAACGCTAAATGCTCTGAAAGAGGAGGGTGAAGCTGAAGCAGCTCTCGCAGCAGCAAGGGTGTTGGAATCTGCAGCAATCTGTTCGAATGATGGACTGGAAAGGAGTAGTTCCGTCGCCGCTGAACGTATTAATGAATTCATCAGAACACACTTTTCGCAGAATCAAAGTGTGAAGGAAGATGACGATCAAGCAAGTGCGAAGCACAAAGACGTTCCTGGGAACAGCCAGTTTACTCCTGATGCTGCACATGCAACAAGCAGACATGACCAAAAGGAGTATCAGCATTTAAGGCAACCAAATTGCTTTTCCTCTCATGTGAAAAAAACCCACTCTCCAAGTATGCCAGCACCTCGTTCCAGCGAGGTGTCTGATTTTGCAATATTTCTTGCTTGTTGTGATCTTCTTTCTAGCAGCATCAAAATATTAGACAACAAGCCAGAGTTACCTGCAATGGAAAACAGCATTTTTGAATTCTATTGATGGTCTGAATTTAAAGGCTAATGAAGAGCTTGATTTGCTTACGAAGTGGCAAGAAGGTGAATCCCTTCGACATGCTCTAAGAATAAGAGCAGCCCATGTATATGATCCAGAAGCAGGCCTCAGGCAGTTGTGGCAATGTCTAGAGAAAAAATATGGTTCCCCAGAGGTGATTGAAGCATCTTTATTCAAGCATTTAGAGAACTTCACTAAGATTTCTCACAAAGATTTCAATCAGTTGCAAGAGCTTGGTCTGCTACTGGAAGTGCATGCAGTGAAAGAGGAAAGTAGTCTACCTGGTCTTGGATTCCTTGACACATCAAAGGGGATAAATTCTGTTGTTGAGAAGCTACCTCATAGTCTTCAGGAGGCCTGGATAGTCAAGGGAACAAAATACAAGAAGGAATGTCTACTTCATATCCACCTTTTTCATACTTTGTTGAGTTTGTCAACGTGCACGCTGATATGAGAACAGATCTCAGCTTCTCTTTTCAATCTTCCAACACATTGCCTTTTAAGATGAAAGGATCCCAATGAAGCAGTCAAGGTTCAGACCTTCCATTTCTGTCAACAAAACAGAAGTTGAATCGAATACATCTGTGAGTGTCAACACTGGTTCAGTTGACCTGACAAGACAATGGGTCTCATTCACTAAACATGCGTACGCACAAATTTTTGCGTGAAATGTGCGTACGGACGTTTTCACGAATAAATCATGATTCATCAAAAACTTTCGTACTAAAATTTATTCTAAATGTACGAAAAAATTCAAGAACAACTTATACCACACGTACGCAATAATCATGTACGCCCAGGGCCTTATAAGCATGCATAAAGAACCCCACATATAATTAGATATGTTATGTACAGGGTGGGTGAAAAGTAACTAGACGTTAAAATTGATAATAAAGTATAATTAGAGGTCCAATTATATAAATATATATATATACAGTATATATAAAATTAGAGGTCCAAACAACAAATCACCTGATCTATGCTTATATAAACGGTGATTATTGTGTCTCACCTTGTGTTTGGAGGCATGGCACACTTGGTACTGCTTGAAGACATTGCGGCGTGTGATCTAAGGAGAGAGCCGTGGCCCCCCAAACGAGTTACTGTGCCTTCCCAGTTTCCATCCTCTCCCCTCCTTGCTGAACGCGATCGATTAGCTTTAGCGAGCGTCAGCAACTGCAAGCGATCACAGATTGCACGCTCTTCACGAATACACCCCCCCCCCCCCCCACACGCACACAACGTGATTTGTGCTCCCCCCCCCCCCCCCCAGAAATTGAAATGCCCCCCGATGGAGGTGCCCTGGCACACAGATATGTTTGCTGAGAGTGACGAATGGCTGTTCAGTTGCTTTTAAATAACACATTTTTTCTGGCTTCCACCTCCGACAGCAAAACCTCACGTTCATTATCGTTAAAGTTATTTTTCTTTGTCTTTTGTTTCGATGCCATAATTGTCTTTCTCTAGATGAGTGCCGCTTTGCGGAAAGCCCTTATATGGAACTGGTTTGGGCGTGTATTATGCTAATCACTCGTGACCACTGAAATGCAGAGGTTTCAGAATGAAATCCTTAGCTGAAAGGAAAAGGTTTCTCCAGGAGAACTCTATCTGTTACATAACTATACATTGTTCGGAATGCAATAGCCAGGACCATGTCTCTGCCCTTCATGATGGTCCCGCTCCATGTTTCGAAAAGAGACCTACAGCACCAACAGAGGCTCAAGGCGGGGAGAGAAAGGAGACAACCTCCACAGTGACAACGTCTGTCTGCACAGAGATATGTGGAATCGGCCTAAAAGGAAAGTAATGCTCAAAAATCTGTCTAGTCAGTGTTTACCCTGATGGTCATCCTGAGGATAAGAAGCGTATGTATGTCATGTTGGATGATCAGAGTAACCTCTCATTAGCGAGGTCAGCCTTCTTTCGTATGTTCAATGTTCAAGGAGAAGTTTTCCCATACACCATGAGAACATGCTCAGGAATGGTTGATACTAGTGGGAGGAGAGCAAAATACTTTATGGTTGAGTCCTTAGATGGGAAAGTATCAATGGTGCTTCCTACACTCATAGAGTGCAATTCAATCCCTGACAACAAACAGGAAATTCCCACTCCTGAAGCCGCTGCTTACCATCCTCATCTTCAAGCCATTTCGTCTCAGATACCTCCTCTCGATCCTGTAGCTGACATTCTTATTCTCATTGGAAGAAATATCCGTGCACATAAGGTCCGCAAACAACGAAATGGATCCCACAATGCTCCATATGCCCAACTGCTCGACCTGGGGTGGGTGATTGTAGGAGATGTGTGTTTCGGTAGAGCTCACAAACCCATGCTGAGCACTTTCAAGACTAGTGGGCTTGAGAATGGTATGCCCAGCTTTCTCACGCCTTGCAAAAACAGCATTAGTTCTAAAGAAAGATTCACAAGTGAAGATCCCAGACTCTTTATAAGGAGCACCAAACGATCTCATGACATCGGGAAGCATATCTTCAAAGAAACCAAAGACGACAATATGCTTGCACTATACGGAGAGGATGTGGCTTTCCTGGATATTATGGACAATGAATTCACCAAAGACGCAGCAAATATTTGGGTGGCTCCCATAGAGTGCCTGCCCAACAATAGGGACCAAGCTGTCAGTCCTCTCTTATAACTTTCGCCATACTCTGGAAAAGAAGGCAGACATGAAAGACCATTATGTGGAATTCATGGAGACAATGTTCAAAAAAGGACATGCGGAGATTGCGCCCCATCTTGGAGACAACAAGGAATGTTGGTACCTCCCAAGTTTTGGCATTTATCACCCACAAAAGCCTGGGAAGACTAGAATAGTGTTTGACTCAAGTGCTCAAGTGTTTGACTCAAGTCTGTAGCTGTATACGGACTCAAGAGAACCGCTGCAGAGGGAGAGCAGGACTATGGAAGTGATGCAAGACTCTTCGTTGAGCGCCATCTACGTGGATGATGGGTTGAAATCATTCAGTTCAGAAGCTGAGGCTGTTGATGTATGCATGATCCAACCTTTGCCTACACAAGATCTCATCCAAGAGCCTTCCCGAATGAAGATCTGGCAGCTACTCTACAGGGCCTCGATCTTGGTGCAAACTCACCAGCCATCCAAAGGAGCTTAGGATTGTACTGGGACTTGTCAACAGATACAATTGTGTTTCAAGTATTCATATGCGACAAACCTTACACTAAGAGAAGAGTGCTATCTACCATTAACAGCTTGTATGATCCTCTAGGATTTATAGTATCTGTAAGCATTGTGGGTCACTCCATTCTGAGAGACATATCTGGAGATACAGACGATTGGGATGTTGTTTTGCCCAAAGAGAAACCAGAGCGATGGCAGAAATGGAAAGATTCCCTCAAACATCTCCAAGGACTGAAAATCCCAAGAATGTATACATCCACTTCGTTGTCTACTGCACACAGAAAAGAGATCATTGTCTTTTGTGACGCTTCTACTAAAGCTGTTGGCACAGTAGCTTACTTGAAAATGACGAACGCAGATGGTCTCAGTGAAGTAGGTTTCCTCTTCGGCAGAGCAAAACTAGCTCCAAAGCCAGATGTCACTGTTCCTCGACTTGAGTTGTGTGCTGCTGTACAAAATACTGGATGATGTGAGATTCTACACTGATTCTAATGTAGTGCTAGCTAGGATATATCTGCAATGAAGCAAGGCGTTTCTATGTCTACGTTCACAACCGAGTACAGCGCATTAGACACTCATTGCAGCCACATCAGTGGAACTTTGTGCCTACTCACCTTAATCCATCTGATGCTGCTAGCAGAGGCCTCCCCTCCGAGCAACTGACTTCATCATTTTGGTTTACTGGTCCCCCATTCCACCTGGGTGCAGGACAACACGAACTTGAAAAAAGGCCCTACACTCTTGTCAGTCCCGAAACGGATGCAGAGCTTCGTCCTGAATGCGTTACCTGTGTTATTAACCTGTCACAAAGAAACCTTGGAAGTGAAAGGTTCCAGCGATTTTCAAGATGGAGCTCCCTGTTGAAGACTGTGGCGCAGTTGCAACACATAGCCAAGTCCTTTAAGCCTGGGTCAGAAGGTGTCTGTCATGGGTCGCACATTTGCAGCCAACATAAGGAGGAAGAGCAGCTAAAGCAGGCTAGAGACACAATCATTCAAACTGTCCAGAGAGAAGTCTACAGAGATGACTTTAAACGCCTAGAACAAGGTCAGTCTGTACAAAAGTCAAGTCCTCTTAGCAAACTCTGTCCATTCATTGACACAGAAGGACTTCTCAGAGTAGGAGGTCGACTGGGGAGAGCTCAACTACCATATGAAGAAATGCATCCAGCTCTTATACCTGGTAAACATCGTTACCCAGCTGAATAAAGATTAATCTGTATAGTTTAGGCATATACAATTTATAGTTTATGTGAAGATTGTTTTACTAAATTTAAATCACAAATTAAAAGTTGTTAAATATTTCAGAGCCTATTAAATGTTAAAAAATAATGGCTTTCAATTATACTGTAATGTTGAATGGCTATAATTAATAGGTAAAATTGAGGGAAAATGCATTTAATAAAGAAGCCAGTAGCAGGACAAATTCAAAACATTGTAAATATGTTTAGTCACTGTAGCAGTAATAACTGCCTGTTTTTGCAAGAAGAATTTCATGGCCGGTAAAACAAATTTTTGGCTGGTAAATTTGATCACGTCACCGGCCATTGGCAGGTGTGGCAAAAAGTTAGTTTTAGGCCTTGTATATATATATATATATATATATATATATATATATATATATATATATATATATATATATAGGTGCTCTTTACCTGACTTGTATATATATATATATATATATATATTGGGGTTGTCAATTTGAAAGAAAATCAGGGTTTTGTTTGTTTTCTCTGCTTTTTTATATGTTTATGTTGTGCTTTCTTTCTGGTGGGTTTTGTTGTCTCATGCTTTAGATGTTTTTAATTTCTCTCACTTTATTTTATTGTCTTGCTACAATGTGCCAAAAGTAACAAAAGTCTGACATATTTCCAGATTTAACTTTCTCTCTACTAAAGTTGTTAGTAGCTTTATTAGTAATTTTTACTGACTGTTGCTGTTAAAAAAGGTTTTCCTTTCAAGAAATATTTAGCATTGATATATATTCATTCTTTTCTCTTTCTCAATCTTTCTAAGGTATGCCATGGCTCGATTCAACTACTACTTTGAAAAGAAGCAAGAGTTCTTTGGAATGAAGCTTCCTTGATTCTTCTACCAGCCTGGTGCAAGAGGTTCTGAAAGAGCCTATCCATCCTAATATCCCACATATTCTTCCTATATTTAGTTTAAGTATGAAAAATTATCATACTGATTTGTAGGACTGAACGTTAACAAAGACATTTGATTTCCTGTTACAACCCCTTCTTTACCAAAAGGCCCATTTTGGATTCCTAAACAGGTATAGAGATCAAGGCCTATAGGCTGAGATGTTTAAGATTAATTAAATACATATAAATATATGTATAGAAAAATATGAATATGAAATAAAATTCAAATAACCCCCTAGACCTGTGCTTCTCAACTCTGTTCATGGAATACCCCCAACACTACAATTTTTTTTTTTTTTTTTGTTTTTAAATATTTTTGCCAAGGTATTCAATGAAACCATCCATCCAAGCCAAGATATTTTTTACATACCATGACAACCAGTGTAAGCTATAATAAAAATCTAAAGCAGTACAATATCCATATAATCAGATACTGGACTTGACATGAGGTCAGTGGATGATCTGCCCACAACTCTTTTTCACTTGGCTTTGCTGGCTAAGCTGTGTGTGTTTTATACAAACACACAATTAAAGCAACCAATGTAATATTAACACCAAAATGTCTAGGGTTAAGAGCCCAACGAAAGGAAACACTGGTCTCTTTGATGGTGATTTCAAACAAAACAATAAAGCATCTAAACATCTGCTAATTCTCAATAAGAGCTTCTCTAGAAGTCTGACAGAAATAAAGTAAATCTGGTTAGTAATGTGAAGTTGATGTTTGTGAAGTTGTTTAATGAGATCTTGAGAGATTTAATGTCTTTTATTTCAGTTGATTTCTTCGGCTGTGGCTGAAGTCAGTTGTAGTTCTTGTGTTTCTCTTTCCTTCAGTTATTCTGCTTGATAACAACAGCTGTTCATCATTAATGGTCAATCATCACATAATTGTCTTCTTAACTCCTACCCTGCTTCAATGCTACTTTAACTCTGTAGTGTTGAAACACGTGAACACTGAGCATTTTGCTGATAATTATTACATAAATCTTACCTGTTTCATTCAAGTATGACTGATGGATATGAATCACATTAAGTTTATTGATTTGTTTATGTTAAAACTATGTAATATAAATGGATGGAAAATTATGTAATTGAATTACATAAAATATCAATTTAGACCAAAAAGTTTTTTTGAGTGTATTACACTGTGTAAAATATCTGAGATTAATTTAGAACAAAGAACATGCTAGGGAGTGGCTACATCAGTCTGATATTTGTCACAAGTCTATGTAATTTTGTTTTAGTATAATTGAGTCGATGGATAATCTTAAACTGAACAAGGCAATGCCTAGAGTTGACAGCATGTATTGCTTATTGCCTGATTACATTATCTAACGTGTGTATATCTGTAAGCTAACACTGATCTCTCACCAAACACCTGCCCTGTTCTCCTCACATCAACTCAATTTGTCTTCTCTGACTGTTGTTCTGTGTAATCCTGGCCTGTCTTGCTCTCTTGGCTGCATAGCAGGCTTATAATTTTATGTGTTGTCCATCATACGAGTGTAAATACACATTTAAAATTTCCTCAGCATCCGAACTGTCATTGCGATCCATTGTTTTCCTATTGTTTAAATGGACTGCTCTCCTTTTTGATGCGTCACTTCTGGTTTTGACGCGTTTCAGATGCGGATGTAAAATTCTCTCACAAGAACCACTCCAGAAGCCTTAATAGCGTATTTTAAAGTATATTTTAAAGAAAATCTAGTTTCTACAGTATTGTTCTATACATCGACTCACTGGAGTGTCTAACCTGCAATATGCCCTTTAACAGTCTGATGATGATAAAGATGATGGTAGTATGCTGAATGTGGGTGTTGTACAAGCAATGCAAACAGACAAAACTAAGGTGGATTTATTGGCCCTTAGTGAAAAAGTAAACACAATTAGAACAAGACTTCAGACAATCAATTACCAGTACATTAAACAGGGAAACCATTTTTCAGCAGGATGTGAATGTCAGTGTACACTTGGATGGGTTAAATGCAGAGCACAAATTCCGAGTATGGGTCACCATACTTGGCCACACACCACTGCCCTTTCCCCTTAAGTTGGACAAAACAGGTATGACCTCAAATCAGGAGGATACACATCTTTCCCTTTCCTTTCGTCTATGCCCACTAGAGCTGCACAATAAATTGCAATGAAATTGCAATCGTCATTAGGAGTAGCTGAATAAACAGAAAATTTAACTGCTTTAATTGACTTAATGTGACTAATAAACACAGGACAATATATGATTCTTAGTTCTTATAATAATTATAATAATTTTCATTGTAATAAAGTATATAACAATGCAAAGCTAATCGACATAGTATTCTAAGCAGTGATAAAGACTATGAAATACGTTGCGTGCCTTATTCTGTGTAAGAAGCCACATCATCTCACAGAAGGATTTATTTCAACTTTCAACACTCGACTGACATTATGAAGTGAGTTTGGAATAAAAACATGTTATTAAATGTGGTATTTTCACATGCTTTCAGATGGAGCAGCATTTACTACACAGAGCCATAGTTCACTAAGAAGCTACGCAAACAGCTGTCATTATTGCAGAACGATTTCTTCAATTTCATAATTGCATGATTATATCGTCTGCAGGTTTTTTTTTTCGTAGCTTGTCAGTGAACTACGGCTTTGTGTAGTAAATGCTGCTCCATTTGAAAGCACGTGATGGAGATTTACTACTAATTACAGAACCGGCTTTACTGACAAGATGCACATGACAATCACATTCGATTAATCGTGCAGCCCTAATGCCCACCAAGTCAAGTCAATATTATTTGTATAGAACTTTTAACAATGCAAATTGTGTCAAAGCAGCTTTACATCAGCTTGATATAAAGCCGGGTGGCTTTATATCAGCTTTATAGTATTTAGACGGGGAAATAGTGTGTACTGCTCTCATTAGAGTTACAAATGACCTGCTTCTATCATCTGATCGTGGTTGTATCTCTTTATTAGTGCTACTGGATCTTAGCGCTGCATTCGACACTATCGACCACAACATTCTTTTAAATAGACTAGAACACTTTGTTGGCATTAGTGGAAATGCCTTTGCATGGTTCAAATCTTTCTGTACTTATCTGACCGCCATCAATTCATAGCAGTGAATGAAGAGGTATCATATCGATCAGTACGGAGTACCTCAAGGCTCAGTACTAGGGTCGTTACTGTTCACGCTTTACATGTTACCCTTGGGAGATATTATCAGGAGACATGGTGTTAGCTTTCGCTGTTATGCTGATGATACTCAGCTCTATATTTCTTCGCGGCCCGGTGAAACACACCAAATTGATTAACTATTTGATAATACTTAGAATATCAAAATCGACTGCGGGCAGCAGATCCTTTTCCTATTTAGCACCCAAACTCTGGAACAATCTACCTAACACTGTTCGGGAGGCAGACACACTGTCAGTTTAAATCTAGATTAAAGACACATTTCTTTAGCCTGGCTTACACATAACACACTAATACACTTCTATTATTCAAATCCATTAAAGGATTGTTAGGCTGCATTAATTAGATCGACCGGAACCGGGAACACTCCCCATAACACATGATGTACTCGTTACATCATAAGAAGAATGGCATCTACGCTAATATTTGTCTGTTTCTTTCTTATTCTGTTTCTCAGTCCGTGTCCGGATCAGATGGTGGATCGGCACCGGGAGATGATGTCTCCCTGATCGTCGGCAGAGGCCGGGAGTCCTTGACTTTAAATGCAATAAAAAAAAAAAAATTAAAAAAAAAATATAATAAAATACCTAACTACATAATACTACACAGCAAAAAATCCAGGGTGAAATTAACTCTCCTGGGAGTACATGTGAGACCACACTCAAGTGTGTGAAAGTGTTAAAATAAGAGTGTTAAATTAACACTGAAGCAGAGTTAAAGTTAATGAGTTAATTAAGAGATTCATTGAGTGCTAACTGACCATTATTGAAGACACCTGATGTTAACGAGCAGAATCACCAAAGATGAAAATCACAACTTTTATGTCACCAATATAGTGGTCAGCGTTTGCTTTAGTTGGGCTCTTGACCCTTACATTTTTGAAGTTGGATTTTGTTTGGATACTGTAACTGACTTACAGCAGAGAGACTTTAACTCTGCTTCAGTGTTAATTTAACACTCTTATTTTAACACTTTCACACTCTTGAGTGTGGTCTCACATGTACTCCCAGGAGAGTTAATTTCACCCTGGATTTTTTGCTGTGCACTTTCATCAGGTTTCTCAGTGGGTGCGTCACTGAGTGGGGAGAACCTGTTTGATGTTCTGATCGGAACGGAAGAGTGGAGTTTTGACCCGCGACTAGGCCGCCTTACAGTCACCCAGCTGCCCTGCTGCACGGGCTCAACCGGAACCAAACAATGTACAGGACTCCGTGAGCTAGTCGCATCCAAAGCAGTATCTACAGCCCTCACATTCTTTCTGTCCTCAAATAAAGTTTGGA
Organism: Barbus barbus; assembly: GCF_936440315.1. NCBI lineage: Eukaryota > Metazoa > Chordata > Actinopteri > Cypriniformes > Cyprinidae > Barbus > Barbus barbus. The sequence goes on along the minus strand of NC_136726.1, from coordinate 2,413,320 downwards.
TGCGTGTCTCTAATTCTGAAATCTTCTCTGTCAGCCTAACTATTGTCCTGCATTTATCACATGTGAATCCCTCATCGCCGACAGAGAGAGAGAAACTGTACATGTACATGACTGAAGAATGATTCGCTTACCACTGTTGTTTGATGAACTTGTGAAAAACGGAACGAGAAAAAACCCCAACAAATAATAGGCGCAAATAGAAGCGCAAATGTAACCGCGAGTGACAAGCTAACCGGCTAACGAATGCTAACGCGCTGCACTCGCGGTTTTAAAAAGAGAACGATCAAATTAGTCAGGTTAGTTTGATAGATAATACCAGAAATATGGTGGGAATTAAGTTATATATTATAACTTTAAGCAACAGAGAGTGAAAGTAATATAGAGATTCAACAGAAAAGCGAAGCTCCACGGAGCTACAATCGCAAACCTCTCAGCAGCACGACAGACAGAAGCAATCGATCAGCAATCGATTGTCAGATAAGAGGTGAGCTAATCATAGATTAAAGACACAGGTAAACAATTAATTATTTTTTTTCTGTTTCTTATACCGTTATAGTTTTGCATTGTTTGTAGTGTGATCAACGTTTGCATAAGTAGTAGATGTGTTAGGGAAGTAGCACATAACATTTTAATAATATTTTGCTAAAAGGAATGAAATTACTCCAAAAAATATTTGTTCATTTTGCTGAACGAGACTCAAAGGTCCAAGTCAGTAAAATGATCCGAACTTCCCATCACTACTATGATGTCACTTTGTAGGCAAAAAGTTAGCATTTTAGCACTTCCGGTTCCATCGTCCCATAGTCAATGGGTTTTTTGAATGGGATTTTAGTTAAATTCCTTAAATAAGGTCCATGGTTCACACGGGCTCAAGATACTTTCACATTTTATTCTACGACACCAGTTACACCCCACTTGTGATTTTTTTATACTGTTATGTTTCTTAAAAAAGACGGTTGCTAACAAGTTGCTGAATCAGAATCAGAATGAGCTTTATTGGCCAAGTATGTTTACACATACAAGGAATTAGTTGTAGTGACAGAAGCTCCACAGTGCAACAGAAAGACAGTAACAGGACAGGACACAGGTAATGAAACAAAATAACAAGAAATAGCCAATAACCAATGTACAAAGCAGCAAAAAAATAAAAAAAACAATATATAACAGTGCTTCTCAAAGTCCGGACTCCGGTCCGGATCCGGACCCGGGGGGAATTCAATCCGGACCCGCTTCTATTTCAAGAACACTAATTATATTTCCTACTTTGATAAACGCACGTTAAACTTGTAAATAATTTGTTTATTTATTCTTATTTTTTATGTCTTTTGGAGAAGGTCCGAAATTGCAGGCGAGATATTGAAACTTTTCCTTCATGACGTTGTCATCATGACATCCAGTGAGCTTATGACGTTTGACGTAATCGGGCGACATTTCACCGCTAATATTTTTATTTTTTTGTTTTGTTTTGCTATCACTTATATTATGGCAATTTGTCTTATAGCAGTGCCCAGTGTATACATTTATTTGTGGCGGCTTGTCACAATATCAAAACTGACCGCTACAAATAGATTTTACAAAAGGCTTATACTTCGTTGAATAAACTGAGCACTGCGCGTTTCAAAAATAAAATGCTGCGCGGGTGTTTTTATATGAATGTATCTTTTAAAAGAACCGTCCGTTTTCTTCAGAAAAGCTTTGATGTCAATTTTCATTTGGTCTTTCCTGTAATGGCTGATAAAGTAGCGCTTATTTGATTACAGTCGTTACCGGGGAAACAGCTATATATCACGCTCCAACAGCGCCTCCTGCCGGCAGAGAATCAACTTGCATTTGCTAGTCTGCGGGAAACACTGGTGTCTGTCAGCAAACATAAACAAAAAAGCATGCTTCAGAACTGTTTTGAGAAGGTGCTTAAGTTTTGAGCCATGTATTATTACTATGAATTAGGCTACTACTACTACTATTACTATCTTGTGCCCTGCAATAACCATTTACGCAAACTCTCTTTTGATATAAAGGGAAAAAAAGAGAAAATCGGCCCAAAAAATCAGCATCATATATCAGCCATAGGCTGCCCTGATTTCTAAATATCGGCATTGGCCAGAGAAAAAACATTATAGGTCGACTTCTACTGCTGACACTTAAATTAATTGTTTTGCCACTATTTGCACTTGTTATTAAAGTATTTTGAATGCAAAGGGAACCTTTTTTTTTTTTTTAAATGAGTGTTTATTTGTTATATGTTATGTATGTTTACTAAAAACACGTTTTGTAATAACCAATTGTTCCGGACCTTTGACACTGATGAAAATTCAGATTTGGACCTTTGAATGTAGACTTTGAGAACCCCTGATATATAATATAGACAACTATGTATGTACAGGTCAAGTATGTGCAAATTAGAAATGAGAAAATAAAATAAGTGAGTGTGGTGAATGGATAATGAATTAGTTGTGTGTTCTACGTTTATTTATTGAGTGTTCATGAGATGTATTGACTGAGGGAAGAAACTGTTCCTGTGTCTGGTCGTTCTGGTGCTCAGAGCTCTGTAGCGTCGACCAGATGGTAACAGTTCAAAGAGGGAGTGTGCTGGATGTGAGGGGTCCAGAGTGATTTTACCAGCCCTTTTGTTCACTCTGGATCAGTACAGTTCTTGGAGAGTGGGGAGGGTTGTACCAATGATTCGCTCAGCAGTCCGGACTAACCTCCGTAGTCTTCTGAGGTCAGATTTGGTAGCTGAGCTGAACCAGACAGTTATTGAGGTGCAGAGGATGGATTCGATGATGGCAGAGTAGAACTGTTTCAGTAAGTCCTGTGGCAGGTTGAACTTCCTTAGCTGGCGAAGAAAGTACAACCACTGCTGGGCCTTCCTGACAATGGAGTCTATGTGAATATCCCACTTCAGGTCCTGAGAGATGGTGGTGCCCAGGAATCTGAATGACTCCACTGCAGTCACAGTGCTGTTCATGATGGTGAGTGGGGGGAGAGCAGGGGGGTTTCTCCTGAAGTCCACGATCATCTCCACAGTTTTGAGCGTGTTAAGCTCCAGGTTGTTGAGACTGCACCAGACAGCCAGCTCCTTAACCTCCTGTCTGTAAGCAGACTCGTCACCGTCCTGGATGAGGCCGATCAGTGTGGTGTCGTCTGCGAACTTCAGGAGCTTGACAGAGGGGTCTTTAGAGGTGCAGTCGTTGGTGTAGAGGGAGAAGAGCAGTGGGGAGAGTACGCAGCCCTGAGGAGCTCCAGTGCTGATGGTTCGAGTGCTGGATGTGAATTTGCCAAGCTTTACTAACTGCTGTCTGTCTGTCAGGAAGCTGTTGATCCACAGGCAGACGGAGGTGGGGACGGAGAGCTGAGTTAGTTTGTTTTGAAGGGTTTCCGGGATAATGGTGTTAAAAGCAGAGCTGAAGTCCACAAACAGGATCCTCACATAAGTCCCTGGTCTGTCCAGATGAGACCTGTTTGCTCTGTAGACAAACTGCAGGGGGTCCAGTAAGGGTCCAGTGATGTCCTTCAGATGAGCCAGCACCAGTCTTTCGAATGATTTCACAGCTACAGACTTTAGGGCCACAGGTCTGTAGTCATTAAGTCCAGTAATTTTGTGTTTCTTTGGGACGGGGATGATGGTGGAGCGTTTGAAGCATGAGGAGACTTCACACAGCTCCAGTGATCTGTTGAAGATCTGTGTGAAGATGGGGGCCAGCTGATCAGCACAGATTTTTAGGCAGGCTGGTGACACACCATCTGGACCAGGTGCTTTCCTTCTTTTGTTCTTCCTGAAGACCTGGCACACATCATCTTCGCTGATTTTGAATTGTAGGTAAATGGGACTACAGGCGCTGTCGGAGACATTAAACGTCATCACGCCGAACAGTTTATCAATTTCCAGTATTTTCCAGATGTAGTATCATTTGTAATTCAATTAACTGTAGAATAACCAATGAATAGTTCCCCACATTTTATATTGTTGATCGACGTTGTTGTTTTTTTTTGCTTTGCCCCGAAATGCAACACAAGTCTTCGGAGCGAAGATGCTTGTTTTATTGCTTTCCTACTGATGCGGAGACTCTGGATTCGTACCATAAGGTAAACTCATATAACGATTATTACATGTAAACATAAAATTTACCGGGTTTACGTGGTGAAAGTGAAACTTTAATGATGCATAGTGCTTAAAACCCCGTTAAAATGAAATGTTTACGGCCACATGAAGCTGTTAGAAAGAATATAGATTGAGGATTTCCTAGAAGCAAGGATAAAATAACATTTTGTATACCCACCCTAACAAAACGATAGCTGAAATGTGGTACTTTATTCTCTAAAATAAATTTAGTCTTACCATATCCAAAAACTCGCTCACTCTGCTGTTATTTAGGCTAATAGATTAAATGCACTAAAATTTTATTGAATAGTATGTGGGATACTTTTTTAATATTGCTGTCAAAGGATTAATCGCGACTAATCACATCCACAATAAAACTTTTTGTTTTGTTTTCATAATGTATGTGTATACTGTGTATATTTATTATGTGTATATAAATACAAACACATGCATGTATATATTTAAGAAAAATTTGTTACCTTTATATATTAAATATATTTATATATATAATATCAAATATAACAATATGAATATGAATATATAAATCTATAAACGTAAATATTTTCAATATATATACTGTATGTGTGTGTGTGTATGTGTGTGTGTGTATATATATATATATATATATATATACACACACACAAACAAAAACTTTTATTTTGGATGTGATTAATCGAGATTAATCATTTGACAGCACTAGTTTTTAATTCAAATATTCATATTAATCAAGAATTTATTGACTTTTAATGCACCTTGTTTCGAAATGTACAGAAATACGTGCTTTCAGATGTCCTTTAGTTAAGATTATTTAATTTATTCACTATACTATTAATTAAATATTTTATTTCAGTTTTAGTTTGGCTCTAGTTTTGTATTTATTCCAGTTTATATGAAAAGGTTCATGTAGCGTGGATTAAAATTCATATACAGAGTAAATACGTTTCACCGAAGTTTGAGAAAGTTGTCGGAAGCCTGGTGGTCGTGACGTTAAAGACGAGCGACCGTGGTACTGTAGTTCGTTTATATATAAGTTTAGCTTTTCAGTTCTGGCGCTTTTATTTAGGCTTCAAAATTCGTCAAAGTTATATTATTTTGTGAAGATTATCTTGATAGACAAAAACGTGTAAGTTTCATGAACTATTATTGAACACAGAGCTTATTTTTTGCGATAATCCAAAAGCCTATGGAAAAGTCTTTTTGTCGAGGAACCAGTTTCATGCTAACAGCCGATCCGCCTACAAAGTGACGTCATAGTTTCTCCGTCATTCAGCTTGTGTTGGAGGAACAGGAAGTAGTGAAATAACTCTCGAAGCAAAACAAGGAAGTGTAAACAGCTTTGAGTGTGAATGTCCAGATTACTGCGAAACAGCAGAAGTCTTATATTATCTGTGACAACAGGGCAACCAGAAAGGATTGGAAAAAAACAAAGGAAAGAGAGAAATCGGTGGGAAAAGCAACAGCAATAGCAATCTGCTCATACGTGTTCACAAGGAAACAAAGGAAACTGTGCACTTCAGAGAAAGGTAAGACTGAGGAGAGACAGAAAGCAAATGTTCCTCATGCTGTGTGGTGGAGAGGACAACAGTTGAAGCTAAACTTTAAGAGGAGGAATCTTTTGTACGTTAAGTATATATGTGCTAGTAAACAGAATGGTTCAGATCACACAATCTGTAAAGCTGAAAGTCTTAATAGTGTAACACACGCTACTGTTGTGTTTTGTATTGCGTCGCAATATCGGAAATGGGCTATTTCTGTTTTATCTCGTGAAGGCGAGCCAGTGGATGTCATGCAAGCAACATGCACACTTTGTGCAAGACTTCTTTCAAAGCGAAAGTAAAAACTGACGGCGCTTTCTGCTTCTGACGCACGCGTTGACCCCAGCTAGACATGTTTCTGTTCTGGGAACATTATTCTCTATTCTGGTTAGCAAGCAATCAATAATAACTTTATTCCGGTCCTCACAAACACATTTTCACAAAATAAATAAATAAAATACATTGTTACCAGAAGCCTTGCTTATTATGCCTACACTTTATACACAATTAACTGAATGGGTGACACTTCACTAAGTTAAATAACACAAAATAAACAATATAACAAAAACATTCACCAAAATGTACAAACATAATTCAAAACAAACATAAAAATACACACTCTTTTAAACGATACAACCACAATTTATTTATACTGAGTCATATAATTATTTGTCACCTTGTTTTTATACATTTTCTTAAATTGGTAAAGTGAATTCTTCCATAGATTTACCCCTTTAACAGATAAGCATCTACTTTTTTGAACATATACAATCCTTCTAAATTATACTGACTTTCTCTTATTTTGAGCAGCCTCTGAATACATTTTGGAAGTAAATTATTATAAATTTTGTACATTAACTGTAAAGTATATAGATCAACTAAATAAAACAATCGTTGTTTTCAGAGGCAAGTTTTATTTTAGTTCCCAGAATATTCTCCTAAAAGTTAGGATAACATTCTCTAAAAACATTCTACAAATGTTTATTGATAACATTATTAGAACATTATTATCCTCTAACATTCTAATTAAGATTTAATCAAGAAGCTTCCCATTCGACATTTGGATGTGGACTCAAATGTTGCTCAGATGTCAAACTTTGGTTGAAAGTAAAAACCCAACCTTTGTTTTATGAAGCTCCAACTTAACTCCAAAAACAGCATTACCAGCTTCACTTATTATAAACCAGATTGACTTTATTTCTGTCACACATTTACAAAAGGGCTTATTGAGATTAACAGATGTTTAGATGTTGATCTGTTTGAAAGTAATAGTTTGGTTTGATGTCACCTTTATGGTGTTAGACGTTAGTTAGTTGGGCAATTTGACTCTTGACTCTTTGATGTTCTTCTTTAGCTGCTGTAGCTATGTTAGTTATGGCAATAACAACAAGAGAAAAGGTCACCAGATGATGTTGGCTATAAATTGATTCAGATATAGTCATGTTTGTTCATTCAGTCTAATCTAAGGTGGTATTTGCACATTATTTATTATAGCGATGCAATGGTTCTACAGATTGAGATCTAGCAGTTTTAATCAGATCCTTGCAAGGATTGAAACATAATTAAATAGCCTTGTTTGTCACACAAACATCAAGAATCCGTGTATGAATCTCAACAATGGTGACATGCTTCATGCTGCAATGTATTCTGGGTGCATCATAAAATACTCATGCAGGGCTCCCAGAATGCATTGCGCCATGAAGCATGTCACCATTGTTGAGATTAATACATGGACTCTTGATCTCTGCGTGTGTCTATGTGTTGAGTAGTTTAAAGTGAATAGTGAACAACGTGTTTTAAAAAAATATAGGTTATTTAATTATGACACCATTGGATCTTATGCTGTTGCAATGCATTACTGCAGTAACTAAAGTTAAATTAATAGCATAGATTAGACTCTAGATGCGATCACAACATGATGATATTGCTAACATCAGCAAGTAGCCAACATCATCTGACTACATTTTCTCTTGTTGCTATTGCCATAACGAACATAGTTATAACAGCTTCAGCAAAACACTGAGTCAAGAGTCAAACCACCAACTAAAGCAAACACTTCTCACCACAATGGTGACATCAAAGCAAACTATTACTTTCAAACAGACATCAACATCTAAACCTGTTATTCTCAATAAAAACTTGTGTAAATGTATGACAGAAATATATAATAAGTTTATAATAAGTGAAGCTGGTAATGCTGTTTTTGAAGTTATTTAATGATGCTGGAGCTTGACATCAAACAAAGTTTGGGTTTTAACTTTCAACCAAACTCTGAGAAGATTTATTAGAATGTTGGAGGATAATGTTCTAATAATGTTATCAAACATTTTTAGAATGTTTTTAGAGAATGTTATCCTACCTTTTAGCAGAACATTCCCAGAACATTTCTAGATGGGAGCGGCGCGTAATATTCTCTCAAAGACGACAACGAATCTCCTACTTAATATGCGGTATATAACTGTTTTAATGTATTTCCTTAATGTTTCTCTTGTGGCCCGAACATAGTGCAAACAATGAGAAGAAATGTTTTTGGGTTGTTTTTGAAAAGTCTGTGCTTAAAATAAAGCTGCTCATAAGTTTCATTGATGACTTTTATTTAGGCTATTAGCCTAATTCAGCCTGTAATAGACCTGTTTTAATTAACATTTTCAGTGAGGAGTAGCCTAAACTAATATCCTAATATTTTATTATCCTCAAAGTGTCAGTTATGCGGTGATACGCTATGAAATGATTGCGGAGCAAATTAATTGTAATAGGCTATTCAATTAATAATAAAAGTAACTTAATAGCCAGACTGTAAGAGGCCTACATTTATTGGAAATGCCAAACACTCTTTATAATGACAATGTTTAATGTCTAGATTTTTTTTTTTGTTTCATTTGAAATCACCATCAAAGAGATCAGTGTTTCCTATTGTTGGGCTCTTGACCTTGAATGATTCCACTTTAGTTTTTTTTCTGGTTGCACAGATTGTGTGATTATAAAACACTTTTAATATAATCAGACAAGCCCAGAGAAAATAGTGATTATGGTTTAATGATAATATAATCATGTGTGTAATAGTGATAGGCAGGGGTGGTGCCAGAGAATCCTGAGTGCAGGTGCTGAGGGGGTGCTAGATCAATGCCAGGGGGAGCTGGGCAATTGATAGTAAATATGACAAAAACATTATAATTATAGTTATTGTAATTTTTTTATATGAATAATAAAATCGCTATATAGGCACATTTGAAATGTTTATGAGGAGTGTGGGAGCATTATCGTGCTTAGCTTAATGTAGCCTGACATTGACGTGGGGGAGCCCACACAATCATTTTTATTTATTTATTTTATTTTTTTCCTGTGGAAAGAGCTTAAAATACTCCCACCATTTTTGGATGGGCTTTCTGTCGTCTCATGCAATCTCCATGAATGGAGCGCGTCACAACAATGAACCAGCTCACAGACATAAAAAATAAATCTGCAGAAAGCTTGAAAACCAATTAAAATAAAAAACAAATCTTCTCTGATTATGTAGTCCATAGAGGTGCATTTCTCTATTAAAGGCACGTGATGATCTACTGTGATGGCGAGTCAGTGTCAGCTGCAAAGATGAAGTTGCCAAAGTGGACGTGACTGAGAAAGCACTAGTTTATTAGGCTAATACATAATTAAAATGTAGTCTTTTTCCCCAATGCATTCATAATCATTACTTTAGCGGGTGCTTTGTGGCAAGCTTTATGCGTGCTCTTGAGTGGGGAATAATACACCTAAATGCCTATATTAAAGGATGGTTTAGTAGGTTATTATACTAATCAATTTAATCTAAACGTGCGACTAGTTGACTAGAAAAAATCTTTAGTCGGGGACAGGCCTACTTGGTACAAGGAACGAGCCATTTTTAAAATAAAATGCTGACATTACATGCAACTGCAACTCAAGTCACGTTGTATTGCATTTCAGTAGTTATGCATGTGTAATAAGTCAAATGTTTTTTTATTTTATTACATTTTTTATAGGGGTGCTTTGGATTTTCTTGGGGCTGGAGCACCTGCTAGCTCCACCCTAGTGCCGCCCATGGTGATGGGAGAAATTAACCTTTTCAAAGCTTTGAATCAAGGGAACCAATTGCTTCGCAAAATGATTCACTGTCAGCAGATTTAGCCGTTTTTAATGCTTTTCTGTAGGATAGGGTACTTTCCCGCCAAGCTATACGAAATACCTCTAGTTTTGTTTTCCTCCAGTTGCACTCCATTTTCTGGGCTGCTCTCTTTAGGGTGCAAGTGTGCTCATTATACCACGGAGTCAGACTGTTTTCTTTGATCTTCCTTAAGCGTAAAGCAGCAACTGTATCGAAAGTGCTAGAAAAGAGAGAGTCCATAGTTTCTGTTACATCATCAAGTTTTTCTGTGCTGTTGGATATGCTGAGGAATTGAGATAAATCAGGAAGATTACTTACAAAGCAGTCTTTTGTGGTAGAAGTGATGGTTCTACCATACTTGTAACAAGGAGTAGAATTTACAGCTTTAGCTATATGGAGTTTACACAAGACTAGATAATGATCTGAGATATCATCGCTTTGCTGCAGAATATCAACACCACTAACATCAATTCCATGCGACAGTATAGGCCCTTTTCACAATGACGTCAGCTAACTTCCGCTTTTCCGCAAAGCAGTGGAAAGCAGTTATACCTTTACACCGGAGACTTCTCGGGAAAATGCGGGAACAACTTGAAATCTAAAGACGTACGCTAGGAGTTGAGACTAATAATGTTAATGTACTTAAGTCGGGTTCTTTTGCGAACGTTATTCTACATTTTTGCTTTAGATGGTTGGAGGCTAACCTGCAGTTCAGATTTGTATGATAACGTTTACGTCTCCTCACAAAATAATAGTGAGTACACTGTAAATGTTCATGCAAGTGTTGTTATTCTGCAATAAAAAAAGAATTTTTTTTTTTTTACTATGGGAAAAATTGCATGGACATAAGTCATATTTTCTATAATAAATATTCTCATATTACAAGTTTCACATCCATCAATGCAAGTGGTCTGAAAAGAAACCAAGTATTATCCAGTTCAAGAATAAGAAACAGTGGACATAACATGGGCCTTTTTTCATAGATGTTTAGAAAATAGGAAGGAGGAAGTCAAGTGATGTCATCAGTGTGATTTTTATTTCAAAATAAATGATTTTTGTTGAAGGGTATAACACCAGTGACACAACTCCATGGGACCACCGTTTTCATTATATATTTTATCATATTTATTCAGCATTTATATATATTTTTGACCTCAAAATAAAGCACTTGCTGCTCATCATTGCTGTGGGGACAAGCAGTTTTGTGGTGCTTGGAATTCTTTGTAATTAATTAAAAAACAAATATTGCCACATTGATGGCTCAATAAGGTGTAATTGTTCAAATAACATATTGTTTCATTTTTTTAAAAAATTATATATATTCAAGTGTAATATTTCTGTAAAGGCTAGGGACAGAAAAATGGACATTTCCATAGAATGACCCATTTATTTATTTATGAATTAAATTGTCATGTTTATCAAAATAAAGTGGAAAAATATAGACCCCATTTTATTGATATTTAAATAGTACAGGCTTATGTTGAATATTCTTGTACATACAGACGCTGTATTAAGCAGTAGGCAATATGCCTACATAAATTATTGAATGTATAGTCTTTCTGTTACCTCATGCAAATATCTAAAACGTATTTGACAAATATATCTAACAGCAATAAAGACAGCAAACACTGCGCAAGAGTCACGGAAATCAGAAAGTACAACTCCTCCCTCGACTTCAAGCGGCAAATCTCGCTGATAGGTAGCTATCTAGAAGTTAATTTGAGATGCCAGACGCCTCGTCTTGAATGAGGACGAGAGTAGAACGCTGCAGTCATCCTTTAATCGTATTTGTGGCAGATGTATAAGTGTCTGGTTGAACTCCATACTGGTAGCGATGACGCTTCTTTACTATGCGGGCGGAAGTAAAAATACCCTGCTTCGACTCAAAACGGAAGTTGCGTGACGTCATGTGAAAAGGGCCTATTAGATAGGGGTGTAAGATAATATCGATACACGTGAGTATCGCGATATTTTGTTTGGCGATACTGTATCAATTCTCCAAAACGGAATATCGATATTTAAAAAAAAAAAATCATACAAGATTCATGGCAGTTGTTTAGTTTTGAGTTCATATCCCGACCGCTAGTCTTCATCTCTGAACTTAAACAGTGACAGGAAATACTAGCATCAGGGCACTCCACGAACGTTAATATTTAGCTGCCAGTAATGGAGGATGAAATAATTGTTCCAGCTCTCGTCTCGATGTACAAAGCTGAAGTGTGGCGCCATTTGGGCTTTTGTGGTAATGTCCGCCCCAGGACCGTATGGCGTTCCGATCGGCTCTTTAATATGACTTTGCTACATGCACTCGTCTCAATGAACGTGACGTCTGCGTCTGCCGAACGTCTCGTCTGCGTCTGCCATAGTCTGCTGCAAGGGCGGTTTCCAGCACATTCCACTCACTCATTCTTTATTATTTTTTCCCACTGATCTTCAGTTGTATTTAATTAAGTGATTTTACCTGTATAGCTTTTATTCCAAATAGTAATGAATTTACACAAATGTTCATGTTAAAATATTTGTTTGCCATTTGTTTCTTGTCAACATATGCACAGATAGCCTACTTATCAAGAAATCATGTAGCCTAGGCTACTATTCACCACTAGGAGTCTCTTGACCAACACAAAAGAAATATAAATAAAAATACAAACAAAGAAAAATAATTTGGCCTTAGAAATCCAGTAAAATCAAAAAAAAAAAAATCCATATTAATTTGTGAATATTTTAAATGTTTAATAAAGGGGCAAAACGTCATAAACAAAAGTCAAATAATAGTTTACAAACTATTTAAAAAAAAGTTTACAGTCGTTTTTTTTTTTCACCACAGGTGACTTATATATAAAAAATAGTAGCCTATTTTTCAATTCTATTCTTCTATTTAAAGGATCTACAGAAAACGCGATCGAGTTGTCTGTTTTCTAGTCTACCAAAGTGCTGTAGCCTAGGCCTTTTAAAACTATATAAAAAAACACAATAACAACCCCACCAATAAGCTATAAAAATGCAATAGCCTATATCAAGTTTGTTTCTTCACATTTCTATCTTTATGGGGGCATTTGGCCCTCAAAATGTGGGTTAAACAACACACACACAATATCCTATATATAAATCACAGACGCAGACATCACGTTATAAGACAGACGCAAGTGTCACGTTCATTGAGACGAGTGCATGTTGCAAAGTCATATTAAAGAACCGATCGCAACCGCTGGCACACTGCACTGAGCCATGTTGAGTAGAGTGTTAAATACGTGTTAGAGAAAAAAATAATTAATAACTTCACTGCCACACGTGAATGACGCGTGACGTCTGACTCGACACTTCACTGCCACGCGTGATTTACGTGACGTCTGCGTCACGTCTGCGTCTTAAAATGAATGGAATAAATAGCAGAAAGAAAAAAAAAATAAGACGTTGAGTGAGACGTTCATTGAGACGAGTGCATGTAGCAAAGTCATATTAAAGAGCCGATCGGAACGCCATAGGACCGTGGCGCGAGCGCAACCTCGGTTCTGCCGCTTGCCGCGTCCCGTGTTGAAGAGCGTGGGGCGTGGCGGGCGGTAGAGTCGCCGTGCAGCTGCAGCTTTCTCTCGTGTTGGGGGCGCGGTCTCGGCGATTCCACGCGGAACATACATACAAACTGAAAAACATGTGAAAGTTGAAAAGTTCTGAGAATGTTTAACATCTGTATTTATTTGATTGTTTTACAATTGTTTTGTTTTGTTTTCTTTAGGAATCCTGCAAGCACTTTATTTTTCATTGATATTAAGCAGATGCAATTTTTTGTTCAGATCAAATGTTATGACATTGCATGTCACAATTGTAAACTTAAACTGTGAAACTTTAAAGTAGAGTCTATAAATATATATTTTTATCTTTTTATAAAATACATTTTATACATACATTTAACTAAATAATCATGCAAGCACTTGAATATTTCCTCCTTTACTCGTCCTGCACAAAAAGTGGTTCAGTAATGTTGAATGTTACAGGGACTGATTATTGCAAATTATCATGCCCTGGTGGCCTGTATACAGTAGCCAGTACAAACATCACAGGGGATTTATCACTAACACGTGTTTCTCTAGATAATGTTATACGCAGCACCATAACTTCAAACGAGTTATACTTAAAGCCTGCCCTCTGAGAAATACTGAGAATATTGCTATAAATTGTTGCAACACCTCTCCTTTTACCTTTTGGTAAAGGGCAAGGTGAGCAGTCGTCCAGAAGTGAGCAGAGAAAGGTACTCCTCTCAGAAAACGTACAAATAAACATAATTTTAGATGTTTAATTAATATTTTGAGCACTGGGATCGCTAGAAGAGGGCTTAATGAACTCATTTTTAACCTCAAATTCCAACAAAACTGTCGTTTTTCACTTCTTTTGTCTGTAGCTCAAAATTAGACAATGCACATTCTGACTCATTTTGCCAGCATGGGTAACAAATGCTCCAAAACCTTTCTATTTTTTTTTTTTTGCCACCAGTGCTTTCCACCAATGACACACATTGAAGATCTGCCTCAAAAATATTAAAACACAGAAATGTAGCACTGTTGCTACATTTACAGTTGGCTGAACCATTCACTTACTACTTTTGCTACAATGTATTTTATTGCATTGTCCTTTATCCACTTTTAGGTTTCAACCCAGACTCTCACTGTCACCCCCATCCTCCACCACCATGGATGCATCGAGAGGATGCTGGGACAGCTGCTTTATTGAGGATGATTTGCCACAGATGGATGGCACATGTGATGCGTGTGAACCGGACGAGCCTCAGTCAGCTGCTTGGATGTGCACACTCTGTCGCTTTGCCTTCTGCTCCAGCCATGCAGACAAACATTCACAAAGCACTGGTCACCAACTCCAGCCGTACAAAACCCCTGACCCTCAGACAGAGCATGGGCTACTGAAAGAATGCCAGGTGTCTGAAAACGCAGCAGAGGGGGCGGAGGCCACCAATAACGATGAGCATAAACCAGCAAAAAGAGACACTGTGACAGTGGAGAGGCTGAAATGTAAGGAGCATGGCCAAGAGGGTTCGCTCTACTGTAAACACGACCAGCGGATCATTTGTGTGCTGTGTGCTGTGCAGGGCGAGCACAGAGAACATGAGATCATCACTCTCAAAGAGGCCTACCTGTGGCAGAAGGTCAGTCAACACACAGACCAACACTGCGGTGAAATTGTTATTATAAATTAGGGGTGTGCGATATATATCGTCTGCGATAATATCACAATTGTTGTTTAAATGTGCGATTTGACATTATCGAGTGTTTTGCAAAAACCATTCAAAACACACCCCTACAGAGTGCACGCATTCATTACGTGAAGCCTAGACTAGTGCGCGTGCGTAGAGTGTGTTCTTTCACTGCACTTTCACTACATTTAGAATGAACACAAAATTAAACACATGGGGGCAGATTTTTTTTTCTATTTTGTACCTCTTCATATAGCCTAGTTAATCAATTTCACACAAAGAATAACGAAAAATAACTTGATTACAAATGTGATATTGATTTTTTTTACAACAGTAACAAGAGGTTAATTAAGACACCATATTTCCTGTTTTTGCTTTATTTCGATAATAAAAATCACTCCAAATACAGCCACAGCACTGTTTTGCGTCTCTGAGCAACATGAGGGCATTTCGTTCCTGCATGAATCACCCATTTGAATGATTCGTTTCAATCGCTATGACTCGCTTATTAACAGTGACTTGCTGCCACCTGCTGGTGATTGTAATTTTACCTTCAAAGTATCTTTTATTATTTAAATAATTTCAGATATAGATTTAACGTTTTGTTTAGTATATCAAAACATGAATTATGCATTTGTTAAGGTTAAATGCATTCATGTCTTGCATTAAACAGTGTGTAAACGCATCTAAATGCCACTTCAGATGCAGCTTCTTTGTTTTCTCTGCATTGCAAAGATGAATTTTGTTGATACTGATTTCATTTGCTTGGTAACGTGTGTGTGTGTGTGTGTGCACGTTGGATGTGTTAAATGCAGAGCACGAATTCCAAGTATGGGTCACCACACTTGGCAGTATGTCACTTCACTTCACTAGGGCTGGCAGTCGATTGGCAATTTTTTTTTTAAATCTAGTTAATTACACGATGTGGCAACTTAATTGCACATCAAATTTAGCTGAGAAATTACCCCCAACGTTTATGTGTAATAAATGTTATGTTGAATTAAATAAAATATTTATTTCTAAAGTCATTACTATTTGAGACATTACTAAAGACATTACAGTTTGTAATGTCTACTTAATACTTTCTCATTTAACACAAAAATAGCTTTAATTAATCTTTTAGGGGTATTTTCACAGCCAAATGTAATTTGATGACACATTAAAATTACACATCATGTCATTAGTTAGATTAAAAATTGGAATCGACTGACAGCCCTATTGCAAATATGCAATTGTTTTTAATATGATATGATAATCTGAACAAGAAACTAAAACTGCCAGTAAATGGCAGTAAATGTCTTAATGAGTAAATCATTGAGTCTTTCATTCATGCACTCGTTCATTTGTGAAGGACGAGAAATGACTTAAGTATAAATAAATAAATAAATAAATGCAGAAATAAATAAATAAATGTAGAAATACATAATTAAATACATGAATAAATAAATAAAAGAAATAAAGATAGAAATACATAAAGGAATAAACAAATAAATGAAGAAATAAATAATTAAATGCTGAAATAAATAAATGTAGAAATGCATAAATAAATGAATAAATAAATAATTAAATTCTGAAATAAATAAATGCAGATATGCACAAATGAATTACTAAATTTGGTCAAAAGTGTCATTTTTAATTGTACTATTTTTGTACTATGTGTTGCACTACATTTATTTCTGCATTTATTTATGTATTTCTACATTTATTTATTTCTGTGTCCGTATGTTAATAAGGTAGGCGGTCCTAACCTCTCTCAATGCAGGATTGGTTAAACAGGATCGTTATCGTTACAGATGTACTATTGTGGATACTACCATTGCCAATGATGTGCGTTTATTAATAGCAAGTGATGTAGATCATGCACCAAGCGACTACCTTCTGTTTCGTTTGGAACGTGTAGTCAATGAATTGGTTTTCAGCTCAGTGCTGATATACTGACCTTGATCCAGCTGTGTTCGCCGGTCTGCAAGACACAGCAGGCCAGCTTCACATGCGCTCGAAACACTGCGGTCACCACCTCTTGCCTGAAAATCCCAAAAATACTTAAAAATGAATAAACCAGCCCGTGTAACATGTACTACTTTAATAATTGACTAAAGAAATATAGTTCTTTATTTATAAAAAATAAACAAATCTTTCCTGTGAAATTCAGTAATTCTGTGAAGTAAAGGTGTATCTCAATAAATTAGAATGTGGTGGAAAAGTTCATTTATTTCAGTAATTCATCTCAAATTGTGAAACTCGTGTATTAAATAAATTCAATGCACACAGACTGAAGTAGTTTAAGTCTTTGGTTCTTTTAATTGTGATGATTTATCTCAACAAATTAGAATACTTCATAAGACCAATAAAAAAAACATTTTTAGTGAATTGTTGGCCTTCTGGAATGTTCATTTACTGTATATGTACTCAGTACTTGGTAGAGGCTCATTTTTCTTTAATTACTGCCTCAATTCGGCATAGCATGGAGGTGATCAGTTTGTGGCACTGCTCAGGTGGTATGGAAGCTCAGGTTGCTTTGATAGCGGCCTGCAGGTCATCTGCATTGTTGGGTCTGGTGTCTCTCATATTCCTCTTGGCAATACCCCATAGATTCTCTATGGGGTTCAGGTCAGGCAATGAATCTATGACTTACAAGAAAATAAATTACATTTTCACCACTTTCTAATTTATTGAGATGCACCTGTACATAATAAATACTATTTTGGCATTCAAATACATTGCGAATACGGAAACATTTGATTTTGTGTCGAATGAGAGACCCAACGTTGGTTTGTTTCGTTTTAGCCTAAATTAATTTGTTTTGGCTTGTCGTTTATAGCTAGCTTCTTATATTTTTGATTCTTGTTCTTTTATAAATACTGTTAATTGAAAGCATTTGTTGTGGAGTGAGGGGAACTAAAATAGCCTAGCTATGTTTACAGTGTTTATTATAACGTTAAACACTTCACGTCGGCATTAGACCTATTTCTGAATGAAATAACAAAATGCGACTTATACATGACTTTTCTCTCTCTTTCTCTAAAAAATACAATTTTTCATACGCACAGCATATTTTAACCATGCAGCAAACCTTTTTAAATATTTTGACAAATTACTGAAAAAAAAGAACATCCCTGAGATGAAGGGGAAAAAAAGAAAGAAAGAAAATCGGCCAAACATATCAGCCATTGGCTGCCATGATTTCAATATCGGCATCAGCATCGGCCAGAGAAAATCCCATATCGGTCGACCTCTAGTCAAGATTCAGCGTGTGAACCTTAACAATGGTGACAGTCAACAAAAAATTCATATCACCTCTGAACTTCACAAAACAAGCTTTTCGTTGATTGTCACCATCATGTGTGTGTGTATATATATATATATATAATATATATATATATAGCCGTAGTGTTACTTTAGTTCTTTATGAGTTGTTGAATGTAATGGTTGTCTGTTTGCCTGTCATTTTGTTCTTTGTTCCCTTTGGTTTTGGTTTATTGTTTGAAATGCCTGCACATAGATCTTTGCCTCTGCCTGTTTTCCCCAGCTTCTCCACAACGTTACAGTTTTTGACTGGCATGTCTCTTTGACTAGTGCATCTTTGAGCCTATATTTAGTATAAGTAAAATACTTAAGTACTGTTAAAATAAGATACTCTAAGACTTTTACTCAAGTTGTTTTGGCAATTGGTTTTTCAATTTAATTTTCACTGTAAGGTATCTGTACTTTTACTCAAGTATGGTTTTCAGGTACTCTTTACACCTCTGCTCCAGTGTATTCATGATGCTTGTAACTTGGTGTTGTTCTCCTGTCTGGCCTTTAAACTATCCCTTTAACAATAATTGAGAGTCACTCTTTCTGAATGTGTTTGTGTTTCAGAGCAAAGAAGGCATTGACTTGCTGGAGCGCACACATGAAATATCAGAAAAGATCAAGGCCAAATGGATCAGCCCAGATGTGAGTCACACTTTATTACATACTTGACTTTATTACATAATAGTTTTTTCTCCCCAAATAACAATTCTGCACATACAATTCCACACATACAACACCTTGCTATCGGAATAAAAAAATATTAACCAAATAAGATATGACTGTTTATGTATCTCTTTCTAGTTCAGACGAATGCCTTTATTAAAAGGTGACTTGCACAGCTTGTTAACAGGGAATTATACTTGGTTTACAGAGAATCTGTAAACATACAGTATGCTCTAGTTTCACTTTATTTATACAGAGATCCAAGTTTTTACAACTACCTGTAACCATCTGCTTTGTGGACCAACTGCCCAGATAGCAACCCTGAAAACAAGCCTTCACTGGGGCTGCCAGCGCAGGGCCCCTGAGAATTTGCTCATTGGCAAAATGTTGGCCCCTTAGCAATGGCCCTGCATGGGCAGCCCTCACTTATGCTGCATTCACGTCCTATCAGAATTATCGTAAATACGAGCCTCCTAGTTGGAAATGGGCCATATAAGGCCTCTCTAAGGCCGTAAGCTCGTATTTACGATAATTCCGATAGCACGTGAATGCAGCATTGGCTTTCAGCAAGCCTAAGCACTGTTTTACTGAAAATAATAAAATCTTAGCGGTGGATCACTCGGTAAATAAATGTTGTAAATTCAAATCAGAGCGTCTTCCGTGTCTGGAATGGATGTATTCTTGAGTCTATAAGGTAACAATAATATAATAGATGTTTGAAATGGGTTTGGCTAAAAGAAAAGTTTGGTTTCGTCTATACTACTTGGTACTTATACTATATTGACTGGGTTAAATAGAATTGTATTACTAAAAAGAGACTAAAATACAATTTTCATTGATGAAAACTAGACTAAATGTCATCAGTTTTCGTCGACTAAAACTAGACTAGACTAAAATGAGTATGGACGTAACTAAAACTAAAATGACAGCTTCACACAAAGACTAGACTAAAGCTAAAATTAAAACAGGCTGCCAAAAACAACACTAATCTCCATGATGATTGATAATTTTAACATCAACATCTGATCCTCTGTAATTCTCAATAACAGCAGGTGTTCATCACTAATGCACAATCATCATTTAATTAGTCACTTAATTATCTCATTAACTTTAACTCTTTGAGGATTTGGGATTTGACTTGAGACTTGCTTGTGACTTGAAAGGAATGACTTGGTTCCTCCTCTGGTGAAATCAGTTGTTGAGTTCATGGGTGGAATAGACATGTGACAGGACTTTTACTTTCTGACCCCTGGACTACCCACCTCTGCCTGTGGTACCTGGCATCGAGACATTAGGAGCAGGTACTCTAAGTCCTGCACGTTTGAATTTGTCGGTTCAGCACAGATGCTCAATTTTGTCAGAAGGGAATTAATCAGCTCCACAAACATCAACCTCACACATTACTTACCAGTTTGACTTTTTTTGTCATGCGTCTAAACGTTTCTTATTAAGAATTAACAGAGGTTTAGATGTTAATGTTTATTGAAAATGATCAAGTTTAAAGTCACCATTGTGGAGATAAGCGTTTGCATTAGTTGGGCTCTTGACCCTTGACTTTTTAACATTTAGTTTTTCTCTGATTGATGTAACTGTTTATGAAACACATTTGGGTCACACTTTATATTAGGTGACATTAACTACTATATAGTTATATCAAAAAATAAGTACAATGTAGTTATTGTGGTCATATTGTATTGCAAAACACTTTTGCTGCTATTGAGGTGGGATACGGGGAAGGTTAGGGACAGGTTTGGTGGTATGGGTAGGTTTAAGGGTGGGTTAAGATGTAAGGGATGGGTCAACAGTGCAATTATAGATGTAGTTAATTTCTGTAATTACAGATGTAGTTCCATACAGTTTGATTAGCAAGATTGTGTTCAGTTTTAACTCTTTCTTCCATTTTGTATCTCTGGTGTCTTTTATTCCAACATAAGAAAACTAATTCTGGAATCTGCTTCTGAAGTGGCATTTAGATGCATTTACACAGTTTAATGTAGCTCAGAGGGGACAATGGGTGCATTTAACATGCAGTTACAAATGCATAAATAATACTTTGTTTTAAACATACAAGTTGAATATGGATATTTTAAATAATTTAAAACATGAAAGAAATAGTTGAAATGTGAAATTAAAACTGCCAGTTGGTGGCAGCAAGTGACTTTTAATAAGTGAGTCATTGAGAATCAACCGATTCATTCAAACAGCTGATTCATTCAGGAACAAAGCATTTGACTGTGTAAATGAGTGAGAAACTGAATCATTAATTCAACCGATTCATTCAAAAATAGGGAAACACAATCCGCTGCTCAGAGACACAAAACAGTGCTGTGATCCTTGTTTGGAACTATTTTCGTTGGCAAAATTGTGGAAAAACAAGCAATATTGTGTCAAAAATGTACATCACTTAATGCTAACTTTATGAAACGTATACAATGATTATTACATTTGTCTTCATGCTGATATCTGGAGAGAAAAAAAACCTCTCGGTCCCCATGACAACGGATTCACGGACGCGATACTGATGACGCTGTTTATTTACAGAGTGAGAGAACACGTGAGGAGAGCTTGAACAACAAAGCTAAAGTTTAAAAGTTTATGCATTGATTAATCTCATGTTGTGTGTGTTTGTGAGGGGGGTGTATACAATAAACATTACAGGAAACTACTGCCGATTTTTTACTATTTAATTTTACTTTTTACTTTAATTTTCCTTTTTTTAAACTTGTTCCAGCATCCAGGATAAGCACAGGTAAGTACCATTTTGACAAATAATAAAACAGGCGTCCTCTATCTCTATCGTGAATTAACTGTGTCAGCTCCAGTGTGACTATAGAGTGTGAGTAGCTCTCCTCACTTTCTCTCACTCTGTAAACAAATAGTGTCATCAGTATCGCGTCCGTGAATCCGTTGTCATGGTGACCGAGAGGTCGCGCTCTATAGACAGTCGTGAACGCGCTGACAGCCGGTTGCCCAGGCTCAGGATTAAAGGTAAAACTGTTGTAAATGGTGTTCATTTTCTTGTACAGACCGATCGTTTCGCTTCATTAGACCTCAATGTATCGCCAGGAGCCACGGGTATTGATTTGGACTTGTTTTTATATATTTTAATTTGATCTCAAAAACCGGCAGCCGCTGACCTCCATTTTATGAATCACCAAGGACAACGGTTTCACCTAAAAATCTTCTTTTCTGTTCTACTGGAGAAAAAAAGTCACCCACACCTTAGATGACCTGAGGGTGAGTAAATTAACAGCGAATTTTCATTTTGGGGTGAACTATCCCTTTAAGTACTCTAACAAAGTATTATTATATACTTTATATATAGTTTGCAAACGAGTCAGTGTCCGAGAATTAAGGGGAAAGTGAAAAGGAAGTGGTGTGTGGCCAAGTATGGTGACATACTCGGAATTTGTACTCTGCATTTAACCCATCCAAGTGTACACACAGTAGTGAACACACACCCGGAGCAGTGGGCAGCCAATGCTGCAGCGCCCGGGGAGCAGTTGGGGGTTCGGTGCCTTGCTCAAGGGTCTCACCTCAGTCGTGGTATTGAGGGTGGAGAGAGTGCTGGTTATTCACTCCCCCCACCTACAATCCCTGCCGGCCCGAGACTCGAACCCACAACCTTCGGATTACAAGTCCAACTCTCTAACCATTAGGCCACGACTTCCCACCTATTTTTTTTTTTCTTTTTTTTCTTTTTTTTTTCTTAAAGGGAAATTGATGAAAATGAGCAAGTAAATAAAAACGGCACAGACAGAAGTCTATTCTAATGTTAAATGATCTTACCCAAGCATCCCAAATTCCCAATATGCGAATATTTTCATAACAACATGAGCCGCTTAAAAATGTGGAAGGTTATGAACCTAATTGATATTCAAATTGGTAAGCAATACTGCTTTGTATATGCATTGTATATTTACATATATATTGTATATCCTTGTCTCGGTTTCTCCTTTAGAATAACGAATATATACTATTGATATCTGCTGATATAGACAGTTAATTCCTCTCATACAGAACGCATGTTATTTTGCTGTCAGATGTAGTCTGTGCGACACAAGGCAACAACACCGTCGGCTTTCGGCGCCACTAGTTCTTTAAAGTTGCCTTGCCTTAAAGGGATAGTTCACATTCAGTTGCTGGTCCCTACTGACTTCCATAGTATAGAAAAAGAAAAAATGCATGTCAATGGGGACTAACTGAAGGTGAACTAGCCCTTAAAAAGAGATTCTTACATTTGTATTCCCACACCTGTTTCAATAGGGTGCTCTTATAAGAAGGTAGCAGTGGCTGAGACAGACTTCCAGTGTCAACCCTGCTGAAAAAGATGCAAGATCTAATCTTGTTTATGTAACTCGCAGTGGATTAGTTTTAAAGGGAAATGTTTGTAAATATTTCAGATGAGTGCAGAAGAGCTGGAGCAGTATGTGAACCAGCAGTTCGATGAGCTGCATAGGCTGGTTCGCCTGGAGGAGTGGCGTGTCCTGCATCTGGTGGATCTAAAGGAGGCGTTCCTCACTGCCCAGGCCTCTGAGAAGATATCTGAGATTAGTGTCCACACTGAAAAACTGCAGGAGGAAATGGATTCAATCACACAACAGCTGAGTGAATTGGATCAGGTAGAGCAGGATGGAGTGGCCCCTATGTCCCTGGGCCCACTGTTGGCCGCCAGACCACCACATCCACCTGAAGCTTTTGTGGAGCCCATGCCACAGGTTAGTCACTTTTATTTATATTGTGCTTTACTTAATGCACATTATTTCAGGTACCCTGCAAACAAGCCTGCACTGGCCCTTTACGGGCCCACTTAGGGCTGCCAGCGCAGGGCCCCTGAGAATTTGTTCATTGGCAAAACATTGGCCCCTTAGCACTGGCCCTGCACGGGCAGCCCTCACTTAGCCTCCAGGAAGCCTATGCGCTGTTTTATTGAAAATAATCAAGTTCAAAATCACCGTTATGGAGGTAAGCGCTTGCTTTAGTTGGGCTCTTTTGAATGTTTTTAAGTCATTATGCAGAAATTATTTGGACAGGATCACGTAGACTCACAGATATCAAGATTCAGTTTATGAACCCTAACAATGGTGACAATCAACGAAAAGCTTGTTTTGTGATGTTAACAGGTGATCTGAATATTTTGTTGACTGTCACAATTGTTGAGGTTCATACGCTGAATCTTGATATCTGTGTGAGTCTACATGATCTCATCCAAATGATTTCTGCATAAAGACTTAATGTTCAAAATATTAAAACAGGACACAATTTCATGCAGTTGTATTCTAGGGCTGCTACAATGTGAAAATTGTTCCACATATGAATGAGGCCTGAAACCGATCAGAGAATATCGGAATCCATGCGATTTTTTTGTCCTGCATACACGGTCGTAGGCCATATCCGATCTGTGCCACATGGGAGGAAAGAAATCAGAATTGGGTCACTTGAACCATGCAGTGTAAATGTTGTAAAAGTTGTTAAGTTTAGGTATGGGGTAGGATTAAGGGATCTAAAATATGGTCATGCAGAATAAGGCATTAATTAGAGCCCGATGCCGATACTAGGAAGTAAACACAATATTCTTTGTGTATTTTATACTACAGTACCATTCAAAAGTTTGGACACACTTCCCATTCGTATGTCAGAATACTGTATATACATAAACATAATATACAGTGCATTCAGAAAGTATTCAGACCCCCTTTACTTTTTTCAATTTTGTTATGTTGCAGCCTGATACTACAACTGTATTTTTTTTCTCATGAATCTACACTCCATACCTCATAATGTCAAAGTGAAAACAGAATTTTAGAAATGTCTGTAAATTTATTAAAAAGAAAAAACTGAAATATCAAATTATAACAATAACTACAGAAAGATACTAACTTTCAATCTGCTACGTTACTGACTGTACTGTCAACTATGCTGACTTGGCAGTTTTAAAAGACAGGGTTAACATTAAATTGGACTTATTTTGAAAAGGGAAACTTATGGGGTCATTGTGTATTAACTTTACAGTAAGTTATGTATTTCACAAACTAGTAAGCAATTTACTGTTAAGACAATGCTTGACTGCTTGTCTGCTGCTGCCTGAACAAGAGACCTCCTTACTAAAGTGAAAGGGCTGGCTGGTGTCACTCAGGGTTGCCAGGTTTTCGCAACAAAACCCACGTAATTGCGGGTCGTGCTCTAGCATTAATATGTTAATATGTGCTTTATAAGTACTAATAAACAGACAATATTCTAGTAATATGCATGCTAATAAGCAACTAGTTAAGTGAGAATTGGTCCCTAAACTAAAGTGTTACTTATTGGTAAATTGAGTTTAAAATTTTAGATCACATCTAAGGCTGAGAAAAATGAATCATTCTTGGATAAAGTCATGCACCAATAAGAAAAGACACCAAAAACTTAAATTTGAAAATCTGCCACTAAATCTGAAATTGGTTATTGTGCAGCATTTATACCTGCTCTGTCCTTACTTTCAGGGCTTTTTTTTTTTTTTTTTTTTTTTTTTTTTTGACTACACTAAGAATTTGGATTTCTGATGTCCGTATTCTGATAGCATTTTTAAATGTTTCTTAAGCCATTATTCAGATGCTTAAATGTACTTGAGACGTAGTGAATTTTTGCTAAAATGCAGTGACATTATGTTAAAGTGTATGGCATACCAGTAGAAGAGTGATCTTAAATTAATAACCCTTTTTCTTTGCTCTTTTTTTCAGATTCCTGATTTGAGGCTAAGGTAAGAGATCTAAAATTATCAGGTTGTTGTCAGGTTGCTGCGGTTCCTCCTTTTTTTCTGAGGTCCACAACAGAAAAAAAAAAATAATATTAAATATATATATATATGGGTCAATGACGTGACGCAAATTTTTTTGTGTCCATATGGTTTAATTAAATTTAAAAGGGTTCAAATTTCAAAATAAATATGCTAATTAGAATTAGAATTAGAATTAGAATTAGAATGAGCTTTATTGGCCAAGTATGTTTACACATACAAGGAATTTGTTGTAGTGACAGAAGCTCCACAGTGCAACAGAAAGACAGTAACAGGACAGGACACAGGTAATGAAACAAAATAACAAGAAATAGCCAATAACCAATGTACAAAGCAGCAAAAAAAAATAAAAAAATAAAAAATACACAATATATAATATATAATATAGGCGACTATATGTACAGGTCAAGTATGTGCAAATTAGAAATGAGAAAGTGAGTGTGGTGAATGGATAATGTATTAGTTGTGTGTTTTACGTTTATTTATTGAGTGTTCATGAGATGTATTGACTGAGGGAAGAAACTGTTCCTGTGTCTGGTCGTTCTGGTGCTCAGAGCTCTGTAGCGTCGACCAGATGGTAACAGTTCAAAGAGGGAGTGTGCTGGATGTGAGGGGTCCAGAGTGATTTTACCAGCCCTTTTGCTCACTTTGGATAAGTACAGTTCTTGGAGAGTGGGGAGGGTTGTACCAATGATTCGCTCAGCAGTCCGGACTATACCTCCGTAGTCTTCTGAGGTCAGATTTGGTAGCTGAGCTGAACCAGACAGTTATTGAGGTGCAGAGGATGGATTCAATGATGGCGGAGTAGAGCTGTTTCAGTAAGTCCTGTGGCAGGTTGAACTTCCTCAGCTGGCGAAGAAAGTATAACCTCTGCTGGGCCTTCCTGACAATGGAGTCAATGTGAATATCCCACTTCAGGTCCTGAGAGATGGTGGTGCCCAGGAATCTGAATGACTCCACTGCAGTCACGGTGCTGTTCATGATGGTGAGTGGGGGGAGAGCAGGGGGGTTTCTCCTGAAGTCCACGATCATCTCCACAGTTTTGAGCGTGTTAAGCTCCAGGTTGTTGAGACTGCACCAGACAGCCAGCTCCTTAACCTCCTGTCTGTAAGCAGACTCGTCACCGTCCTGGATGAGGCCGATCAGTGTGGTGTCGTCTGCAAACTTCAGGAGCTGGACAGAGGGGTCTTTAGATGTGCAGTCGTTGGTGTAGAGGGAGAAGAGCAGTGGGGAGAGAACGCAGCCCTGAGGAGCTCCAGTGCTGATGGTTCGAGTGCTGGATGTGAATTTGCCAAGCTTTACTAACTGCTGTCTGTCTGTCAGGAAGCTGTTGATCCACTGGCAGACGGAGGTGGGGACGGAGAGCTGAGTTAGTTTGTTTTGAAGGGTTTCCGGGATAATGGTGTTAAAAGCAGAGCTGAAGTCCACAAACAGGATCCTCACATAAGTCCCTGGTCTGTCCAGATGCTGCAGGATGAAGTGCAGTCCCATGTTGACTGCATCATCCACAGACCTGTTTGCTCTGTAGGCAAACTGCAGGGGGTCCAGTAAGGGTCCAGTGATGTCCTTCAGATGAGCCAGAACCAGTCTTTCAAATGATTTCATGGCTACAGACGTTAGGGCCATGCATCAGGTATTTTCAGGTATAACCACCATTCAAGGAGCCATTAATTGCATACATTCTCTTTTTTGTGGACCTAGTCAAAAATTTCTGGTTTTATTTAATTTTGAGAAAATATTTGGGGGATTATTGCAAAAATGTCAATGTGGTGTAACCGTAAAAACCTTTTTATCTTTTAAAAAAATGTATCTTGTTTAAAAAAGGTGAAATTCTCAATAAAACGCCAGATCAGCTAGTTTGGCATAACCGTACATTAATACCATTTAATAGTAAATAAAAGTAAATGGAGCACCATTATAATTAATATTATATTATAATTAATTTGGGGAATTAGGGGAGTCAAGACAAATTCCTTGAGTGTCAAGATGGTGTAACCACCATTCAAGGAGCCATTTTGTTTGGTACATATGTCATTAACTACATAAAATCAACATAAACACGCTGTGTACATTTGAAAATACCTGATGCATGCTTTTAAAACAAGTTTTTAAAATATTTTAGAATTTTTCACCTTTTTGTCACTGACCTATATATATATATATATATATATATATATATATATATATATATATATTTATTTATATATATATGTCAATGCCCACTGCTATGATTGAGTAACAGTTTTGCATAATAAAAAAAATTGACAGATGCTGCTCTAAAAACAATATGGGTCATTTTGATTAAAAACATAAATCCTCCGTACATATAAAACAGTCTATAACAGACAAAGCAATAGTGATATTTGGTAAAAACATATTGCAATTGTGTGTTGAGACTAGGGCTGGGTGGTATGATGGTACAGTAGTGGTCAGAATTATTGGCACCCTTGGTAAATATGATCAAAGAAGGATGTGAAAATTAGGGATGTAACGATTTGATTTATTTTTTTTTTTTACTAAAAGATTTAAGACAAATTATAAATTAAATGTGTCCTTTTATTATTGCTTGGACAAAGTGCAGCACGTTTCTTTGTGAAATTGAAATATAACTCTATACTAATATAGCACTTTCATATTATTGCTCTTTTGTTGGTTTTGATTGCTTCTATTCTACTCATTTGTAACTCTCTTTGGATAAAAGCCTCTGCTAAATAACAAAATGTAAATATAATGTAAATGTAGGCTAAATAACAAAACTAAATTGAAATTTTATAACAAGCTCCAAATCAAATAAATAACACAAATAAAATAAATCTCTTCATATAAACAAAATAATGCTTTGTCTGTGCTCTTTCCATTTAAATTAGAGCAACTACTGCATTTTAATCAAGATCCAAACAAAGATGCTGCATACATGCAACATGAGCAGTTTATAATCTAAATAAGATTGTATCATTTTGAAATTTGAAGCAAAAATAGAATGGTCTGACTTAGGGCTGTAACGTCCCAGTCGATTAGTCGATTAATTGGTCGATATGGTCTGGTTCGACCAAAAATCTGATTGGTCGATTTTTTGCCGCGCTCATTTCATCAGTTTGGCCACGCTCATTTCATCAGGTGGAAAGCACTAATTGCTAATGGGGGTGTTTTCAGAGCACCCCTGTTTCACAGGTAACAGTCTGTTTTCAGAACACCCCCATTGTTTTCACTTTTTTTGGATTAGCCCAACCCACTGGAGAAGAGAGACAGATAAGTAGGCTTTAGAAGGTTTGATGCTGAATATTATTTATTTAATAATAAGCTAGTGTAAAAACAAGAAGCTGTCTCCTTCCAAAGAACCAGTGTTAATTTCGTTAACGAAGAGGACGACGAAAAATATTCGTTAACGAACCTTTTTTCTGTGACTAAGACGAGAAGTTGACGAGATAAAATTAATATCTGATGATAAAAACTATGACGAAATGTATGCGCGTCTTCGTTAACGAGACGAGACGGGACTAAAATGTTATTTGAGGACTACCGGACATTCAAAATACATCCTATAGGCTAAGTTGACTGTCTTGTCTTTTAAAATGTGCGTCCCTGTCACTGGATCGCAATCAGATGAGGGGCGTTTGTATATCTCACAGTATGGCAGCCGCAGTGGGCGGATACGCTACCAAAACGCAAACTAGCGATCTGAAACAATGGCCTCAGCAACTGAATGGTTATAGGGATAGGGTGACCAGACATCCCGTTTTTCCCAGGAGTCACAATTCGTTGTTGATTAACTTAAAGTTAGTGAAGGCGCGATAGGCGGAATCACTCTGATAGAAGTGCTCCACTTTCTCAGTTCTCACACAGCGCGCGATCAGTTCTCAGTTCTCACAATATTGCGCAATTGCGCTGTGCCCACTGTTTGTGTTAGTTTTGAGCCTAAGATGCTTTATTTTTCAGTTATGCACTTTATTTGGTTTCTGCTCTTGTTTGTTTAATAAATATTATTTTTTATTAAAGTGGACGCGCCTTTTGTGTTTATTAAGAGTAAAAGCTTTAAGTCTATTCGTGTCTCAGCCGCGAAGCTGAGCTCTTATCTTCAGCCTCGCTCTGTGCGAGCTGCGCAGAGCGGCTGAAATGATAGTGTCTGACAGTTATACTTATAACATATGACAAAAATAATTTTCTAAATTATGTTGCACATTCCTCAAAAGTTCTTGTGATATCACTAGTTGACAACATAGTACTGTTTTCAGAAATCACAGGCTATGATATTGCGCAGGTGCACGTGATGCACCGCTGTCAGAGACGACAGACTCGTGTGTCAGACTCATTTCAGTGCAAAATAATTAGGTCAAAAACGATTTAATATACTGCAAATAGCCTATTAGTTTTTTATGTTTATTTATAATTAATTTAGGCAGACAACAAGGCTACCAAGTACTGAGCACAGTGCGTATCTAATTAATGTAACGTACGTTTTTTTTCTCCCCACAACGTCATTTTTAGTCGATTTTTAGTCGAAAGTTTCAGGACTTCAGTCGACCAAGATTTTCTTTGGTTGATTACAGCCCTAGTCTGACTTAAGTTTTGTGAAACTACTGTATACATAAAAAATATCTGCATGAAATGAAATAGAAAACAAGCTGAATGAGACGCAGATTCACTCTCTGCCAGCAGGTGGCGCTTTAAGCGTTTCCTTGGTTTCCGCTGTAAACAAAGCAGCGCTGCACATATGAACTTTAATATGCATACACACAGGCAAGATGAAAAGAAAAAATACCATCTAAACTTTTCTAAAGACAGTAAGTTCCCCTCAGACATACATTCATATAAACTCTTACCCCTAATTGAATCGCGATTTGTTTAGCGTCTCAACCGATTTGAATCGTCACATATATGAATTGATTTTCAACCGGCTCGCAGTTAATCTTTACATCCCTATCATGAAGCGGTCTCTCTTTGGTTTATTGACTGCCATTCAGCTATTACAGAACTGCAGAAAAAATAATCTTAAACAAATGCCACTGTAAAGAAAACAAAAAAGGACCAGGTTAGCTTGGGCTTTTAGACATGAACACTTATCATATGATCCTCAACAGTGGTGACAATAATTATTCATGCTGCAGTGCATGATGGGAGTTTTTACTATGGTGTTACCCAGAATGCATTGTAGCATGAAGAATTTAGTGTTATAACTATTAGAGCAAAACTTGCCTGCTGTAGTTTCACAGGGTTTATCATTTAAAACCTAAACATATAAACGAAAAAAAAAAAAGGTTATTTTGGTTGTAATCAAGCCAGAACCTGATGATTATTTTATCATATAAACACAACTAATCTCTAAACAACTAAGCACTGATTACAATACAAATACTGCAATACTGCTTTACAATACCACATTCATTGCTGCAGAGCAGAGCATACACTGTGGCCTGTTTCATAAATCAAGTTTATCAAATAAGTCAGGTTTATGTCAGTTAGTCTGACTTATTATCAGTTGATTGGGTTCAAAATAAGTATGTGGTAAACTTGTTTTATGAAACAGGCCACTGATCTCCATGATGGTAGCATCATTTTAACCAATAAAACATCAACATCTGATCCTCTGTAATTCTCAATAACAGCAGGTGTTCATCACTAATGCACAATCATCGTTTAATTAGTCACTTAATTATCTCATTAACTTTAACTCTTTGAGGATTTGGGATTTGACTCAAGGCTTGCTTGTGACTTGAAAGGAATGACTTGGTTCCTCCTCTGGTGAAATCAGCTGCTGAGTTCATGAGTGGAATAGACATATGGCAGGACTTTTATGTTCTGACCCCTGGACTACCCACCTCTGCCAAACGCAGAGTCAAAACAACCCAACCGCTGGGTTTGTCCCTTTTTAACCCACCGCTGGGTTATAATTAACCCAGCATTTTTTAGAGTGTAAGAATTTCTAGGGGTAGCAATAATTGTGTCCAAAGTGTATTTGAGAGAAACATTTATTTCATGATGAGATTTTCCCCCATTTTAAATTCTTATTATCCAAAGAAAGGTTAGATTTTTGGGATTTTTATTTTATTTATTCTTTTATAAAAGATCAAAAGGATTAACAATGCAGATTAATTTTCACAGCCTTCTTTGATCATATTTACCAAGGGTGCCAATAATTCTGACCACTACTGTATATATCGTTACCATGGTACAAAGTGTCTGTCGTTAGCGATTTTGCTAAATTGTTCATTTTGTGGTATGGAAATATATCCCCACAGTACTACTTAAAAGTTATATAAATTACCTAAGAGTTATAATGAAACATGCATGAGAGTAGGGCCAGGTTAGATGTTAAATAGAGTTAAAAACACAATAAGCAGTGAAAAAAAACTTGGATATGGTACATAGACATACACCCGAAGCGTGCGCACATGCCGCCTCTCTCAGACAACGTGTAATCACAAATTCAGTTCTCTTTTGCATCTTGAAAGGTCAAATACACACATAATTATGTCCAAATGCCTGTCGTGTGAAGTATTCGCGTGAACACAGTCTGTCATAAGTTAAATTAACAAACAGTTGCGAAATGTGTTTCAGTGTATTGTATCCATGCAGTCCGTCTTGTTTACACCTGGTATTAAGATCCATTTTGGTCGATCCGATCACAAGTGCACTGCACTAAATACAGGTGTGAACAGGGTGTAAAACGTTTTGAGCTTGTCCACTTTCGACCACTTCATATATACACTCGCCCATAGACTCTCCCCTCAAAATCAGGATGGAAGTGGTCGAAAGTGGACAAAAGAGATGAGTTAAAACCAAGTGTAAAGGAGAATCTGTCTACCAGGTGTAAACAGAGCCCTAAAAGGACAGCAGTCTAATAAACCTGCTGTGTCATTAATGTTAATCAAACAACAAAAGACAGAGAAAATCACTCACTGTTCTTGAATGAATCACTTTTGGATCTTTAATAAGAATCAGTATTTGATTCATACAGTTAAGACTATACAGTGTTAGTTATATACTTGATTTTTTATTTAAAATGAGACATCTGTTTGTTTATTTTTTTTTTTTATTATTATTTCACAATTATTTCAATCTCCAAACCATTTTAGATAGTTCTGCTTTGCTTTACTTTTGCTGGGGCTTTTGCTTTATTGGTGTATTTGAAGCATACTCGCTGCTGCTGCGGGACACTAAACACCGTCGAGCCGCTCTTGACAGTCGCGGCAGCACGGACTCATGTTGTTTGCACCAGTGCGGCAATTTTTTTTCATCAATAATTGATGGATGTCTAAAATATAAAGATAAGGAGAAGTGAAGTAAAACGAGGACCGGCCCGCGTCTGAACTATGACGTGAATATTGGCCCGAAGCCCAGGCCTAGGGACATAAAAAGTCGGAGCCCGACTTTAAATTAAATAAAAAAATAATAATAAATTGGGGGCTAAAAGTGTGTTGTAACGCAAGCGTTACTGAACATGTAAAATATTACTGAAAATTGATTAGTAATGCCTTACACTACTGCGATACATCAAAAAGTAATACGTTACTTTTGTAACGCCTTACTCCGAACACTGATTATAACAAACAAAGTGTAGAAGTGTCATTATACAGTGTAGAGCGCTTCGCTGATTATAACGGAACTTTGTGAGATCGCAGGGAACTAAGATGAGGGACATCTTTTATAGATTATTCGCTTTTCGCTTTTTTTGTATTGTAAGTCGCTTTGGATAAAAACGTCTGCTAAATAACTAAATGTAAGTGTAATGTAAATTAAGGGAGTTTACAAATGTGATATTGATTTAATACATCAGTTCAATAAAATATTAACAAAGTTATTAACTTTATTTTCTAAATTTACATTGTCTGACTATAACACTATTGCCTGATTTTGCTCAATTTTATCAATGAAAATGGTTTCAAACTAAGTCAGGAAAGGAAGTGACGTGTGGCCAAGCCCAGGGATCAGTTGGGGGTTCGGTGCCTTGCTCAAGGGTCTCACCTCAGTCGTGGTATTGAGGGTGGAGAGAGCGTTGGACAGTCACTCCCCCCACCTACAATCCCTGTCGGACCTGAGATTTGAACTTGCAGCCATGGCTGCCACATTGTTTCATTTATGAATGAGAAATTAAACAAAATTAAATGAAGCCTAAAACAAGAAGCTAAACGAGCTATAGAACCTATAGAATAAAAATAATAGCATACATCAGAATGTAACGTTAGCAGGTAAGTAAGGCATAAATGATCATTGCATTTTGCACAAACTTGCCCAAAATTGTTTTATGTTTAAATGTAAATGTTTAATTCATGAGTCATTTTTCCACTTACAGAGCAGCCAATCAAAGGAGGGACCCAGAAGATCCTTCAGTAGATGAAGACAGAGAAGATGCATATATTGGACATTCACCCTAAAACTAATGACCATTCTGTCACCATCTCTCTCATCTTCTTTTCATACCTCACTTGGTGGGATAAAAAATATGACTATATCTGAATGTAACTGTGCTGACGATATTTCTTCATTTTAACCAGGAATTTGAATATTTTAAGCTAATTGTTTTATGTTGAGCCAATTTATTTGCTTTGAAATGAAAGGCAATAAAGTAATAAAAAGCTGAGGAAGCACAAAGAAAACTAAATCACAAAATTCTAAGAGAATATTTTGTCTGTTATTGGTATTGCGTTAAACAAACAAGGTTGTTTTGAACATTTTAAACCAGTTACCATGTATTTTTGTTTGTTTGTTTAACATTTGCTTTGTACAAATGATGTATATACCACTCCTGGATTTAATTGTGCGATTTATGAGGTCTCATACCATACAAACTCACATCCTCATGCTATACTTTGATTCTATTTGAGCTTAAACACAGAAGATTATATAGTTGGTCTAGCCGTGCATTGTTGCTTTTTCTTTATCAGAAAGAAATGTACCATTTCCTGCATCACTGATGTCCAGTGTATGTGTTTCAACCCTGATCGTGACACGTTGCTAAACCATTTTTGTGTGTTTAAATATTAGTGTGTTGTGTCTGCAATTGGCTTGTATGCTTTTTCTCAATATTGGAGGGACCACCAGGTTATGTTTATATATATTTTAGGCATCAAAAAGAAATCTGCTAATGCAGTAAAACAATTTGTTGCATTCGTAGATTTTTCTTTTTTTTTTAATACCTAAACTATGCTTTGCTAAGGGGAAACATGGCATTATATTTTTGATATGGTCTTTGATAGTGTGCAACAATTAGATTGGTTATACTCAACAACTTCTGCTTTTGTTCTGCTTATTCCTTTCTGTAAACAAATAAAAAAAGTTTATTTTGATTTTATTAATTTTTTTAATCTGAAGGCCATTTTCACAATTGCTAGCACATAGCATTCATGATTGTATAGGTTAAGCTCTCAGAAAAACCGAGTAGAAGGTTAGATGTTCTAGCTCAATATTCAAACACAGTATGCCTAATTTCTGTCACTATTTTGTAAAATAATAGGCTTTGGTGACTTCATTTACTGGTCCTAAATTCCTCCCATAATCTGATAAAATGATGATGGTATGACAGATTTAATAATCGGAGATATCTGCCTTTGTGGACTGAAATACTCAGTCAGTCAGTGTCACTCAAAGCACTATCCTTAAAAATAAAATACAAAAGAATTATAATAATAAAACCCTGCCTGTACGCCGCTTCAGAAGCAAACAAAACAAATGCAACCTGAGTAAACACATTTTTTTTACTTTTTTTTTTTTTTTTGAAGCTAAAAAAAATCCAACAGCTATTAGCCATGTTCAAGCTCCCTTGAACTTAAAATGTTTGTGCCACCTTCAGCAGCAATAATTGCAACCAAATTCTTCTGATAACTGGAGATTAGACTTTCACAGCACAGTGATGGAAGTTTGGCCCACTTTTCTTTGCAGAACTGCTTTGGTTCGGCCGCACTGGAGGGTTTTCAGTGTCCTGCTGCATAATCAAAATGTAAATATTACTTTGAAAAAGCATGGGTTTTTTTATCCAGAAACAGTATAAATTATGTCTAAATGAACCTTAAATGATGTTAAAAATATGTCCACTAACCACATTTGAACTAGTTTTTATACTTGTATGGAGGTTCACTGAACCTCTAGATCAGACGTCAGTGGAAGTCTTTTCATCGTCAGCAAAGACATAAAAAGACATCCACTGGACGTAACTTTGCCCACTGGGAACATATTTATATGGTAATATCCAAATGCTATGCCAAGGCATACAATGTGGTTTGAGTCATTTTTATGTACATGAAGGACTGGATCCAACATTAAAGGAGTTTCTTATAAAACTGTTATTGAAACGTTTGTCAAAAAAGAGAGACCATTTACAAAAGGTTGAAGAGTTTGTAGGGCTGTATTATTAATATTTACATTTGAGAATTTGGTTAAATTCTTTTTCGTTTACCAAAAAAAAAAAAAAAAACTATTTTGTAATAAAATTAGGATAAGTGTATAATTGCCCATTCTTGTCAATAAGCTGGTTTACAATTAATATGTTATGCTGAATCCAATTCTCCATATACAATGATTTGTTAATATGAGTGATATTACCATTGCTCCATATAAAAGATCTGCTCAGAGAAAAATGTTTTGTACAAAAGTGACCAGTAAAGTAATGATTGTTTCTGATAATTGGCCAAAGCAATACGTTTGCAGTTATATAAGGACACTGTAACAAAAAATATCCCCAAGTTTTTCAAATAAATTATATAAGAAAATAAGGAAAATATTTTTTTCTTTTTTTTAAGCCAATTAATTTTTATAATTTGGTTGAAAACTGTAAAAATAAGAACATTTCATCCACCATCAGATAGTTTATTAACAAGGACACTTAAAAAAAAATTATGAGGTTTGTTTCACCAGATGAAATTAAAGAGTGTTTTATCCATTTGTGAGTATATCACGGTTGGAGGGGAGGATATTCAAACCTTAGCCATCAAACAAATAATATTTAGAGATTTTTACAGTTGGTTTGATATCTTTGTCTCAAACTGTGTCAGAGTTTACTGAATTTAAGTAGGTACGGTATATAAAACGTATCAAAACTATGGATTCAGTACCATATATAAAAACAATAAAGGAATAATCATAAAAAACAAGCCTTTTGCATTATAGGGAATAATAGTCTGAATATTTTACAGTTGGTTTGATACCTTTAATCAAATGGTGTTGTTGTTTAATGGATTTGTATTATTGCATACATTAAAAGTTGTAAAATGATTATAAAACACATAAAATGCCAATTCCAAAAACAGAGCCTTATGCAATAACAGGGATGTTTTTCTGAACATTTTAGTTCTGGTTTTATAGTATAATGTAATGTAAATTGTTTAATTCATTTATATGTTTTTTTTTCTTCTTCTAAAAATTAAGCCTTGTGCAACATAAAGGGTGTTATTTGTGTCTATCTGAGTTAGTTACGGTTCAAAACATAATAACAGGCGTTAATTAAGAGTTTAATTCTTATGAAACCGAGTGTCTAATGAATGTCGTGTGCAACGACCAGTACGGCATACTTTTTCCACTTCAAGCGCTGTTTATGTTTAAATAAATAGTTTTTCCTTCCTCTGATGGCTAAAGAATAAGTTCACAAGACAGTTAGGCTAAGTAAGACCAGAAAAAGAAAGACACTGTAAGTAGGCCGATCGGAAATAAAAACTTACTTTCTACACTGAAAAAAAAATCAGAAATCGGTGTAGAATCAATTTTCACTTAACTAGTTACAAAGAAACAACGATTATAATTATTCGTTAATAAAAATCCATTAAAAAGTAGAAAGTTATTTGAGAGAAAAGTAAGGAAAAGACTAGATATATCTTTTTTTTTTTTTTTTTTTTTTTTTTTTATTATTATTGACAAAGCAAATACAAACAAATCAGGTACAATGTAAAAGTCTTACTACAACCTGTGCACATCTTAGAAAACAAATACTAAAAGAACAGGGAGCATATTACAAATGGCAAAAATGGCATTTACACATTCAAAAGAAAATGAATCAAAAGGGCAATTATTCAATAAGATTGTTTATAAAAGAACCCAGTTTCACTGCATTCTTGTTATTAATCAATAATAAAGAGTTATAGAAAAGTTTCAACTCATTCCTCCACTGCGTAAAGTTAGGATTTATCTTGAAAAATCGACATTTATGTATGAAATATTTACTTAACAAAATGACATTGTTAATACCAAAATCATTGTGATCATTGCGAAAAATACCAAATTTTATATCATTAATTGTTAGATTCATCATCTGAATTCCTTTGGAGATGAACAATTGTTGAAGGTCATGCCAAAACCTTTGTACAACTTTACACAAACAAAAAAGGTGATCCAAATCTTCGGGTTCATCTTCACAGAAGCTACAGTTTCCTACATCCATTTTAAATCTCTGTTCTAAGAAATCATTAGTTGGATAAATCCTGTTTATAATTTTAAACTGCATTTCTTTCATTTTTGGTGGGACTGGGAATTTTAAGTATTTACATCTAATCTTTTTTATTATCTCCTTTCCAAAGTCTTTGAGAATATAATCTCTTTTGAGAGAGCTTGTCTGGCAGTTAAGTAGACTGTTTCTTATAAATTTGTTGTTACATTTGTAATTCAAAAAATTAATACCATTAATGTAAAGTTGTCTTAAGGTAGGAGTGACTTTTGAATACATTATATCTTGCTTAATCATAGCTACAAGTGATACTGGGAGAGCTTTAACAATCTGTTTAAACTTCTTTTGGGAACAACTAATTTGGAATTTTTCACAGAATTCACCATGTTGTAAAACATTTCCTTCACCATTCATGAAGTGGGAAATAGCCCAGACACCTTTAGAGAACCATTCTGAAATAAAAAGAGATTTTCTATTTACCAATATATACCTATTATTCCAAATTGGCGTATTGTGTGGTGTGAAGTTATGCTTGAATATTAGTTTCCAATACAGAAGGACCTGTTGGTGGAAATCTGATAGTTTTATAGGAAGCTT
The DNA here is from genome assembly GCF_936440315.1 of Barbus barbus. Classification (NCBI taxonomy): domain Eukaryota; kingdom Metazoa; phylum Chordata; class Actinopteri; order Cypriniformes; family Cyprinidae; genus Barbus; species Barbus barbus. The sequence goes on along the minus strand of NC_136726.1, from coordinate 2,374,661 downwards.
CTTAAACTCAAAATCACATTTTAGAAGAAAATTAATGCCACCTACTTTCTCAAAAATCCAATTGGGAATATAAGACCACAATGAATTTTGATTTTGAATATAGTTTTTTAACCATCTAATTTTCAACATACCATTCATACAGTCAAAATCTATTGCATTCCCACCTCCATTCTCGTAAGATCTAATTAAATCCTGCTTGGCTATATAATGGCATTTATTCCGCCATATGAAATCAAAATTTATTTTGTTGATAGTTTTAACTGTTTGGGGTGTTATTGGAAGGGAGTAAGCTGGATATATTAATCTAGACAAACTGTCCATTTTAGTTAACAATATTCTACCAAAAATGGAAAGATCTCTTTGAAGCCATCTATTTAAAAAGGATTTGCAGTTATCAACATTATCTTTTATGTTTCACTAGATATATCTTTTTAAACAAATGTCTCCTTTAAATCACAGCTCAGCATTCGCTGCTCCTCGACCGTGTCTCCGCCTTTTCTGCTAACTCCACTCCAGCGTGTTTTTAACCTCCTCCCCTTCTTCTCTGATTCGGGGCTGTCCCAACAATAAGAGCCCACCTCTTGTAGCACAGCATTACGGACAGTCCGTGGAGGAGCAATACGATAAAGGCTTTGGACACAAAAGCGTTAGATTTGAACCGAGCTGTTGCCCCGCAGCGGGGGCTGATCAATCCGGGCAAGATGTGGGTTTGGTACTTTCTGCTCGGTTCGGGAACGCGCACGGGCTCGGGCTTGGTCGGTGAGTCGCTACGCCTTCATCCATTGTTTTTCTGAAGCTCCTTCTTTAGCGCCATTAGTGCAGCAGTTGTTATAGTGTTTCAGGAGTGCTCAGTCATCGCAGCTGTTGCATTTTCCTTCAAAAGTACTTATAGCAGCATAACTTTTGTAAGATGAAGTAACGGGTTCGTGAAGCACACCGGCATTAACGTGCACGCGCCCCCCTCCTGGGGACTTTTTTCCCCTTTAAACGATTAGTTATTTGAACCAAATGGAGTTTGTGATTTACTGGGTGGATGCAAGAGTCGACGTGCTTGGAGTGTGCGCCTGTGCAGCTAATACAATTATAAATGAATAGTTCTTGCATTTCCCTATTTGCTGGATTTGTTTTTAAATATTACTAATGAGATTTATATGTATCAAACCCATAATGGAATGTCTGTATCTGCTGAAGGTCACCTGAACAACAACCATTTAATGGTCAGATAAACAATGCTATAAAGATTTTCTATTGAAACGATTTTTGCATCAGAGAGTTATCATTATAAGAACATAATAGAGAAAACATATTTTGGATTGTGACAGTTTTGTGGTTAAATGTTAATAAGTTTCATAAAAGTAATAGGGCCTCTTTATGAATGTGTACATGCCTAAATTTATCAAGCAACATAAATTAAAATTATTTTATTGCAGTGTAAGGGTTTTAGTAGTCTGGCAGATCCAGATACATATTTTTGACAACACACTCTAAAAAACGCTGGGTTATTTTTTTCAACTCAAAATGCTGGGTTGAGGTCGCTGGGTAGGACGCTGGGTTGTTTTAACCCAATTTTGGGTTGAAAATTGGTCTTGATCATAACCCAGCGGGTTGGGAACGCGGACGTGAAAGAGAGCACGCACCCAAATTGGGTTGTTTTTAACCCAGCAGTTTTTAGAGTGTAGCATGTAATTGATTACTTTTTATTCTTTTCTGATTAAAGCTGTTGTGTGTTCATGACATTTGGACAGCGCTACCATGCAAGTGATCTATAGCACAAGTTCATGCTCTTTATAGGCAAAACTCAGCTTTTACATTTATGATTTCTCAATTTATGGCACCTTTGCACAGATTTGATGTGCATTTGCAGAGTTTAATGATACACAGTATCCAGTTAAATTCATTGATCGATTAGCAGGACAGGGTTTCCGCGGAGTCATAAAACATCATAAAACGTCTTAAATTTAATAATAAGAATTTTAGGCCATAAAAAGTCATAAAAACGTCCGGATTTTCCATACAAGGTCATAAATTACATTTAGCCACGTCTTAACTTGATATGCTTGTTCATTCATTGGTTCTACCATGCCCCCCCCCCCCCCCCCCCCCCGAAAATGCGCAGGCGGCGGCATTCATTCGTTTCGCCTGTTGTAGTTCTGTCTGAGCGTTCCAGAACTACAAGGTCCATGTGGCAGTGCAGCAAACAGACTTGTCATAAGGACTTTCACAGAAACCCGCACGAACTCCCAACTGCCAGTGTTCTAATGTAGCCTAGGCCTACAGTCTATGTTCGCACAGTGTTGCCAACTTAGCGACTTTGTCGCTAGATTTAGCGACTTTTCCAAAAACGCGACTAGCGACAAATCTAGCGACTTCTTTGACAAACCTAGCGAGTCTATGTGATTGCTGGAACTGCCGCAACGGCGCGAGGTGAGCGCGCACGCACCTCTTTCTCTGTTCAGTGAGCGGCTGAGAGGAGCAGCGCGTTCAGTTCAAAGAGATATTATGTTGCTTCTCTAATTTTACATGCAAATATAGCCGAAATCACAGCACAGGAATTGTCTTGTCTTATCTTGTGTGTATTATTTGATTTCATTAGACGACGGCTCGATTATAAATTAGTATTTTTGTGCAGACTAACTTCTTGGGAGGGAGAGCTGGTTATGTATTCTTAAAGGGCTGCGTTTCAGTCACTATTTCATATTTATCCCGTTGACTGACAACATAAACAGTCAAATATATAAAGGAAAACAGTTTTATTGAGAATTTGGCTGCATTAAAATTAGTGATGGGATTTATGGCTCTTTGAGGGGATCCGGATCTTGGCGATCCGTTCAGGGATGGAAATTAGCACCCGCCACCAGCCAAATGCGGGTGATTTTGTGTTGGGGCGGGTAAACTCGCTTCACCTACCGGCCACCGTGGCGGGTAAATAAAAATAGCATACTGTTTCACCCGGACGGCGGACACTTTTAGAGGAGGCACACCTTCAAAAAAAATGTGGCGTTACATCGCAGGCGTTAATAGGGCCGCAACGATAAATCGACATTATCGACAACGTCGACAATAAAAATTTGTCGACAAATATTTTAGTTGTCGAGTAGTCGTTTGATCTCACATGATCTAATGTTAGAGCCTGCAATACTGCGGTTTCACCAGTGTGGCACTGTAGCGCAAGACTGTAGTTCAGCCCTCCTGGATGCATTCAAGAGAAGAAGACACACAGCGCTTCAGAGAAAATGCACCTGAACTTGAGCGGCGATTGGATGAACATGTTAATATATAGCGCGCTTTCGTCTCAGTAACTAAATAAACACAATAAAAACTGACAGCAGTGTGAAAACAGCATTTAAAAATGCATCTGATTACAACGATGTGGATGTTTGCATGAGCTCTGCTTTTCAGTAATGTAACGTTACTCCAGTAATGTCCGGACTAAAGCAGCTCTCCAGTGTGGAGCTAGCTAATTATTAAATATTTTTATTAGTGGGAAAAAAAATTGTTTCATTAAAGTGACAGTTTGGTTTACAGAGACCAAAGCTTGATCTAGCTAAGGATTGTTTTGATTATTCATAACCCTACAAGGTATTTTAAAATATTATGTTGTGAATAAAATAGTTTATCCAAAGCATCGTATCACTTACCTTTATGTTTCTTATCTATATGACTTACAAAAGGAGAAGTTAGGCAGAATGTGGAAAATGTGTCGTTCAGTTTCTTTTTCATGTAGCTAATTATATGGTGAGAGAGTGTCTCTGTCTGTCATTTCATTTGTGTGCCAAATACATCTATTTGTATAATGAATTGGTGACACTTTACAATAAGGTATCATTTATTAACATTAGTTAATGTATTAATTAACATCAATGAACAATGCTCGGTATGTCGTCAACACGCTTCAGAAGATGCCAAAACTAATAGTTTCATTGTTGGGACTAAAACCCTAAAACTGGAAGCCATAAAAGACCACGAATCATCCGAGCAGGCGTAAATTGGACTGGGAGTGGGGAGGATGGGTGGAGGAATGTTAGTTTTTTGTTTAATCTGCCCTACTCATTTAATGAAATGTATATCAGTTCATGATTTGTGTGTGTATAAGAGAGAAAGAGAAAATGTCAGTATTTCATTGAGACTTGAGATTAAATAAACTGCTTAAGTATTGTAGATCTTGTAGTATTAATTTTCACATGCAGTTACACATTATCGGTTAAAAACAAGAAAGTGGCTGGTAAAAACATTGAGTGGCTGGTAGATTTTGAAATCCACCAGCCACAGTGGCCGGTGGACAAAAAAGTTTATTTCCATCCCTGGATCCGTTCCTTTCAAAGGAAGGCTCTTTTTAAATATTTAGTCAGTTTTAAGAAGCCAGCTTGGGGGCATCTCAGTTTATCCTGGAAATAATCACTGGGAGGAATGATGAGGTGAGATTTGTAGTCAAATAATTAAAACTCAGATATCACACACCAATATCTGAGTTTGAATTATTCTGAAATATTGATTATTACCTCATGTGACGGCAGCGTGCACAAGTCATGGCTCCGCTCCTACCCAATGGTTTTTTTCCACTGGAGTACTCACGTGAAGGATGCGTGCACAACTATCATCATGCTGTTAGGCAGTAGCACCCCTGCGCTGGGTGCGCCCCTCCCCCTATAACTGTTCTGTCTCGCGGAGGAGCTCATTTGTGTGCATCTGTGTGAAACACGCATAGGAAAAAAAGAACGACAGAAAGAACGGCTCCCCCCCAGCCGCGACTCGGCTCGCATCGTTCATGTTTATGAGCCGTTCAAAAGAATCGGTTCGTTCGCCAACGTCACAACTCTAATTAAAATACAGTATGAGCACAGAGAGACAAACAAATGTAAAAGGCAATATGACGCGATGACGTCAAGAATATGCTAATTAGCGCAAGACGTCATCTGGCGACATTTAGCGACTTTTCAAACTGGCTTCAGCTACTTTCCATCGAAAGAAGTTGGCAACACTGGCTTGAAACCATAAAATATTTGTACAATGTTACAATTGTTAAGTGTTGTTCCTGTGTTCTTGAGTTATTGTCTGAAGTTATTTTTCGTAATTCGTGTAGGTCATAAATGTAAATCATAATAGTCAAATTTAAGACTTTAAGACCTTTTTATGACCGACTAAACCCTGCAGAAACCCTGCAGGAAGTGCTAGAGCTTTTAAACACACTGAGGGCATTTGCACAATAACGTTTTCAACTAAAACCGGAAACGTTTTATGCATTTTGGCCATTCATTTACACAACATGTTTTTGGGGGGTCCTACAAAGCAAAGTTTTGAAATTGGTTTTCAAAATTCAAAACTCAAATTTGTGAAAATGGTGGCATTATGCGCATGCATGCATCTTGATCGTTTGTATTCACCGCAGAATGCGTATGTGCACAGTTTCTTTATATAAATTATTAGCACAGACAACACACAACAAACCAAACTGAGTTAATAATAATTATTATTATTATTATGCTTGCTAAACTTCAGTTTAGATAAATTAAGAAATCAAAATTCCTTTATCTTTTTACATAAGAGGTCACTGTACAATAAATCATACTTCCTTGTTAGTCCAAAAACATACATTCATGACCACAAGACCTGCACAGTCATAGATCAATGCCTAACAACTCGATTGTCGCCTCTTTGACTGGTGTGGTAGTGAATATGGACATGAAGGGTACAGGAACGGACTTAAACAACGATTGAGGTAAGCAGCAGTTTAGGGCACCATGTGATTTGGAAAAACAGATTTGGCAAATGCTCCAGTGTGTATTTGTGTTTGTGTAGACACAATGTAAATAAGAGATTCATTGTAAAGTGTAAAGCTTCTTTGAGTATAACAGAACTTTGTGAGATCGTAATTATAAGGGGAGTGCAATAATAATAAAATAATAATAATTGATTTTGGCCTCCGATGATTATGAAAATACAATAATCGAGATAAAATTATTATTGCACCCCATTCCACCCCCCTTTCCAGCGGTACGCATTTACTCCAGCATGAAAGCCCAATTTCAAATGCAAATCAGTAAAATCATCACCTGTAGGTCAAGCTGCATGCCTAAATGGTCAATTACAAGCAAAAAAGTGTCAAAATGCATCGCTGTGATTATTCGCCCTGAACTCTCATCGGCTCTTAAAGTGACAGCGGGCTATATTCCTGTTGTGACTGTGTACTTAATATTAATCAAACAACAAAAGACAAATTCAAAATCTCACACTGCTCTTGAGTGAAGGACTTTTGTAGCTTTAATAAGAAACAAAGTAAGTTTAATTCTTACAGTGAAGACCATGCTGTTTTATTTTACATTAGAAACCGCGTTTTTGTCTTATCTCGAATCACTACGGTACACTTTTAATAAGTGCTTATATTTGGACTATTGTAGCCTGGTCGGGTCGTCACCGCTGCGGAGTAACACATACCTGGCTGCGTGAATCGCCATAGAAAACTGAGAGAAGTAGCTCCAGTTAGAATGTTCTTCCGCGGGATCTGTTTATTAACCGCTAGAGCTCCAAAAGTTACATGGTGTTGCTTTAAAGCACAGTTTGTTTTATTGGTATATTTTTATTCTGTTGCATTTGTCCTTTGCTTTTTTTATTACTGACAGTTTAATTATTTTCAATAATTTTGAGGACTTTTGTTTGTTTGTTACTATCAGTTATCCTAATACTCTGCTGTTGTATTGAAAATTTTCGCTGCTCTCTAAAATGTACAGTGGGGCAAATAAGTATCTGATACACTGCTGATTTTCACGTTTTCCCACTTACAAAGAATGGAGAGATCTGTCATTTTCATCGTAGGTTCACCTCAACTGTGAGAGACAGAATATTTAAAACAAAATCCAGAAAATCACATTGTATGATTTTTTAATAATTAATTTCCATTTTATTGCATGAAATAAGTATTTGATCACCTACCAACCAGCAAGACTTCTGGCTCTCACAGACCTGTTAGTTTGTCTTTAAGAAGCCCTCCTATCCTCCACTCGTTACCTGTATTAATTGCACCTGTTTGAACTCGTTACCTGCACAGTAAACTCCCCAGAGTAAAATTAACTCTATTCAGAGAACATTTGGTCCCACTCTAAATAGTTAAATTAATACTGAAGCGGTGTTAAAGTTAATGAGATAATTAAGTGATTAATTAAATGGTAATTGATCATTAGTGATGCACAACTGCTGTTAACAAGCAGAATCACTGAAGAAAAGAGAAACACAAGAACTACAACTGACTTCAGACACAAATGAAATCAACTGAAATAAGACATTAAATCTCTCAAGATCTGATTAAACAACTCCACAAACAGCATCACCAGCTTCACTCATTACTAACCAGATTGAGTTTATTGTATGTCTACAGAAGCTATAATTGAGAATTAACAGAAGTTTAAATGATGTTTTAAGAAAAATAAAACACACATGATGCCATAATGGTGGTCAGTGCTTACTTTAGTTGGGCTCTTAACCCTCTTAATAATTTAAAATTGTTCGCTTCTAAGCAGTTGCAATATTGTTTCACAGCAAACATTTGTGCATTGATGAACCAAAAGCTTGAAGTAGCAGATTAACATACGCACACTCAGCTGCTACAGAACTGTAACGCCCCCTCCTCAAAAAAAGAAAAAAAAAAAATATATATATAGTGCTTCAGTGTTGAAGATAAAGATCTGCAACAGCTCAGGCTTTTAGACATGAACACTTATCATATGATCCTCAACAGTGGTGACAATAATTATTTATACTGCAGTGCATTATTTTTACTATGGTCTTACCCAGCATGAAGCATTTTGTTGATTGTCACCATTGTTGAGATTCATATGCTGGTTCTTGATTTTTTTTATGCATTATGGGTGTAAAATCATTCTCAATAACTATTAGAGCAGCTCTTTTTCTGCCAGCTGTAGCTTCACAGGGTTGATTACGCAACACCTAAACATTTAATGAGAAGTAAAACAAAAATAAACTTTACTTGTAATAACACCAGCTCATCATAAAAGCAGCTAACACATGCTTAATGTACAGCACTGAGCTCTCTGCTTTACAACACCACATGCATTGCTACAGAGAGAGATCTAACACAGGTGTCAAGGGCCCAACTAAAACACTGATCTCCATGATGGTGACATCATTTTAACCAATAAAACATCAACATCTGATCCTCTGAAATTCTCAATAACAGCAGGTGTTCATCACTAATGCACAATCATCATTTAATTAGTCACTTAATTATCTCATTATCTTCAACTCTTTAAAAGTCCCACCTCTGCTCAATTGATTTAAAAACTAGGACTCGACACTGGACTCGAATTCACCCATTATTATGAGAACGTTTAAAAAACATTCTACAAACCACGTGTAAATAACAGCAAAAAGCAAAACAACAATCCTAAAACAGTAACTGCATAATTTATTCATGCTGCAATGCATGCTGGGAGCTCACAAAGCTTTAACATTTCAACAATATGAAATGCTTTGTTCAGACAACTGTTTTTGACTAGTTGTAACAACATTTGCAGTAATTTTGTTGGTCTGACGAGGGTTTTTATGTAGTTTCAAGAAAATAGCATTTTTTAGTATTTGAGACTCAAAAGGTTTCATAAACTGGAAAATGTGCAGTTGCATGTTTTGCAGTGTAAAGATGCAATAGGAGATCTCGGAAAATGCTAACTTTAGCCTGATAGCACTGAAAGCGAACGTCCCACCCTCCATGCAATCGCCGTCCAAAGCCACGCCCCCTGACCCTGAACGCACATACGCTCAAAAACCAGATTACCAGAGACAAAATTAAATTACTACAATAGGCTACATCAACGGTTTCCAATTATAGTCCTCGAGCCCTCCCCGCTCTGCACTTTTCATATATATATCTTATCACGTCTGACGGTTGGTCTGTTCGACCGTAAGTCATTGTACCCTGCGAAGTGGACATCACCTGATATTCTGCTAGGGCTGTGTATTGGCAAGAATCTGGTGATGCGATACGTATCACGATACAGGGGTTGCGATACGATATATATTGATTTTTTTTTAATGGTCACCATTGTTGAGGTTCATATGCTGATTCTTGATGTCTGTGTGAGTCTAATTACTACCATAGATGAAAACTATTTGTGGACAAGCTGATTGGAAAGTTCTTTATATTAACTGACCGTCAGAGAACCACTGGCTTTTAGATTAGACTATAATCAACACAACATCCATTAAATCAGAGATTAGACACTCTATGGGTGTATGTTCACTCTCAATGATCAGTTCACTAATAGATGTTTGTCATTATAAATATATACAACCGCTGATCGATGTCTCTGGGCTTTTGAGTTGTAACTAATATGTTCGATAATCAGTGGCTCAAGCAAGTCAAGTCGAGTCCTGATAAAGGTCAAGTCACAGTATCAAACAGGAACAAATATATTTTTGTCACACGACCTTATTAATTTTTCCTCAGAAATTAACTTTTTTTAATTACACATTTTAAATAATAATGTTTTAAATATAACATTTTGAAAACAGACAAAATACTACTTTGTATAAGTCTGTAATTGAGAAAATATTGATAAAATACATATAAAAGTGTTACATTCATAATTACTATTCCCCGCCTCCAGTCCCAAGATGAAGCGTCACATGGAGCGCGTTGCATTCTGGGAAACAGTACCCCATGCAGTGTCTTCTATATCTATTTCTATATCGTCTATATTCTATATGTACATAAAATTTCAGCAAATGTAGCAGGTAATCCGGGAACTCCATGCATACAGAAAATTCACATACTATTCACAATATACACATAGCATCCTGCAGTATAGTAGGAGTCGTATGGTAGTATGCCATTCCGAACACAGCTTCTGTACTGATTTCAGTGTGCTTGAATTATATTTAGCAGATTCAGGCAAATAAAGTAGGTCATCCGGGTATTCCATGCATACAGAAAATTTGCATACTATGCACAGCATACATAACTGGATACTGCAGAAATAGTAAGAGTTGTATGATAGTAGACAGCCATGGTCTAAGATGCGTTCGACTTGAAGTGGCGCTGCGCAGAATGATCAGTGTATGACATCAAACTACCGCGAGAGCGATTCGAAAGCATAAGGATCTGTCTGCGCTCTCATTGCTTTCGTAGTACTTTGATGTCATACAGTGATCGTTCTGCACAGCACCGCTTCAAGTCGAATGCGTCTATAGAGTAGATGGTGTTACTGCTCGTGATGGTGCCCCTCCTCTCCGGGTGGAGCACCCCGATCTCTCCGATATGAAATTTTGGCAGATACGATAACCGATAATTCTTTATATTCGAAAGCCGATAACCGATTTATTGGCCTATAAATCTAAATTTTTGAGAGCCTGATTTAAAAAAATAAATAAATAAAAAGCCACGCCCCAAACACTTAAACATAAGCAGCCTAGTTTAAACAGTGTATGTTTTAAAAATAATTTTACTCTCCTATTACCAAATTTTCTCATAAAAAGTCAAATAAATAAAATAATGCATAAATAATGCAAACAAGTCATTGGACATCATTACTTGCGTGTAAAGAATCAAAATGCATGCGCCATGTATCAATAAAACGGAATAGCCTCTGCACAAACAATAATGTAATGATTTTAATTACTAAACCATATTATTGATGAAAATAATAGGAGAAAAATAAAAGTAGTGGTTATTATTTATAATGCATCAATGATTTTGAAAAAGTAACAAATGAATACCACTATTTTAAATAGCAGCATTGCTGTTTGAGCAGCGTCCGCTGTAGCTGAAGATCTGAATGAGATCATTTGTTTGCGGCTTAATTAGGTTATATGAGAATCAGATATTTATAGAACATAAACATAATATTATAACTTATATATGCACAAAAAGATGGAAATGCACAAGTTATCATGAACTAAGTTATGCACTAGTCAGTTGTGTTACTCGTGGATGCGCTCTTGGCTCTTCCCGTAACAATGCACTGAATCACGGCAAATAAACCCAAAGAATTCACCACTTTTATTATGGTAATATTCTCTTTATAATGTTATGTATATGACAGTCCCAGTTATAGTTGTTAAAGATGTGGATTGCTGTTCAAGCTGCACACGCTGAAGCTGCTGAATGATCACTGGTAAACTGAAGTGCTTTGCTGGCAGCTTATTTAACTCAAGGAAACGCATCATGTATGATATTAATGAGATATTTATACAATATAAACAAAATATAACAACTTTTGTATGTACAAAATGACGCAGTTACTGCGTGCTATACTGCCCTACAAAGGCAAAAGACCTTAACTCGCTAGAGTGTGAAACTGAGAAAAATGACTTTAAAGTTTTTTACTTGTCCAGCCAAATTAATTATAGGTAGGACAGTGGAAATTTGGCAATTAGATGTTTTAGTAATGAAAATTATCTACATTAAAAAAATTGTAAGCTCAAACTTGATTTTTACCACTATTTTGAGGTTAATGTACTCTACCTTTCCTCTTAAAATAAAAAAAAAAAAAAAAAAATTAGGCAGTCGTGGCCTAATGGATAGAGAGTTGGACTTGTAACCTGAAGGTTGTGGGTTCGAGTCTCAGGTCCGACAGGGATTGTAGGTGGGGGAGTGAATAACCAACACTCTCTCCACCCTCAATACCACGACTGAGGTGAGACCCTTGAGCAAGGCACCGAACCCCCAACTGCTCCCCGGGCACCGCAGCATTGGCTGTCCACTGCTCTGGGTGTGTGTTCACTACTGTGTACACTTGGATGGGTTAAATGCAGAGTACAAATTCTGAGTATAACTCCAAGCCAGCACCGTAACTTCATATTGATGCCCGGGTAAACAAAGGCAGAACGCAGTAACTTGTTTTGAGCGTTCCAAACATAGCGAAAGAGCCGTTACTGGTGTTATATGGTGTTCTGTCTTGGCTTTTCTGTTCACATTATAATTGTATGTAGCCTTCATGACAGACTTGCATGTGTTGCACTTAAGTGTATTGTCCTTTTTGAAGTGAATCCAATCATATTTCAAGCATTTCAAAACCATCATGGAGAACAGTGCGCATCTAAAGTGTCTCTGAAGGAAATAATGCATTATTTGTTAGCAAATTTTCTTATCGGGCTGATACTGATAACAGTAAAAAATTTACATTTATCGTCCGATACCGATATGGTGGCAGATATATCATGCATCTTTATCTCAAACTTCTCTCTTATTCAAAGAGGGACACTCCACCTTTACATGAATCGTTTCCTTTACGTCTGTTTCAAACCCCCTATCTTTTCTATCCAGAATTCTCACCCCATGATCGTGAAAATTGTGTTTCTTTTGTTGTAGATGCAAGAAAACTGCCGAAGAAAATTTCAAAGATTGAAAAAAATAACTCTTTATCACACAACCAGGAATCAGTATATGAATCTCTCTTGCTGTTTTGGCCATAACAAACATAGTTACAGCAGCTAGAGAAAAACAGCAAAAAATCAAGAGTCAAATTGCCCAACTAAATCACACACATAACATCTGTTAATCTCAATAAGAACATTTGTAAATGTATGGCAGAAATAAAGTCAATCTGTTTTATAAATGTAGCTGGTAATGCTGTTTTTAGAGTTGTTTACTCTGGAGCTTGACATCAGACAAAGGTTGGGATTTCACTTTCAACCAAAATTTGACTTCTTAGCAATGTAAGTCCACATCTAGTGTGATGGGAAGCTTTACTAGAATGTTAGACGATAATGTTCTAACAATGTTATCAATTTGCAGTTTTCTACCGTATATTTAAAATACGATTAAATAATGGATCAGTCTTGATTTTTATTTTTATTGTTAAACAATGAAAATATGTTTTGCTTTATTGTTATTTTTGATATTGTATTATTGGTATGTCTATCATTTGCCATTATTTTATTTGTTCAGTAATACAAATTGTTAATAGTTGTAAATTGCCGCATTGAAAAAAGGTTTAAAAAGAAACTAGAATAAAAATGTAGCCACAGGGGCGATTATAAGGTTCCAAGTACCAACGGCTCATGTAAATGATACAGTGATACAATGACCATGTCTCTTTTCAAGTATAAAATGAAAAAAGTGTCTCTTCATCAAAGTATTAATTTAAATAATATTACAATATTGTCATAAGATAATATCATATTGTCAAACAATATTGTCTCTTTATTTTAATTGGACAGCAATGTCCACTAACTTGACAAATGATTTAAGTATCATTAGGATTTATAAAAATGAAAGTAACAATCATCTGTATGTATTGTGGAGGTCACACATTTCTTTGAAACCTGATTAAATTATGCTTTATTAAACTATGAAACTATAAGGAATTTATTTTCAATCAATCTATTGGATTTTAAACTGAGATATAAAAGGGGTTGTTGTCCTATGGCTCCCTCTGGTGGGCAATATTAGTAATATAGACTTCATCTCAATTTAGTGTTTATGAAGGCTGAAATAATTTATTATAATCCCACAATACAGACACAAGCAGCAACAAAATCTCATAAAACATTTCAGTCTCATAACATTACTCAAGTACTTTAAATAATTTAGCCATTCCAGCTTATTGGCCCCGTTGACCATATTTTTAGATTTATTTTTCCCACTTTATATTAAGTGACCAGCCGTACCAGCTTCACTTATTCCTAACCAGACTGACTTTATATCTGTTAGAGGTCTACAGAAGTTCTGATTAAGAATTAACAGGGGTTTAAATCTAACGTTTGTTTCATTTGACGTCACCATAATGGTGATCGGTGCTTCCATTAGTTGGACTCTTAACTCTTATTGCAATTAGTTTGTCTTTGCTTGTTTCTGTGAATATCAAATGTGTTTGCATTAACAAGTAAAGACAAAATGATATCAAGTGATAATAATCAACTATTGATGGTTCTACAATCATAATGAAATACCTGATTCACTAGTGTCATTTAACATTAACGATTGCGTTGTTCCAATAATACATTTTCTGTTTAAAACTGCTGTGTAAGATCAACAGTGTAGAAGTAGATGCATATATTTTTTAAAAAGCACAAAAAGTTAAACAATAACACGCAAAGTCATCATAAATCAACACATGAACCTCAACAGTTGTGACAATAAAAAGTGTAATGCTGCAATGCATGCTGGGTACAATAGTACAAAACTCCCAGCATGCATCACAGCATGAATAAATTATGCAGCTGAATTGTCCTATTATTTTCTTTAATTCTAACTTTGGTTCATGTATTTATTTTGTATTTTTTGCAGTTTTTTTGTTTGTTTTTTTGTTGTGTCTTTTTTATTTATAATATCTGGTTAGTAATAAGTGAAGCTGGTAATGCTGTTTGTGGAGTGGTTTAATTCTTCTTTGCTGATATCTTCAGAGATTTAATGTCTTTTATCTAAGATTTCATCTAAGGCTGTGGCTGCAGTCAGTTGTAGTTCTTGAGTTTCTATTTGTCTTTTTTTCTGTTCTCTTCTTTCCTTCAGTGATTTTGCTTGTTAACAAGCTTAGACAAGCTGAGAGGACTCTATAAATAATATATGAAGATTTTGTGGCTCAGATCAGGTCCAATGTGGTTTATTTCTTTGCTCTTGGCTGACACAAGTACTCCTCGCTGCAGACTGTAGCGCGGTGACGTCAGGTACCTACGTCACGTATGTGTTTACCGCGCATGCGCAGTGTGACGTATGGTATGCCTGTGTAATTTGCATTGCGTGGTGACGTTAGGCGTTTTTGCGTCGTGTGTGACGTAACGCGTCATTAAAACGCATGCGCATACTTAACATAATACTCTTATAAAATGTAAAAGTATTAAAAAAAGCTAAGGTGAAAAAAAAGAAGGGGAAAAAACAGTAATATGTAGTACAGCACAAATCCATGATTTTAACCATGTCTGAGGTAAAATTATATGGAATTACAGAGTTTATTCTGTAATTTGTGTAGTATTATATACAAGGTATTAACATTGTTGCACTTTATTTCACTGTGTATATTGTAACATTACTCTGCACCTTATATGTTTCTTATTTTAACCTTTCCTCTGTCATGATTCTTGTTTATTTAGTATAATTATGGACATTTTTCTGTTGCTTTGGCAATTCTGCCTGTGGAATATTTAAGCCAATAAAGTAGTATTAAGTTAAATTGACTACATACAGTATATTTTCAGTGTCTACATCCCATTTTATGCATGGTGCCTCCAAAAAACCAAACTGATAACAGTGATCTTTTTTTTTATTGAAAAGAACAAAACAAAATAATTGTATATACATATATATATTTTTATATATAATAATTAAAACTATAAACATGACACATGAGAACGAGAGAAAACAAGAACAACAACAAAAATATTACATCTACTTGTTCTGAAATTCACCTCCATCACTGATAAAACAATCAACTGAGCAGTAGCCCTCAAAATCTTTGAAGGAATAAAACCCACGCAGGACTCCCCTTCTGCCATTGCCAACATACCCAGGTGGGCAGTCTTTAAATACTTCACGGCACTTCTCTCTGTATTGTGCAGAAAATGCACTCCTGTTCACGACACCTAATTTACATAAAATAACAAACAATATTTAAACAATATTAAATCATTTTGAATTAAGTCAAAAGAGTCATACAAGGAAAAGATTTTCAAATGTATTTTAAAATGTATTATAGGATGGTGTTAGGAAAAGAGTGTTATTTGCTTTGTCTGTAAATTACCAAAGAGATTTAATTCATAAACAACATTAACAATAAACTAAATTAAAAAAAGTTTGTCAAGTCAAAATTTATTTTAGCTTGGCTTGAGAAAGCATAGCATAAAAGTTTGAAGATTTTTTTTCAATTTGAAAGTTTTACAGTTGAGTGCAATACAGTCTATCATAAAAAAAGTAAATTAAAAAAAAAGACTAATGAATGTTAAATTGTGCTTTTCGTATAATAGTGGCATTTTAAGTTGCACCTGATAATAATAAAATCTGAAATATTAAAAAAAGTGTGAAAACGCAAATATACTCACAAAATAATGTTTATGGATGTTCAAACACTACACACCTTCTTCCTGAACAGCTGTTTTCAGATGATCCTCCACATGTTTCTTGACACTGTACAAGTGCACTGGTTTGTAGACCCAGGCTTCGCAAAATGGGCAGTGATATTTATCACAGCATGAGATGCATTGTACTATTTTTATGTTTTCTCCTTTTCTAAGGACAGTAGCATGCATCTAAACAAAAGCACATTCACAGTCAAGTAAAGGTTTCTATATCTCACATTTACAGGATTTCTGCCAGTCACATGAAGGTAAATTTAAGTGCCAATGGTTAATATTAGTTAATGTATTAATTAACACGAACTAACAATGAACAATACATTTGTTACAGTATCTATTAATCTTTGATAATGTTAGTTATAATGTTAGTGAAAAAGATGACAACATTTTTTTGCAACGCATGTTGGCATTCAATGGCATCAATCAATGACATTACTTCATTAATATAAGTCTTTCTGCTCTATTTTAAGACATCCTTATAGGCTAATTTTAGGCGAAATAAGGCTTTAAAAGACCCTTTAAAGACCAGCAGAATCCCTGTCACGTCAAATACTAACACATCATAAAACATGTCAAATGTTTGAAATCGCACACATTTGCAATGACACTCTCTAGGATTATGACCAAAGCATCCTTACAACTACAAGCCGTTAACACAAACACACATTTTTTTTTTTTTTTTTAAACATAAGTAAATTAATGTTCTTTGACTTACTGCCACCGAATCTCGAATCCACCATACATCCGGAAGTTAATGAACATGTACATGCGCACATTGCGCAGTAACGCCAGTAAGTATGGCGCGCATGCGTGTTATAGACATACCATACGTCACTTTGCGCATGCGCGGTAAACACATACGTGACGTAGGTACCTGACGTCACCGCGCTACAGTCTGCAGCGAGGGGTGTCTCGGCTGACATGTGGCATTGCTATGGCCTGCTTTTGGCCCAGATCTGGCAAACACAAGCAGGCCTCCCAAGTGCCATCATTCCACGATACATGTGGGCCAGATCATCATTCCACATGTGCCCAGATCTGGATCTGGGTCGACAATATGTTGCTATCTGGGTGAGATTAGAAGTCTGAGAATGCAAGGGTTTCTGTGACTGTTGTAAAGCTGGTGTTTCTACTCGCCAATCAGCACATACTTCGATTACCCTGCCCACCACTCTCTCTGGTCTAGCTGCCTTACTTGTATTGACTTTCTTCGAAGCAGCAACTTACTCCTTTTGAGTATCGTAGTGGGCAAAAACTGGTTGAGGACATCAGGCAATATGGCGTCATCATTTGCCAGTGGATTGTTGGTTTTGTAGTCCAAATAAATATATAATACCTTGATGCTTTTTCATATGCAATGGGGATTGTTGTTACTGAAGTTGCTGTTCAATACGCTATTTGTATTTACTCTAATTTGTGACACTGCCACATAAGGGACATGTTTCAACAGCTCTGCATGTAATAGTACATTTTGTGTGCAATCACATGACAGGAAGTAGGAAGTAGCCTCTCAGGTTAAAAGGAGCAGTATGGCCTAAATTTGGGGCTTGAAAAACCAAACGGGACTCAGGTCAATGTTAACCACTGCCTGGATTGTGAAGCACCTTGTTTTGAACACTTGCCATTCACACTTGCACTTTGGATTATTGCACATTGGATTGTATATACACTGGACATTTGATTATCAACACACATAAGTTTCTTATGGACTATTGTAGGGTATGGAATTGATGGACTTGATTACTTTTCAAAGTACCCTTTTTGGAGGGTGATTTATACGATTTCGCTGGCTG
The DNA here is from genome assembly GCF_936440315.1 of Barbus barbus. NCBI lineage: Eukaryota > Metazoa > Chordata > Actinopteri > Cypriniformes > Cyprinidae > Barbus > Barbus barbus. The sequence goes on along the minus strand of NC_136726.1, from coordinate 2,356,854 downwards.
ACAACAGTCATATAATGGACTGTGGTGTGTCATTGAGACCATAAAAGGGTACCTACGTCTTGGAATCCCCAGCTTCTCTGTCTTCAGGAAGCTGTTTTTTTGATTGTGCATGTGAAACATTGTTTGTCAGATTGTCTATTTTTGTTTTTAGATACTTGCCATGTCCTTGTTTTATTACGGCTAATGACATGCACGAGGGAGCAGGCTGTGCACACTGCGCTTTTTGCATTGAGGAAGCTCTGCTCCACCCTTTTCATAGATACATAAATAACTCTGAGCCATTTGTTTAGTTATAGCTGCTTCTATAGACAAATGTTACAGTAAACAACAACAAGAACAGCATTCCTGCCTGTGTGCCATTTGTTATGAGGTGATAAAATATGTTAGGAAGTGTCCGTCCATTACAGGCCAGATACAAGTTATTACAAGTTGGCCAGATGTGGTAGCTAATATTTAATGGCTGAGTGAAAATTCAGTGCAAACAGTGAGTCACAAAGAAGTGCCACAATTCCACAAAAAATCTTAGTGTGGCAAATTTCAAATAAATTCTACATTTCAAACTGAAAACTCACAAATAGCTGTAATAGAAAAATAAATGTATTCAACAAATGATCAAAAATGTATTTTTATATCAGATTGCAGAGGCTTTCATGTTACTGTACAGTTATGTTTTCTGGAGGTGTACAGGGATTTTTTGCAGAGGGTTATTTTTCATTTTATACTGTTTATATTTGTACAGATATACAGTGTTATTTTTTGCATCTTGAAAAAAAAAATTCTGTTCTGCATTACATGTTTGTTTAGAAGATAGCTGAGCCATTATCTAACAGTTGTGTCAGGAATGTTGTTTCTAGAATCCTTTCACCGGTTATTTAATCTTCAATAGACAAACTGTAAATACAATTGTCTCTTTTCCTCAGATTGCCAGCTTCTACCTGGAAATAACTTTACAACAGAGTGCAACATTCCAGGAAATTTTATGTGCAGCGATGGTGAATGTATTCCTGGAGGTTGGCAATGTGATGGGTTTCCAGACTGCTTCGACAAGAGTGACGAGAAGGGATGCCGTAAGTCTTAACTTCCTTGCACAGTAGAGTTCACACGGAACTGAACAAATTGTAATGTCTACAAATCTCACTAAAATATTGCATAAGCAACAAGTATACTCTATAAATATATAGCTCAATATTTAATTGATGATTTTTGGCATTAGCTGTAAGAAGTAAGTGATGTAGCAGAATTAATATAACAATGTAGGGATGTGACGCACACGGTTACCACTATTTTTTTTTCTCATAACTGGGCACCAGAATGCAGTGGAACGCAAACTGTGAATTTTGGTCATACTTCACTGAGGTGAGGTGAGTCAGATGACTCTTCCCAGATAGTAACATATTGTCGGCCCAGATCCGGCCCACATCTGACACATGTGGAATGATGATCTGGCCCACATGTAGCGTGGAATGATGGCACTTGGGTTGCTTTTTTTTAATTTGATTTATTAGACAGTAAAAATAAATAAATGCATAACATGAAGTCATCACAATGACATTATACATTAATCAGAACTGTCGAGGATAACACAAGAAAGTTAAAAACTTATTTCCATATGGCCTGCTTTTTGCCAGATCTGGGCCAAAAGCAGGCCATAGCAATGCCACATGTCAGTCAAGAGCAAAGAAATAAACCATACTGGACCTTATCTGGACCTTATAAATTATTTATAGAGTCCTCTCAGCTTGTCTAAGCTTGTTAACAAGCTAAATCACTGAAGGAAAGAAGAAAACAGTGTTACGATCTGCGACCTTTTGTGCTGTATGTTATTTCCTTTTTGTCTTTTGCTGTTCTTACACTCATGCTCTTAGGTACCGTCTTCCTTGGATTCTATTGGCCATCTTTGCTGTCAATCATCATTAGTCAACTATGACGACATGTTTCTCTTGCCAATCACGTTCTCGTCCGAGAGGTTTAAAAGGAGAACGTCAGTGAGAAGAGCGGGAGTGGGCGTGATGCTTTGGGATTGTGATTGTTGTGTGCATCAGCAGAATGTGTGTGTTGCGCTCTTTGTATGGCTCACAATAGTTGGCGGAGTTTCAGACGGCACGGCTTTAATGGTTTTGGTAAATGTCTTGTTAATGTTTTAGTCACAACCTCCATTGTAAATGGCTAGTTTTTGTCAGCTTGTCGCTGGTTTTGGAAGACAAGGGAGGAGTGGAAGAGTTTAGTAAATCACGTGATCTACATACTTGCACGTAGAGATTTTTGGATGTATTAGACACATTAGTTTATTAGTGTGCGCTTTTACTGTATGTTTTGCTTTGTATATTTAGTGTAGTTTATGACGCTTTTGCGTTGAAGATTTTTTCTTTTATCTTTTTACTTTAATAGTTTAGGGGATTTGGGAATTAGTTAGTATGTGGGATTATTTTTGTTATGTTTATTTTATGATTTAAGCGCCACTTTTACTTCCATTTTCTTTCCTTTTGTCTTGTTTGTTTAACTACTAAAATCTTGGGAAGAATAAACCATCTTGAGGTGTAATTTGTGTCATGTGTTCCATTGCCATCTGTTTCCCTGGCTTATTTCTTTAACATGTCATCTTAATGTTACCTCTTTTAAATCCTAGACTAAATTTACATCAGAGACGTAACATTAAATGGGGGCTCGTCCAGGATCATTTAACTTTATTCACTTTTCCCGTTCAGGAAAGAGGAATTGTTAATTAGTCTATGCCTTGAAATAGATTGATTTGTTGAGGGATGTTAGGGTGGTGGAAATGGAATTGCTGATGTGAGTAGTTGTGAATTGTGTTAAAAGGCAGTGAAGAACATTTTTTTTTTTTTGGAAGGTAGTCACATTCGCGGTGCACCTGAAAAATGTTCAATTTAGAAGAATTTATTAAAAATCCTTCATTGGAACAGCTTAACTTGTGTCGGAAACAGGATTTGTTGTTGATAGCTGACCATTTTAGTTTGACAATAAATAGACAGAATCGTAAGGCTGAGATAAAGAGTAGAATAATAGATCAGTTAGTTGAGCAAAATGTTCTTCTGACGTCAAGAGTTGTGATGGATGAAACTGCCGGTCTGTTGAGTCCTAGTGACGTGGCAGTGGCTTCTTTTAATTTGGGAGATGTGGGCAGTGGCCGAACTAACGTTGAAGCGGAGGTGGAGGCCGAAGCGGATGCGAAAGCTGGCTTGCCACCATTTGACCCCTTATCTCCTCTTTCTTTCGATTCTAGAGATGATGCGCGACTGAAAGTTCGTTTGGCTCGTCTCCATTATGATGCACAGGAGCGCACTCAGACACGTCGGGCTGAAATTGATTTGCGTTTGCAGATACGCAAATTGGAAATCGAGGCTGAGACGCAGGTGAGGCTGCGCCAGCTTGAACTTGATGCAACGAAGGCTGCTAGAGAGCCTGACATACGGTCAGGCCCAGCTCCTTTGTCGGCTGTTCCTCCGGTGGTTGAGTCATCCCGCTCCAACTTTGACGTGAGTAAGCACATTGCGCTTGTTCCACAATTCAGAGAATCAGAAGTAGATTCATATTTTAATGCTTTTGAACGGATTGCTACATCACTTCGTTGGCCTAGTGAAGTTTGGTCATTGTTACTTCAAAGTAAATTGGTAGGCAAGGCTTTGGAAGTTTATTCTACATTGTCTGTTGAGGAGAGTCTGAAATATGATTCTGTAAAGTCTGCCATATTTCGTGCATATGAGTTGGTCCCTGAAGCATATAGGCAGAAGTTCAGAACTTATAAGAAAACTTCTAGCCAGACGTTTGTGGAATTTGCTCGAGATAAAAGTACCCTCTTTGATAAGTGGTGTGCAGCAAACAAAGCGACTGAATTTAATTCGTTGCGTGAGCTAATTTTACTTGAAGAATTTAAAAATTGTTTGCCTGAGAAAGTGGTAGTCTATCTGAATGAACAAAAGGTAACTTCGATGTCATATGCAGCTGTGCTAGCTGATGAATTCATTTTAACTCATAAAAATGTTTTCTTATCCACGCGTTCGGAAAATTCGCCACCAATTGTTGATGTCCCTGGAGTGCATTTTGTGCGCTCAAAAGTTAATCCACCGCGAGTTAAAGAGGATCGCGAGTGTTTTTATTGTCACAAAAGAGGACACATTGTTGTGGATTGTTCATTGTTGAAGCGAAAACAACAATTACCATCGAAGTCAGTAGGTTTAGTAAAAACTTTTAAGACTTCTGCTGTTTATTCTGGTGATGAAATTGAAGAGACGTATCGACCGTTTATTCTTAAAGGTCTAATTTCTTTTTCTGGAGATGCTAATGAGCAAAAAGAAATTAAGGTGCTTCGGGATACTGGTTCCATGCAATCTTTTGTGGTTGAGAATACGTTGCAGTTTTCTGATGAAACCTCGTGTAGTTCCAGTGTAATTGTACAAGGTATTGAGATGGGATGTGTAAAAGTGCCTTTGCATAAGGTGCATTTGCAAAGTGACTTGTGTACTGGGTTTGTTCGAGTTGCTGTTTGTACTTCGTTGCCTGTGAAAGGGGTTGATTTTATATTGGGAAATGACTTGGCTGGAGGGAAAGTTATGCCCTTGTTGGAGGTCTTGGACAAACCAGAAGTTTGTGTGAAAAATGAGGTTGACGAAATTTATCCTCATGTCTTTCCTGTGTGTGCGGTAACCCGTGCGCAGTTGCGGAACTCGAAAGAAGTGGAGTTGCGTGATTCGTTCTTTCCTGCTGTAGTTAGTGGAGAGAAAGAACTTGATTTTGAAGTGCTTAAACAAAAGAAAATGGATCAATCTCAAGAAATGTTGACTGATTCAGATTCGCTGATTTTAAAAGTGTCACGAGAGAAACTCATTTCTGCACAAAAAGAGGATGAAACTCTCATCACCGCTTTTAACTCTGTTGTATCTTCTGATCTGGCTAAGACTAAGCAGAATGCTTATTTTATTGACAAGGGCTTGTTGCTTCGAAAGTGGTGTGTATCACCAAAGCAGGATTCTGACTGGGATGTTTCTTATCAGATTGTGGTTCCTGTTTTATATCGACCACATGTGCTATGTTTAGCGCATGATCATCCACTTTCGGGACATCTTGGAGTTAGGAAAACTTATACTCGGATCTTGAAGCATTTTTTTTGGCCAGGAATGAAAAAAGATGTGGTTCGCTATTGTCGTTCTTGTCACACATGTCAAATTGTGGGAAAACCAAATCAGGTTATTCCACCTGTTCCGTTGAAACCAATCCCTGTGCTAGGAGTTCCATTTGAACATGTCTTAGTAGACTGTGTTGGCCCTTTGCCAAAAACTAAGAGTGGAAATCAATTTTTATTGACTGTGATGTGCTTGTCTACTAGGTTCCCAGAGGCGATTCCTCTAAGAAAAATTACGGCACCGAGCATTGTGAAAGCACTCGTGAAGTTTTTCTCAACATTTGGTTTGCCTAAAATCGTACAAAGTGATCAAGGTACAAATTTTATGTCCAATGTGTTTAAGCAGGTAATGAAAACTCTAGCGATTACCCATCGTACGTCTAGCGCATATCACCCGGAGAGTCAAGGCGCACTTGAAAGATTTCATCAGACACTGAAATCTATGATGCGAAAGTATTGCCTTGAAACGGGAAATGATTGGGATGAGGGAATCCCTCTGTTGATGTTCGCTGTAAGAGAAAGTGTGCAGGAGTCCCTTGGATTCAGCCCTGCTGAGCTGGTATTTGGACACCAGGTATGTGGTCCTTTGAAGGTTTTAAAAGACAAAATTTTAGGAAATGATGTCGGTGCAGAAACAAATGTACTAGACTACGTGACAAAATTCAGAGACCGATTGAATAAAGCTTGTTTGCTAGCTAAAGAATCTCTGGTTAATGCACAACAAGGAATGAAACGTAACTTTGACAGAAAGGCTGTTACACGTTCTTTTATGCCTGGAGACTCTGTTCTCGTATTTTTACCAGTTCCAGGGTCTTCACTTTCTGCTCGTTTCTTTGGTCCTTATGAGGTGAAAGAGAAAATTAACGAAACAAATTATGTGATCGGTACTCCTGACAGAAAACGTAAGACGCGTATCTGTCATGTAAACATGTTAAAACTTTATCATGTTAGAGTATCATCTGAGACGAACGCTGTTAAGGTTGTTGAATCTCCTGTTATTTCAGTGGCAGCAGTAACAGAGATGACACCTGTAACTGATTCAAATTCTGAAGATGATGGAATAATTTTTCGGAATGTTTCTCAAGCTACTGTGAGATTAATGAATTCTGAAATTTTAAAAGATCTTGCCTCGTATTTTAAGAATTTGAAGGAACATCAAAAAAAGGATCTTATTCAGCTTATTTCAGAGTTTGAATGCTTGTTTAAGGATGTGCCAACATTGACAAATGTTCTGCACCATGACATTGATGTTAAAGATGCTCGACCAATTAAACAACATGCGTACAGGGTTAATCATGTGAAGCGTTCGGTAATGCGTCGGGAGGTTGACTATTTGTTGGAAAATGGTCTTGCAAAATCAAGTTGTAGTCCTTGGAGCTCACCATGTATTTTAGTTCCAAAACCGGATGGGTCTTTTAGATTTTGCACTGATTTTAGGAAAGTGAATGCAGTTACTGTGCCTGACAGCTATCCACTTCCTCGAATGGAGGATTGTGTTGACAATGTTGGTTTTGCACAGTTTGTAAGCAAGTTAGACATGCTAAAAGGTTATTGGCAGGTCCCAGGCTTCTGAGATCGCAGCTTTCGTTACTCCTGACTCATTTCTGCAGTATACTGCGATGGCTTTTGGACTCCGAAACGCACCGGCCACGTTTCAGAGGCTTGTTAATATGATTTTAACTGATGTGCCTAATTGTAGTGCCTATTTGGATGATTTGGTGGTTTATTCCAAAGATTGGAGTGAACATATTAAGTCATTTCGTATGGTGTTTGAGCGCTTGGCAAAAGCCTTATTAACACTTAATTTAGCCAAGTGTGAATTTGGTCAAGCGACAGTAACTTATCTTGGCAAAGAGGTGGGGCACGGTCAAGTTCGTCCAGTTGAAGCTAAGGTGATGGCTATTTTAGATTTCCCTGTTCCAAATACTCGACGAGAACTTCGAAGATTTTTGGGAATGGTTGGGTATTACCGAAGTTTTTGTAGGAATTTTTCATCTGTGGTCAGTCCTCTCACTTCGTTGTTAAGCCCTTCTAAATCTTTTGTGTGGAATGCTGAGTGTCAATTTGCATTCGAAAGTGTGAAAGCGCTTTTGTGCAATTCACCTGTTCTCCAAGCTCCTAACTATGAAAGTTCTTTTCAGCTTGAAGTGGATGCAAGTAATGTTGGAGCTGGAGCTGTTCTTTTGCAGGAAGATGAACAAGGAATAGCTCATCCAGTGAGTTATTTTTCGCGAAAGTTTAACAAACATCAGTTAAACTATTCTACAATCGAGAAAGAAACTCTAGCTTTAATACTTGCTCTACAACATTTTGAAGTGTATGTCGGTTCTAGCATACTTCCAGTTGTTGTGTACTCTGATCACAGTCCGTTAGTGTTTCTATCTAAAATGTATAATCACAATCAAAGATTGACTCGGTGGTCTTTATTGCTCCAGAGTTATAATATTGAGGTTAGACATAAAAAGGGGGTTGATAATGTGTTCGCAGACGCTCTGTCTAGAGTATAAACTTTTTTTTATATATATAAAGTTTAACTTAAGAGGGGGAGTGTTACGATCTGCGACCTTTTGTGCTGTATGTTATTTCCTTTTTGTCTTTTGCTGTTCTTACACTCATGCTCTTAGGTACCGTCTTCCTTGGATTCTATTGGCCATCTTTGCTGTCAATCATCATTAGTCAACTATGACGACATGTTTCTCTTGCCAATCACGTTCTCGTCCGAGAGGTTTAAAAGGAGAACGTCAGTGAGAAGAGCGGGAGTGGGCGTGATGCTTTGGGATTGTGATTGTTGTGTGCATCAGCAGAATGTGTGTGTTGCGCTCTTTGTATGGCTCACCATAGTTGGCGGAGTTTCAGACGGCACGGCTTTAATGGTTTTGGTAAATGTCTTGTTAATGTTTTAGTCACAACCTCCATTGTAAATGGCTAGTTTTTGTCAGCTTGTCGCTGGTTTTGGAAGACAAGGGAGGAGTGGAAGAGTTTAGTAAATCACGTGATCTACATACTTGCACGTAGAGATTTTTGGATGTATTAGACACATTAGTTTATTAGTGTGCGCTTTTACTGTATGTTTTGCTTTGTATATTTAGTGTAGTTTATGACGCTTTTGCGTTGAAGATTTTTTCTTTTATCTTTTTACTTTAATAGTTTAGGGGATTTGGGAATTAGTTAGTATGTGGGATTATTTTTGTTATGTTTATTTTATGATTTAAGCGCCACTTTTACTTCCATTTTCTTTCCTTTTGTCTTGTTTGTTTAACTACTAAAATCTTGGGAAGAATAAACCATCTTGAGGTGTAATTTGTGTCATGTGTTCCATTGCCATCTGTTTCCCTGGCTTATTTCTTTAACATGTCATCTTAATGTTACCTCTTTTAAATCCTAGACTAAATTTACATCAGAGACGTAACACAGAAAAAAAGACAAATAGAAACTCAAGAACTACAGCTGACTTAAGCCATAGCCTTAGATGAAAACAACTCCACAAACAGCATCACCAGCTTCACTTATTACTAGCCAAGGCTGTGTTTCCTAAAAGCAATTTTTTTAATTTTATTTTTTATATCCTTTATATCATATTACACAGACAAATAATTTTTTTCATAAATGCATATCTTACAATCATATAATTGAATCAATCTATTACCCTTTATCCTTCCTAAAATTAACCAATTTTTAAAACCATCTTGAAAGGAGGGACATTTGGTATGTTCCATAACTTATCGATTACATTGGCTGACAATTTATGCCCATCTCTTAAAATATAATCCCCTATACATTTTAAACTTAATGACATTACTGATTTAACTGGGATCTCATATTTCTGAAAAACACAAATATTCCTAGATTTCCATAGTGCTTATTCAAAAACATTTATAATTGCCCACCACCGTATCCATTTTTTACAATGAACCTTTTCCAATACTCCATACCAAATATCACCTTCGCTTGGCACTCTGTACAAATTTTGTAACCATAAACGAATAGAAACACAAATTTCCTCTATGAACTGTTTAAACTTCCAATCTGAATGTTAGACCAAGATGTTCTTTTTAATATATGAATTATTTTATTATACATAACTGGTCTAGTTTCTGCGTAGGGAACATATTGAGGCATTCTCTTAGTCAAATTCTTCCCTCTTGTCGGCCTACCCAAAACTTCATGAAAAAACTACTATAAGTAGTCACTTCGTCATCTAGGCAAGATTTCAACAAAGGGAAAAGAACCATATCATCCAATTTAGCTTGTATATCGAGGACCGCTAATCCTCCTTTCTCAATTTCTCTACATACAATTTCTCGTTTCAACCTCTCCTGATTAGAGTTCCATAAAAAACGAAAAATCTTTTTCTTTACTGAAGTTAAAAACCATCGTGGAGTTGGCAAGGTTGCTTCTACAAAAGTAAGAGATTTTGCAATCTCTGCATTAATTATTAGCACTTTACCCCTAAAACTAAGATTTGTTGTAGTCTGGGATTCCAATTCCTTTCTTCCATATCTCTACCCCACACTATCCCAAGTATTTTAATAGTTTTGTCTTGGATTTTCAGTCCAAAATTTTATTTGGGTTCCATCTAATTTAAATACAGAATCTCACTTTTACTTTTATTAATTTTCATCCCAGTCGCCAATGTAAAAAGCATGCATAACTGTAATGCTCTTTCTACTGAGTGGTTATTCGAAAAAAAACAAAGTGATATCGTCCATATAAAGTGATAATTTGAACTCTGCCTAATAGCTTGAGCTAATGGTTCTATATCTAATAAAAAAAAGTAAAGGAGATAAACCACATCCCTGTCTCACTCCTGAACGGGCAATAACAGGTGGAGATGGATGACCATTCACCAATATGCGACTCTGACATCCAGTGTATAATAAATTTATCCATCTTAGAATTGACTCCCCAAACCCATAACTGTAACATTTTTATGTAAAAAAAGGTGGTCTAAGCTATCAAAGGCCTTTTCTAAATCCAACCCCACGACACATAAAGGTAGTTTACGATCTTGTGTGTAAAGGAAGGTATCTCTTATTAATGATACATTCTGGATCTACCTTTTACCCCACATGTCTGTTCGATCCCAATTAGGCTTACCATACTGGGTTGTAGTCTGAAAAAAATCACTTTTGACAATATCTTCACATCAGTGCCCAATAAGGACAAAGGGTGCCAGTTCTTTAGATCAGATTTATCTCCCTTCTTGAATAACAAGGAGACGATCAATGTTGGGGGGAGTACACACAACATTTCGAGCATCATCTCACTTAACTCCTCCCAAAATGTTTCATAAATTTTTTTGGGCAGGCCATCTGCAACAGGACTTTTATTATTTTTCATACTATTTAATGCTCTTGTAAGATCGTTAATCGTGAACTCTTTATCCATCTCAGTTAGAACATTTAGTCCAACAACGCTATTAAAATTAAACTCACCCATAACCCTCTCATCTATTGGATAGTGGATATATGAAATTAGATATTCTGTTTCGGTTATGACTTCATTATCTTGATTTTTTTAATTGATCTATAACAGTCTTGGACTGAAACACTTTCCTAAAAAAATATCGGGTACATTTGTCTTTTGATTCAATATGCAGTATTCTACTTCTTATAATAAAACTCCTACTTTGATCTGCGTAAATGTCTGCAATTCTTTTAAGTCTCATAATATCAAAAAACTTTAAACTTTTCCATTGATTAAAATTTTCTTTATATTGAGCTACAACTTCCTGATTATCTAATAAGCTAGTATTTAATTTCCATAACCCAGTACCTTTCAGTCTTATCCCTCCCAGAACCAACTCGGCATCCACCTTAGCGTGGTCAGAGAAACAAGTTGCATTTATCCCTGAAGTCAGTACTGTTATTTGAGGTGAAGTAAACAAAAATTCAATTCTGGTAAAGCTACAACCGTTAGACCAACTGTACCCAGGACTATCTGAGTGTTTAATTCTAAAAGTATCTACTAAACCAAAATCTTTTAATAAATAGTTTAAATCTTGCAAGCTTGAATCCAGTGAGACATTTAAGCTAGATCTTTGATCACTCCGGTTTAAGGAATAATTAAAGCCCCCTCCTAATATTATCTCTTTCCCACAAATCAACAAAGGTGGCAGAGCTTTCAAAACTTCCTTTCTACCTTATAGATCTACTGGGCAATATACATTTATCAAATGAAAACAAAGGTTATTGAATTTTACATCCACATATATTAATCTGCCATTTATAACCTCTCGTGAATTACCCTTCAAAAGTATACCCACACCAGAGGATCTATTATTGTTATCCCCAGACCACATTGATTGACCATATATCCACATAATCTTCTAGATTTTTATAATCCTGTTTAAAAGGAATATTGCATTCCTGAAGAAGACAAATGTCATGACCTGCGTTATACAGATATGAGAAAACAGAAGTGCATTTTACCGGGTCCATGATACCTCGTGTATTAATTGAGGCTTCCAATAGAGAGGTCATTCAGTGCAAAGTGGGGGGAAGGAAGGAGTAGAATGTCCTTAAGGTCCATTTTAACCGTCCATTTTACTCTTCAATCTTTTCCTCTTTTTCTTTTTACTCTGCATTTCCATTCCTTTCCTTTTCTTTGTTCATTTGTGTAGCGGAAGAAAAGGCAGACATTTCGCTAGAATCAAGAAAGTGGGTTGAGTTGGAAGACAAAGATGACCAATCAGGTGTATCCTCCTGATCCCGGATTCCGCTTGGATCATTAGTGACTGGCGAAGAACTTCTTATTTCCACCAATGTATCTCCTGGTGAAGAGGAGTCCGACAGTAAGGGCAAAGATGTTGGAAGTGACACCAAGGCATCAAGTAGAATATTCTGATTAAAGACTGAGAATTTTGCTCTGGGGAAGGCTGACCTAAAGGAGGAAATCTATGAGGGAGTTATGAGCAAGTTCAATTCTCGATGTGACTCGTGCTCTTCCCTCCTAATCCTCCAACATCCTCTTCCCCTGAATTTGAGGGTGGGGGTCGTCTCAAAGTTACCCCAGCCCCCTGCTCCTCGCTATTGTCTGGTACTAAAGGCTGACAATCTCTTAAAATTTTCTCCTCCATGTCGGGAGCTTCAGGGATGTTTATATCTCCTTCCCAGGTCTCCCCAGGTTGCTGACGAGTCTTGTTTGCATAAGCAGATGGACAGTCCCAAAATCTGTGATTAGTTGCCCCACCCAAATTACACTTCATGGGCACAGTGCAAGACTTTGAGACATGACCGTGGTTTTTGCAGTTTCTACAAAAGACAGAATCACATTGGGCTGCTAGATGGTTCAAAGATCCACATTTCCTACACTCCTTAGGTTGGCCATTGTAGAACACAAAGCCCCTAATAGAGCCTAATTGGATCATAGACGGCAGGTGTAAGAGCTCATCTTGCTCGTTAGTTCTCAACCGAACATGGAATTTTGAGACTCCTGTTTTAACTCCATCTTCATCTTTAATCTGAAAAGCCTTTGTAACTGAACGATGAAGTGAAAGCCACGTGGAAATGTCCTCAAGATTAATCCTCTCTGAAAACATCACTACAGTCACAATTCTGAGTTCTCTCAGCCAAAGGAATCAGATCAATCTTTTGAAAACATGCAGATTCTGCCTTCTATTTTTGAAAACTTTCCAGACATTGTTCATATAGCACAAGGGTAGTAAATACCACTTCAAATGTTTTCTTACCCAGTAAAGCAAGAACAAAGTCAAGCTGGAAAGAATCCTAAAAACCACCATGCTTGTAAGTTCCGTCATTACCAATAGTGTTCAATAGAACAAATAATCATTGATAACTAAAGAAATGTTTGGGAAACCCATTAATGGAATCACCAATCACCATTATGGTGACTTCAATTGAAACAAACATTAGATTTAAACCCCTGTTAATTCTCAATTAGAACTTCTGTAGACCTATAACAGAAATAAAGTCAATCTAGCTAGTAATAAGTGAATCTGGTAATGCTGTTTGTGGAGTTGTTTAATCCTCCTCTGCTGATATCTTCAGAGATTTAATGTATTTTATCTTCAGTTGATTTCATCTAAGGCTGTGGCTTAAGTCAGCTGTAGTTCTTGAGTTTCTGTTTTTTTTTTTTTTCTCCCTGTTCTCTTCTTTCCTTCAGTGATTTTGCTTGTTAACAATCTTAGTCAAGCTGAGAGGACTCTATAAATAATTTATGAAGATTTTGTGGCTCAGATAAGGTCCAGTGTGGTTTATTTCTTTGCTCTTGGCTGACATGTGGCATTGCTATGACCTGCTTTTGGCCCAGATCAACAAAAGTGGAATAAAAGGGTAAACAGCTACTAAATGAACACCATGAATGTATAAGGAAGTTAAATACATAAGATGTATAATTGCAAGGTGACTAAAGCCCTATTTGGACAGGATTAGTTTTACAGGGGTAGATGGGGTAATGTAATTTTACCACAGGACGTCTGTAATATTAATGGCCGATTTGCATGGGATTAGAAATCTCAGTAAAACTATCAGAATTGGGAGGGGTAACTCGATCACCGTCATCACCTGCCTGTCTTCACGTGCGTTTTATGTTACTTCCTGAATGTTAGTGCTCTTCATCGCTCTGTAACAGTAAAATGCTTGAGGTAGTTTAGACAAGACGAGTGATGCGCTGAGTGATTGACAGGAGGCATGACTATGCAGAACTGCTGTGTGTGATATGAACTCACTGTCAAGAGAGAGAGGAAGCATAGCGTAGCTGGTATTGTTTTACTAATCCTGTATCGTTTTGTTGAAAAGAATTGAGGTTTGCCACTGACTTGTCCCTCTGCCTAGAATGCAACTGAAAGCTTCTTTAAGCGCCTCCATATTTGAAAGACCGTGGAAAATGACAGGAAATGACGGAATATTTACGTATATTTTTACAGCTGGTCTATTCGCACGGGATTAGTATTACCTGAGGTAATTTTTCCGGACCTTTTTACAGAAGGTAAAAGTCACCGAAATCTTTACTGACATTGTCTGTAATGATTACTGAGATGGCGCATTTGGACGGGACTAAAATAACTGAGAAGCTCTGGTAATAATTACTTTACCCCACCTCTCCATGTAAAACTAATCCCGTCCGAATAGGACTTTAGTTGCACAGTAAAACCCATGAACTGTGCCGTTAAATAACAGTAATTTACTGACATAAATTTACAGTTAATTTACAGCTCTTAATTTTTACAGTATGTTACTGTTATACTACCATGGAAATGAACTCTGCTCCAATTGATTTAAACAGTTCGAGGTTTCATTCATACGGTGTTAGTAATATGAATTTATTTCATTTAAGTCCATAAGAAAAACTAATTCATAGCAGAGAACTACAAACACTTTAAATAACTAAAAACATGTCTTTAACTCAAACCGTCGCTGTTCATCATCAGCTATAGCACATGCTTGTGTTTTGAGTATTTAACAAAAAGATCATCGCTGCTTAAGCTACTCCACAGTTACTGCTTTTACCCTGTTAACCTTCACCCCCCATTTTGGGCCTCATAGGTGAAAATAACCTACCTAAATTAAAATGATAACAGTTCCTAACAAAGTGTGCTACACAAACAAATTAGGTATCTTTGGAAAGAAGACACTCTAGGCTTTACTATCCATCATCCAGAGTTGATAATGCTCAAAAAGATAAAAAGTTATGAAAAATGTTTTTCCACACTGAATGTTTTTTTTATTTCATATACAAATACATGAAATAAGACCTGGAGCAACCCAGAAAAGTAATGGGTTGAAAACCACGTGTCTCATGAGTTTATATTTCAAATTTGAAGACGATACCATGAAAAATGAGATTCCTGCAATATTTTTTCTGAAAATATTTATAGTCCCCCCAGCCCCTCTGTTTGAGGAAAAATAACCACCAGAATTGCAGTATTGCAGAATTATACAAACTATTTTAGTCATTATACATATTCATGACATGGTCATACAGTCAGTAATCACACGCTGATGTGCGTCCATACAGATGATAATCATACAGATGGGCCATATAATCAATAATAGCTGATCATTGAATCACAATGATAGCCATCATAGAGTCGGTAATAAACACGCTGATGTGCGTCCATACATATGATAATCATGCAGATACGGCCACATTCCCCACACAATACACACACACACATATAAAAAATGTAGAAGAAAAAACCCCCCAGTTTTTTATGTAAAAAGCAGATCGCTAAGTTACGCCCCGCTCAGATGACAGCTGCGTCACAGCGTGCGTCACGCTTTCAGGAGAGAACGCCAAATTCAAATAATCTATATTCCGCTTTTCTGAGACTTTTTTTCCGTGGATAGTCTCATTCTGTTTGTAAAACTGTATGCTACAGCACCGTGTTGTTTTTTTACCACAAAGACGCTGTTTTTGAGCGTAATTTATTCCATAACGGAATTGAGAGAACAATAACTCTCCCGAAGAAATGAAATGTAAACAAAGGAATATTCACACACAACGTTATTGTTTCGTTGGACTAAAAGTGCTCGCTGGGATGTTGTTCTGTGGACCCTTACCTCTCTAACTAAACTGGGATTTCAGCAGTGGATGCGTTTGTGACTCATATTACAATGAATCTTGTACGTACTGCTTTTTTATTCTGCGTGTTTGGATGTGTACTGCTTACACAAATGTAGCAAATACATTCCTTATAAGCTTTCCATCGGAAAACAGCAATCTGTCGTCGATGCTTGAGGCTTAGACCTTCAGAATGATATATTTATAGTTATGTCAAGATTGACATATGATATAGTTTGTCAAGATTAATGATATTCTTTCACGTTAAATTCATTCATAAACATTAAACTAGTGGGGAAAAAAACGCTTCAGTGCGCCATCGTTCTGGCAAACGTTAACAGGTTAACTCTATTCAGAGAACATTTGGTCCCATTCTAAATAGTTAAATTAACACTGAAGCAGAGTTAAAGTTAATGAGCTAATGAGCTAATGAAGTGACTAATTAAATGATGATTGTACATTAGTGACGAACATTTACTGTTAACAAGCAGAATCACTGAAGAAAACAGAAACACAACTACAACTGACTTCTAAAAAAACATTTGTGCATTGCTGAATCAAGCGCTTGAAGAAAATCATGAAGTGGTTTTTCTTTGGTTTGTTGACTGACATTCAACTGCTATAGAACCACAAAACCAACCCAAAAGAAAAAATATGTATTAATATAATGCTTCAGTGTTGAAGATAAAGAGCTGTATCAGCTCAGGCTTTTAGATATGAACACTTATCATATGACCCTCAACAGTGGTGACAATAGGTGCGTTCGACTTGACGCACAGTTACAGACGACGATCAACGAGAGAAGCCGTTTGCAGTCAGGAGCGGAGTTGAAAACGGATGTCAAGCCGGACACTTTCTGCTCCCGTTAGTGACACTAACTGCATACTCTATCACAGATGAAGTGAATAAAATGCAATATTTGTCAAATACACAGACGTTTCAGAAACGTTTTCATGAGCAACAGAAACACTTTTTATATACTACTTAATACAACGCCATCTGATCAAGAATAAAGTTCAACGTAAACTATTTAAATACTAATAAAGTGGGGGTAAAAATGCTTTCATCAGTGTTTTATGATAAACGTGACTCAATATAACATTGCGACTACAGTAAAAAAGCTTTTACTGTTCTAATAACAGATTTGTGAGCTGTATTGGATTTGAAGATGTTAGAAACACAAGTCATTGTCATGTTGTGAATTTGGCCAATCGTGGAACAGCTGTGTCGTCATCAGCGCTCCTGCAGTCGCTCTGGAGAAACTGCACCGGCTGAGTGAGCCGGCTGCTCTCAAAACGCTCTCGCGGTACTTTGATGTCACACGTGACAGTGACGTAGCATCGTCGCCAGTTCAAATTGGACAAATTTTCTAACCGGGATGCACTGCTTCAAGTCAGCCGCCGATCGGTCTGCGAAGTGCTGCATGAAGTCGAGCGCACCTAATTATTATTCATACTGCAGTGCATGATGGGAGGTTTTTTTTTTTTTTTTACTGTGATGGTACACAGCATGCATTGCAGCATGAAGCGTTTTGTTGATTGTCACCATTGTTGAGATTCATATGCTGGTTATTGATGTCTGTGTATCTACATAAGACAAGTTTGACATTGTTCATGCATTGGCTGGACTTAAAATCATTCACAAGCGCTATTAGAGCAGCACTTTGTTTGCCTGCTGTAGCTCCGCAGGGTTGATTATGCAATATTTAAACATTTAATGAGCAAAGAAGAAACATTTTTACATTTAATCAAACCAGCTCATGATGACTACCTTATCATAAAGGCAGCTATTACGGGCTTAATGTACAGCACTGATCTCTCTGCTTTAGTACACTACATGCATTGTTACAGAGAGAGATCTAACACAGGAGTCGAGCGCAACTAAAGCAAACACTGATCTCCATGATGGTGGCATCATTTTAACCAATAAAACATCAGCATCTGATCCTCTGTAATTCTCAGTAAGAGCTTCTGTAGACCTGTGACAGAAATTAAGTCAGTCTGGTTGTGAAGCAGGTGATGCTGTTTGTGGAGTTTGTGAGATCTTGAGATATTTAATGTCTTATTTTATTTCAGTTGATTTCATTTGTGGGTGAAGTCAGTTGTAGTAATTGTGTTTCTCTTTTCTTCAGTGATTCTGCTTGTTAACAGCAGATGTTCATCACTAACGCTCAATCATCATTTAATTAGTCACTTAATTAGCTCATTAACTTTAACTCTGCTTCAGTGTTAATTTAACTCTATTTAGAATGGGACCAAATGTTCTCTGAATAGAATATTTTTTTCACTCTGGGGTTAATACAGACCAAACTTGTCTGATCGATTGCTTCTGTCTGTCCCTGTCTGGCGTGCTGCTGAGAGCTTTTCGATTGTAGCTCTGTGTAGCTTCACTTTTCTGTTGAATCTCTATCTTACTTTCACTCTCTGTTGTTTAAAGTGATATATATAACTTAATTCCCACCATATTTCTGGTATTATCTATCAAACTAATTTGATCATTCACTTTTTAAAACCGCAAGTGTAACGCGCGTGCAGCGCATTAGCATTCGTTAGCCGGTTAACTTGTCACTCGCGGTTCCATTTGCATGCCTATTATTGGTTTCTTTTTTCTCAATCAGTTTTTCACAAGTTCATCAAACAACAGTGGTAAGCGAATCATTCTTCAATCACGGTGAGTAATGGCTTCTTCCCCTGCTATTGTTGTTTGCACTCTTTGCCACATGTACAGTTTATCTCTCTCTGTCTGCGACGAGGGATTCACATGTGATAAATGCAGGAAAATAGTTAGGCTGACAGAGAAGATTTCAGAATTAGAGACACGCATCCAAACTTTAGTTGAGGACAGTAAGAATGTGAGGGCTGTAGATACTGTTTTGGATGCGACTAGCTCACGGAGTCCTGTACATTGTTTGGTTCCGGTAGAGCCCGCCTAGTAAACACCACTCTTCCGTTCCGATCAAAAAATCAAACAGGTTCTCCCCACTCAGTGACGCACCCACTGAGAAACCTGATGAAAGTGCTCTAGTTATTGGCAATTCTATTGTGCGGAATGTGAAAATATATAGTCCAATGTTTACCAGGGCCCAGAGCGCCTGACAAATTTAAAAGTGCTGGCTAATGCTAAACGTAAATTCAGTAAGATTGTTATTCACGTCGGCGCTAATGATGTTCGACTTCGCCAGTCGGAGATCACTAAATATAATGTTAAAGAGATGTGTGAATTTGCAAGTACGATGTCAGACACTGTAATTTTTTTTTTTTCCGCTCCCTGCTTACTGGGGTGATGAGATCCATAGCAGACTGTCGTCACTCAATGGCTGGATGTCTAAGAGGTGCCCGCAGAATAACGTAGGTTTCATAGACAATTGGAAGAATTTTTGGGGCAGACCTGGCCTGTTGAAAAGAGATGGTCTTCATCCCTCTTGGGGTGGTGCCACTCGTCTCTCTAGAAATATGGCACATAGTCTTAGACTTCGTACTTGACTAACTGGGGCCCAGGTCAGGAAGCAGACAGACTTGGCTAAACTGACCGTCTTGCTAGCCGCCTCACGTCACAGAGTCACTTTCACCTAGATATCACACTGAAGAGACTGTGTCTGTTCCCCGAACTAGAAAATACAGAAAACATCCAAACCAAAGTAAGAGTAACAATTTAATTGATGTTCAAATGTTCGTGCATAGTATATAAAATAAAAAACAGATATAATAAAGCTTGGCTTATGGAATATTAGATCCCTTTCTACAAAAGCACTTTTTGTAAATAAAATGATCACTGACCATAAATTAGATGAGCTTTGTTTGACAGAAACCTGGCTAAAACCAGATGACTACATTACTTTAAACGAGTCTACCCCCCAAGATTACAGTTACAAACATGAACCGCGTCCAAAAGGTAGAGGGTAAAGCCCCTGCAATGTTTGTACTGGCTACTGTATACAGGCCACCAGGGCACTACACAGACTTTATTAAAGAATTTGCTGATTTTCTATCTGAGGTAGTGCTGGCTGCAGATAAAGTTCTAATTGCTGGTGATTTTAATATCCATGTTGATAATGAAAGAGATTCATTGGGATCAGCATTTATAGACATTCTAAACTCCATTGGTGTTAAAAAACACGTTTCAGGACCTACTTATTGTCAAAATCATACTCTAGATTTAATACTGTCATATGGAATTGATGTCAGTGGCGTTGAAATATTGCAGCAGAGCGATGATATCTCAGGTCATTATCTAGTTTCGTGTATATTCCATATAGCTAAAGCTGTAAAGCCAACTCCTTGTTACAAATATGGTAGAACCATCACTTCTACCACAAAAGACTACTTTATAAATAATCTTCCTGATTTATCTCGATTCCTCAGCATATCCAATAGCTCAGAACAACTTGATGATGTAACAGAAACTATTGACTCTCACTTTTCTAGCACTTTAGATACGGTTGCTCCTTTACTCTTAAGGAAGATTAAGGAAAAGAGTCCAACACCGTGGTATAATGAGCACACTCGGGACCTCAAGAGAGCAGCCCGGAAAATGGAGCGCAGCTGGAGAAAAACAAAATTAGAGGTATTTCGTATTGCTTTTCTGTACCCTATCCAACAGAAAAGCATTAAAAACGGCTAAATCTGCTTACTTTACGTCTCTTTTAGAAGAAAACAAACACAACCCCAAGTATTTATTTAATACAGTGGCTAAATTAACAAAAAATATAACATCAGCAGGTGCAGACAATATGCTTCAGAAACTCAGTTACAGCAGCCAGAGAAAAATTTAAGCTAAAACGTCAAGGGTCAGGAACCCAACTAAAGCAAGCACTTACCCCATAACGGTGACTTCAAACTTTATTATTTTCAATAAAACAGTGCTTAGACTTCCTGGAGGCTAAGTGAGGGCTGCCCGTGCAGGGCCAGTGCTAAGGGGCCAAAGTTTTGGCAATGAGCAAATTCTCAGGGGCCCTGCGCTGGCAGCCCGTACAGTGCCAGTGCAGGCTTGTTTGCAGGGCAGAGCCCAGCTATCGCTAACATTTATGGCGAATTGTGTAAAACCCTTCTGTCAGAGTACACTCTGAACCAGAACCCAGCTTCCTCTTATTTCTCAGCTTTCCGAATTAAGCAAGGCCGCCATGAATCTCCCAGAAAGTACTATGAGAGCTTAAGGAAAATGTATTTTGCTGGTAGGGATGACCCTAGTACAGAGGAGGATTAATAGTTTGTTTGTGAGTAATCTATACTAAACTGTTAGTAAACTACTCATACTTCTGGTAGATGTTGACCGTATGTCTGCAGAAGAACTGAGGCAGATTGCAGTGCGAGCCTGGGACAGCGAGAGGGTATAGGCACAAACAGGAAAGACCGAAAGCCTGATACATCTGTGCTTGAATCTGAAAATGACAGTAAGACTGCCATTCAAATGGAAGTGTCAGAACTTCCCCAGAACAGGTTTCCCCATTCTAGCGATCTTCAGCAGAGCACCCAGGGCCCTGGGTTCTCAGGTTACAGGGGACATAACAGTTAGAAGCATATTCCCAGAAAGGAGAGCAAGAAGGGTAGAGATGGGGAAGGGAAATGCCACATGTCAGCCAAGAGCAAACAAATAAACCACACTGGACCTTATCTGAGCCACAAATTTTCATAAATTATTTATAGAGTCCTCTCAGCTTGACAAAGATTGTTAAAAATCATAATCACTGAAGGAAAGAAAAAAACAGAAAAAAAGAGATGAACAAAAACTCAACAACTGACTTCAGTCACAGTCTTAGATTAATTCAACTGAAGATGATTGGTGCTTCCTGACCATCTTGTTCATCAGAACTATATTCTTTGGTTTTACTCCTTGTGATGGATGATTAAAGGGATGGTTGACTGTTTTTTTTTCTTGGCTTTATGGGGTGCAATCTAATGTGTTAATGTTTAGTTTGTTAAAAACACATTATTTTTCACATAATTGACCATTATTTCACCACCGCTATGCCCCTAAACGCGCTGATCATTTCCTGCTTTTATGAAGCCCCTCTCTCAGAAATAAACGATGGGCTCTGATTGGTTAGATGGCCCAGTGTGTTGTGATTGGCTAACCCGCCTCTAGTGCACGTCTAAACGTCCAGCACCTCACCTCAGCGGCATGTGCTCCGGTTGTATTGTAAACAATGGCGTTGTCTATATTGCTTATCATTTTGAGCCCGATTGAGATGCAGAGGATATTAGTGAAGAGAATCGTGCAGTACCTGTGCAAGCACGGCTTTTAAAGGTAGGCCTATGTTTTTTGTTTGTTGTTGTCTCATACTTTTAGATATGTTGTTATTATGCTACTGCTTATGTTGGCATTTAATATACGGTTTTATCATGATTAAAGCTTTAATACAGTATGGCCGCATGCACGTCCATGTTTAACGCTTGTCATGGCTATGTGAAAATAAGTGTATTCACTGAGTCGATGATCTGAATGAGAGAGGGAGAGAGAGAGAGATGCAGAGCAGAGCGTGTGCAGAGCAGGGCAATGCCAGGAACAAGATTGAGAACCGCTGCTTTAGAACATTAATTTTGAAACTTGTGAATCCATTAGAATCGTTAAAGGACAGAATCGAGATTCATACAGTATTTTAATAGATTTTTACATGCCTAGTTTTCTTCCTCTTCTCTAAAGCAGTGCAGCAGGACCTCGCCCCCTGCGTTGCATGTTCCCGGGGGTGGGGGTTATCTGGGTTTATGATCTCACTAACCCGGAATTATTTTGTTGTAGTCCCTTACCAACCATGGCGATGCTATGGTTGCTTACCAACCATAGGCGATGCTATGCTAATTCTGTAAAAGACAATTTCTCCCTTTGCATTGAACTTTGAGCTTTGTAACTTTGTAGATGTTGTTTATGCTCACACAGCTACATTACACACTAACAAAAGTTAAAAAGGTGAAATCGTATTATATGACCCCTTTAAGGGAATTTGGCCTTTGTGTTCCTCATATTTATAATCCTGTGGAAAGACCTCGCCCCCTTCGTTGCATGTTCCCGGGGGTGGGGGTTATCTGGGTTTATGATGTCACTAACCCAGAATTATTTTGTTGTAGTCCCTTACCAACCGTTCGCTGTAGGTGATGCTATGCTAATTCTGTAAAAGACCATTTCTCGCTTTGCATTGAACTTTGAGCTTCGTAACTTCGCAGATGTTGTTTATGCTCACACAGCTACATTACACACTAACAAAAGTTAAAAAGGTGAAATCGTATTATATGACCCCTTTAAGGGAATTTGGCCTTTGTGTTCCTCATATTTATAATCCTGTGGAAAAGGAAGTCATGGCTGGACAATTCCATGTTTATAATCACCCTGGTGTGCTAAAAAATGTAAATATGAATAGGAATAAGAATTTCTAGGGGTGAATAATGATAGCCAACATGCATTGGAGAAAAACATTTATTTTATAATGTGAGTTTCCCCCCATTTTCAATTGTTTTACTTCAATGAACGTTTAGAATTTTGTGAATTTTTTGAATGAAAAATCAAAAAGATAAATAATGCAGATTTATTTTCACAGCCGCCTTTGCTCATATTTACCTAGGATGCCAATATTAGTGGAGTCTGTCTCCACTGTATGTGGAGTCCACCCATTCTGCTGGTCCTGAGGTGTGTTTGTCATCACCAGTCCCTTACAGATGACAGTGAGCCAATTCCCACCTTCGCCCTCGAGCTTCTTCCTTCATCTCGCTGATCCTGCCCTGCATCCAAGCATCGGCTCCGCCTTGGCCCCCCAGAACAGTTGTGTCACCCTGGATTTCTTTGGCACTGCCCGAGTCTCCACCGCTTCCAGCTTAGTCGTCGTCCCCTTGGTTCCCCAGAGCCCCCCAAGGCTCCACCCTGGCTTCTCCCTCCATTCTGCTTACCCCCCCCCCCCCCCCCATGAACAAATGACAACACCTCCACTTATAAATAACGTGAATGTATATGTCCTCACCAAAATAAGGGCAGAGAAAGCAGTACCAACTGAGAAGCCATGTGCTCTCACTAAACAGATCAGCGCGGTCTTTGAAAATGCGTTCTCTGAGCAGCGCATGGTTTACCAAATCTTCCAGCAAAGCAAGATCAGCCATGACATTATAGATACATTTCAAATGACTTCCCAGCTGTCTTTTATGGGCAGTCGTGGCCTAATGGATAGAGAGTTGGACTTGCAACCTGAAGGTCGTGGGTTCAAGTCTCGGGTCCGGCAGGTATTGTAGGTGGGGGAGTGAATATCCAACACTCTCTTCACCCTCAATACCACAACTGAGGTGAGACCCTTGAGCAAGGCACCGAACCCCCAACTGCTCCCCGGGCGCCGCAGCATTGGCTGTCCACTGCTTCGGGTGTATGTTCTCTACTGTGTGTACACATGGATGGGTTAAATGCAGAGCACGAATTCCAAGTATGGGTCACCATACTTGGCCACACACCACACCACTCCCCTTTCCTTTCATTTTTCCCCTTTCCTTTTATAGTGTTTCACACCAATTATGCAAATCTGTTGCTTGAATTATTAAATTATTAATTGAGTATTTGCAATTAAAGGACACAGGAAACACACGGTGGCACTTTCTTTTTGTAGTACCACCATTCTACCACTAGATTGTTGATAAATGCAGGCCCTGTTTTCCCTGTGTTTTGTTCCTGTTTCCTTTGCTACCCTTCTTAATTTCCATAGACACTGATTAAGGTGCTCACTTTTTTTTCAGTTTCACTGATTATTATTCTGTCTTGTGTTGATGTTTACTGCCATGTTTACTGCTGTGGTTGGTTGTATTCCAAGTGGAATATCTGTTGCTTTTGCTTATTAAAGAGTTTAAGTTGCATTTAGACCCAGTCTCCTCATATAGATCTTCTATGATACCTTTATCAGCATTGGTTGGGTGTGAGGTGGTGCTGTAGGTCTTGTCTTGGCAATATGTTAATGTACATCAGTGAGGAAGATCTACCTACCTGCAAAGTTTAGTTCCTACCCTAAACAAATAAACCTAATTCTGGAACACTTGATAATCAAAAACTGGTGTGTTGGAGCAGGGTTAGAACTGAACTTTGGAGTAGGGTGGAACTCCACACTCTAAAAAATGCTGGGTTAAATACAACCCAGCACTGGGTAAACACAGTGGTTGGTTTACTGCCCAGAAGGTTGGATTAAACATTTAACCCAACTGTTGGTTGAAAACAACCCAATCGCTGGATTTGTCCATATTTAACCCAGCATTTTTTAGAGTGCAGGAACAGGATTTGGCACCCCGATGTACAGTATGTCTTGTCATAGTTAAACACAGTCAGTTAAAGTTCATATGTGCAGTTTTGCATTGTAAATGTATTCTAATAAGACTTGCCATTGTCTATTCATTAAAAATCAAGCAGAACAACAAAAACTCATTGCTTTAATAAACCCTATACAGCTTGATACTGGACCAGTTTCAAGATTTATTTTTTCTATTGCTTGTATTTCTTTATTCTTCATTTTATTACTAACTGCCCTACAAACAAACCTGCACTGGCCCTTTACGGGCTGCCAGCGCAGGGCCCCTGAGAATTTGCTCATTCTCATTGGAAAAACGTTGGCCCCTTAGCACTGGTCCTGCAGGGGCAGCCCTCCCTTAGCTGTTTTATTGAAAATAATAAAGTTTGAAGTCACCATTATGGAGGTAAGTGCTTGCTTTAGTTGGGTTCCTGACCCTTGACTTTTTAACTTAATTTTTTCTCAGCTTGTGGTAACTGTGTGTATCTGAAGCACATTTGTTATAGCAAAAGTTACAAGAAGAAAAGCTGATTTGGTGATTCCCAAATCATTGATGATTTATAGTAGCCTTAGAATATTACTGCATGAAACTTTGTCCTGCTTTAATGTTTTTAAGTCGTTAAGCAGAAATTGTTTGGATAGGATTGTGTAGACTCACACAGATATCAAGATTCAGCGTATGAACCTCAACAATGGTGAAACCTTGTTTTGTGATGTTCAGAATTTATCTGAATATTTTGTTGCGAGTCTACATGATCCCATCCAAATAATTTCTGCATAATGACTTCAAAATGTTAAAACAGGACAAAATTCATGCAATTGTATTCTAGGGCTACTATAATGTGAAATAATTAAATCTAAATAATGTCATCAGAGATCAAACTCTGGGTGAGATCAGGGAATCAAACCACTGAATCATCAAATCAGTTTTTCTTCATGAAACTTTTGCTTTAACAAATGCACAGAACTGTGTGTTTCAGAAACACACAGTTCTATTTCATCTCAGTCAACACGCCGCAGTATGGGTCAGCCTCGCTAAGGATGAGCTGTCAGGAGACAGTATATCAGATTAACCACGCCCGCTTGCAATCACGGTCTATAAATACAGGTGCGAAGCAGCCGGTGCTTTCTTTTTTTTGCCTCCCACCTATCGAGGAAAGCTGTTTGACGGTAAGATTTCGCTGAGCGTTCTTATAGGTTATATCTGGCTGACCGGAGTCTCTTTACCCGCAAGGGTTTAAACTGCCGCGTTGGCACGTGCTTTTTGTAAACAAGCGCGTTTTGAGATTAAAGGAGCCTCTTCGTCCGTGAGGGTGAATGCTACAGTGATTGTGTGTGTGTTTCCACGTAAGGTAAGTGTATGTATATATATATATATATATATATATATATATATATATATATATATATATATATATATATATATATATATATATATATATATATATATATATATATATATATATATATAAATTTGTAATTGTATTTATAATTATAATTAATTCTTATTGTATTTATATATGTATTTTCATAGGTATTTCATAACAAACAGCCAAAGAGGGGTCTCTTCACCTGTAACCAAGTAGAGGAGAGCTGTTTGTGATTATAGCATGGGAGTTATTGTAACTCAAACGAAGAGGCCTCTTTGTCTCTGGAGACGAAAGCCATCTAACTGATTCAAGTTTCCTAGTTTAATGATGCAAGAGGAGAACACCACTGGGTTACCCTCTGAGATGCCTGCAGATAAAGAGCCACTTCGGTCTGAACGTGATCCTCAGGAGGAAGGGGTCAGACGTAAACAAGCTCTTAAATGCAAGCATGTAGAAGGGGACATGTGTCAGCTTCAGAAGCAAATGCAAGGTATGCAGGATACCCTGAATACTTTGTGAGAGGCTCAGCAATGAGCTGCAGAACCTCAAGACTTAGGTCTGCCATTATCAAAATGGCCATGATGCCACCCTGATGAGTTTTCATTGGCAGTGTCTGGAGTGTTTGGAAGGGATGAAAATGATGTGCCTTCAGAACAAGAGGACATCTCTGAGTCAGAAACGGGGGATAGTGCCTCTGAGGCCTCAGATAAAGCAGTGACCTTCAGGTATGGCTATCTCAAGCTAATTCGCTGCATGGCAGTCATTGCTGCCCCATTAGTGCCGGGGGAGGTCTTTGGACCCTCTGCAGAAACAGCCTTGGAGCAGTCTCGTAGAACAAGAGAACTGACTCGATCAGTGGTTAGAGCACCAGCTACTAGCTACTTGTGGCCTATGCACATCAGCTGGGAACAGCAATTGGGCTCGGGCAGAATCATCAAGCCAGGCCTTCGTTGGTCACCGTCAGTTTGCTGCCCAAGGGGCACCCACAAGACCAAGCCAAGGAGTCCGGCAGTCCTTTCGTATGACACAACAGGCAGAATCTTCCAGCACATGTGCAGCAGGCGGAAGAAACCGTTACTGATGGTTATCAACCTTCGGCCCCACGTTTTTCCAGTCAACAACTCTTCCACTGGCGCCAATGCACTCAATGTCCATGGGTGCCGAGCACCTTGGAGTTCGGATACAGGCTTCAATTCAAATCCAAGCCACCCCAATTTCAAGGGATTGTTCCTACTGTTTTGAGAGAAGAGATACAATACAGGTCTCTGAAAGACAAAGTGTCAGTTCTTTTAGGAAAATTGGCGATAACACGCCTGCCCTCGGGATCGATAGGACAGGGGTTTTATATAACCTATTTCCTGATTCCAAAGAAAGATGGGGGTCTTCGGCCCATCTTGAATCTAAGGAAGTTCAATCATCATTTAAAGCATCTGCCCTTCCGTATGCTTTGACTTTCAACCATTTTATCTTTCATCAGACAAGGGGACTGATTCCCAACAGTGGATCTCCAGCATGCCTATTTCCACATCCCAATTCACAAGGACCACAAGAAGTACCTCAGATTTTACTTTCAGGGCAACGCTTATGAGTACAATGTTCTCCCCTTCGGTCTGTCGTTGGGTCCCCGCATCTTCACCAAATGTATGAATGCCGCACTCATTCCTCTTCATCGCCAGGGCCTACGTATTGCCAATTACCTGGACGATTGGGTAATTTGCTCTCCTACAGAACAGCAGGCCAGGAGCAACACAAAGGTGGTCCTAGCCCACTTGAAGAAATTGGGGTTGACTCTGAACAGCAAAAAGAGTTGTCGCACTCCCACGAGGGTAGTGACGTACCTAGGCTTGAGTTTGAATTCGATTATAATGAGAGCATCTCTGACTCCACAGAGGCAGTCAGTGTTGAAGGAGTGCCTGTCCGATTTCCTCAAAAAGGAGCAAGTTACAGTGAGGTCGGGTTGGAGACTGCTTGGCCTAATAGTGGCAGCCAGTCAGGTGGTGCCATTAGGGTTGCTTCACATGCGCCCATTACAGCGATGGTTAGCAAAGTACAAAGTGAGTCCATACGGCAGAGACTGATTCCAAGAGACCTGGATTGTCTTCCAGCAGTCAAGTGGTGGCTCTCAACTCCAGGCCAAGGAGGTGGTCAAGCTGGCCCCTTATATTCAAGGGAGACCATAAAAACAGATGCCTCACAGGCAGGTTGGGGTGCTGTCTGGCGAGGCAATCCAGTACAAGGAAAATGGGATGCCTCGTGGATAGGAGAATACATAAACCTCTTGGAGCTGGAGACAGTATTTCGGGCCTTGATCCATTTTCTTCTTCAGCTTCTTCAGCAGGTTCGTTCAGACAGCACAACAGTCGTGTCATACA
The DNA here is from genome assembly GCF_936440315.1 of Barbus barbus. NCBI lineage: Eukaryota > Metazoa > Chordata > Actinopteri > Cypriniformes > Cyprinidae > Barbus > Barbus barbus. The sequence goes on along the minus strand of NC_136726.1, from coordinate 2,328,210 downwards.
TAAATCACCAGGGCGGAGGGAAGGCCCGGGATCTCCTGTTATGGCCACATGCTTGAGGGGTGTCCCTGAGGGCTGTACACTTGCCAGGAAAGGACAACGTAGCAGTCGACCTCTTGTCAAGGGGGGGGCAGGAGAATGGCGACTTCACCCAGCAGTGATACAGGCCATCTGGCTTTCTTTTCGGGAAGGCCAAAGTAGATCTTTTTGCCACACAGGAAAACACACACTGTCCCCTGTGGTATTCGATGGTGGGCCCCAGAGGACCCCTAGGGGTGGATGCTCTGACGAACAAATGATGGCCCCCAGTACTCCTGTATGCATTTCCTCCTTTCCCACTTCTGCCTGCAGTCCTAGCCAAGGTGAGAATTTTGAAGGCCAAAGTCCTGCTGGTGGCACCAGATTGGCCTCATAAATCATGGATGCCGGATCTAATCGCTTTGCTGAGAGGGTCGTCATGGTGTCTTCTAGTCAGACAGGACATGCTGTCTCAGGCCCAAGGTCAGATCTCTCTCCCGAATTCAGGGAAGTGCAGGTTGCACGTCTGGCCACTAGACGGGAGTCAGCCAGAAATCTTGGAGAAGCGGTTCTAACCACTTTGCAGGCAGCCAAAGCCCCGTCTACAAGGCGGCTTTATGCTTCTAGATGGGAGAGGTTTTCTAGATGGTGTCAGTCCATAGAGATAGACCCATTTTCATGTGAAGTAGATTCAATCCTGTCATTTCTCCAATTCCTGCTGGAGACTGGACTAACAGAATCAACCTTGAGAGGGTATGTAGCTGTTATATCTGATCGTCATGAAGGCTACGGAGGTAACACAGTTGAGTTTCAACCCCTTGTCAGGCGTTATCTGAAGGAGGCTTGCAGACTGCGTCCATCTCAAGCTCGGCTAATTCCCTCATGGGATCTGGGTATTGTCTTGAAGGCTCTGACAGAACCACCTTTTGAACTGTTAGATGAAATAGGGATTGAAAACCGCTTTTCTTTTGGCTGTTTCTTCAGTAAAGAGGGTGAGTGAAATTCATGCCTTCTCCGTGCACCCTGCGTGTTTAAGATTAGGAGAAGAAGGTTCATCTATTTCACTTCTTCTAAACCCCTCATTTCTGCCAAAAGTTCTGCCCCGTTCCTTTGTTTCCAGGGCCCTTGGTGCTAGAACCCTTCCATCCACCTCCTCACAATTCAGCGGAATCAGCAAGACTGCATCTGATCTGTCCAGTCAGGGCACTGAGAAGATACATCTCTTGCACATAGCAGATAAAGCATAGAGATCAGCTATTTGTCTGTTATGGAGACTCTGTGCAAGGCCAGGCGGTGTCCAAGCAAAGGCTGGCAAAATGGGTGGTCAGGCTAATAGAGCTAGCCTATCAGAGCGCAGGGATGACTCCTCCACATGGAGTGGTGGACCACTCTACAAGAGGAGTGGCTGCTGCCTCCTGGGCATTGTTTAGAGGGGCTCCTCTGGAGGATGTGTGTGCAGCAGCTGGTTGGTCATATCAATGACATTTGCCAAATTCTATCGTCTGGATGTTGCTATGACAGTCACATTGACTGTGCTGCAAACAGCAGAACAAGCATGATCTGCCTTATGTAGACAATATCAAGGTGCTGGAAACCCTCTGATTTAACTGTGTAAATGACAGAAAAACGAATAAATGTTCTGTTAGCATGAATTGGTTTCCTTGAGTTTATTGCCCCGCTTGGGTCTTCTGTCCTCCTGACCTTATCTGGTACACAGTTGACCTATACTGTGGCGTGTTGACTGAGATGAAATAGAACGATGGGTTACATAGGTAACCTAGTTCTGTGAGTGAAGTCAACACGCCACACGGTGTGGTCACTAGTTGGCAAAAGAGAAAGCGCCGGCTGCTTCGCACCTGTATTTATAGACCGTGATTGCAAGCAGGGCATGGTTAATTCGATATACCGTCTCCTGACAGCTCATCTTTAGCGAGGCTGACCCATCCTGTGGCGTGTTGACTTCATTCACAGAATTAGGCTACTAACGTAACCCATTGTTACAGCACCCAGAATAAAAACTTAAGTTAAAAAGTCAAGGGGCAAGAGCCCAACTAAAGCAAGGGCTTACCTCCATAACGGTGACTTCAGACTTTATTATTTTCAATAAAACAGCGCTTAGGCTTACTAGAGGCTAAGTGAGGGCTGCCCGTGCAGGGCCAGTGCTAAGGGGCCAATGTTTTACCAATGAGCAATTTCTCAGGGGCCCTGCACTGGCAGCCCGAAAAGGGCCAGTGCAGGCTTGTTTGCAGGGTGTTCACTTGTCCTTTTGAAAGCAATATTTGTAGCATAACATATGCTACATGTTTGTGCTATGTAATATAGCAGTGTTATCAGATTCTGTGTTTTTGAAACCATGTTATCTCATTGTGTATGTACTTGTTTTGCTTTGATAAGAAAGTGTTTGCAAAGGACCTAATTTTTTTCTCTCTGTTTCTCTGTCTCTCTCATCTCCTCACAGTGAAGGTGAAGACAAAATGTGCACCGACATTTTTTGCTTGTGCAAACGGGGTCCACTGCATTATTGGCCGCTTCCAGTGTAATGGTTTCAGAGACTGCCCTGATGGCAGTGATGAAGACAACTGCAGTGAGTATCCAATGTGCAGCCAAGGCAGCTGTTTGTTCTAATATGCGCCATAACAATTTTCATATGAAGAAGGTTGCTACAGAAATTAAGGAGTAAGGCAAGCCATGCAGTGTCTCATTCACAACTGCTGTGAGTGAGAAATGCACAGTTGGGTAGCAGTCACCCGAAGCACAGAATGTTGTTTAGGTTCTGATAATAGGTTATGAAGGAATAAATCACTCTGAGACTTGTTTTAAGAGAGGTTTAATGCATCACCATTTGAAATGGCTTCGCTGTAATAAAACAAAATCAAAAGTAATAAATCAAAATAACAGCGAGAAAGTCTTCACCTCAAGATGCAGCGTGAATGTGTTACAAGCATTACATTATATATTCTTGCATAAATTTGCATTGATACAAAAAGTCTCATCCTTTCAAACTCCCATATATTAGATAGCATGAGAAAATTAATAAACGACAAGCGAGATTGACGTTTTGAAACTCCAAAACACCCCTTCTGAAAACAGCCTGAGGCCCCCGACCCAGTTTAGCTAACTTTCTCTCGAGGGGAGAGAGGAAAAGCAGGTGTCTTTGCTGTGGTTAGCAACCGTTACATGAAAAGATGCTGATTATGTGTGTGTGTGTCTCACTTACACTTTTAGAGGTGTTGCATCTGCAGACCAAAATAGAGATAGATTTGCTTTGCTGTTTAGTCTTGCTTTAAGCAGAGTAACTAAGACAAAGGTCACGTTTCCTGTGCTAAAGTAACCATAGCAACGATTGCCCCCTGTATACTCAGGTGGTTACGTATGTGTTTGTATGTGTTTGCAATGCTTAACTTGTATTTACATTAATCTTATCATATCCCTTGCTGCAGAAATGAGCTCCTCCTGTTCCCTTTCAGTCGGTCACTCTCGACCTCACATCAATGACTGACGAAATTGGGGATCTTGCTAGAGAGAGCAGGTGCAACGCATACTCAGGTTTTTGCTTCAGAGCCTAGCCGTGTCAATCGGTTTGCTCTTACCAAGCTTCAGTTGTGATTAGGGTGCTCTAAGGGAGCTTCTTCGTGTTGGTGGAACAGTGCTACAGCTGTGGTTGCTGCACTACCCCATGTTTGTGTTGCAGACGACCGTCTCCCCATTGCGCTTCAGCATGCTAAAAGAGCTTTTTTCCCTAAAAGAGCATTCACAGGTGCATCTTTTTAAAGACGACGTTCGGTCTGGCAAACTACATTGCGTCTTTGTAAAGACAATGTTGTGTCTTGCAATAGACAACGTATCACCCGTCCATTTCTGGATGCGGTTGTAACCTGGCATCGGGTGATGGTCACAATCGCTGGCTCACGTGTCTGGGCATTAAGCACGCTGAGGTGGCGTTCGTGGATGAGTTATATTCTCATTGCAGGAAGATGCCTATCTCGGGGTTGCGGACCAAGCTCCGTTACCTCAAAAGTGGCGGAGTTCCGTTGCCTCTGCCTCAATCTAATTCTCGTCCTGGCGGCAGCAGGCAGTAGCACGGGCAGTCTGAGGGTAACAGTGATGGCAAACCCTGCAGGGAACCAACCCTCTGGGGACCATCACTTCTCTTGCACGCCGCAACAGTTGAGCTGCCAAAGGAACGTGTTGGGCCCTCTACAAGGACCATACCAGCTGGCCGCGGGGCCTGCACAAATATGAGTTTCCCCCTGTGAGCCTTCTCGCACAGACACTGTGCAAAGTCAAAGGTCAAGGGTTGGAGCGAAGGCTGTCACCCTTCACCCTTAAAGTCTATGTTTCTGCAATTGCTGCTAATCACAACCCTGTGGAAGGGAAGTCGGAAGGGAAGCATGACCTGGTCATCAGGTTCCTTAGGGGGGCGAGAAGGTTGAATCCTCCTCGGCCTCCCTCTATACCCTCTTGGGACATGAGTCTGGTGCTTAGAGCACTCCAGCATGGCCTGTTTGAGCCTTTTGTAGTCAGTTGAGGTAAAGTTTTTATCAATGAAAACTCTGCTCCTGGCTGCATTGGCCTCCAACAAGAGGGTAGGGGACCTGCATTTTCAGTCGATGAATCATGCCTTGAGTTTGGGCTGGCCGACTCCCAGGTAACCCTGAGGCCCCTATGTGCCCAAGGTTCCTACTACCCCCTTCAGGGATCAAGGCAAGTTTATTTATATAGCACATTTCATACACAATGGTAATTCAAAGTGCTTTACATAAAATGAAGCAAAATAATCATAAAAATTAATCACAACAATAAAATAAAAAAAGTACAAACTTTTAAAATGTTAATTTTTTTTAATTTAAAATCAATTTTAAACAGTTAAAAATAGAAAATGATTATAAATAAAATACAGTGCAATCAGTTCAGATGTAGCACAGTGCACAGCTAAAATAAATGCACAGCTAAATAGATGAGTTTTGAGCCTGGATTTAAATATGGCTAATGTTTTAGCACATCTGAGCTCTTCTAGAAGCTGATTCCAACTGTGGGCGGCATAATAGCTTAAAGCAGACTCGCCTTGTTTTGTGTGAACCATTGGTATTTCTAACTGACTCGATCCTAATGATCTGAGTGGTCTGTTAGGTTTATATTCAGTGAGCATATCTGCAATGTATTTAGGTCCTAGGCCATTGAGTGATTTATATATGAGTAAAAGTACTTTAAAATCAATCCTAAATATAACTGGAAGCCAGTGTAAGGACCTGAGGACTGGTGTTATATGCTCAGATTGTCTGGTTCTTGTCAGAATCCTGGCAGCATAATTCTTTATGAGCTGCAGCTGTCTAATATTCTTCTTGGGAAGGCCGGTGAGGAGACCATTACAATAGTCCACCCTGCTGGTGATAAAGGCATGCACAAGTTTCTCCAAGTCTTGACTGGAAACAAAACATCTAATTCTTGCAATGTTTTTGAGATGATAGTATGCTGATTTAGTTACTGCTTTGACATGACTGCTGAAACTAAGGTCTGTCTCCAGACTCACACCAAGATTCTTGACTTAGTTGTTTGACCCCTGGAGTCAAGGTATGCATTCACCTTGAGAACTTCATTTTAGTTTCTAAATGCAATGACTTTAGTTTTCTCCTTGTTTAACTGAAGAAAGTTTTGGAACATCCAACTGTTAATTTCATCAATGCATTGGCAGAGGGAGTCAATGGGGCTGTAGTCATTTGGCGATAAGGCTAGATAAATCTGGGTATCATCAGCATAGCTGTGATAGGCAATTTGGTTCTTTCTCATTATTTGACGTAGTGGGAGCATATACAGGCTAAACAAGAGCGGTGCAAGAATTCAGGCTATTGGGAATCCGCATGTCATGGACGTCCACTTAGAAGGGAGAGGTTATTATGTGAGTATAGGAGGTCATAAGTCTAAGTATGACCTGAACCATTTGAGTACCATCCTAGAAAGCCCGACCCAGTTTTCCAGTCTCTCTAGAAGTATGTTATGATTGACAGTGTCAAACGCACCACTAAGGTCTAGTAGTACCAGTACTGATATTTTGCCCAGAATCAGAATTAAAGCGGATATCATTTATTATCTTAATGATCGCTGTCTCTGTGCTGTGAGCCGGTCGGAAACCAGATTGCAAATTGTCCAGGTACCCATTTGAGTTTAAGCATTTGTTCAGCTGTTTAAAAACTACCTTTTCAATAATCTTGCCTATAAAAGGAAGATTTGATATTGGTCTATAGTTGCTCAATATGGTGTTATCAAGATTGCTCTTTTTCAGAAGGGACTTAACAACTGCAGTTTTCAGGGAGTTTGGAAAAGTCCCAGAAAAATGTGAGGCGTTCACTACTTCTAAGAGATCTGCTTCTAAACAGTTAAGCACATTTTTTTAAAAAGATGTGGGAAGTGTGTCAAGATAGAAGGTTGACGATTTAAGGTGCTGTACTATTTCTTCCTAAATTTAGCAGGAAGCAAACTCATTGCATTTGCTGTCGGAGAGCGTTTCACTGGGAATCTGACTGTGGGGGGGAACGTGTCAGTCTCTCAACAGTAGCAAAAAGATTGTGAGTGTTGTTTAAGTTACTATTTTGTTTAGTTTTAGAAGAAGGTCTGTCTAGCTGTGGCTAGTTTCACATTGAAAGCTTGAAGGCTGTCTCTATAGCTGCTATAGTGAATTTCAAGTTTCGTCTTCTGCCACATCCGCTCAGCTTTTCTGCATTGTCTTTTCATACTCTGAACTGCTGTTGATTTTCTCCAAGGTGATTTTTGTCTGCCAGTCTTCTTACTGACTTTTACAGGAGCAATATCATCAAAAACAATCTTAACTTTTGAGTTAAAGAAATCAAGGAGAAGATCAGCAGAGTCTGCAGAAATGCTTGGTGTTAAATATATAGCCTCCATAAATAGCACACTAGTGTTTTCATTAATGCATCTCTTTCTTACAGAAACAGATCTAGATTCAGTGGTAGCAGAGATCAATGCATCAAAGAAAATAAATATTTTCAGATAGTGCTACATCCTTAATAACGGAGGATGAAATGATTACACCTCTACTGATGAGTAAATCTAGAGTGTGCCCACGATTGTGTGTGGGTCCATGCACATGCTGAATCAGGTCAAAAGTGTTTAAAACAGTTATGATTTCTTTTGTAGTTTTGTTTTCTGCATTATCTATGTGAATATTAAAATGCAATAGCAAAACACACAAACTCTGAGGAAATCATTGATAACAGTTCTGTGAACTCTTCAACAAAGGCTGGAGAGTATTTTGGAGGCCTGTAAATAATGATAAATATTTACTAGATAAGTATAGATAGATAGATAAGTATTTTGCTGAAAGGTGCACCTTTCAGCACAATACCTATATATATTCAAAAGACAAGTACTGACCAAATGACACTTGCTTGCATTGATGGACATCTTTAAATAGAGCAGCTCCATCTCTCCTAACAGTTCTGCAGACACTTATAAAAGTAAAGTTAGGAGTAGTGTTATTTTTGGCGGCCTGTTTTAATTTTAGTTTTAGTCTAGTCTTTGTGTGAAGCTGTCATTTTAGTTTTTATTAGTTTTAGTCAAGTTCATACTCCTTTTAGTCTAGTCTGGTTTTAGTCGACGAAAACTGATGATGATTTTCGTCTAGTTTTAGTCAGAATTATCCATGACATTTTAGTCTAGTTTTCATCAATGAAAATTGTATTTTAGTCTCTTTTTAGTTATACAATTCTATTTAACCCAGTCAATATAGTATAAGTACCTAGTAATGTAGTATAGACGAAACCAAAATTTTATTTTAGCCAAACCCATTTCAAACAAGGTTATCTTATTATATTATTGTTACCTTGTAGACTCAAGAATACATCCATTCCAGACACGGTAAAATAAATGTTGTAAATTCAAATCAGAGCGTCTTCCAACCAAACATGTTAGAAGTACACACACATCGCCCAAAGACCACATTTAGTCTCGTTTTTATTCGTCAACAATATTGCATTATACATTTAGTTATCGTCATCGTCACATGACCAGCATTTACGTCTCGTCTCGTCTCGTTTTCGTCACGTGATAAAGGTTCGTTGACGACGATATTTCGTCATAATTGTTGTTGACGAAAGCAACACTAGTTAGGAGGGGATGTTTCATTGAGGACTGTTGCACTGCAGCTGTCTTCTAGCCATGTTTCATTTAGAAACATAAAATCCAGGTTGTTTGTGGTTAAGTCAGTGATCAGAAATGATTTATTTCATCCATTATAGCAAGCGGATGTTTAAAAATGTTAACTTGATGGCACTATTTTGTGTCTCTACAGCAATCTTAGTTTGATGCATAATAGGCCGCAGATTAGATGGGTCAGCCATACGACTTGAGGCCTCAGACTTTCTATCAGATGATAAAACAGAAATAGAGAAAGCTACAGGCACACTGGGTTCCCGCTTGTTCTGTAAAGATTTGTGAATGTTGCTGCTAACATAGCAGGGACCGACACATATCACTGAGAGCTGTTATCAGTTGTTTTTGGTTCACCTACAACAAATGGCGGAGAGTTTGGGCCCTGGCATTGTGGAAGCGGCCGGACACCTCTCACCCACAGGCTTTGGTGATTTAGTGATTTTTTTAGTTGATATCTGTGGGCTTGCAGCAAAAGAGTGTGAGAGTTTGGTCCCAGCATACACCAGTTCCTCCATTTTCTCTGCAATGTAAAAAAATAAAAAGTTGACAACTTAAAATTTCAAGGCAATTTGCTGCACAGCTTTTTTGAGTTCACTCAACCCAAGTCACTGAGTAAAGTCTCTTTTTTTTGATCAGCTAACACAGTTTTGTTAGTTAAAAAGACTTGTAATGCTATTCCAATGTGTCTCAAATTATGTTCTGTGAATTTTTTTCTGTGAGCTTTATGGACAAAGATGTTTTGTTCTAATTAGCATTTACACAATGTTATAAAATAAAACTATAACTGCAAGTTTTGCTTATCTTGAATGTTGATGAAACTTATTTTTCTCTGTTTCTTGGAAGAAAAAAAGAAGGTTAAAAAAAGTCACCGTGGTATTGAACTTATGTTTGTATGCAAATTACTAACAAAATAATCAAAGACAGTCAAATACATAAACAACATTGTCTTTGTAAGACAACTTACAAAACTAATTTATCCAGAAAATAGATAAAAGAGAGGGAACATACGCTAGGCCTCAAAACTAGACGCACTAACCTCAAGAATGGTGGCAATCAACAAATGTTAAAAAGATGAGCTCTTTACAGCACAGTACAACAAATAACTAACAATAATGATAAAACAACAACAAAACAGTTTAAATGTAATCAGCAAACAGAAAAACAATAATACTATAACAGTAAGTGCATAATTTATTCATGCTGCAGTGCATGCTGGGAACTCACAAAGCCTTAACATTTAAACAATATGAAATTCTTTGTTCAGACAACTGTATTTGACTCGTTAGGACAACATTTGGGGTAATTTTGTTGGTCTGACAAGGGCTTTTATGTAGTCTCAAGAAAATACCATTTTTTTGTATTTGAGACCCAAAAGGTTTCGTAAACTGTAAAATGTGCAGTTGCATTGTTTACAGTTTGAGAAGCTTAAAAGTGGAGATGCTGGAGAGAGAAGCTTAAAAGTGGAGAGCTGGGAGTTTTCATCGATCATTGTTACTGCTGTGTACATTCCACCACAGGCACTTGGCTTTGTCTAAGCTCCACGATGTGCTCAGCGGCTACATTAACAAACATCCTGACGCTGCCTGTATCATCGCGGGAGACTTCAACAAAGCTAGCCTCAGGCAGGTCATGCCGAACTTTCATCAACATGTATCCAGGTCCAACTACACTGTAAAACCCAACAAGTTAGGGTAACTCAAACCGTTTGAGTAAACAAATTCCCCTTGGTTTAAACCATGTAAGTGTTAAAACTTGCAGTTAAGTAATTAAGTGATTAATTAAGTGCTGTTTGAGCATTAGTGATGAACACCTGCTGTTAACAAACAACAAACACTTAAGAAAAGAGAAACACCATCGCCTTAGATGAAATCAACTGAAATAAAATGCATTAAATCTCTCAAAATCTGATTAAACAACCCCACAAACTACATCACCAGCTCCACTTATTAATAACCAGACTGGCTTTATTTCTGTCAGACATCTACAGAAGATCTTATTGAGAATTAACTAAGGTTTAGATGTTGATTTATTTTCATTTGAAGTAACCATGTTAGAGATCAGTGTCTGCTTTAGTTGCGCTCTTGACATTTGGGTTAGGTTTTTATTTTCTTTGGTTGTTGTAATTATGTGTTCCTTGAACATATTTGTTACAACTTGAAAGCCCAGGGAAAATGATCAGTAGTTAGTTGCTGTATATTTGTAATGAGAATTATATGTTAGTGAGCTGATATCATTTAGAGTGAGCATAGACTCGATGTGTGTCTAATCTCTAATTAAATGGATGTTACATTGATTTTAGTGAAAATTATTCTAAGAGCCAGTGGTTCTATGACAGGCAGTTAATATAAATACTTTCCAAACAGTTTGTCCACAAAAAAAGTTTTAATCAATGGCAGGAGCTGGACTCACACAGACATCAAGAATCAGTTTGTGAATCTCAACAATGGTGACCATTAAAAAAAATAAAAAATCATGCAGCAATACATGCTGGGAGCCACTGATGAGTTTTGTCCTATGCTAGTACCCGGCATGCATTGCAACATGATTATTATTTTATTTTTATTTTTAAATGGTCACCATTGTTGAGGTTCATAAGCTGATTCTTAATGTCTGTGTGAGTCGAGCTGATGCCATAGATTAAAACTTTCATGTGGACAAACTGTTTGGAAAGTCCTTTTTATTAACAGACTGCCATGGAACCGCTGGCTCTTAGAATCACTACTCTCAATATTTTTATAATAATTTGCTTCATTACGGAATAACGTTAGTTCACTTTCTAGACTAAATGCTTTTTGCATAAAATGAAAACAGCTCTGCTCAACTTGTGCATGTATTGACCTTATTTCCCATGACAACAAATTTGTTGACGCGTGCTCTCTGATGGAGTAGAGCGGGAGATAAAAACCTGTCGGGAGGTTGCTGCTTCAGTCAGCATTGGCTTTAAAATTGCAAATACAAATTATGGTTAAAATAAAGTCTCATGTAAAGTCTGCTTTTTTTATGGGAGAGTCTGCGCTTTCAAGTCGTGTAAAAAGTAAGTAAAAATGCCCATGGTCACGACTAAAGTGAATTAATAAAATAAACATTTCAAAGTCAATACGCAGCGCGGGTGTTTTTATAATAATGCATCTCTGAAGTGAACCGACCGCCTTGAGAGACGTTTCAATGGCGTTATCGTTTCATCTCACCGACATACAGTATAATGTCTGATACAGTAGCATTTGTGAGCCAGCGATGCTTTGTGTACAGCCGTTACTGGGGAAACCGCTGTATCTGCAGTTCCAGACAGAACCTTTAGTCTCACCGCACCGGTGTGGATATTTACTGTACTTCGCAATCACAGATTCTAGCCTACATCTTGGAATATTTGACCCAAATAAGAATTTTCACCATATATTGTCATCTGAACAAGTAACAAGTCTGCCACGTTTGTTCTGCCCAACTAAGGAAAAAAGCATTACAATAAATCGCGCTACCAATGGTGATTAAATCTAACGATCGGTTAGCTCATATCACATCAAACCATGCAAATTATTATTATTGTTATACACTCTAAAAAATGCTGGGTTAAAAAGGGACAAACCCAGCGGTTGGGTTGTTTTGACCCTGCATTTGGCAGAGGTGTAAAGTCCAGGGGTCAGAACGTAAAAGTCCTGTCATGTTTATTCCACCCATGAACTCAGCAGCTGATTTCACCAGAGGAGGAACCAAGTCATTCCTTTCAAGTCACAAGCAAGTCCTCAAAGAGTTAAAGTTAATGAGATAATTAAGTGACTAATTAAATGATGATTGTGCATTAGTGAAGAACACCTGCTGTTATTGAGAATTACAGAGGATCAGATGTTGATGTTTTATTGGCTAAAATGATGCCACCATCAGGGAGACCAGTGTTTGCTTTAGTTGTGCTCTTCTACTAATTCAAATTAATCTGTTTCTGAGCAGTTGCAATATTGTAAGTAACAGATTAGCTAACACTTTCTACTTACCCCTCATTTGAACAAATGCCATGAAGTGGTCTCTCTTTGGTTTATTTACTGACATTCAGCTATTACAGAACTGTGAAAAAAACTCATCTTAAATGCCACTGCAATGCTTAAATAGCAGGGGAAAAAAAAGAACTGTATTAGCTTGGTGGAGTTGTGACGTTTGCGAACGAACCGATTCTTTTGAACGGCGTATAAACATGAACGATGGGAGCCGAGTCGCGGCTGGGGGGGGGCCGTTCTTTGTGTCGTTCTTTTTTTCTTATGCGTGTTTCACACAGATGCCCAAGGACAAGAAAGAGAGGCAGAAAAAGCCATAAAGTAAGGAACTGTTTTGTATTTATTTACATTGCATTTTGTGTTCATTTAAAACTTGAAGGGGCTGATCTCTTATTTGCAAAGTTTACAGTAGTAATAGTAGTAATAGTGGACTGTATGTAGACATTTCCATTTTATTTATTCTAATTTTATCTACAGTATATATTTAAAACTTTAAATATTTTTTGTTTTCTATCAAAATGTTCTTGTGTGATAACAATGTTCTTGTGTGGAAGTGTTTGTAGTAAAAGCTGTTTTGCACAGACATTCATTGCAGCCGGCTTTGTTTTTGATGTTTACTTGTGAGTAGGTATTGTATGAATAACATAAGTCAACGTAGCTTTGCACATACACACACTTTGTACTAAAGGTAAATCCAAAATAGTGATGTCACTGTCTAAGCAGAGGGATGTTGTGCAACCCTATGGAATATAGTCCACACATGACAAATGAGGTAATAATCAATATTTCAGAATAATTCAAACTCAGATATTGTTATTGAGTTTTAATTATTTGACTACAAATCTCACCTCATCATTCCTCCCAGTGATTATTTCCAGTATAAACTGAGATGCCCCCAAGCTGGCTTCTTAAAACTGACTAAATATTTAAAAGAGCCGTTCTTTTTCGCCAAGATCCAGATCCCCTCAAAGAGCCAGAAATCCCATCACTATGCTTGGGCTTTTAGACATGAACACTTATCATATGATCCTCAACGGTGGTGACAATAATTATTCATGCTGCAGTGCATGATGGGAGGTTTTACTATGGTGTTACCCAGAATGCATTGTAGCATGAAGAATTTTGTTGATTGTCACCATTGTAGAGATTCATATGCTGGTTCTTGATGTCTGTGTGTGTCTGAATGCTCCTGGAACTTATATTTTTATATACATTACACACAGTAGCTTTAGAAATATTTCACAATCATTAGCACAAAACTTTCTTTGCCTGCGCTAGTTTCACAGGGTTGTTTATTCAAAATATAAACATAAGTTAATAAAAGTTATTTTGAATGCTATCATGCCAGTGTCTTATGATTATCTCATCACATAAAAACTAATAGCTGCTTGCTGTAGATCACTGATCGCTCTGCTTTACAACACCACATGCATTGTTACAGAAAGAGACGTAACGTGGGAGTCAAAGGTCAAGAGCCCAACTAAAGCAAACATTGGTCTCCATGATGGTGGCATCATTTTAACCAATAAAACCAACATCTGATCCTCTGTAATTCTCAATAACAGCAGGTGTTCATCACTAATGCACAATCATCATTTAACCCTCTGGGGCCCGCTGTATCGCCGGCGATACCAACTCGGTTTTTTTAACATCAGTGCAAAAGACACTAAAAATACTCTGTTGATTTTGGTCACATAAATAAGTGTTATACATCAATCGAAACGGTGAAGTGTCTATTTTTTTTTTTTGTGTACACTCACGATTACAACAAAACTTGGGGAAAAAAGAAAACAAACAGGGTGCGCTCTCTGTCTTCTCCGTCTCCGAGATCTGTTTATAGTAACGCGTCACTAAAATGAAGTGTAACTCAGCAAATACTCAACACAGAAACATGAGAGTGATCTCTATAGAAAGCGTCTACTTTCAAATGAAGTAAATCATATCGAAAACAAACATTATGTGATAAAGTAATCCGTATGAAACCAACACGATGTTCAGTCTGTCCAGTCTAACTCATTATAATAATAACCACGTGACCCGCGCGCATGGAGATGCCCAACATAAACAAAAAGTCAGTGAAGAGTTCATCGCTGCTACTGTTCGTTTCTGGAAGAAGACGCGTTGAGTAAAGGCTGGAATTCCCTAAAAAGAAGAGCAAGAGTTCATCCAGAAGATAAGATCGATCTGATGAGTAAGTAATGCTTCTTTTTTGCATCAGTTAGCGTGTTATTGTGACAAACTTGAACGTGTTTAGTTGGGTTTTTCCCAAACGACAACATGATGAATGCTAGCATCTAAGAATGTTTAGAAGAATGTTTAATGTTCACAAATAGATTTAATAACATGCTAAACAATAACAATTAGTTTCTCAGATATAAAATATCCTTTTTTTATGGTACAAAGTACATGCTTTTGTAGTTCACAGCATACGTGAGTCTATTGCTGCAGAATCATAACAGCTCCTATAAAATCATGCATACTAGACTATATGACTACAAAATCATAGTTGTTTTTTCCCAAACTGTAATTCCAGACTACAATGTTTGAATATGATGGGCAATTCATTGTATTTAAATTTCTTACGGCGCGAGTATGTTTTCATGCTCTATATAAAACAATAAAAGTAATATGAGAGTACATTGTAACATGATGAATGCTACGAGTCTATGTTTAGAACATGTTTATGATTAATAGCCTACTCTATTCAAAAATAGATTATAATAACGTATTAAACAATAATAATTAGTTTCTCAGATATAAAATGTCTATAAAACATATATATAGATGCTCCTGATGTTAACATGCTCACAAATGTTTTTGGTTGTTTGTATTTTATTGAATCAGGTACCTGAACCACAGATGAATCCTGATGACTTTCTTCTGATGTTGGTACAGTGCTCTCAGAGGAACACAGTTTGATGATCATCTACACTGATATTCTATGGTAAAACAAGATCCTTTACTACTGATTGTTTTTTTCTTCTTGAATCCATGGACATAAGTAAATGTCAGGTACTTGTTTCACTTGTTGAACAGAATCTGTTGCAGAAATGAGTCAAAGTCTCTTCACATCTCTGTGGTTAGATCAGTGTGCACAATAATGTGTTTTTGACCTTCATTATGTATGTTTTGATTATACTGTGTTGTAAATAAAATACAAACAATTAAAAAAAAAAAAACTTTTTTTCAGTCTCCTCACACTCTGTCTTACCAGCCTCAGTCACAATCACACTGATGGCCCCACACGGAGGGCCCTTTGTTTCTCAGGTGAAAATCACTTAATATTCAAGCTCATTACCACTCCCTTGCATATTGGCTTTCAATCACAAAACATGTCGACTTGGTTCCTCCTCTGGTGAAATCAGCTGCTGAGTTCATGGGTGGAATAAACATATGTCAGGACTTTTACGTTCTGACCCCTGGACTTTACACCTCTGCCACGTGCAGGTTCAAAACAACGCAACCGCTGGGTTTGTCCATTTTTAACCCCGCGCTGGGTTATATTTAACCCAGCATTTCTTAGAGTGTACTTTATTCTCAAAATATTAATGTCAACAACATCAGCATTGCGTGACAATGAGTATAGTGTGTATTAGTGTGTAGATTTCAATTTCTGTACAGTCTAATATCTAATTGTCATGCCATTTGAATTTCATATTAATAAATTCTTTTAACCCAAAAAGCAAACTATGCTTCCTTCGAACTGGTTTCCTTTAAAATACAAACCGTATTCCCAGGCTGTTATCAGAAGCACATTTTAAACTGGAATATAATTTAATTTCATTCACATGTGTTTCATAAACACAGTTTTTTCTGGATTGCAATCTGCCATCAAAATGATATGTTTAATTATTCCAGCTGCTGTGAGAAAAGGCTGAACGATCTGCAGGATCCTCACATGAGATAGTCTACTAGCCGGGACAACTTCTTTATGTTTACAGAAGTGATGTAATGACGCAGTGCCATGCTCGAATTTCCTGCGAAAACCTACCCGTACCAATATTTTATTCATTATAGTAGAAGAAAGAGAGAGAGAGCTATGAAACAATAACAGTAATAATACTGTTAATTTCTTCATCTCTTTCCTCACTCCACAGCTGCTAATCCTCTGGTGTGTTCATCTGCACGGTTCCACTGTGACAATGGACGGTGTGTAGATCGCAGCTTTCTATGCAATGGACAGGATAACTGTCAAGATAACAGTGATGAAGAAAACTGCCTTTCAACAGCAGGTACAGGCATACACCCAAACACGTTTGCACGCACCTGATTAAATGCATGTTTTGAAAAAAATGTAAGATGATTTCACCAAAAGGTTTATGCTTAAATGTTTTAAATTGTATTTCCAGTGAAAAATCTTAATGTGCATAAATGTTTCTGTAACCAGAGGTCAAAGGCTCAGTTCCCAAGAAACGCATGAACTGCTAAAGCGTATACTTTTTAGTGCTGTATAAGTTAAGATAAATTTGTTCATTAAACAAATAACTGAATATTTTAATAAAAGTATTTTTAAAATGTAAGTATAAATAAATGTCACAGTTTGTCCTGGCAAACTTTACTGTTGGTTTTACAAAACGTCATAACCTTTATCAAAAACACATGAGATCCTGACATACTTTATTAGATTATATCAGAACCCCTAAAGACCCCATCAGATTACTTCAGACCATATTAGACATAATCAGACATAAATGTCAGTGCTGTATCCGTTAGGATAAATGTGTTCATTGAACAAATAACTGAATATTTTAATAGAAAAAATGTAATAACCCCATTAGATATCTAAGAAACCACTTTAGACTCAAGTAATTGCCATCCTCTATTGACTGTTTTTATTTCTATGTTTTATTTCATTTCTAGCATGTTGTTAAGTGTTGCTATCACGTTCACTACCTTATTTTTGATTTGGCTGTAGAATGCAGTTGTCACTTCCATATATTACTGAAATGTGCGTGTACAGAACAGGATTAAAGGGATAGTTCATCCAAAAATGAAACTTTGCTCTTAATTTACTCACCTTCAGGCTTTCCAAGATGTAGTTGACTTTTTTCTTCAGTAGAACAGTAAAGACTTTTAGCTGAAACTGTGGTGCTTGGTGATCATAAAATGCAAATCATCTCATATAGTGAGCAGAATTCAAAAGGCCCTCTCTGTTCTGTGAACATGACACCTTGAGTGGACAACTCATGTTGTCTAATCGATTAACGTCCTCTTCCTCTCTTTCTGTGGATTTTACCAGCATGGTAACTTGATTCAGATCACCAGCCCATTCCGACTGACAGGGTCAGTCTTGAGTGAGTACATTCACTTCACTTGACAAAATGCGTTCAGTCATAACACCCTGCAACCTCATCACTTATATAAAAGTTATTGTGAATGTAATAATATTTATGTATTCCAATATGTGCTCTCTTGGCACAAATATTGGCTTGAGATGATGGTGGTGGGTCTTCTTTTCAGACCTCTGGGGCTCTGATGTCGTTGTGAAGATGAAAAACCAAGAAGGTGGTCTTGTATTTGAAAAGACAGGGTGGCATGCGTTCTTGCCCCATGTGCAGGCACATTCTGCTTTGGTCGTAAGGTATTTTTTTCCCCAAGGCAATTCACGTTCTGTGATGGTTGACCAGAGGTGGGTAGTAACGAGTTACATTTACTTGAGTACTTTTTTTGGGTAACTAATACTTTTAGAGTATATTTTAAAATGGGTACTTTTACTCTTATTCAAGTATATTTTTAGAGAAAAAACTGTACTTTTACTTCGTTACTGTGGGCGACTCTCCTCTCGTTACTGTATCTTAATGCAATACAAGTTAAAAATGCTTCAGTTTATTCCAAACGCGCAGTCTACTTTTCTCTGTTCAATGAACGATGCCCATTCACGAATGATTCATTGTTTTGAGTCGATTCTGTTTAAAGGCTTTATCTAACCAGTTGGCAAACCAGTGAATCGGTTCACGAATCAGTTTGAATGATTGGTTCAGTCCCTGCCGCACGCGCTGAGTCTCTGAAGCGGTTCTCACTCAGATAACAGAGAGTTTAAGAACATCAAGAGCGCTGAAGACGTGGCTTTGGATCTACAGTCAGTTGAAAGCAAATCTGCAAAGGCTTGTTTGCTGGAGCTATATAGATCTTTTATTAGATGAACACCGCGTGTGCTGTCTACTGTTCCACAGGTATAGGCCACGATACCACTATGACATTACCAGTTTGTTATACATGTACCTTACATTAAATACAATGTATAATTTATACATTAAATAAGCTGTCACAGAGAATGAAATGAACACCCGCGGAACCGCGTTAGCTCTGCGCAGCGGCCTGTTCTAGACACAATTAATATTCATATTTTTACAATATTTACGCTTGCAAAAATATAGGCTACATTTGTTTACATTTTGCAGAACAGAAGATCCGTCAACATGCATTTGTTTCGTTATGTTCAGAGCAGTCATGTGAGGCGTTTTCAGAGGTTTCAGTGTCAGAGGTTATAGGATAATACATAATTAATTTACTTTAAAATATAATTTAATTCAGTGATGCAAATCAGAATTTTCATCAGCTGTTACTCCAGTTTTCGGAGTCATATGATCCTTCAGAAATCATTATAATATATCGATTTATTACCAGTGTTGGAAACAGTTGGAAACAGTTTTGCTGCTTAATATTGTTTGGAACCTGTGACATTTTGTTCAGGATTCTTTGATGAATAGAAAGCTAAAAAGAGCAGCACTGATAATAAATCAACATGATTTCTGAAGGATTATGTGACTCTGAAGACTGGGGTAAAGGCTGATGAAAATTCTGATTTGCATCACTGAAATAAATTACATTAAAAAAAATATATATATATATATATATATATATATATATATATATATATATATATATATTGAACGGCAGTGTGTGTGTGTGTGCGTATACACATGCACATTACATAAATGTAATCTATATATCTAAATAAAAATAGACTATATTCAGTACCTATGATCCAAAGTAACTAGTAACTAACTACTTGAGTAGTTTTTTTATCCGATACTTTTTTACTCTTACTCAAGTAACTCAGAAGAGCCAGAGCCCCGACCCCCATCATGTGCACCTTCTACAGAGGCACCATCGAGAGCATCCTAACCAGCTGCATCACTGTGTGGTATGGCGCTTGCAACGCATCCTGCCGCAAGTCACTTCAGCGAATAGTGAGAGCAGCTGAGAAGATCATTGGTGTCTCTCTCCCCTCCCTCCAGGACATCTACAGCACCCGTCTCACCCGCATTGCAGGTGATCCCACCCACCCGACACACAGCTTCTTCAGTCTGCTGCCATCAGGGAGGAGACTGCGGAGTCTCCAGGCGAGGACCAGCAGACTGAAGGACAGCTTCATACATCAGGCTGTCAGGAAGCTGAACTCCCTCCCGTCCCTGCCCCCCCTCCCCTCTTTTTACCCCATACAACAATGAACTATGAGACCCGCCCCCCCCCCCCCCCCCCCCCCCCCACCTACGGCTCCCCACACCCCCAGGACCAGCCACCCCCACCTACTTACAAACTGTGACCAGCACCTCTCACTTGTGCAGCATTGGACTGATCACTACCTCATCCAGCATTGACTGCAAACTACCTCCTCGGATAGTCTCATAAAAAGACTGTTCTCCTGTCAATTTAACAGACTGACAAGCTCTTTTTGCACTACACACATATCTGCACAGTTTTGGTTTATTTAACTGGTTTGCACTCCATCTATTCTGCCAAGTGCACTTTATCTATCTTTTTTATTTTTCTACAATGTCCTCAGACTGACAAGCTCTTTTTGCACTACACATATATCTGCACAGTTTTGGTTTATTTAACTGGTTTGCACTCCATCTATTCTGCCATGTGCCTTATGTCACTTTATCTATCTTTTTTTTTTTTTTTTTTTTTCTACAATGTTCTCAGATTGATAAGCTCTTTTTGCACTACAAATATATCTGCACAGTTTTGTTTTTATTTAACTGGTTTGCACTATCTGCCATGCGCCTTATGCCACTTTATCTATTTCTTTATTTTTTTTCTACAATGTCCTTACTTGTATAGCTATAGAGTTGTATGTACATATGTTTAAACCGTATTATCTGTATTTGAACGTGTTTAATGTTAACTGTTTACACCAAGGGTCTGAGGGTAACGCAATTTCAATTCTCTGTATGTATGTGCTGTACATGTGGAAGAATTGACAATAAAGCAGACTTGACTTGACTTGAAGTAACTATTCAGACTATTACTTTTACTTTTACTTGAGTAAATATTTCTAGAAGTACTTTTACTTTTACTTGAGTACAGTTTTTGGGTACTCTACCCACCTCTGTGGTTGACTGTAAGAGCAGACCTCTTTTCAAAGCACAGCAGAAGCCCAGAGAATGGAGGTTTTGTTCTCAGGTCATGGACCTGATTTGGCAAAAATTCTGCAAAGCAGAGGTGATTCTGTTTGTTTCTATCAAGACTTCTCAGTGTCCCCTTTGATTCTTTGTCTCCTCCAGCACTTCTGGGTCTAGATTCTTTAACAAAGAAGTTAAAGTTGTTTGGGATGCACTTATTTTCAGGGGTTTCAGAACAGCGTAATCTAAACTGCGTCATCAAGTAGACGTGGCCTATTTGAGAATCTGCATAGGTCACTGATCATGCGCAGTTGGGGAAAAGCCATTTACTTCAAATACCTGTCCTGATCGCAGGGGTTTCGTGTCAAATACCTTTTATATTATATACATTAACTTCAGATACCTGTCCTGATCACAGGGGTTTCATGTCAAATACATTTTATATTATATACAGTAACTTCAGATAGCCTACACTGTAACAAATTGCTGTAAAATTTACAGAAACTTACTGGCAATTTTGGTTGCCAGTAAGACTGTAAATTTACAAAAGTTCTGTGTAACATTTGGACCAATCAGACACACAAATATTTGTTATATTTAACAAACAATCTCTTATGCTCCCTCACCGAACCAAAAGGCCAACTATGAGGGTCTGTGGACCCTTCCCCCCCGAAATGTATCTAACACCTAAGAAGGCAGAACAGGTCTCTGGTTCAATGGCAACCCATCTGATAACACTTGTTTTATTGCTCAAAGAAATACGGGAACTCACTTCTTTGCCCCTTAGGAAAGAGAAATGGAATCTTCTCTAATTAATTCATAGAAAAACCTTTCTTTGAATGAACACACATCTTCAGGTCATTGTGTATATTATTACTGTTCTTGTATATGTTTTTGTGTATTGTACACCATTTTATGCATGCTTATGATAGATCACTAGTTAATATCACTCTAGCTGTATCATGTTTAAGTCTCTATCAATTCGTCTTCGGATGATCTAATTGAGAGTGAATATTACGTTGATATCTATGCAACATATTAGTGTCTTAAGAATCTTTAGAAGTTTGTGCATTAACCCAGCTGAATTACCTATGCAAATTACCATGTTCAGAAACAAAGAATCGTAAAACTTTCCCTCCAAAAATTCAGGACTCCATTGGCTCTTCACCAGAGGTGTGACCTGTATAGCAGATAAAGCTCTCACGTAAGTGAAGCCCCGGCAGTCTGCGGTTCTGTTAGATCCTAAGAGGATGAGGAAGATGTGAGCTAAAACTCTTTTGAATACCTTAAGTTTTGTGCCTTGCGGCCTTGTCTTTCCATTCAACCAAGCTCCTTGGACCTCAGCAGATCTCTTTCTTAGCTCTTTTTCCACTCACTACTTGGAAGAACATTTCTACCTCAGAACATCTTTGGAATTCATCACTCTTCAACCCGGAAGAACGTGATCGGGAGTCCAAAACTTTGAAACCATTAAGATTTTCATCTGAGATTGCATTCCGGACACTCAACCCGACCAAAGGCAGTGCAAGTATAACATTTAACTAAACGAAACAGAGGTTTAGTATAAGTTATAGAATAGACCCCATTATAAATGGTGCTGATGGTTTTACTCAGGTGGTTAAATGACTTTCTCCATAACTGCATTCTCTGGGTTTCCTGATGGCTTCATCCATCAACTCTCATTTGCCCTTTCCCCATGTATGAGTGATTGTACGTATGTATGTTTGTTTGTTTGATTGTTAGACTATTTTGCGTTAGTGTTTAGTTAATAAAAGTTGTGTGCACAAATTACATGAGTTTCTGGTTCTGCCTTGCAAATTAATGTCCCTTTAAGATTTTGACCCTTACTACATGCTCTAATGTATTAATACTTAAGAAGGTGTTTTCTGTGGCCAAGAAAATATCCTTTCTTAGAGTTGATATGAACTTGCACTGAATGTTCGCTGGACGGACAGATCATTTGATGGCAATTTAATTTTGCTACAGTTATTACTGTCAGCCGATATAAATAATTGTAATCATAATTTTATTTATATACAATTCCCTTTTGAGCTTATAAATTGTTACATCTGTAAATCAGTAATTACAATTGTACTGTAAAAATATAGCAAACTCTTGCATGCTGTAAAATTATTGTGATGGTGTGTAAACATTTGGTTATCTTATTTAATTTGAGTCGACAGAAAAGGAATATTTATTAACATAAAACTGCAAACACTTAATTTGTAATAGTAAAGTTACTAAAAACATGATTTTAACTTAAGCACTTAGAGTAAACAACTCCACAAACAGCATCACCAGCTTCACACATTACAATTTGACTTTATTTTCGTCATATGTCTACAAAAATTATTTGAAAATTAACAGAAGTTTAGTTGATTTATTGAAAACATTTTGTTTGACGTTGATGTTTACAATAGCTATATGACCATGAATGACAAACTGCTACTGTAAAATTTTTAATAACACCTTACGCTCAAATTCTTCAGTACTATGGCATCAAAAGTACACAGACATCAAAAATCAGTGTATGAATCTCAACAATGGTGACAATCAAAAGCTTCATGCTGCAATGCATGCTGGGTACCACCACAGTACAAAACTCACCCATGACTCCCAGCATGCATTGCGGCATGAATAAATTATGCCACTGAATTGTCCACATATTGTCTTTCATTCTTACTATGTGCCTTTATTTTTGCTTTTTTTGTGTTGAGTTATATTGTATTAGGAGTTTATCTATTTTGTTGATTGTCACCATTGTTGAGATTCATATGCTGATTCGTGATGTCTGTGTGTGTCTAAACACTTCTGCAGTACTTAAAACTTTGTGTGTAAGGTATTTTTTTACGTTTTTCAGTAGCAGTTAGTCATTCAGGGTCATATAGCTATTATAAACCCCAAACTAACAAAAAATCCACACTGTGGAAGGTCAGCCTCTGAATGAGATCAGTGAATCAGGTCATTAGATAATAGTTACATTATCAAAAACCAATCAAGACCACATAACCACAACTTTTCTTGGCTTTACAAACACACAGTTACAGCAGCAAGAGAAACATAAAATTTAAGAAGTCAAGGTTAAAGAGCCCAACTAAAGCAAACGCTTACCTCCATAACGGTGACTTCAAACTTTATTATTTTCAATAAAGCAGCACTTAGGCTTCCTGGAGGCTAAGTGAGGGCTGCCAGTGCTAAGGGGCCAACGTTTTGCCAATGAGCAAATTCTCAGGGGCCCTGCGCTGGCAGCCATAAGTGCGCCCGTAATGGGCCAGTGCAGGCTTGTTTGCAGGGCATTTTTGTCTCATCTCGATTGGATTACTGTAACTATATCGGTGTTCCTCAGTCATGTTTCAAGTCTGCAGTTGGTTCAGAATGCAGCATCTCGGCTCCTTTGTGGGAAGCGTAAACATGAGTCTATCACACCAATTTTGACCACATTGCGCTGGCTGCCAGTCAATCAGTCAATGTAGAATCGATTTTAAACTTTTACTGTTCGTCTCTCCATAATCAAACTCCACAGTACCTATCTGATTTGTTGCATCCATATACTCAGTCACGATCACTCAGATCTGCCGATGCTGGTTTACTTCAAGTTCCCAGGGCAAGACTCAAAAACAGGGGTGATCGTGCTTTTCTGTTGTTGGCCATAAATTGTGGAATAGTCTCCTGGGCCCGGTTTTTCAAAAGTAATCCACTAGGATTTTGGATAACGGATTGGATCAAATCTTGAAAATGGGTTTTTCAAAAGAAAAAACGGATTACATAATCGGATTAGATCACGTAATCCAATCTTGGTTTTGATCCGGATCAAACCTTTAGTTTGGGTTTTTCAGAACTTTTTTGTAGGATTTGGATCACTTTGATCCAAAAAATCTGGATTAAACTGATCCCATCAGAAGGGTGGATTCAGCGTGGATTTCATGCCCAAAATGTAATGAAAACTTTAAAAATGTATCAAATAATACTATATTTGGATCATGCAGTATCTTACAAGATATCCTATTTATTCATAAGGTTTTAATTTTATTTGTTCATCCGTCAGGCTACAGTGATTAGGTAGGCTTTAACGTATTCAGCCTTTCAGTATAGGCCTACAGCAAAGTAGAAAGAGTTTGGCCTCATAAAATAATCCCCCAAACAGCTGTCAAAATTGACCAAAACCAATAAATTTTATTCTGTCACTAATTGATATATATATTCATCACAATCGAAAATATTTTTGTTTTTAGAATATTTATTAGTGATGCATGCAATGATGACAGAATAACCAAAAAAATGCAAAGAATGGCAATCACTTGATTTTTGAAATCCAAAACAAATCCAAATCAGAAATAGTGTCTAACTATTGCGTCCCTTGTTGCTCTTTACATAGCTATAGTTCTACATTGTGATTTCCTATCCTGTTTGAGCACTGGTTATCCAGATTTGGTGATCCTGAAAAGTTCCTATCCGGATCAGATTGATCCAATCCGATGTTGCTTTGAAAAACTGGCTCAAAAGTAAACTGGATTACGTGATCACGGATCACAAAAAAAAGGATTACTAAATCCGGATCAATTTTATAAAAAAACCTTTAAACCTCAACTTTATCTATTTTTAAGTCTACTCTTAAAAACTTATTTATTTTCCATGGCATTCAATATTCGTTGACTTGCTGTGCAATGATTCTTTGTTTTTGTTAGGGCTGCAAAAAGTTGGAAAATTTCCAGTAAATTTCAGAAACTTTCCGGGATTTTTTGGAATCTTCCTGGGATTTTTGGAAAGTTTCCGGAAATTTTCCACCCCTTCGCAACCCTAGTTTTTGTGAACCTCATCTATTTTACCGTGCGTGTTTTATAGTTTGTTTTGTTTATAATCTTTAACCTAACCCTAACTCATGCAGAATTCTCCTTGAAACATCCTGATCAAAACCGATCTTTTTGTCTCAGCCTCTAGGCAGCAGCTGGCACCCCCATCTGGAGATGTAGAAACTTTGGGTGTGGCTTTTGAATGGGGCTCTCTGCTGAAATCTGGGCTGTATTTGTGGTGTCTTCTGATGGCGCAGTGAGGAATCATTCTCAGAGTCTTGGGGTTTCGATGCCAGAACTTATATACCATATAACCGAGAGACCCTGCAGAGAATCTCCTGAATCTGTGTTCGTACCCTCTTATATACAGTTTTTTCCCCTAAGGCGTGTTCAAGACAGTTCCTATATCGTTATTGTTTACCTTTGTTTTTTGGCTATGTCTCCATCTGTTTCCTAGAGCAGACAATAGGCCCCAATTTATGTTACGTTAAAGGAAGAGACCCTATCATGTCAAAACAGGATGTGCAGCTTCACCTTAAAACATACGTCTGTACATTCCATTCTTCTGCAGGCCGCTACACATACACAGTAAAATCCTCAGTGTTAAATCAACACTGCTCAGAGTGTATTTGGTCCCACTCCAAATAGTGTTACAGAATCAGAATCAGAATCAGAATCAGAATGAGCTTTATTGGCCAAGTATGTTTACACATACAAGGAATTTGTTGTAGTGACAGAAGCTCCACAGTGCAACAGAAGGACAGTAACAGGACAGGACACAGGTAATGAAACAAATAACAGGAAATAGCCAATGACCAATGTACAAAGCAGCAAAAAAAGAATAAAAAATACACAATATATAATATAGGCGACTATGTATGTACAGGTCAAGTATGTGCAAATTAGAAATGAGAAAATAAAATAAGTGAGTGTGGTGAATGGATAATGTATTAGTTGTGTGTTCTACGTTTATTTATTGAGTGTTCATGAGATGTATTGACTGAGGGAAGAAACTGTTCCTGTGTCTGGTCGTTCTGGTGCTCAGAGCTCTGTAGCGTCGACCAGATGGTAAAAGTTCAAAGAGGTTGTGTGCTGGATGTGAGGGGTCCAGAGTGATTTTACCAGCCTTTTTGCTCACTCTGGATAAGTACAGTTCTTGGAGAGTGGGGAGGGTTGTACCAATGATTCGCTCAGCAGTCCGGACTACCCACCGTAGTCTTCTGAGGTCAGATTTGGTAGCTGAGCTGAACCAGACAGTTATTGAGGTGCAGAGGATGGATTCAATGATGGCAGAGTAGATCTGTTTCAGTAAGTCCTGTGGCATGTTGAACTTCCTCAGCTGGCGAAGAAAGTACAACCTCTGCTGGGCCTTCCTGACAATGGAGTCAATGTGAATATCCCACTTCAGGTCCTGAGAGATGGTGGTGCCCAGGAATCTGAATGACTCCACTGCAGTCACAGTGCTGTTCATGATGGTGAGTGGGGGGAGAGCAGGGGGGTTTCTCCTGAAGTCCATGATCATCTCCACCGTTTTGAGCGTGTTAAGCTCCAGGTTGTTGAGACTGCACCAGACAGCCAGCTCCTTGACCTCCTGTCTGTAAGCAGACTCGTCACCGTCCTGGATGAGGCCGATCAGTGTGGTGTCGTCTGCAAACTTCAGGAGCTTGACAGAGGGGTCTTTAGATGTGCAGTCGTTGGTGTAGAGGGAGAAGAGCAGTGGGGAGAGTACGCAGCCCTGAGGAGCTCCAGTGCTGATGGTTCGAGTGCTGGATGTGAATTTGCCAAGCTTTACTAACTGCTGTCTGTCTGTCAGGAAGCTGTTGATCCACTGGCAGACGGAGGTGGGGACGGAGAGCTGAGTTAGTTTGTTTTGAAGGGTTTCCGGGATAATGGTGTTAAAAGCAGAGCTGAAGTCCACAAACAGGATCCTCACATAAGTCCCTGGTCTGTCCAGATGCTGCAGGATGAAGTGCAGTCCCATGTTGACTGCATCATCCACAGACCTGTTTGCTCTGTAGGCAAACTGCAGGGGGTCCAGTAAGGGTCCAGTGATGTCCTTCAGATGAGCCAGAACCAGTCTTTCGAATGATTTCATGGCTACAGACGTTAGGGCCACAGGTCTGTAGTCATTAAGTCCAGTAATTTTGTGTTTCTTTGGGACGGGGATGATGGTGGAGCGTTTGAAGCATGAGGGGACTTCACACAGCTCCAGTGATCTATTGAAGATCTGTGTGAAGATGGGGGCCAGCTGCTCAGCACAGATTTTTAGGCAGGCTGGTGACACACCATCTGGACCAGGTGCTTTCCTTCTTTTGTTCTTCCTGAAGACCTGGCACACATCATCTTCGCTGATTTGAATTATAGGTGTGGGGGAGAGAGGGGTTGCTGGAGATGTGAATGGTTGTGTGGAGGGGTGTTCTGGGCGGGTGTGGGGTGATCGTTCAAAACGACAAAAGAACTAGTTTAAGTCGTCAGCCAGGTGTTGATTCTCCAGAGTGCTGGGGGGTGGTGTTTTGTAGCTGGTGATGTCCTTCAATCCTAACCACACTGAACCCGGATCACTGGAAGAGAATTTGTTCCTGAGCTTGTCAGAATAATTCCTCTTTGCCACTCTGATCTCCTTTTCCAGTGTGTATTTGGCCAGTTTGTACAATACATTATCCCCCTTTCTGTGAGCATCTTCTTTGGCCTGACGGAGCTGTCTGAGTTTTGCAGTGAACCATGGTTTGCCATTGTTGTAGAATGTCCTCACAGAAACTGATATAAGATGTTACAGTCTCTGTGAGCTCGTCCAGGTCATTTGCCGCAGCTTCAAAAACAGTCCAATCAGTCAGGTCGAACGTTAGTCCATCTTTTAACAGATCTTAATACAGGCTTTGCAGACTTAAGTTTCTGCCTGTAGGATGGAATAAGATGAACCAAACAGTGATCAGAGAGTCCTAAAGCAGTTATGTGCTAACTTGTATCATAGGCCTATCTTAATTATTATCTGATTAGTAACCATGGTAATTTTAGTCAGATGAAGTCATTGTTTAAACTCTTGATGACAGCACCTCCTGGTTCTTCAGGCTGAATACCGCTTCATTCATATTTCCTTGAGGATCGGCAGGCCACAGATCAGCAATAAATTGGGATTTTATAGGCAAATTGCTCAATGCGTCACAAACTTGTTGGTGTCACGAGTCCGGGCTCGGCAGTTCTTCCCTGTCGCCACCAGAGGTCACCATCTCCCTTCCTCCCGGACTCATCTATGTAAATACATACACCTGTCACATCTCACACACCTGTCCCACTCATTACACCCACAGCTGTTCCCAATTGCCACGGACTATTTAGTCTCCCCTCTCCCACCACTCTGCCTGGTTGCGTTACATGACATTTGTGAATGTGTTTTTGGTTTGTAGTGTCTGCTCTGGGCTGGGATACACGCACCTCATTGCCGTTTTTGTATCCCAGTCCTTTTCTGTTTTGTTTTGTGCCGTGTTGGCCTTTTTGTTGCTAATTAAAGAGCACTTCCCTGCACTTGGACCCTGACCTCATCTTTTCACGCCATTCCCGAGGCGTACCGTGACAGTTGGTTATAAAGTGCTAATAAAATGTTTTCATGGCAAGCTCGGTGTTTCTTTGTTTATATCTTAATAAAATATTTGAGTAGGGCTGCAACAACTAATCGATAAAATCGATTATTATCGATTATGAAAATCATCGACAACGATTCTCATTATCGATTAATCGGGTCTGCCCACAGTGTACGTCCAACTTCAGCTGGTTAGTCAAATTACGGCACTGAATAATGCATTTCTATGGACAAAATGCATCTAAAAATAGTGGAGGAAACAGAATGAGATTCTGCCGGAGAAGCACGTGATCCAAGCTGCCCAAAACATGATAATTCTTTATTTTAAGCTTTAAGTTAATGCATAAGAGTAATGGCTTGCCCTGTCAGGCGCTTTGACAGATGCGTGTGCGTCCTCAGCGCAAAAACGTTCAGTTTACAGTCATATCCTTATCTATAAATGCCACAAATTCACGCGAGCATTTCCATTTTTGCATAAAGGTCCGTCCTGACAGTCTGTGTTAAGTTTAAAATACCGAATGAGCGGCGGGCGCGCGCACGCGCGTCAGACGGACAGAACACAGTAGAGAGGGAGACAATTAATAGGCTTTTCAGCGCAAACATATCCATTGTGCTGAATTATCTGTTGTTGAAAGTTAATTTAAGGTTTAAAAGTCAACATGCAGTGCGAATATTTTATGAGAGTAGGAACTTTAAAGGGATAACAGCGTGTAATTGTCTGTCTGAATATAAACATGAGACGCTCCATAACGGCCTTTTACAGGATAAAGAAATGACGAGGTGACTGTGATCAAAGTAGTTCCTGCAGAACATTACTCTTACCTGTTGGTTAACACTGAGTTTGTGTTTTTATTCGTCTTTATTATTATCTTTATTATTTTAATTTTTAATAGAGGTTTAAACTATATTCAATTTTTACAATGCTTAACAAATTTATGTAAGTTTAACAATGTGTTTATGTAAGGTTTATGCCACTGCTGCTCTAAAGTAACAGTATTGGTGATAACCAAAATCATTTTTCGGCTTTCTGTACTGGTTAGTACTCCAATATGTGTAAGCTCTTTAGTAACAGTAGTAGGCTATTTTTAATGCTATAATATCATTATTGCTGTTATCTATGAAAGAAAACCAGAGCACTTTTTTTTTTTTGTATTTTTTATTTGAGTATTTTTTTTTCGCGATACCCAATTGCAGTCAAAAAGTACATAAACAATACCAGCAAGAATGCAAGCTGTTATGAGGCCATTTTTTATTATTATGTCCAATAAATGACAATAACATTTTTAAATTTAAACAAATTTTTGACAAATTTCTAAAATATGTTTTCTCTTTATTATGATAAGTGGTCTAATAAATTAAGCACTGTATGTTTTCATAGCATTCAGTTGTCACGTTTGTTTGTAGAACATTGGGCAGAATGTGGAATAGTGTTTTTTTTGGTCAATATTTTTTAATCCGATTAATCGATTAATCGAAAGAATAATCGGCAAACTAATCGATTATCAAAATAATCGTTAGTTGCAGCCCTATATTTGAGCCTATATTGATTCTCTTACCATTTTTAAAGGTTCCTATCTTATAGTAAATAAGTGTCCATGTAACATCAGATTTGAAAAATTCAGTTATTTCTGTATCCACGCCCTCATTGTGTGCGTGTTCTAATCTGTGTACGAGATGAATTTAGATTCATTAACACTCGATCATTGCAGCCATATAGACCTGCAGAATTATCCAATATTAAATCACTCAGAGCTGTAAATCTGTGCAATATACGTGAGCACTTTTAATGAGTAAAAGAGACCGTCTCTGTGATTAATATTTTTTTATTTATTAAAGATATAATGACTATAATAATTAGCCTACTTAAAATCTAAAATCAGTAGGTCTAATACCGTACAGTGATTCCTGATTCTTTTAAAAGGATTGAGCCACAAAACCAGTAATTTAATTTGCGCATAGCCTATATATAAAAGTATAAATAAAAATGTTCCAGAGAACATATATGAACATTTATTGCTTAAATATGCACTAAAGCACATTAATAATAATATTGGCTGTAGGTCAGATTTAATAACAGCTGGTTTAGTAGACAAAAACATTTAAAATAGGCCTATATGCAAAATAATAATAATGATAATAAAATATTGTTCATTTTAAGGTTCAAGTATTAAGGATTTTATTCCCATTATCCACACATAAAACCCCAGTTCACGCTGATGGGCTATTTGGTATTATTGTCTTATATGTCACCGCAGTTGTTCTTTAAAATAAAACCATTTGCGTGTTTGTCCTATGTTTTACTGAACTACAGGGAATGATCATAATTTCCTAAGTTTGTGCTTATCCACCGATCCTAAAATAATGAATGGGCAAAGAATAATATACAAACAGACAATGTACAAAATAGCAAAAAACACAATATATAATATAGACAATTATGTACAGTTATGCACATATCTATATATCTATATATATTGTGTTTTTTGCTATTTTGTACATTGTCTATTTTGTATATTTGTATATTATTCTTTTTATTATCTGTGTCTTGTCTTGTCGCTGTCATTCTGTTGCACTGTGGAGCTACTGTCACTAAAACAAGGAGTAAAAGATCCTGTCTCCCTAATCCCTCATTTAAGATAAAACAATGTTATAAGCATGAGTGTGCAATTGGTTCATCACTTGCCTTTGGTTGTCACAGTTATGTATACAACAGAAATAAAAATTCAAAACATATAACATCACACAAAAACGCTTAGCCGACATCAAACTGGTGGGCTTGCTCACCCATTTGATGGGCCAGCGGCGCTGACGTAGGAGGAAAAGGTGAGGTTGTCCGGCCGGGACTTTCGCGACATCCGATGGGAGATCAATACTCACGAGTCGGATGTTTAAGCCTTGCCGGTGATGGACTGAAAGCTAATTTCTTGACCGACCGGATGTGTGGCTTTCGACGAGGGTTTGATATTGTGGCTTGAGCAGACGAAAAATGAAAGTCTGTCTTGGCTGGGAGGCTCTCGCCGACGCCCGACGGGGGCACAATACTCACGGTGTCGGACGGGTAAGCCTGCTGAGCGTGGGACTTGAAAAGGTAAGGTTGTCTGGCCGGAATAGCTCTCACCGGCGTCCGTCAGGAGATCTGGCTCGCTGAGTCGGACAAGTGAAGACAGAAAGGTAGAGTTTGTGTGGTCGGGAGACCTCGCCGACATCTGTCTGGAGACTGGCACTCGCAGCATGGATGGGTAAGTCTCGCCGGCCGTAGGATGGAAAAGGTAAGCTTGTCTGGCTAGGGGGCTGTCGCCGGCGTCTGACGGGAGCTCAATGCTCGCTGTGTCAGATGGCTAGGCCTTGCTAGGCGTGAGACTAGAAAAGGTAAGGTTGTCTGGCCGGGAGGCTTTCCCGGCATCCGTCGGGAGATCAAGACTCGCTGTGACGGACAGGTATGGTTGCCATACCTGATATATATCAGTATTTGACGTCAATGTGACGTTGGCTTGAGACGTTGGATTTTGGTTAGTTAATGCCACAACCTAAAATAACTGAAGATCAACGTCAAATGATGTTAGAATTTGACGTTGTGTGGACGTTACCATTATGACGTCTACGCGACGTTGGGTTTTGGTTGCCATACCTGACAACTATATATCAGTATTTGATGTCAATGTGACGTTGGCTTAAGACGTTGGCTCGACGTTGGATTTTGGTTACTTCACAACACAACCTAAAAACAACAAAATATCAACGTCAACAGACGTCTGTCTTGGACGTCAAATAAGTTTGTCATTAGACGTTGGCTTGACATTGAATTTTGGTCACCTGACGTCGCGACCTTAATCTAACCTAATATTAACATCATTTGACGTTGTGTGCCTGCTGGGAGGGTATGGTTCATCTTTACACTTCTTCTTCATCCTCACTTGTGGTACTAGAATCTCCATCATTTGTCAATGTTTGTGACTTCCAGTTGGGTGCATAAACCTAGTCCTGGTAATGTACATTTTGATTACTCTTCAAATTAAATGTTTCATCATCTTGACATCTTAGCATTTCCATTTGCCTAGCTGTGGCTTTGACAACTAGTGACCTCAGTATAGGAAGTACACAGCAAAACAGTAATCCTTCTATTAATACTGCAACTCCTAAAAACATTCCTAATTTAGCTATCCATGCTCCCCATGCTCTTAACTTTAGATCAAACATTTGACTGCATTACACACTGCAACACCTAGACAGACCAGGGACTTATGTGAGGATCCTGTTTGTGGACTTCAGCTCGGCCTTCAAGACACTATCATTCAAGACCTCCTCCTTCCCAAACTAACCTCCGTCTGTCAGTGGATCAACAGCTTCCTGACAGACAGGCAGCAGCAAGTGAGGCTGGGAAAATACACATCCAGCACCCGCACCATCAGCACTGGAGCTCCTCAGGGCTTTGTTCTCTCCCCACTGCTCTTCTCCCTCTACACCAACGACTACACATCTAAAGACCCCTTGTCAAGCTCCTGAAATTTGCAGATGACACCACACCAGACGACTGAACGGCCTAATTCAGGATGGTGAAGAGTCTGCTTACAGACAGGAGGTTAAGGAGCTGGCTGTCTGGTGCAGACTTAACAACCTGGAGCTCAACACGCTCAAAACTGTGGAGATGATTGTGGACTTCAGGAGAAACCACCCTGCTCTCCCCCCACTGAACATCATGAACAGCACTGTGACTGCAGTAGAGTCATTCAGGTTCCTGGGCACCACTATTTCTCACGACCTGAAGTGGAACATTCACACTGACTCTATTGTGAAAAAGGCCCAGCAGAGGTTGTACTTCCTTGTAGGAAGAGGTTGTAGGAAGTTCCACCTGCCACAGGAGCTGCTGAAACAGTTCTACTCTGCCATCACTGAATCCATCCTCTGCACTTCAATAACTGTCTGGTTCAGCTCAGCTACCAAATCTGACCTCAGAAGACTACAGAGGGTAGTCCGGACTGCTGAGCGAATCATTGGTACAACCCTCCCCACTCTCCAAGAGCTGTACTTATCCAGAGTGAGCAAAAGGGCTGGTAAAATCACTCTGGACCCCTCACATCCAGCACACTCCCTCTTTGAACTGTTGCCGTCTGGTCGACGCTACAGAGCTCTGTGCACCAGAACGACCAGACACAGAAACAGTTTCTTCCCTCAGGCAATCCATCTCATGAACACTTGAACTCTTAACAATAAACATGAAACACACAACACTATCATACTTTTTATTTTATTTTACACACATACTTATTACATTTCAAATTTGCACCTAACATACCTGTACATACCGAATTGTCTATTTTGTATGTTGTGTTTGTGCTATTTGGCACATTGTCCATTTCTGTATATTTGTACATTATTTATTTTTTATTTATTTTTTTATTATCTGTGGCCTGTCCTGTTGCTGTCATTCTGTCGCACTGTGGAGCTACTGTCACTAAAACAAATTCCTCGTATGTGCAAACATATCTGGCAATAAAGCTAATTCTGATTCTGATTCTGAAAGACAATATTTTATCCTTTCGACACAGAATCAGCTCCATCATGCTATCCTGAAAAGAAAGTTAGATGTGGGGTGGACAGAGCAAGCTTGCTTGCTTTGCCTTCCCATGTAATGCGCTGCGCAAGTGTGGCACTGTTTTTCTTTATGCCAGGAAACTTAACCAAATTCATCCATGGTCATTATTTTACTGGGAATAATTTGCCCTGTGGGCCCACATATTAAAATATGCATACAGCTGTTTTGGCAAAATTATTAATTTGCCTCAGTGTCTCATCAGACACCTTCTTCACTCTATACAACACCATCTTTCACACCCTTTCACACTCTTTCACACACCCCTTATGGGCAAAACCTATTTTTCTCTGTGAGACCTCAGCAGATTGTGAACTGAATGATTTTAGCTGTGGAATGTCATGGATTCTAAGTAGGATAACATGAACTTCTTTTTCATTACACTCTATTGAGCGTAGACCTGGTAGCATTCCACATAGTTTCTGGATGTCATATTATGCAACTGGACAACGTCAGTCACCATAAATAAATAATAAATTTAATATCGCAGTATAAACCTCTTTTTTCCTCTAACACAATATAATAGATTAATTTGTTTAGAATAATTGTCTGGTTTGTGCAATTGAGAGAGCTGCAATTTCTCAGATGTCACTTGTGTAATTTAAAGTTTATTCATCACATACTTTTTGTTATTGCTCATGAGCTACTTTGAGAAGAGGATTGGAGATCTCTGTATAATCTAGGATCAACATTTCTATCTTGTTACCCCCAGTAATGATAGCATTTATGATGTCATGATTTTGGATCTTTGGAGTAAATTTGTATTTTTGTTTTATAACAAAATGGAGTGACCGATATTTTTATTTTATCAGTCATATGTTTTTATTAGTTATTAGTTATGTACCCCTTTTTTATTTATTTATTTTATTTTATTTTTCTTTCCCCCAAAGAGTTCAGCATTGTTGTCAATAATTAAATTGTGCATTTTCCCCTAGTTGGTTAATGAAATAGCCCTCACTATGCCAAATCCAGCTCCATTTTATGTGATTGGTGAGTCAAGCACCCACTTCTGTCTGTCAAAATTCCTTTTTCTTTAAGACATAAGGCTGGAATGGTACCTACTGAAAAGCAGTCTAAGAATGTTAGTTAAAACACAGAATTCAGAGAACTGCTGTGAGACCAGTGAATAATCAAGATTAATACAGTTAATAAAATAACAAACTTTGAAACAGTCTCTATAGTGATCAAATAAATATGCAGCACCTGTGCACACAAAGGGAAGGGATGGAAGCCCTTCTGTTTAGATCACCAGTCTGTTGAAGCTGTTTGGTTGTTGCACTGGGTCGTCAGTCTGTGATGGCACTCAAAGGCCTGATGTTTTGGTGTATGGTCTCCGTTGTTCTCTGACTCTCCTCATTCTGGATTTTGATTTATCCTGCCAGTTTTGCATTTCAGGATGTTCTCATTACCCTTAGGAAAAGTCTCAAGTAAAAGATTCACCTTTTTCTGCTTTAAGTCAGCCTTTCTCCATGTTGATGTGTGCCCTCCTCTTTCAGGAGAGGAGTTGACAATCCATCAGCCCCTCCCTCTTCTTCTTTCTGCATCTGTGTCTCTGCTTCTTCGCCGCATTGTTAGACAGACTCCAGTTCTTTGCTTCCTTTTGTCAAGGCTCTGTTCCAGAAGCCATCTGAATTTTCTCTTTTTTAACGTTCATTTTTTTGAACCTTTATAAACTCTGGCTAAATTGTGT
The DNA here is from genome assembly GCF_936440315.1 of Barbus barbus. Taxonomy (NCBI): domain Eukaryota; kingdom Metazoa; phylum Chordata; class Actinopteri; order Cypriniformes; family Cyprinidae; genus Barbus; species Barbus barbus. Next base: position 2,292,048 of record NC_136726.1, on the reverse strand, counting down.
CTGAGCAATCAGCTCATTATCTATATTTTTACTTTTCAATCATCTCTTTCAATGGTTCCTTAATAAAAAAGGTTAAATAAAAATAAATAAATAAAATAAATGAAAAAGGTCATTTGGTTAAAAACAACAGTTCCCTTATTCTATTTTAGTCAAGCAAGTTCTTCATTGCAGAAAAACAGCAAGCAGTTTTTTCTTTGCAAACTACAGAAAGCAGCTACCTTTATTATCTAAGTATAATACAATAAAACAAAATAATCCTTCATTCTACAGTACAACAGCATGACATTCGTATGGTAAAACTAAAGACTTCAATCATAATTTTTCTTCAATAATTGCATACATGGTTCCGAATAATCTAGTAATGGTGAATGAATTTTCCCAACCAACATAAGATAATTCATTTTTATCTTATTTTGTTATTTAATCAACAAGTTCCATTATTACTGTAAAATGTCCTATAGCTTTTGAATTAAAATTTCTGTGAACTTGGTCACCCAATCTTGCTCTCATTCAACATTTCACTACACAAGTTATCTTTAGTTAACTCAAACCCAAATCTTTGAAACTCTGTAATGTATTTACTTTCACACTGTCTCCCAGGGATAACACGATACACATTTTAGACGTCTTCAGATATAAGTGCAATATTGCATGTGCAATATTTTTATTAATCTATTAAGACATGTCATTATGATAATAAACGTATATCTTATTTTAATTAATCTATTATTATTTAAATCATCTGCAATGTCGATATCTTGGAACAATTTTTATTTTTATTTATTTTTAAATAACACTCATTCTTTGTATCTTTTTTAGATATAGGGCTCATACACTCTTTCACTCTTCTCCAGCCTAACACCAGCCGCGCCCATCTCCGCTGCCTGACAACACTCACATGATGGTCCAGGAGGGGTGCACACCTCTGGTCCACCAGATACAGAGCTTATTTCCTCATACAGCCACAATCACTCACACAGACACATACATTAAAATAGACTACACTACACTCTTCCTGAGTGACCTGTCAGTTCTACTCGCTCTTTCACTGATACACTTCCTCGACACAGTAAAAAAGCAGCACAATGCAGGAATTTTTGCCTACCCATGCAGTAATTTTCCTTTCGCCAACAGAGCGGTAGCCAAAGGACTTTACGCGCATCTCTTTACTTTATCGGCTTAACGTTTATTGTTATCCTTCAAGGGCCACTTAACAATTAACACAGACCATTGCAATGTATTGTATATCTGCTTAACATTTACGTCATCCATCAAGGCCCTCTTGACAGTAAACACAGATTTTGCATGTATAATCTGCCTTTACTTACTGCTATCCATCAAATGCCCTCCTAACAGTAAAACAGATCTGTGCCTGCAATTATTTCTTCTGGAATCAAAACCCCCTTTCTTTTCTTTTTGTTCTTTAAATTTGGAAGATCAATTTTTAAGAGTTCTTACCACCAAAGGCTAACTGGCAAACAACACAAACTAATTATATAAGCATAAACCGCCTACCTTTTTAGTTGCCACTTCATTTGTGTTGCTCGTCAAGTAAGCCCAATGTGGTCTTTCACCCTCTGCTCCTTTCCAGTCCTGTTCATGATGCCAATTTGTGGTGTCTTCTGATGGCGCTGTGAGGAATCATTCTCAGAGTCTGGGAATTTCGATGCCAGAATTTAGATTTTATTATCAGAAACAATAAAACCGAGAGACACTGCAGAGAATCTCCTGAATCTGTATTCGTACCCTCTTATATACAGTTTTTTCCCCTAAGGCGTGTTCAAGACATTTCCTATATCGTTATTGTATACCTTTTTTTTGGCTATGTCTCCATCTGTTTCCTAGAGCAGACAATAGGCCCCAATTTATGTTACGTTAAAGGAAGAGACCCTATCATGTCAAAACAGGATGTGCAGCTTCACCTTAAACCATACGTCTGCACATTCCATTCTTCTGCAGGCCTCTACACATAGGCAGATACAATTTTATAATAGTAGAATAACTTGATATATAAATGTCTATATTCACATTGATTACATATGATTAATTTGTATTTTGATTAATAAAACTCTTCTTCAAATCCAAAAGCACCCCTTAAAGGGGTCATCGGATGCAAAATTCACTTTACATGTTGTTTGAATGTAAATGTGTGTTGGAAGTGTGTGTACACATCCATCTAATGATATAAATCCACCTGGTGTTTTTTTTTTTAAATCCCTATTTTAAAATCCCCTTTCTCAAATCAGGCGGTTCTGAGATTTCTGTCAGAATTATGTAGTTTCTGCACAGGCCGCACCTACGATAGTTGGTTAACAAGGCCGTCTTACCTTAGACCCGCCCTGAGTGAGCTATGAGCTGTCTGTCATTGTGTCGACTTTGGTACAGGGGAAGACAAGAATGTCTCCGATTAAGTGATTGAGGTGTTTTGTTGTTGGATGTAATAATGAAAATAGTCGTCATTTACTCCCGACATCTGAGATGCAGAGGATTAACGTTACTTTCGTTTTTGATGGGAATGTGTCGATCCCCGATCTGCGTAAATATGTCTGTTCACGCGAATCATTCTTGATCCAGCTTCAACTACAGAAGAAGTAAGTACAAGGGTTTTTTTTATGAATCTTTGCAAATCGCCTTTCCTAATAATGTGCTAATTAGCAAGTTTCGCAGCTGAAATTTACAGTCTGCTCGTCACCCCACAGAAGAGAGGGGTGGGGTGAGCAGCGCTCATTAGCATTTAAAGGAACATGGACTAATACAGCTTGCTCAGAACAGAGCTGATTTTGACAGGGTAAAACAGGGTATTTTTTTACACTACCATTGAGAAATTTTAAACAAAGTATACTTTTCATTAAGACCCTAAAGAATCATATCAACTTGTGGAAAATTGGCATCTGATGACCCCTTTAATAGGGCACTATTTGAGGCAATACCCAGTGGTGTCCAAAATCATAGTGGATGTTATCAATTACACTCATTCAATCCCACAATGCTTCGCAATAATGAGTGTACAACCGATGTACACTAAATAATATTCAAAATGCACTGTGAGGGTGTATAGAGGGCAATTTCGAACACAGCACTGGATCATCTGAGATTGTGGAGACCATTTTGAATGTAAGAGATCCTTTAACCAGCTGTAAGCTTTTAAGTGACATTCGTTTGTCCATTGTGCAGGAATCACAACTTAGACCCAGTTCACTGGCAGGTTGGTTTAGTTCCTTTAAGATTTTTTTTTTTCACGGCACAGCTCCAGATTAAGGTATACGTGGTAGCTATTTCTTGTCATTGTCATCCTTTTTTTTTTTGAGAAATTAAAAGCTACACACTGCATCAGTTAGGGTTAAAATAATTTTTGCCAATCATGCAACATGCCATGATGATTTAATACTAGTATTTGCTTATTTAAATCCACACTCACAAACACACACATATATAGGAGCCTTGGTTTGGATCATTATTGCAGAGATTAATATGTCTCTGGCATGTATGTTTTGCAACAATTCTTTGATCCCTAACTGATGCAGTGTGTGTAACTTTTTCACCCATCATTCCAGGATGATTTTTATTGCCAATAAAAGATCTTGGCCAAAGATTAAAGGGGTCTTATTATGCTTTTTCACTTTTTGAATTTTAGTTAGTTTGTAGTGTGTATGTTTGGGCATAAAAAAGATCTACAAAGTTACAAATCTCAAAGTCAACTCCAAAGGGAGATATTTGTTTTTTTTAAAATCCCTTTTCAAGAACTACAACGAATGGTTGGGGGGGTGAGGGGCAAGCTCATGGTTAGAATGCTTGGTTGATTGCATCAGACAAGATGATGACGAAGAAGAAGTGCTGCTGTAGCGTCAGTTTTCGTAAGTTATTACACATGCACCTGAATAGCCTAATTATGTATATAAATGTTACAATTATGAAAAAGTTTTTGTAAATTGCTGACAGTACAATTCTGGACAATACTGGATGTAATCTGCAGAATTTACACTTCAACTATGAGACTACAGTGTTTCCCATACATTGATTTATTTGTGGCACCCACCACAATATCAAAACTGACTGCCACAAATAGATTTTCCAAAAGGCTTTGACTTTGTTGAATAAACATGAGCACTGCACATTTAAAAATCGAAAGTGGATACTGTACTTCAGAATCACAGATTCTAGCCTATTTCTTGGAATATATGACCATAATAAGAATTTTCACTGGATATTGTCACCTGAACAGGTTAGTAACAAGTCTGCCTCTTTTGTTCTGACCAACTGAGGAAAACACATTACAATAAGTCGCACTACAAATGGTGATTTAATCTAATGATGGGGGCATGCTCGATTTTCCCCCGAATTCCTACCAGTACCACTCAAACATTATTGTCTGTTTCATAATAATGCCTCCAGAAAACATTATTATAGGCTTACCACTTGCTCAAAAATTGATTTCAGATTATTTTTAACCAAAAAATAAAAAAGGTATGGACTGCAGCTTTTAGTTTTTTTTATTTAAATCCAGATTTAATAATAATTTTATTATTATTTAACTCAACTTCAGTCTCATTTATTACAAATCACTTACTGTTTAGTTTGTATTTATAGTGGGTACATCTTTTTTTTCTTTTTTCTTTTTTATAATGTCAGATCTTTTTCTACATTTAATGTAATATTAAAACCTTTGGGAAAACAAACAAACAAACAAAAATTAACCTAGTAATGTCAGTGATAGGAATTTTAAAATTATTTTCTATTCCTCTCAGAATCCCCTGGACAGGACTTTGTGACACTGGACTATCGACTACGCTATTACCCCAGTATCACGTATGGAGTTATAGGCAGTGCCATCATCTTTGTCCTGGTAGTAGCATTGTTGGCCCTTGTCCTGCACCATCAGAGAAAGCGAAGTGTCTTGCTGCCACAGGGGGTCTACAGAGGTGCTTGCCACCAACCACTCCTGCTCTCCCGGCTTGTCATACTGGACAGAGGACATGCCCATCCTGGAAGCCATGACCTTTCACCCCAGTGTTCATCCTCAACAGAGGCATTCAGCTCAGTCCATAGTCTCCAGTTGCTCTCTCTTTCACAGTATCCAAGAACTGCAATAGACTTGCCACCATCATACTCGCAGGCTGTACTGGATGTTGGGTATGCTTACAAATACAAATGCTAAGAATAGTGGTCGACCAACATGATATTCTTTATTTTTTTTATGGCCGATGCCAATATCTTAGAGAGTAAGGTGGCCAATGGCTAATATAAAACTGAAATATAGGATCACTATTTAATTTAAAGGTAGTAAATAACACATGCTGTTAGAGATGCGCGGATGAGCTGAAACGTCACCTGAATCTGAATCATTTAAAACATAGCGGGGTGGTGATGGCGCAGTGGATAAGACACAAATCACAGTGGATTCGAACCCGGGTCTCTCACACCAAAGGCATTTTGGTGTGAGAGACCCGGGTTCGAATCCACTGTGAGACACCAATGTGTCCCTGAGCAAGGCACTTAACCCCTAGTTGCTCCCCTAGTTGCTCCAAATAAATGCATTTAAAACATAGCGGGGTGGTGATGGCGCAGTGGATAAGACACATGCCTTTGGTGTGAGAGACCCGGGTTCGAATCCACTGTGAGACACCAATGTGTCCCTGAGCAAGACACTTAACCCCTAGTTGCTCCAGAGGCGTGCGACCTCTGACATATATAGCAATTGTAAGTCGCTTTGGATAAAAGCGTTAGCTAAATGTATAAATGTTCAAATTTTAGAAAATATTTGCATCGTTAATGATTTACCTCATCCACCCGCGACCCACTCGCAAACAATTAGAATGTTTTTTTTTTTTATTACCCGACCTGCGGATTATCCGCAGTGCCCATGGATATAACCGCCATCCACGCATCACTAACATGCTGCAATGAAATGTGTATTTTCACATGATATTTACTAAATTAGAAATAACATAGATTTATACTTTAGATAACTTCATATTTTAGCAAACAAATACATATAGATTATGGAATTATATTCTGTAATTAATATAGTACTTTTAAAGAAATTGTTAAAAACATGAATTAAAAGAAAGTAAACACAATGCATACTCTAACCAACAGTGAACTCTACAATGTGGTAAATCTGATAACTGGACATAGCTGGATTATCTATATGAGAATGTATTTGCATTTGCCTTTTTTCATTAATAATATAAAGATTTTGATTGGCTGCAGATGTTTCCAGCGCAGGGCCCCTGAGAATTTGCTCATTGGCAAAACGTTGGCCCCTTAGCACTGGCCCTGCACGGGCAGCCCTCACTTAGCCTCCAGGAAGCCTAAATGCTGTTTTATTGAAAATAATCAAGTTTGAAGTCACCGTTATGGAGGTAAGCGCTTGCTTTAGTTGGGTTCCTGACCCATGACTTTTTTTAAACTTTATGTTTCTGAAGCATATTTGTTATAGGAGAAGTTGCAAGAAAAAAAACTGATATCAATCAGTCATCATGTAGTAGCCTGATCTCTGCCAGAGTTTGTTCTCAAAGAACATTATTCAGATTTTATTATTTAACATAATAGAGAATAGGTTTTGTTCATCAGTAGACTCACACAGATATCAAGATTCAGCGTATGATCCTCAACAATGGTTATAGTCAACAAAATATTCAGATCAACTCTGAACATCACAAAACAAGCTTTTCATTGATTGTCACCATTATTGAGGTTCATATGCTGAATCTTGATATTTCTGTGCGTCTACGTGATCTTGTCCAAATTATTTCTGCATAACGGCTTAAAAACATTCAAAATATTGAAGCAGGACAAATTTTCATGCAGTGGTATTCTAAGGCTACGATAAAGAGAAATTATTAAAACCAAATAATGACTTCAGGGATCAGCTTCTGGAGGAAATCAGTGCATCAGGACTAACACATGTGCTTCAGAAACATTAAACTTAGGAACTCAAGGGGCAAGAGCCCAACTAAAGCAAGTGCATACCTCCATAACGGTGACTTCAAACTTTATTATGTTCAATAAAACAGCACTTAGGCTTCCTGGAGGCCAGTGCAGGCTTGTTTGCAGGGTTTCCTTGGATCCTTGATTTTTACAATGTCGAATGGACACGGCTGATGAAAAAATATATATTAAATTCTCATAATATAAAGTCAAACTCTATAATACTTTTCATTTACCGTTTACTTTCTTTAATGGTTTAAAAAGTCAGGCGGAGTCTGTAGCCTCTGTGCTGACAGACATACAGGCAGACAGACAGATAGACAGATAGACAGATAGATAGATAGATAGATAGATAGATAGATAGATAGATAGATAGATAGATAGATAGATAGATAGATAGATAGATAGATAGATAGCTGTAAAAATTTTTAAAAATACATTTATTTTTTTCAAAATTTGTAAAGGTCTCAGCTCTCTGCTTTCACCAGATAAGCCACTTTTCCACCGAAATTACCTGGAACAATTTGTCCCAGGAACTTTTTTCCCGCAGACCTGTTGCTGTCTGCGTTTCCATCATGGTCTAAAGTACCATGAAATATAGGCAAATAGTCTGGTGACATAGGTCTGTGCGTGTTTCTCAATACAAAGTACCCAAATTTCAGACTTGCGTCCTCGGTAGTTCGGACTTTGCGAGTTTGACTCGGGTGTGTGAACTCCCGTTGACGGGACGATGCAAGTCCGGTAATTCTGCAAATGGAACAGCAGCGTACTTGATGACGTCAGTCAGCTCGCCTTGGCTACTGCAATTTTCCTCACTGTATTTACAATAAGACGAAATATGATATCAAACACCTCTTTTTGTTTTCATTTAAACATATTAATAGGCGCAGAAATGTAGTTCAGGGAACGTGCATACATTACAATGAAACAAAATATTATATCAAACAGTATATAACAGCATAACTCTTTTTCATTTTAACATTAATAGATTAATAAAATAATACAATAAAGACCAAAGATCACCTGTTAGGTTTACTCAAAAGGAATTATAGTCTATCTTATGTTGAACAACTACAGAGACTTCAGAGCCAGCGGCAAATGTCAGAAGGACTAGCCGAGTTGAGGATGCTCTCGTCGGGAAACATGAGCACTGAGCACCCGCTGATCACGTGGAGCTCACGTCTCCAAAATCAGTGAAGCGCATTTTCAAATAGGCGCTGTCTTTATAAATAAACCACAGATTTGAGTTTTAAACAACTACATTCTCGCCTGAAATACTTTTATAACTACATTTCATGACACAATAGCAGTAATATTTAAAAAAATATATGCGAATAAATGGTGGATGAAATATGCTGTATGTTCAGCATCCAAGTTCCACCCTCAAAAGTTCCGGACCTTTGAAAAAGTCCTACCTTGTGAGCAGGGACTTTCTGAGGGGCAAATTTTTACCTGGAACTTTATTTAGATCCTGGTTCCTGCGGTGGAAACACAGAGTACCGACCCAAAGTCCCTAGTTCCTGGGGAAAGTTCCTGCGGTGGAAACAGAGCTATAATTAATAATTTGTTTTGTCCTTTAACCATAATCATATATCTAATGTTTGAAGATTTTTTTTAATTATTTTTTTTGCAGCCGACCCGCATGGTTTGATCTCCCACCTCCTCCTTACCCTCCGGAGACTACTACAGCTCAGTCTGAGAGAGAACCACCTGTATATGAGGACCCAGCTGAAACCACAGACTCAGCCAGAGCTGTATTATCGCAAACCTGGACCAACAGCACCAACACTGACACCAATTGTGCGGAGTAAAGCGTCTTAGCAGCCACCACTGTAAATTCAGAAGATATGGACTGCATGTACATTATGCAAAACTCTATGCAGAGTGTTCAGAAAGAAAAACATTGATGATGTAGATGTTTACAGATTCACCAAGTATGTGTAGGAGCATGCTAGTGCCATCATCGGGTGGCCAATTAACTGCATTACTCTTATCATAAGCAATGCCATTGGAAGCCAAAAAAGCACTATACAAATGGTGCTAATCCAGAATGAGCTTTTTACTACTGTTGCAAATGTACAATTGATACTCTAGTATGCTATGAGCATAGACTTTACCTACTAGTGATTTAAAGGTGTTAAACCTCATTCTTGTGAGTGGCAGTTTAAGTAAAAGAGATGTGCTCAATCATTTTCAAGATTTACATCAAGTTTTTTAATACTTACAGTTGTTTTAGTATTTAATTATCATGGATTTACGTAGAGTTCAGTGTTTATATTCCCTGTGAGTCTGATGTAAATTGGGAATGTAGAATGCCTCTTTGTCCATGGCTTAATGTTTATGAACATGATTAAGTTTATGAAGTGGACTAAGTACTTCAAGTATTTTATCCTCTAATTCTGCATTAACTGCTGATACTCAGCCTCTGCTCCAGAGTGTTGCACACATTTGATTTGTCTCACCCAGTCTTTCTACACACCCTAGTCATTATAGCTTAATAAAGGTGTCTACATATGGCTGGCACATGATATAACACCAGGATGTCAGAGTTATGTGATGAAGTTATAATTTTATTTATTTTTTTATTTTTTATTTTTTTGAGAATCTTTTTCATTGAGAAATGTATTATTTTGGTACAAATATTTTAGTTTATGCTATAGATCAGTGGTTTTCAAAGTTTTCAGGCAAAGTGTGACCTTCGATTATATCAGAGCACCAAACTACTACCTAATCCCAAACTCTCTTTAAACACAAGTTTAAGGACATGCACCAGTACAACATACACCAGATTTTGACTTTGAATATCAATAACCCAGTAGTTCATCCCAAGCAACATAAACCACACTAGTAACATTTGGAAATGTTGTCATCTAAAATACATTATTTTGCAAACAATTGTTAAACATTGCAATCCTATTTAAACACACTATTATCCATTAAATACATTTATATATTTGCAGGAGTGTAAAATACTTGAGTACTGTACTTAAGTATTTTGTGCTTGACTCAAGTACAATTTAAGCTGACTACTTGTACTTTTACCAGATTACATTTCTGAATGTCTGGTGCTCCTTACATTTTTGGATTTTATTTTCTTCCATCTTACATACATTAAATATGGTAAATGGAAGCTTTTTGTGCATCAAGTACACACATTTAAGCTTCAATTATAACTTTCATTAGGGCAATTTCTGGTTTCAAAATTCAAATCTGAGGAAGCATACGGAGTTAGCGAAGGGATTTAAAAAATAAATAAAAAATATTTTTTTATTCTCTCTTAGATTACTCACCCTCATGCTGTCCCAGGTTTATATATTGTGTTTTAAGATGAAAACAAAAACCTTTAGTCCATATAATGCATGTGTGCGAGACAGCTTCAAAATCGCATAAAGTGAACATAACAGTGAAGTTTAAAATATTTGTATTTTTCTTACACCTATCATTTCACTTCAGAAGACATTGATTCATCAACTAGGGTCTTATGGGTTACCACTTTGTGTAGTTTTTGAAGTTTCATCTTTGAACATCCTGTACACTTGCATTACATGGAGAGAGATGGATTATTTTTTTCTAAATATCTTTGTGTTCATCTGAAGGAAGTCATATACATATGGGATGGCATGAAGATGTGAATGATGGAGGATTCCTATAAGGACTCTTTAGTTGTTGTGTATATATATAATAAATACATACATATACATTAAATATGATTCCGAGTATGGGTCACCATACTTGGTCACATGTCATTTCACTTCACTTATATTGTTTTGTTTTCAAAATTTCAAAACAGCCTTTACACTCTGGAAATACAAATCAGATGAGTAGACAATGCCAGTTCAAGTTCTGAGACAGTCAGACAGCCTAGAATGCGTGCAAAGAAAGCTCCCTCATAATCACTATAGCTGGCACTCACTTCAGTTCATTGAGATCTCACCACATTCCGTTAATAAGCTCTACACTGCACAATGAATCTCTTATTTACATCATATCTACAATTTGTTATGATGAGATGATTCCTGACATTGCAGAACTCAGCACTTGACAAAAACTCGGCATTTTGATTGGTAAGTGGATTCTAACTTAAACACTTCTGGTCACTGCGTTCAAGAAATCAGCGGATATGTCTGTGAACGGCTACATTGCTCTTGCAAACTTTTGCAATGCCACTCTGAGGACATAAAAGCCCCTTCACTGATGAAGCAAACTCTGGCATCAAACCAGAGATTCCTGGAGGCAACAAAAGGTCTGAGAGGGGACATCAACGCCAAAAGGTTTGGTCACACCATCCTTGACATCAAAGAAATGTTTGGAAGGACTAAACATAAAAGACTAAAATAGGCATTCAAAACTATTTTTAATGTATGTATATTGTATTTTGTTATATATAGTGTTGTATGCATGATCAAACCAATCCAATATGCCTTGTTTCATATAAAAATAACGCATCTAGAAATTTTTCATGTTCTGTGAATGTTTTCAGCTCCAAGTTTTAGTTTTGGTCGCAGAATATTCTGATAAAAGGTAGGATAACATTCTCTAAAAACTTTCTAAAATGTTTATTGATAGCATTGTTAGAACACTATCCTCTAACGTTCTAAGAAAGCTTCCCATCACACTAGATGTGGACTTAAATTTTTCAGAAGTCAAATTTTGGTTAAAATACAGATTTTAATGTTTTAGAGCTTTTTTGCAGAGCAAGTTATGTTAGAGCTTCAGTGAACAGAATCACTAGTTTAGAGATTCTAAGAACACTAATTCTGTGTTAGTGCAACTAAACAAATGAAGAGAAAGCAAGGCCACAGATACTGAAAAGTTTCTTACTCAGTGAGAGAAACTTGGTTAATGCAATTTTAAGAGTAAAGCTTAAGTACATGAAAGATGTTTCTTTCTCATGAAATGTAATGCTATTTGCAATGCAGAAAACAGATTTTCACGTGTTAGAGCTTTTTTGCAGAGAAAGTCATGTTACAGCTTCAGTGAACAGAATCACTAATTTGGAGCTTCTAAGAACACTAACGCTGTGTTTAGAGCATCTAAGCAAATGCAGAGAAAGCAAGGCCACTGATGCTGAAAAGCTTCTTTCTCAGTGAGAGAAAGTTGGTTTATGCAATTTTAAGAGTAAAGCTTAAGTACATGAAAGCTGATTCTTTCTCATGAAGTGTAACGTTATTTGCAATGCAGAAGACAGATTTTCATGTTTTAGAGCTTATTTTGCAGAGCAAATCATGTTACAGCTTCAATAAGTCATGTTACAACTTCAGTGCACAGAATGACTAATTTTGAGCTTCTAAGAACACTAATACTGTGTTTAGCACAACTAAGCAAATAAAGAGAAAGCAAGGCCACAAATGCTGAAAAGCTTCATTCTCAGTGAGAGAAAGTTGGTTTATGCAATTTTAAGAGTAAAGCTGAAGTACATGAAAAATTATAATTTCTCATTAAATGAAATGTCATTTGCAATGCAGGAGACAGATTTTCATGTGTTAGAGTATTTTTGCAGAGCAAGTCATGTTATAGCTTCAATGCACATGTTAAAGTCATGTTCAAAGTCATGTAAGAACTTCATTAGTTTTAGACCTTTTTAAGAACATTAATGCTGTCTTAAGTGCAACTATGCAAATAAAAAGAAAGCAAGGCCACAGATGCTGAAAAGCTTCTTTCTCAGTGAGAGAAAGTTGGTTTATGCCATTTTAAGAGTAAAGCTGAAGTGCATGAAAAATGTTAATTTCTCATGAAATGTAATGTTATTTGCAATGCAGAAGACAGATTTTCATGTGTTAGAGTTTTTTTGCAGAGCAAGTCATGTTATAGCTTCAATGCACATAAATCACTGGTTTAGAGATTGTAAGAACACTAGTGCTGTGTTTAGTGCAACTGAGCAAATAAAGAGAAAGCAAGGCCACAGATGCTGAAAAGCTTCTTTCTCAGCGAGAGAAAGTTGGTTTATGCAATTTTAAGAGTAAAGCTGAAGTACATGAAAAATTATAATTTCTCATTAAATGAAATGTCATTTGCAATGCAGGAGACAGATTTTCATGTGTTAGAGTATTTTTGCAGAGCAAGGCATGTTAGATCTTCAATGCACATGTTAAGGTCATGTTCAAAGTCATGTAAGAACTTCATTAGTTTTAGATCTTTTTAAGAACATTAATGCTGTCTTAAGTGCAGCTATGCAAATAAAAAGAAAGCAAGGCCACACAGATGCTGAAAAGCTTCTTTCTCAGTGAGAGAAAGTTGGTTTATGCAATTTTAAGAGTAAAGCTGAAGTACATGAAAAATGTTAATTTCTCATGAAATTAAATGTTATTTGCAATACAGAAGACAGATTTTCATGTGTTAGAGTTTTTTTTGCAGAGGAAGTCATGTTATAGCTTCAATGCACATAATCACTGCTTTAGAGCTTGTAAGAACACTAGTGCTGTGTTTAGTGCAACTGAGCAAATAAAGAGAAAGCAAGGCCACAAATGCTGAAAAGCTTCTTTCTCAGTGAGAGAAAGTTGGTTTATGCAATTTTAAGAGTAAAGCTGAAGTACATGAAAAATTATAATTTCTCATTAAATGAAATGTCATTTGCAATGCAGGAGACAGATTTTCATGTGTTAGAGTATTTTTGCAGAGCAAGGCATGTTAGATCTTCAATGCACATGTTAAAGTCATGTTCAAAGTCATGTAAGAACTTCATTAGTTTTAGATCTTTTTAAGAACATTAATGCTGTCTTAAGTGCAGCTATGCAAATAAAAAGAAAGCAAGGCCACAGATGCTGATAAGCTTCTTTCTCAGTGAGAGAAAGTTGGTTTATGCCATTTTAAGGGTAAAGCTGAAGTGCATGAAAAATGTTAATTTCTCATGAAATTTAATGTTATTTGCAATGCAGAAGACAGATTTTCACGTGTTAGAGTTTTTTTGCAGAGCAAGTCATCTTATGGCTTCAATGCACATAAATCACTGGTTTAGAGCTTGTAAGAACACTAGTGCTGTGTTTAGTGCAACTAAGCAAATAAAGAGAAAGCAAGGCCACACAGATGCTGAAAAGCTTCTTTCTCAGTGAGAGAAAGTTGGTTTATGCAATTTTAAGAGTAAAGCTGAAGTACATGAAAAATGATAATTTCTCATTAAATGAAATGTCATTTGCAATGCAGGAGACAGATTTTCATGTGTTAGAGTATTTTTGCAGAGCAAGGCATGTTAGATCTTCAATGCACATGTTAAAGTCATGTTCAAAGTCATGTAAGAACTTCATTAGTTTTAGATCTTTTTAAGAACATTAATGCTGTCTTAAGTGCAGCTATGCAAATAAAAAGAAAGCAAGGCCACAGATGCTGATAAGCTTCTTTCTCAGTGAGAGAAAGTTGGTTTATGCCATTTTAAGAGTAAAGCTGAAGTGCATGAAAAATGTTAATTTCTCATGAAATGTAATATTTGCAATGCAGAAGACAGATTTTCATGTGTTAGAGTTTTTTTGCAGAGCAAGTCATGTTATAGCTTCAATGCACATAAATCACTGGTTTAGAGATTGTAAGAACACTAGTGCTGTGTTTAGTGCAACTGAGCAAATAAAGAGAAAGCAAGGCCACACAGATGCTGAAAAGATTCTTTCTCAGTGAGAGAAAGTTGGTTTATGCAATTTTAAGAGTAAAGCTGAAGTGCATGAAAAATGTTAATTTCTCATTAAATGAAATGTCATTTGCAATGCAGAAGACAGATTTTCATGTGTTAGAGTTTTTTTGCAGAGCAAGTCATGTTATAGCTTCAATGCACATAAATCACTGGTTTAGAGCTTGTAAGAACACTAGTGCTGTGTTTAGTGCAACTAAGCAAATAAAGAGAGAAAGCAAGGCCACACAGATGCTGAAAAGATTCTTTCTCAGTGAGAGAAAGTTGGTTTATGCAATTTTAAGAGTAAAGCTGAAGTGCATGAAAAATGTTAATTTCTCATTAAATGAAATGTCATTTGCAATGCAGAAGACAGATTTTCATGTGTTAGAGTTTTTTTGCAGAGCAAGTCGTGTTATAGCTTCAATGCACATAAATCACTGGTTTAGAGCTTGTAAGAACACTAGTGCTGTGTTTAGTGCAACTGAGCAAATAAAGAGAAAGCAAGGCCACAAATGCTGAAAAGCTTCTTTCTCAGTGAGAGAAAGTTGGTTTATGCAATTTTAAGAGTAAAGCTGAAGTACATGAAAAATGTTAATTTCTCATGAAATTAAATGTTATTTGCAATGCAGAAGACAGATTTTCATGTGTTAGAGTTTTTTTTGCAGAGGAAGTCATGTTATAGCTTCAATGCACATAATCACTGGTTTAGAGCTTCTAAGTACACTAGTGCTCTGTTTAGTGCAACTGAGCAAATAAAGAGAAAGCAAGGCCACAAATGCTGAAAAGCTTCTTTCTCAGTGAGAGAACGTTGGTTTATGCAATTTTAAGAGTAAAGCTGAAGTACATGAAAAATTAGAATTTCTCATTAAATGAAATGTCATTTGCAATGCAGGAGACAGATTTTCATGTGTTAGAGTATTTTTGCAGAGCAAGGCATGTTAGATCTTCAATGCACATGTTAAGGTCATGTTCAAAGTCATGTAAGAACTTCATTAGTTTTAGATCTTTTTAAGAACATTAATGCTGTCTTAAGTGCAGCTATGCAAATAAAAAGAAAGCAAGGCCACACAGATGCTGAAAAGCTTCTTTCTCAGTGAGAGAAAGTTGGTTTATGCAATTTTAAGAGTAAAGCTGAAGTACATGAAAAATGTTAATTTCTCATGAAATTAAATGTTATTTGCAATACAGAAGACAGATTTTCATGTGTTAGAGTTTTTTTTGCAGAGGAAGTCATGTTATAGCTTCAATGCACATAATCACTGGTTTAGAGCTTGTAAGAACACTAGTGCTGTGTTTAGTGCAACTGAGCAAATAAAGAGAAAGCAAGGCCACAAATGCTGAAAAGCTTCTTTCTCAGTGAGAGAAAGTTGGTTTATGCAATTTTAAGAGTAAAGCTGAAGTACATGAAAAATTATAATTTCTCATTAAATGAAATGTCATTTGCAATGCAGGAGACAGATTTTCATGTGTTAGAGTATTTTTGCAGAGCAAGGCATGTTAGATCTTCAATGCACATGTTAAAGTCATGTTCAAAGTCATGTAAGAACTTCATTAGTTTTAGATCTTTTTAAGAACATTAATGCTGTCTTAAGTGCAGCTATGCAAATAAAAAGAAAGCAAGGCCACAGATGCTGATAAGCTTCTTTCTCAGTGAGAGAAAGTTGGTTTATGCCATTTTAAGGGTAAAGCTGAAGTGCATGAAAAATTATAATTTCTCATTAAATGAAATGTCATTTGCAATGCAGGAGACAGATTTTCATGTGTTAGAGTATTTTTGCAGAGCAAGGCATGTTAGATCTTCAATGCACATGTTAAAGTCATGTTCAAAGTCATGTAAGAACTTCATTAGTTTTAGATCTTTTTAAGAACATTAATGCTGTCTTAAGTGCAGCTATGCAAATAAAAAGAAAGCAAGGCCACAGATGCTGATAAGCTTCTTTCTCAGTGAGAGAAAGTTGGTTTATGCCATTTTAAGGGTAAAGCTGAAGTGCATGAAAAATGTTAATTTCTCATGAAATTTAATGTCATTTGCAATGCAGAAGACAGATTTTCATGTGTTAGAGTTTTTTTGCAGAGCAAGTCGTGTTATAGCTTCAATGCACATAAATCACTGGTTTAGAGCTTGTAAGAACACTAGTGCTGTGTTTAGTGCAACTGAGCAAATAAAGAGAAAGCAAGGCCACAAATGCTGAAAAGCTTCTTTCTCAGTGAGAGAAAGTTGGTTTATGCAATTTTAAGAGTAAAGCTGAAGTACATGAAAAATGTTAATTTCTCATGAAATTAAATGTTATTTGCAATGCAGAAGACAGATTTTCATGTGTTAGAGTTTTTTTTGCAGAGGAAGTCATGTTATAGCTTCAATGCACATAATCACTGGTTTAGAGCTTCTAAGTACACTAGTGCTCTGTTTAGTGCAACTGAGCAAATAAAGAGAAAGCAAGGCCACAAATGCTGAAAAGCTTCTTTCTCAGTGAGAGAACGTTGGTTTATGCAATTTTAAGAGTAAAGCTGAAGTACATGAAAAATTAGAATTTCTCATTAAATGAAATGTCATTTGCAATGCAGGAGACAGATTTTCATGTGTTAGAGTATTTTTGCAGAGCAAGGCATGTTAGATCTTCAATGCACATGTTAAGGTCATGTTCAAAGTCATGTAAGAACTTCATTAGTTTTAGATCTTTTTAAGAACATTAATGCTGTCTTAAGTGCAGCTATGCAAATAAAAAGAAAGCAAGGCCACAGATGCTGATAAGCTTCTTTCTCAGTGAGAGAAAGTTGGTTTATGCCATTTTAAGGGTAAAGCTGAAGTGCATGAAAAATGTTAATTTCTCATGAAATTTAATGTTATTTGCAATGCAGAAGACAGATTTTCACGTGTTAGAGTTTTTTTGCAGAGCAAGTCATCTTATGGCTTCAATGCACATAAATCACTGGTTTAGAGCTTGTAAGAACACTAGTGCTGTGTTTAGTGCAACTAAGCAAATAAAGAGAAAGCAAGGCCACACAGATGCTGAAAAGCTTCTTTCTCAGTGAGAGAAAGTTGGTTTATGCAATTTTAAGAGTAAAGCTGAAGTACATGAAAAATGATAATTTCTCATTAAATGAAATGTCATTTGCAATGCAGGAGACAGATTTTCATGTGTTAGAGTTTTTTTGCAGAGCAAGTCATGTTATAGCTTCAATGCACATAAATCACTGGTTTAGAGATTGTAAGAACACTAGTGCTGTGTTTAGTGCAACTGAGCAAATAAAGAGAAAGCAAGGCCACACAGATGCTGAAAAGATTCTTTCTCAGTGAGAGAAAGTTGGTTTATGCAATTTTAAGAGTAAAGCTGAAGTGCATGAAAAATGTTAATTTCTCATTAAATGAAATGTCATTTGCAATGCAGAAGACAGATTTTCATGTGTTAGAGTTTTTTTGCAGAGCAAGTCATGTTATAGCTTCAATGCACATAAATCACTGGTTTAGAGCTTGTAAGAACACTAGTGCTGTGTTTAGTGCAACTAAGCAAATAAAGAGAGAAAGCAAGGCCACACAGATGCTGAAAAGCTTCTTTCTCAGTGAGAGAAAGTTGGTTTATGCAATTTTAAGAGTAAAGCTGAAGTACATGAAAAATGTTAATTTCTCATTAAATGAAATGTCATTTGCAATGCAGAAGACAGATTTTCATGTGTTAGAGTTTTTTTGCAGAGCAAGTCGTGTTATAGCTTCAATGCACATAAATCACTG
This sequence comes from Barbus barbus, assembly GCF_936440315.1. Classification (NCBI taxonomy): domain Eukaryota; kingdom Metazoa; phylum Chordata; class Actinopteri; order Cypriniformes; family Cyprinidae; genus Barbus; species Barbus barbus. Next base: position 2,273,791 of record NC_136726.1, on the reverse strand, counting down.
GTTTAGAGCTTGTAAGAACACTAGTGCTGTGTTTAGTGCAACTGAGCAAATAAAGAGAAAGCAAGGCCACAAATGCTGAAAAGCTTCTTTCTCAGTGAGAGAAAGTTGGTTTATGCAATTTTAAGAGTAAAGCTGAAGTACATGAAAAATGTTAATTTCTCATGAAATTAAATGTTATTTGCAATGCAGAAGACAGATTTTCATGTGTTAGAGTTTTTTTTGCAGAGGAAGTCATGTTATAGCTTCAATGCACATAATCACTGGTTTAGAGCTTCTAAGTACACTAGTGCTCTGTTTAGTGCAACTGAGCAAATAAAGAGAAAGCAAGGCCACAAATGCTGAAAAGCTTCTTTCTCAGTGAGAGAACGTTGGTTTATGCAATTTTAAGAGTAAAGCTGAAGTACATGAAAAATTAGAATTTCTCATTAAATGAAATGTCATTTGCAATGCAGGAGACAGATTTTCATGTGTTAGAGTATTTTTGCAGAGCAAGGCATGTTAGATCTTCAATGCACATGTTAAGGTCATGTTCAAAGTCATGTAAGAACTTCATTAGTTTTAGATCTTTTTAAGAACATTAATGCTGTCTTAAGTGCAGCTATGCAAATAAAAAGAAAGCAAGGCCACACAGATGCTGAAAAGCTTCTTTCTCAGTGAGAGAAAGTTGGTTTATGCAATTTTAAGAGTAAAGCTGAAGTACATGAAAAATGTTAATTCCTCATGAAATTAAATGTTATTTGCAATGCAGAAGAAAGATTTTCATGTGTTAGAGTTTTTTTTGCAGAGGAAGTCATGTTATAGCTTCAATGCACATAATCACTGGTTTAGAGCTTCTAAGTACACTAGTCCTCTGTTTAGTGCAACTGAGCAAATAAAGAGAAAGCAAGGCCACAGATGCTGAAAAGCTTCTTTCTCAGTGAGAGAAAGTTGGTTTATGCCATTTAAGGGTAAAGCTGAAGTGCATGAAAAATGTTAATTTCTCATGAAATTTAATGTTATTTGCAATGCAGAAGACAGATTTTCACGTGTTAGAGTTTTTTTGCAGAGCAAGTCATCTTATGGCTTCAATGCACATAAATCACTGGTTTAGAGCTTGTAAGAACACTAGTGCTGTGTTTAGTGCAACTAAGCAAATAAAGAGAAAGCAAGGCCACACAGATGCTGAAAAGCTTCTTTCTCAGTGAGAGAAAGTTGGTTTATGCAATTTTAAGAGTAAAGCTGAAGTACATGAAAAATTATAATTTCTCATTAAATGAAATGTCATTTGCAATGCAGGAGACAGATTTTCATGTGTTAGAGTATTTTTGCAGAGCAAGTCATGTTATAGCTTCAATGCACATGTTAAAGTCATGTTCAAAGTCATGTAAGAACTTCATTAGTTTTAGACCTTTTTAAGAACATTAATGCTGTCTTAAGTGCAACTATGCAAATAAAAAGAAAGCAAGGCCACAGATGCTGAAAAGCTTCTTTCTCAGTGAGAGAAAGTTGGTTTATGCCATTTTAAGAGTAAAGCTGAAGTGCATGAAAAATGTTAATTTCTCATGAAATGTAATGTTATTTGCAATGCAGAAGACAGATTTTCATGTGTTAGAGTTTTTTTGCAGAGCAAGTCATGTTATAGCTTCAATGCACATAAATCACTGGTTTAGAGCTTGTAAGAACACTAGTGCTGTGTTTAGTGCAACTAAGCAAATAAAGAGAGAAAGCAAGGCCACACAGATGCTGAAAAGATTCTTTCTCAGTGAGAGAAAGTTGGTTTATGCAATTTTAAGAGTAAAGCTGAAGTGCATGAAAAATGTTAATTTCTCATTAAATGAAATGTCATTTGCAATGCAGAAGACAGATTTTCATGTTTTAGAGTTTTTTTGCAGAGCAAGTCGTGTTATAGCTTCAATGCACATAAATCACTGGTTTAGAGCTTGTAAGAACACTAGTGCTGTGTTTAGTGCAACTGAGCAAATAAAGAGAAAGCAAGGCCACACAGATGCTGAAAAGATTCTTTCTCAGTGAGAGAAAGTTGGTTTATGCAATTTTAAGAGTAAAGCTGAAGTACATGAAAAATGTTAATTTTTCATGAAATTAAATGTTATTTGCAATGCAGAAGACAGATTTTTATGTGTTAGAGTTTTTTTTGCAGAGGAAGTCATGTTATAGCTTCAATGCACATAATCACTGGTTTAGAGCTTCTAAGTACACTAGTGCTCTGTTTAGTGCAACTGAGCAAATAAAGAGAAAGCAAGGCCACAAATGCTGAAAAGCTTCTTTCTCAGTGAGAGAAAGTTGGTTTATGCCATTTTAAGAGTAAAGCTGAAGTGCATGAAAAATGTTAATTTCTCATGAAATGTAATGTTATTTGCAATGCAGAAGACAGATTTTCATGTGTTAGAGTATTTTTGCAGAGCAAGTCATGTTATAGCTTCAATGCACATGTTAAAGTCATGTTCAAAGTCATGTAAGAACTTCATTAGTTTTAGATCTTTTTAAGAACATTAATGCTGTCTTAAGTGCAGCTATGCAAATAAAAAGAAAGCAAGGCCACACAGATGCTGAAAAGCTTCTTTCTCAGTGAGAGAAAGTTGGTTTATGCAATTTTAAGAGTAAAGCTGAAGTACATGAAAAATGTTAATTCCTCATGAAATTAAATGTTATTTGCAATGCAGAAGAAAGATTTTCATGTGTTAGAGTTTTTTTTGCAGAGGAAGTCATGTTATAGCTTCAATGCACATAATCACTGGTTTAGAGCTTCTAAGTACACTAGTCCTCTGTTTAGTGCAACTGAGCAAATAAAGAGAAAGCAAGGCCACAGATGCTGAAAAGCTTCTTTCTCAGTGAGAGAAAGTTGGTTTATGCAATTTTAAGAGTAAAGCTGAAGTACATGAAAAATTATAATTTCTCATTAAATGAAATGTCATTTGCAATGCAGGAGACAGATTTTCATGTGTTAGAGTATTTTTGCAGAGCAAGGCATGTTAGATCTTCAATGCACATGTTAAGGTCATGTTCAAAGTCATGTAAGAACTTCATTAGTTTTAGATCTTTTTAAGAACATTAATGCTGTCTTAAGTGCAGCTATGCAAATAAAAAGAAAGCAAGGCCACACAGATGCTGAAAAGCTTCTTTCTCAGTGAGAGAAAGTTGGTTTATGCAATTTTAAGAGTAAAGCTGAAGTACATGAAAAATGTTAATTTCTCATGAAATTAAATGTTATTTGCAATGCAGAAGACAGATTTTCATGTGTTAGAGTTTTTTTTGCAGAGGAAGTCATGTTATAGCTTCAATGCACATAATAACTGGTTTAGAGCTTGTAAGAACACTAGTGCTGTGTTTAGTGCAACTGAGCAAATAAAGAGAAAGCAAGGCCACAAATGCTGAAAAGCTTCTTTCTCAGTGAGAGAAAGTTAGTTTATGCAATTTTAAGAGTAAAGCTGAAGTACATGAAAAATTATAATTTCTCATTAAATGAAATGTCATTTGCAATGCAGGAGACAGATTTTCATGTGTTAGAGTATTTTTGCAGAGCAAGGCATGTTAGATCTTCAATGCACATGTTAAAGTCATGTTCAAAGTCATGTAAGAACTTCATTAGTTTTAGATCTTTTTAAGAACATTAATGCTGTCTTAAGTGCAGCTATGCAAATAAAAAGAAAGCAAGGCCACACAGATGCTGAAAAGCTTCTTTCTCAGTGAGAGAAAGTTGGTTTATGCCATTTTAAGAGTAAAGCTGAAGTACATGAAAAATGTTAATTCCTCATGAAATTAAATGTTATTTGCAATGCAGAAGACAGATTTTCATGTGTTAGAGTTTTTTTGCAGAGCAAGTCATGTTATAGCTTCAATGCACATAAATCACTGGTTTAGAGCTTGTAAGAACACTAGTGCTGTGTTTAGTGCAACTAAGCAAATAAAGAGAGAAAGCAAGGCCACACAGATGCTGAAAAGATTCTTTCTCAGTGAGAGAAAGTTGGTTTATGCAATTTTAAGAGTAAAGCTGAAGTGCATGAAAAATGTTAATTTCTCATTAAATGAAATGTCATTTGCAATGCAGAAGACAGATTTTCATGTTTTAGAGTTTTTTTGCAGAGCAAGTCGTGTTATAGCTTCAATGCACATAAATCACTGGTTTAGAGCTTGTAAGAACACTAGTGCTGTGTTTAGTGCAACTGAGCAAATAAAGAGAAAGCAAGGCCACACAGATGCTGAAAAGATTCTTTCTCAGTGAGAGAAAGTTGGTTTATGCAATTTTAAGAGTAAAGCTGAAGTACATGAAAAATGTTAATTTTTCATGAAATTAAATGTTATTTGCAATGCAGAAGACAGATTTTTATGTGTTAGAGTTTTTTTTGCAGAGGAAGTCATGTTATAGCTTCAATGCACATAATCACTGGTTTAGAGCTTCTAAGTACACTAGTGCTCTGTTTAGTGCAACTGAGCAAATAAAGAGAAAGCAAGGCCACAAATGCTGAAAAGCTTCTTTCTCAGTGAGAGAAAGTTGGTTTATGCCATTTTAAGAGTAAAGCTGAAGTGCATGAAAAATGTTAATTTCTCATGAAATGTAATGTTATTTGCAATGCAGAAGACAGATTTTCATGTGTTAGAGTTTTTTTGCAGAGCAAGTCATGTTATAGCTTCAATGCACATAATCACTGGTTTAGAGCTTCTAAGTACACTAGTGCTCTGTTTAGTGCAACTGAGCAAATAAAGAGAAAGCAAGGCCACAAATGCTGAAAAGCTTCTTTCTCAGTGAGAGAACGTTGGTTTATGCAATTTTAAGAGTAAAGCTGAAGTACATGAAAAATTAGAATTTCTCATTAAATGAAATGTCATTTGCAATGCAGGAGACAGATTTTCATGTGTTAGAGTATTTTTGCAGAGCAAGGCATGTTAGATCTTCAATGCACATGTTAAGGTCATGTTCAAAGTCATGTAAGAACTTCATTAGTTTTAGATCTTTTTAAGAACATTAATGCTGTCTTAAGTGCAGCTATGCAAATAAAAAGAAAGCAAGGCCACACAGATGCTGAAAAGCTTCTTTCTCAGTGAGAGAAAGTTGGTTTATGCAATTTTAAGAGTAAAGCTGAAGTACATGAAAAATGTTAATTTCTCATGAAATTAAATGTTATTTGCAATACAGAAGACAGATTTTCATGTGTTAGAGTTTTTTTTGCAGAGGAAGTCATGTTATAGCTTCAATGCACATAATCACTGGTTTAGAGCTTGTAAGAACACTAGTGCTGTGTTTAGTGCAACTGAGCAAATAAAGAGAAAGCAAGGCCACAAATGCTGAAAAGCTTCTTTCTCAGTGAGAGAAAGTTGGTTTATGCAATTTTAAGAGTAAAGCTGAAGTACATGAAAAATTATAATTTCTCATTAAATGAAATGTCATTTGCAATGCAGGAGACAGATTTTCATGTGTTAGAGTATTTTTGCAGAGCAAGGCATGTTAGATCTTCAATGCACATGTTAAAGTCATGTTCAAAGTCATGTAAGAACTTCATTAGTTTTAGATCTTTTTAAGAACATTAATGCTGTCTTAAGTGCAGCTATGCAAATAAAAAGAAAGCAAGGCCACAGATGCTGATAAGCTTCTTTCTCAGTGAGAGAAAGTTGGTTTATGCCATTTTAAGGGTAAAGCTGAAGTGCATGAAAAATGTTAATTTCTCATGAAATTTAATGTTATTTGCAATGCAGAAGACAGATTTTCACGTGTTAGAGTTTTTTTGCAGAGCAAGTCATCTTATGGCTTCAATGCACATAAATCACTGGTTTAGAGCTTGTAAGAACACTAGTGCTGTGTTTAGTGCAACTAAGCAAATAAAGAGAAAGCAAGGCCACACAGATGCTGAAAAGCTTCTTTCTCAGTGAGAGAAAGTTGGTTTATGCAATTTTAAGAGTAAAGCTGAAGTACATGAAAAATGATAATTTCTCATTAAATGAAATGTCATTTGCAATGCAGGAGACAGATTTTCATGTGTTAGAGTTTTTTTGCAGAGCAAGTCATGTTATAGCTTCAATGCACATAAATCACTGGTTTAGAGATTGTAAGAACACTAGTGCTGTGTTTAGTGCAACTGAGCAAATAAAGAGAAAGCAAGGCCACACAGATGCTGAAAAGATTCTTTCTCAGTGAGAGAAAGTTGGTTTATGCAATTTTAAGAGTAAAGCTGAAGTGCATGAAAAATGTTAATTTCTCATTAAATGAAATGTCATTTGCAATGCAGAAGACAGATTTTCATGTGTTAGAGTTTTTTTGCAGAGCAAGTCATGTTATAGCTTCAATGCACATAAATCACTGGTTTAGAGCTTGTAAGAACACTAGTGCTGTGTTTAGTGCAACTAAGCAAATAAAGAGAGAAAGCAAGGCCACACAGATGCTGAAAAGCTTCTTTCTCAGTGAGAGAAAGTTGGTTTATGCAATTTTAAGAGTAAAGCTGAAGTACATGAAAAATGTTAATTTCTCATTAAATGAAATGTCATTTGCAATGCAGAAGACAGATTTTCATGTGTTAGAGTTTTTTTGCAGAGCAAGTCGTGTTATAGCTTCAATGCACATAAATCACTGGTTTAGAGCTTGTAAGAACACTAGTGCTGTGTTTAGTGCAACTGAGCAAATAAAGAGAAAGCAAGGCCACAAATGCTGAAAAGCTTCTTTCTCAGTGAGAGAAAGTTGGTTTATGCAATTTTAAGAGTAAAGCTGAAGTACATGAAAAATGTTAATTTCTCATGAAATTAAATGTTATTTGCAATGCAGAAGACAGATTTTCATGTGTTAGAGTTTTTTTTGCAGAGGAAGTCATGTTATAGCTTCAATGCACATAATCACTGGTTTAGAGCTTCTAAGTACACTAGTGCTCTGTTTAGTGCAACTGAGCAAATAAAGAGAAAGCAAGGCCACAAATGCTGAAAAGCTTCTTTCTCAGTGAGAGAACGTTGGTTTATGCAATTTTAAGAGTAAAGCTGAAGTACATGAAAAATTAGAATTTCTCATTAAATGAAATGTCATTTGCAATGCAGGAGACAGATTTTCATGTGTTAGAGTATTTTTGCAGAGCAAGGCATGTTAGATCTTCAATGCACATGTTAAGGTCATGTTCAAAGTCATGTAAGAACTTCATTAGTTTTAGATCTTTTTAAGAACATTAATGCTGTCTTAAGTGCAGCTATGCAAATAAAAAGAAAGCAAGGCCACACAGATGCTGAAAAGCTTCTTTCTCAGTGAGAGAAAGTTGGTTTATGCAATTTTAAGAGTAAAGCTGAAGTACATGAAAAATGTTAATTCCTCATGAAATTAAATGTTATTTGCAATGCAGAAGAAAGATTTTCATGTGTTAGAGTTTTTTTTGCAGAGGAAGTCATGTTATAGCTTCAATGCACATAATCACTGGTTTAGAGCTTCTAAGTACACTAGTCCTCTGTTTAGTGCAACTGAGCAAATAAAGAGAAAGCAAGGCCACAGATGCTGAAAAGCTTCTTTCTCAGTGAGAGAAAGTTGGTTTATGCAATTTTAAGAGTAAAGCTGAAGTACATGAAACATTATAATTTCTCATTAAATGAAATGTCATTTGCAATGCAGGAGACAGATTTTCATGTGTTAGAGTATTTTTGCAGAGCAAGGCATGTTAGATCTTCAATGCACATGTTAAAGTCATGTTCAAAGTCATGTAAGAACTTCATTAGTTTTAGACCTTTTTAAGAACATTAATGCTGTCTTAAGTGCAACTATGCAAATAAAAAGAAAGCAAGGCCACAGATGCTGAAAAGCTTCTTTCTCAGTGAGAGAAAGTTGGTTTATGCCATTTAAGGGTAAAGCTGAAGTGCATGAAAAATGTTAATTTCTCATGAAATTTAATGTTATTTGCAATGCAGAAGACAGATTTTCACGTGTTAGAGTTTTTTTGCAGAGCAAGTCATCTTATGGCTTCAATGCACATAAATCACTGGTTTAGAGCTTGTAAGAACACTAGTGCTGTGTTTAGTGCAACTAAGCAAATAAAGAGAAAGCAAGGCCACACAGATGCTGAAAAGCTTCTTTCTCAGTGAGAGAAAGTTGGTTTATGCAATTTTAAGAGTAAAGCTGAAGTACATGAAAAATTATAATTTCTCATTAAATGAAATGTCATTTGCAATGCAGGAGACAGATTTTCATGTGTTAGAGTATTTTTGCAGAGCAAGTCATGTTATAGCTTCAATGCACATGTTAAAGTCATGTTCAAAGTCATGTAAGAACTTCATTAGTTTTAGACCTTTTTAAGAACATTAATGCTGTCTTAAGTGCAACTATGCAAATAAAAAGAAAGCAAGGCCACAGATGCTGAAAAGCTTCTTTCTCAGTGAGAGAAAGTTGGTTTATGCCATTTTAAGAGTAAAGCTGAAGTGCATGAAAAATGTTAATTTCTCATGAAATGTAATGTTATTTGCAATGCAGAAGACAGATTTTCATGTGTTAGAGTTTTTTTGCAGAGCAAGTCATGTTATAGCTTCAATGCACATAAATCACTGGTTTAGAGCTTGTAAGAACACTAGTGCTGTGTTTAGTGCAACTAAGCAAATAAAGAGAGAAAGCAAGGCCACACAGATGCTGAAAAGATTCTTTCTCAGTGAGAGAAAGTTGGTTTATGCAATTTTAAGAGTAAAGCTGAAGTGCATGAAAAATGTTAATTTCTCATTAAATGAAATGTCATTTGCAATGCAGAAGACAGATTTTCATGTTTTAGAGTTTTTTTGCAGAGCAAGTCGTGTTATAGCTTCAATGCACATAAATCACTGGTTTAGAGCTTGTAAGAACACTAGTGCTGTGTTTAGTGCAACTGAGCAAATAAAGAGAAAGCAAGGCCACACAGATGCTGAAAAGATTCTTTCTCAGTGAGAGAAAGTTGGTTTATGCAATTTTAAGAGTAAAGCTGAAGTACATGAAAAATGTTAATTTTTCATGAAATTAAATGTTATTTGCAATGCAGAAGACAGATTTTTATGTGTTAGAGTTTTTTTTGCAGAGGAAGTCATGTTATAGCTTCAATGCACATAATCACTGGTTTAGAGCTTCTAAGTACACTAGTGCTCTGTTTAGTGCAACTGAGCAAATAAAGAGAAAGCAAGGCCACAAATGCTGAAAAGCTTCTTTCTCAGTGAGAGAAAGTTGGTTTATGCCATTTTAAGAGTAAAGCTGAAGTGCATGAAAAATGTTAATTTCTCATGAAATGTAATGTTATTTGCAATGCAGAAGACAGATTTTCATGTGTTAGAGTTTTTTTGCAGAGCAAGTCATCTTATGGCTTCAATGCACATAAATCACTGGTTTAGAGCTTGTAAGAACACTAGTGCTGTGTTTAGTGCAACTAAGCAAATAAAGAGAAAGCAAGGCCACACAGATGCTGAAAAGCTTCTTTCTCAGTGAGAGAAAGTTGGTTTATGCAATTTTAAGAGTAAAGCTGAAGTGCATGAAAAATGTTAATTTCTCATTAAATGAAATGTCATTTGCAATGCAGAAGACAGATTTTCATGTGTTAGAGTTTTTTTGCAGAGCAAGTCATGTTATAGCTTCAATGCACATAAATCACTGGTTTAGAGCTTGTAAGAACACTAGTGCTGTGTTTAGTGCAACTAAGCAAATAAAGAGAGAAAGCAAGGCCACACAGATGCTGAAAAGCTTCTTTCTCAGTGAGAGAAAGTTGGTTTATGCAATTTTAAGAGTAAAGCTGAAGTACATGAAAAATGTTAATTTCTCATTAAATGAAATGTCATTTGCAATGCAGAAGACAGATTTTCATGTGTTAGAGTTTTTTTGCAGAGCAAGTCGTGTTATAGCTTCAATGCACATAAATCACTGGTTTAGAGCTTGTAAGAACACTAGTGCTGTGTTTAGTGCAACTGAGCAAATAAAGAGAAAGCAAGGCCACAAATGCTGAAAAGCTTCTTTCTCAGTGAGAGAAAGTTGGTTTATGCAATTTTAAGAGTAAAGCTGAAGTACATGAAAAATGTTAATTTCTCATGAAATTAAATGTTATTTGCAATGCAGAAGACAGATTTTCATGTGTTAGAGTTTTTTTTGCAGAGGAAGTCATGTTATAGCTTCAATGCACATAATCACTGGTTTAGAGCTTCTAAGTACACTAGTGCTCTGTTTAGTGCAACTGAGCAAATAAAGAGAAAGCAAGGCCACAAATGCTGAAAAGCTTCTTTCTCAGTGAGAGAACGTTGGTTTATGCAATTTTAAGAGTAAAGCTGAAGTACATGAAAAATTAGAATTTCTCATTAAATGAAATGTCATTTGCAATGCAGGAGACAGATTTTCATGTGTTAGAGTGTTTTTGCAGAGCAAGGCATGTTAGATCTTCAATGCACATGTTAAGGTCATGTTCAAAGTCATGTAAGAACTTCATTAGTTTTAGATCTTTTTAAGAACATTAATGCTGTCTTAAGTGCAGCTATGCAAATAAAAAGAAAGCAAGGCCACACAGATGCTGAAAAGCTTCTTTCTCAGTGAGAGAAAGTTGGTTTATGCAATTTTAAGAGTAAAGCTGAAGTACATGAAAAATGTTAATTCCTCATGAAATTAAATGTTATTTGCAATGCAGAAGAAAGATTTTCATGTGTTAGAGTTTTTTTTGCAGAGGAAGTCATGTTATAGCTTCAATGCACATAATCACTGGTTTAGAGCTTCTAAGTACACTAGTCCTCTGTTTAGTGCAACTGAGCAAATAAAGAGAAAGCAAGGCCACAGATGCTGAAAAGCTTCTTTCTCAGTGAGAGAAAGTTGGTTTATGCAATTTTAAGAGTAAAGCTGAAGTACATGAAACATTATAATTTCTCATTAAATGAAATGTCATTTGCAATGCAGGAGACAGATTTTCATGTGTTAGAGTATTTTTGCAGAGCAAGGCATGTTAGATCTTCAATGCACATGTTAAAGTCATGTTCAAAGTCATGTAAGAACTTCATTAGTTTTAGACCTTTTTAAGAACATTAATGCTGTCTTAAGTGCAACTATGCAAATAAAAAGAAAGCAAGGCCACAGATGCTGAAAAGCTTCTTTCTCAGTGAGAGAAAGTTGGTTTATGCCATTTAAGGGTAAAGCTGAAGTGCATGAAAAATGTTAATTTCTCATGAAATTTAATGTTATTTGCAATGCAGAAGACAGATTTTCACGTGTTAGAGTTTTTTTGCAGAGCAAGTCATCTTATGGCTTCAATGCACATAAATCACTGGTTTAGAGCTTGTAAGAACACTAGTGCTGTGTTTAGTGCAACTAAGCAAATAAAGAGAAAGCAAGGCCACACAGATGCTGAAAAGCTTCTTTCTCAGTGAGAGAAAGTTGGTTCATGCAATTTTAAGAGTAAAGCTGAAGTACATGAAAAATTATAATTTCTCATTAAATGAAATGTCATTTGCAATGCAGGAGACAGATTTTCATGTGTTAGAGTATTTTTGCAGAGCAAGTCATGTTATAGCTTCAATGCACATGTTAAAGTCATGTTCAAAGTCATGTAAGAACTTCATTAGTTTTAGACCTTTTTAAGAACATTAATGCTGTCTTAAGTGCAACTATGCAAATAAAAAGAAAGCAAGGCCACAGATGCTGAAAAGCTTCTTTCTCAGTGAGAGAAAGTTGGTTTATGCCATTTTAAGAGTAAAGCTGAAGTGCATGAAAAATGTTAATTTCTCATGAAATGTAATGTTATTTGCAATGCAGAAGACAGATTTTCATGTGTTAGAGTTTTTTTGCAGAGCAAGTCATGTTATAGCTTCAATGCACATAAATCACTGGTTTAGAGCTTGTAAGAACACTAGTGCTGTGTTTAGTGCAACTAAGCAAATAAAGAGAGAAAGCAAGGCCACACAGATGCTGAAAAGATTCTTTCTCAGTGAGAGAAAGTTGGTTTATGCAATTTTAAGAGTAAAGCTGAAGTGCATGAAAAATGTTAATTTCTCATTAAATGAAATGTCATTTGCAATGCAGAAGACAGATTTTCATGTTTTAGAGTTTTTTTGCAGAGCAAGTCGTGTTATAGCTTCAATGCACATAAATCACTGGTTTAGAGCTTGTAAGAACACTAGTGCTGTGTTTAGTGCAACTGAGCAAATAAAGAGAAAGCAAGGCCACACAGATGCTGAAAAGATTCTTTCTCAGTGAGAGAAAGTTGGTTTATGCAATTTTAAGAGTAAAGCTGAAGTACATGAAAAATGTTAATTTTTCATGAAATTAAATGTTATTTGCAATGCAGAAGACAGATTTTTATGTGTTAGAGTTTTTTTTGCAGAGGAAGTCATGTTATAGCTTCAATGCACATAATCACTGGTTTAGAGCTTCTAAGTACACTAGTGCTCTGTTTAGTGCAACTGAGCAAATAAAGAGAAAGCAAGGCCACAAATGCTGAAAAGCTTCTTTCTCAGTGAGAGAAAGTTGGTTTATGCCATTTTAAGAGTAAAGCTGAAGTGCATGAAAAATGTTAATTTCTCATGAAATGTAATGTTATTTGCAATGCAGAAGACAGATTTTCATGTGTTAGAGTTTTTTTGCAGAGCAAGTCATCTTATGGCTTCAATGCACATAAATCACTGGTTTAGAGCTTGTAAGAACACTAGTGCTGTGTTTAGTGCAACTAAGCAAATAAAGAGAAAGCAAGGCCACACAGATGCTGAAAAGCTTCTTTCTCAGTGAGAGAAAGTTGGTTTATGCAATTTTAAGAGTAAAGCTGAAGTACATGAAAAATTATAATTTCTCATTAAATGAAATGTCATTTGCAATGCAGGAGACAGATTTTCATGTGTTAGAGTATTTTTGCAGAGCAAGTCATGTTATAGTTTCAATGCACATGTTAAAGTCATGTTCAAAGTCATGTAAGAACTTCATTAGTTTTAGATCTTTTTAAGAACATTAATGCTGTCTTAAGTGCAGCTATGCAAATAAAAAGAAAGCAAGGCCACACAGATGCTGAAAAGCTTCTTTCTCAGTGAGAGAAAGTTGGTTTATGCAATTTTAAGAGTAAAGCTGAAGTACATGAAAAATGTTAATTCCTCATGAAATTAAATGTTATTTGCAATGCAGAAGAAAGATTTTCATGTGTTAGAGTTTTTTTTGCAGAGGAAGTCATGTTATAGCTTCAATGCACATAATCACTGGTTTAGAGCTTCTAAGTACACTAGTCCTCTGTTTAGTGCAACTGAGCAAATAAAGAGAAAGCAAGGCCACAGATGCTGAAAAGCTTCTTTCTCAGTGAGAGAAAGTTGGTTTATGCAATTTTAAGAGTAAAGCTGAAGTACATGAAAAATTATAATTTCTCATTAAATGAAATGTCATTTGCAATGCAGGAGACAGATTTTCATGTGTTAGAGTATTTTTGCAGAGCAAGGCATGTTAGATCTTCAATGCACATGTTAAGGTCATGTTCAAAGTCATGTAAGAACTTCATTAGTTTTAGATCTTTTTAAGAACATTAATGCTGTCTGAAGTGCAGCTATGCAAATAAAAAGAAAGCAAGGCCACACAGATGCTGAAAAGCTTCTTTCTCAGTGAGAGAAAGTTGGTTTATGCAATTTTAAGAGTAAAGCTGAAGTACATGAAAAATGTTAATTTCTCATGAAATTAAATGTTATTTGCAATGCAGAAGACAGATTTTCATGTGTTAGAGTTTTTTTTGCAGAGGAAGTCATGTTATAGCTTCAATGCACATAATAACTGGTTTAGAGCTTGTAAGAACACTAGTGCTGTGTTTAGTGCAACTGAGCAAATAAAGAGAAAGCAAGGCCACAAATGCTGAAAAGCTTCTTTCTCAGTGAGAGAAAGTTAGTTTATGCAATTTTAAGAGTAAAGCTGAAGTACATGAAAAATTATAATTTCTCATTAAATGAAATGTCATTTGCAATGCAGGAGACAGATTTTCATGTGTTAGAGTATTTTTGCAGAGCAAGGCATGTTAGATCTTCAATGCACATGTTAAAGTCATGTTCAAAGTCATGTAAGAACTTCATTAGTTTTAGATCTTTTTAAGAACATTAATGCTGTCTTAAGTGCAGCTATGCAAATAAAAAGAAAGCAAGGCCACACAGATGCTGAAAAGCTTCTTTCTCAGTGAGAGAAAGTTGGTTTATGCCATTTTAAGAGTAAAGCTGAAGTACATGAAAAATGTTAATTCCTCATGAAATTAAATGTTATTTGCAATGCAGAAGACAGATTTTCATGTGTTAGAGTTTTTTTGCAGAGCAAGTCATGTTATAGCTTCAATGCACATAAATCACTGGTTTAGAGCTTGTAAGAACACTAGTGCTGTGTTTAGTGCAACTAAGCAAATAAAGAGAGAAAGCAAGGCCACACAGATGCTGAAAAGATTCTTTCTCAGTGAGAGAAAGTTGGTTTATGCAATTTTAAGAGTAAAGCTGAAGTGCATGAAAAATGTTAATTTCTCATTAAATGAAATGTCATTTGCAATGCAGAAGACAGATTTTCATGTTTTAGAGTTTTTTTGCAGAGCAAGTCGTGTTATAGCTTCAATGCACATAAATCACTGGTTTAGAGCTTGTAAGAACACTAGTGCTGTGTTTAGTGCAACTGAGCAAATAAAGAGAAAGCAAGGCCACAAATGCTGAAAAGCTTCTTTCTCAGTGAGAGAACGTTGGTTTATGCAATTTTAAGAGTAAAGCTGAAGTACATGAAAAATGTTAATTTCTCATGAAATGTCATTTGCAATGCAGAAGACAGATTTTCATGTGTTAGAGTTTTTTTTGCAGAGGAAGTCATGTTATAGCTTCAATGCACATAATCACTGGTTTAGAGCTTCTAAGTACACTAGTGCTCTGTTTAGTGCAACTGAGCAAATAAAGAGAAAGCAAGGCCACAAATGCTGAAAAGCTTCTTTCTCAGTGAGAGAACGTTGGTTTATGCAATTTTAAGAGTAAAGCTGAAGTACATGAAAAATTATAATTTCTCATTAAATGAAATGTCATTTGCAATGCAGGAGACAGATTTTCATGTGTTAGAGTATTTTTGCAGAGCAAGGCATGTTAGATCTTCAATGCACATGTTAAGGTCATGTTCAAAGTCATGTAAGAACTTCATTAGTTTTAGATCTTTTTAAGAACATTAATGCTGTCTTAAGTGCAGCTATGCAAATAAAAAGAAAGCAAGGCCACACAGATGCTGAAAAGCTTCTTTCTCAGTGAGAGAAAGTTGGTTTATGCAATTTTAAGAGTAAAGCTGAAGTACATGAAAAATGTTAATTCCTCATGAAATTAAATGTTATTTGCAATGCAGAAGAAAGATTTTCATGTGTTAGAGTTTTTTTTGCAGAGGAAGTCATGTTATAGCTTCAATGCACATAATCACTGGTTTAGAGCTTCTAAGTACACTAGTCCTCTGTTTAGTGCAACTGAGCAAATAAAGAGAAAGCAAGGCCACAGATGCTGAAAAGCTTCTTTCTCAGTGAGAGAAAGTTGGTTTATGCAATTTTAAGAGTAAAGCTGAAGTACATGAAAAATTATAATTTCTCATTAAATGAAATGTCATTTGCAATGCAGGAGACAGATTTTCATGTGTTAGAGTATTTTTGCAGAGCAAGGCATGTTAGATCTTCAATGCACATGTTAAGGTCATGTTCAAAGTCATGTAAGAACTTCATTAGTTTTAGATCTTTTTAAGAACATTAATGCTGTCTTAAGTGCAGCTATGCAAATAAAAAGAAAGCAAGGCCACACAGATGCTGAAAAGCTACTTTCTCAGTGAGAGAAAGTTGGTTTATGCAATTTTAAGAGTAAAGCTGAAGTACATGAAAAATGTTAATTTCTCATGAAATTAAATGTTATTTGCAATGCAGAAGACAGATTTTCATGTGTTAGAGTTTTTTTTGCAGAGGAAGTCATGTTATAGCTTCAATGCACATAATAACTGGTTTAGAGCTTGTAAGAACACTAGTGCTGTGTTTAGTGCAACTGAGCAAATAAAGAGAAAGCAAGGCCACAAATGCTGAAAAGCTTCTTTCTCAGTGAGAGAAAGTTAGTTTATGCAATTTTAAGAGTAAAGCTGAAGTACATGAAAAATTATAATTTCTCATTAAATGAAATGTCATTTGCAATGCAGGAGACAGATTTTCATGTGTTAGAGTATTTTTGCAGAGCAAGGCATGTTAGATCTTCAATGCACATGTTAAAGTCATGTTCAAAGTCATGTAAGAACTTCATTAGTTTTAGATCTTTTTAAGAACATTAATGCTGTCTTAAGTGCAGCTATGCAAATAAAAAGAAAGCAAGGCCACACAGATGCTGAAAAGCTTCTTTCTCAGTGAGAGAAAGTTGGTTTATGCCATTTTAAGAGTAAAGCTGAAGTACATGAAAAATGTTAATTCCTCATGAAATTAAATGTTATTTGCAATGCAGAAGACAGATTTTCATGTGTTAGAGTTTTTTTGCAGAGCAAGTCATGTTATAGCTTCAATGCACATAAATCACTGGTTTAGAGCTTGTAAGAACACTAGTGCTGTGTTTAGTGCAACTAAGCAAATAAAGAGAGAAAGCAAGGCCACACAGATGCTGAAAAGATTCTTTCTCAGTGAGAGAAAGTTGGTTTATGCAATTTTAAGAGTAAAGCTGAAGTGCATGAAAAATGTTAATTTCTCATTAAATGAAATGCCATTTGCAATGCAGAAGACAGATTTTCATGTTTTAGAGTTTTTTTGCAGAGCAAGTCGTGTTATAGCTTCAATGCACATAAATCACTGGTTTAGAGCTTGTAAGAACACTAGTGCTGTGTTTAGTGCAACTGAGCAAATAAAGAGAAAGCAAGGCCACAAATGCTGAAAAGCTTCTTTCTCAGTGAGAGAACGTTGGTTTATGCAATTTTAAGAGTAAAGCTGAAGTACATGAAAAATGTTAATTTCTCATGAAATGTCATTTGCAATGCAGAAGACAGATTTTCATGTGTTAGAGTTTTTTTTGCAGAGGAAGTCATGTTATAGCTTCAATGCACATAATCACTGGTTTAGAGCTTCTAAGTACACTAGTGCTCTGTTTAGTGCAACTGAGCAAATAAAGAGAAAGCAAGGCCACAAATGCTGAAAAGCTTCTTTCTCAGTGAGAGAACGTTGGTTTATGCAATTTTAAGAGTAAAGCTGAAGTACATGAAAAATTATAATTTCTCATTAAATGAAATGTCATTTGCAATGCAGGAGACAGATTTTCATGTGTTAGAGTATTTTTGCAGAGCAAGGCATGTTAGATCTTCAATGCACATGTTAAGGTCATGTTCAAAGTCATGTAAGAACTTCATTAGTTTTAGATCTTTTTAAGAACATTAATGCTGTCTTAAGTGCAGCTATGCAAATAAAAAGAAAGCAAGGCCACACAGATGCTGAAAAGCTTCTTTCTCAGTGAGAGAAAGTTGGTTTATGCAATTTTAAGAGTAAAGCTGAAGTACATGAAAAATGTTAATTCCTCATGAAATTAAGTGTTATTTGCAATGCAGAAGAAAGATTTTCATGTGTTAGAGTTTTTTTTGCAGAGGAAGTCATGTTATAGCTTCAATGCACATAATCACTGGTTTAGAGCTTCTAAGTACACTAGTCCTCTGTTTAGTGCAACTGAGCAAATAAAGAGAAAGCAAGGCCACAGATGCTGAAAAGCTTCTTTCTCAGTGAGAGAAAGTTGGTTTATGCAATTTTAAGAGTAAAGCTGAAGTACATGAAAAATTATAATTTCTCATTAAATGAAATGTCATTTGCAATGCAGGAGACAGATTTTCATGTGTTAGAGTATTTTTGCAGAGCAAGGCATGTTAGATCTTCAATGCACATGTTAAGGTCATGTTCAAAGTCATGTAAGAACTTCATTAGTTTTAGATCTTTTTAAGAACATTAATGCTGTCTTAAGTGCTGCTATGCAAATAAAAAGAAAGCAAGGCCACACAGATGCTGAAAAGCTTCTTTCTCAGTGAGAGAAAGTTGGTTTATGCCATTTTAAGGGTAAAGCTGAAGTGCATGAAAAATGTTAATTTCTCATGAAATTTAATGTTATTTGCAATGCAGAAGACAGATTTTCACGTGTTAGAGTTTTTTTGCAGAGCAAGTCATCTTATGGCTTCAATGCACATAAATCACTGGTTTAGAGCTTGTAAGAACACTAGTGCTGTGTTTAGTGCAACTAAGCAAATAAAGAGAAAGCAAGGCCACACAGATGCTGAAAAGCTTCTTTCTCAGTGAGAGAAAGTTGGTTTATGCAATTTTAAGAGTAAAGCTGAAGTACATGAAAAATGATAATTTCTCATTAAATGAAATGTCATTTGCAATGCAGGAGACAGATTTTCATGTGTTAGAGTTTTTTTGCAGAGCAAGTCATGTTATAGCTTCAATGCACATAAATCACTGGTTTAGAGATTGTAAGAACACTAGTGCTGTGTTTAGTGCAACTGAGCAAATAAAGAGAAAGCAAGGCCACACAGATGCTGAAAAGATTCTTTCTCAGTGAGAGAAAGTTGGTTTATGCAATTTTAAGAGTAAAGCTGAAGTGCATGAAAAATGTTAATTTCTCATTAAATGAAATGTCATTTGCAATGCAGAAGACAGATTTTCATGTGTTAGAGTTTTTTTGCAGAGCAAGTCATGTTATAGCTTCAATGCACATAAATCACTGGTTTAGAGCTTGTAAGAACACTAGTGCTGTGTTTAGTGCAACTAAGCAAATAAAGAGAGAAAGCAAGGCCACACAGATGCTGAAAAGCTTCTTTCTCAGTGAGAGAAAGTTGGTTTATGCAATTTTAAGAGTAAAGCTGAAGTACATGAAAAATGTTAATTTCTCATTAAATGAAATGTCATTTGCAATGCAGAAGACAGATTTTCATGTGTTAGAGTTTTTTTGCAGAGCAAGTCGTGTTATAGCTTCAATGCACATAAATCACTGGTTTAGAGCTTGTAAGAACACTAGTGCTGTGTTTAGTGCAACTGAGCAAATAAAGAGAAAGCAAGGCCACAAATGCTGAAAAGCTTCTTTCTCAGTGAGAGAAAGTTGGTTTATGCAATTTTAAGAGTAAAGCTGAAGTACATGAAAAATGTTAATTTCTCATGAAATTAAATGTTATTTGCAATGCAGAAGACAGATTTTCATGTGTTAGAGTTTTTTTTGCAGAGGAAGTCATGTTATAGCTTCAATGCACATAATCACTGGTTTAGAGCTTCTAAGTACACTAGTGCTCTGTTTAGTGCAACTGAGCAAATAAAGAGAAAGCAAGGCCACAAATGCTGAAAAGCTTCTTTCTCAGTGAGAGAACGTTGGTTTATGCAATTTTAAGAGTAAAGCTGAAGTACATGAAAAATTAGAATTTCTCATTAAATGAAATGTCATTTGCAATGCAGGAGACAGATTTTCATGTGTTAGAGTATTTTTGCAGAGCAAGGCATGTTAGATCTTCAATGCACATGTTAAGGTCATGTTCAAAGTCATGTAAGAACTTCATTAGTTTTAGATCTTTTTAAGAACATTAATGCTGTCTTAAGTGCAGCTATGCAAATAAAAAGAAAGCAAGGCCACACAGATGCTGAAAAGCTTCTTTCTCAGTGAGAGAAAGTTGGTTTATGCAATTTTAAGAGTAAAGCTGAAGTACATGAAAAATGTTAATTCCTCATGAAATTAAATGTTATTTGCAATGCAGAAGAAAGATTTTCATGTGTTAGAGTTTTTTTTGCAGAGGAAGTCATGTTATAGCTTCAATGCACATAATCACTGGTTTAGAGCTTCTAAGTACACTAGTCCTCTGTTTAGTGCAACTGAGCAAATAAAGAGAAAGCAAGGCCACAGATGCTGAAAAGCTTCTTTCTCAGTGAGAGAAAGTTGGTTTATGCAATTTTAAGAGTAAAGCTGAAGTACATGAAACATTATAATTTCTCATTAAATGAAATGTCATTTGCAATGCAGGAGACAGATTTTCATGTGTTAGAGTATTTTTGCAGAGCAAGGCATGTTAGATCTTCAATGCACATGTTAAAGTCATGTTCAAAGTCATGTAAGAACTTCATTAGTTTTAGACCTTTTTAAGAACATTAATGCTGTCTTAAGTGCAACTATGCAAATAAAAAGAAAGCAAGGCCACAGATGCTGAAAAGCTTCTTTCTCAGTGAGAGAAAGTTGGTTTATGCCATTTAAGGGTAAAGCTGAAGTGCATGAAAAATGTTAATTTCTCATGAAATTTAATGTTATTTGCAATGCAGAAGACAGATTTTCACGTGTTAGAGTTTTTTTGCAGAGCAAGTCATCTTATGGCTTCAATGCACATAAATCACTGGTTTAGAGCTTGTAAGAACACTAGTGCTGTGTTTAGTGCAACTAAGCAAATAAAGAGAAAGCAAGGCCACACAGATGCTGAAAAGCTTCTTTCTCAGTGAGAGAAAGTTGGTTTATGCAATTTTAAGAGTAAAGCTGAAGTACATGAAAAATTATAATTTCTCATTAAATGAAATGTCATTTGCAATGCAGGAGACAGATTTTCATGTGTTAGAGTATTTTTGCAGAGCAAGTCATGTTATAGCTTCAATGCACATGTTAAAGTCATGTTCAAAGTCATGTAAGAACTTCATTAGTTTTAGACCTTTTTAAGAACATTAATGCTGTCTTAAGTGCAACTATGCAAATAAAAAGAAAGCAAGGCCACAGATGCTGAAAAGCTTCTTTCTCAGTGAGAGAAAGTTGGTTTATGCCATTTTAAGAGTAAAGCTGAAGTGCATGAAAAATGTTAATTTCTCATGAAATGTAATGTTATTTGCAATGCAGAAGACAGATTTTCATGTGTTAGAGTTTTTTTGCAGAGCAAGTCATGTTATAGCTTCAATGCACATAAATCACTGGTTTAGAGCTTGTAAGAACACTAGTGCTGTGTTTAGTGCAACTAAGCAAATAAAGAGAGAAAGCAAGGCCACACAGATGCTGAAAAGATTCTTTCTCAGTGAGAGAAAGTTGGTTTATGCAATTTTAAGAGTAAAGCTGAAGTGCATGAAAAATGTTAATTTCTCATTAAATGAAATGTCATTTGCAATGCAGAAGACAGATTTTCATGTTTTAGAGTTTTTTTGCAGAGCAAGTCGTGTTATAGCTTCAATGCACATAAATCACTGGTTTAGAGCTTGTAAGAACACTAGTGCTGTGTTTAGTGCAACTGAGCAAATAAAGAGAAAGCAAGGCCACACAGATGCTGAAAAGATTCTTTCTCAGTGAGAGAAAGTTGGTTTATGCAATTTTAAGAGTAAAGCTGAAGTACATGAAAAATGTTAATTTTTCATGAAATTAAATGTTATTTGCAATGCAGAAGACAGATTTTTATGTGTTAGAGTTTTTTTTGCAGAGGAAGTCATGTTATAGCTTCAATGCACATAATCACTGGTTTAGAGCTTCTAAGTACACTAGTGCTCTGTTTAGTGCAACTGAGCAAATAAAGAGAAAGCAAGGCCACAAATGCTGAAAAGCTTCTTTCTCAGTGAGAGAAAGTTGGTTTATGCCATTTTAAGAGTAAAGCTGAAGTGCATGAAAAATGTTAATTTCTCATGAAATGTAATGTTATTTGCAATGCAGAAGACAGATTTTCATGTGTTAGAGTTTTTTTGCAGAGCAAGTCATCTTATGGCTTCAATGCACATAAATCACTGGTTTAGAGCTTGTAAGAACACTAGTGCTGTGTTTAGTGCAACTAAGCAAATAAAGAGAAAGCAAGGCCACACAGATGCTGAAAAGCTTCTTTCTCAGTGAGAGAAAGTTGGTTTATGCAATTTTAAGAGTAAAGCTGAAGTGCATGAAAAATGTTAATTTCTCATTAAATGAAATGTCATTTGCAATGCAGAAGACAGATTTTCATGTGTTAGAGTTTTTTTGCAGAGCAAGTCATGTTATAGCTTCAATGCACATAAATCACTGGTTTAGAGCTTGTAAGAACACTAGTGCTGTGTTTAGTGCAACTAAGCAAATAAAGAGAGAAAGCAAGGCCACACAGATGCTGAAAAGCTTCTTTCTCAGTGAGAGAAAGTTGGTTTATGCAATTTTAAGAGTAAAGCTGAAGTACATGAAAAATGTTAATTTCTCATTAAATGAAATGTCATTTGCAATGCAGAAGACAGATTTTCATGTGTTAGAGTTTTTTTGCAGAGCAAGTCGTGTTATAGCTTCAATGCACATAAATCACTGGTTTAGAGCTTGTAAGAACACTAGTGCTGTGTTTAGTGCAACTGAGCAAATAAAGAGAAAGCAAGGCCACAAATGCTGAAAAGCTTCTTTCTCAGTGAGAGAAAGTTGGTTTATGCAATTTTAAGAGTAAAGCTGAAGTACATGAAAAATGTTAATTTCTCATGAAATTAAATGTTATTTGCAATGCAGAAGACAGATTTTCATGTGTTAGAGTTTTTTTTGCAGAGGAAGTCATGTTATAGCTTCAATGCACATAATCACTGGTTTAGAGCTTCTAAGTACACTAGTGCTCTGTTTAGTGCAACTGAGCAAATAAAGAGAAAGCAAGGCCACAAATGCTGAAAAGCTTCTTTCTCAGTGAGAGAACTTTGGTTTATGCAATTTTAAGAGTAAAGCTGAAGTACATGAAAAATTAGAATTTCTCATTAAATGAAATGTCATTTGCAATGCAGGAGACAGATTTTCATGTGTTAGAGTATTTTTGCAGAGCAAGGCATGTTAGATCTTCAATGCACATGTTAAGGTCATGTTCAAAGTCATGTAAGAACTTCATTAGTTTTAGATCTTTTTAAGAACATTAATGCTGTCTTAAGTGCAGCTATGCAAATAAAAAGAAAGCAAGGCCACACAGATGCTGAAAAGCTTCTTTCTCAGTGAGAGAAAGTTGGTTTATGCAATTTTAAGAGTAAAGCTGAAGTACATGAAAAATGTTAATTCCTTATGAAATTAAATGTTATTTGCAATGCAGAAGAAAGATTTTCATGTGTTAGAGTTTTTTTTGCAGAGGAAGTCATGTTATAGCTTCAATGCACATAATCACTGGTTTAGAGCTTCTAAGTACACTAGTCCTCTGTTTAGTGCAACTGAGCAAATAAAGAGAAAGCAAGGCCACAGATGCTGAAAAGCTTCTTTCTCAGTGAGAGAAAGTTGGTTTATGCAATTTTAAGAGTAAAGCTGAAGTACATGAAACATTATAATTTCTCATTAAATGAAATGTCATTTGCAATGCAGGAGACAGATTTTCATGTGTTAGAGTATTTTTGCAGAGCAAGGCATGTTAGATCTTCAATGCACATGTTAAAGTCATGTTCAAAGTCATGTAAGAACTTCATTAGTTTTAGACCTTTTTAAGAACATTAATGCTGTCTTAAGTGCAACTATGCAAATAAAAAGAAAGCAAGGCCACAGATGCTGAAAAGCTTCTTTCTCAGTGAGAGAAAGTTGGTTTATGCCATTTAAGGGTAAAGCTGAAGTGCATGAAAAATGTTAATTTCTCATGAAATTTAATGTTATTTGCAATGCAGAAGACAGATTTTCACGTGTTAGAGTTTTTTTGCAGAGCAAGTCATCTTATGGCTTCAATGCACATAAATCACTGGTTTAGAGCTTGTAAGAACACTAGTGCTGTGTTTAGTGCAACTAAGCAAATAAAGAGAAAGCAAGGCCACACAGATGCTGAAAAGCTTCTTTCTCAGTGAGAGAAAGTTGGTTTATGCAATTTTAAGAGTAAAGCTGAAGTACATGAAAAATTATAATTTCTCATTAAATGAAATGTCATTTGCAATGCAGGAGACAGATTTTCATGTGTTAGAGTATTTTTGCAGAGCAAGTCATGTTATAGCTTCAATGCACATGTTAAAGTCATGTTCAAAGTCATGTAAGAACTTCATTAGTTTTAGACCTTTTTAAGAACATTAATGCTGTCTTAAGTGCAACTATGCAAATAAAAAGAAAGCAAGGCCACAGATGCTGAAAAGCTTCTTTCTCAGTGAGAGAAAGTTGGTTTATGCCATTTTAAGAGTAAAGCTGAAGTGCATGAAAAATGTTAATTTCTCATGAAATGTAATGTTATTTGCAATGCAGAAGACAGATTTTCATGTGTTAGAGTTTTTTTGCAGAGCAAGTCATGTTATAGCTTCAATGCACATAAATCACTGGTTTAGAGCTTGTAAGAACACTAGTGCTGTGTTTAGTGCAACTAAGCAAATAAAGAGAGAAAGCAAGGCCACACAGATGCTGAAAAGATTCTTTCTCAGTGAGAGAAAGTTGGTTTATGCAATTTTAAGAGTAAAGCTGAAGTGCATGAAAAATGTTAATTTCTCATTAAATGAAATGTCATTTGCAATGCAGAAGACAGATTTTCATGTTTTAGAGTTTTTTTGCAGAGCAAGTCGTGTTATAGCTTCAATGCACATAAATCACTGGTTTAGAGCTTGTAAGAACACTAGTGCTGTGTTTAGTGCAACTGAGCAAATAAAGAGAAAGCAAGGCCACACAGATGCTGAAAAGATTCTTTCTCAGTGAGAGAAAGTTGGTTTATGCAATTTTAAGAGTAAAGCTGAAGTACATGAAAAATGTTAATTTTTCATGAAATTAAATGTTATTTGCAATGCAGAAGACAGATTTTTATGTGTTAGAGTTTTTTTTGCAGAGGAAGTCATGTTATAGCTTCAATGCACATAATCACTGGTTTAGAGCTTCTAAGTACACTAGTGCTCTGTTTAGTGCAACTGAGCAAATAAAGAGAAAGCAAGGCCACAAATGCTGAAAAGCTTCTTTCTCAGTGAGAGAAAGTTGGTTTATGCCATTTTAAGAGTAAAGCTGAAGTGCATGAAAAATGTTAATTTCTCATGAAATGTAATGTTATTTGCAATGCAGAAGACAGATTTTCATGTGTTAGAGTTTTTTTGCAGAGCAAGTCATCTTATGGCTTCAATGCACATAAATCACTGGTTTAGAGCTTGTAAGAACACTAGTGCTGTGTTTAGTGCAACTAAGCAAATAAAGAGAAAGCAAGGCCACACAGATGCTGAAAAGCTTCTTTCTCAGTGAGAGAAAGTTGGTTTATGCAATTTTAAGAGTAAAGCTGAAGTACATGAAAAATTATAATTTCTCATTAAATGAAATGTCATTTGCAATGCAGGAGACAGATTTTCATGTGTTAGAGTATTTTTGCAGAGCAAGTCATGTTATAGCTTCAATGCACATGTTAAAGTCATGTTCAAAGTCATGTAAGAACTTCATTAGTTTTAGATCTTTTTAAGAACATTAATGCTGTCTTAAGTGCAGCTATGCAAATAAAAAGAAAGCAAGGCCACACAGATGCTGAAAAGCTTCTTTCTCAGTGAGAGAAAGTTGGTTTATGCAATTTTAAGAGTAAAGCTGAAGTACATGAAAAATGTTAATTCCTCATGAAATTAAATGTTATTTGCAATGCAGAAGAAAGATTTTCATGTGTTAGAGTTTTTTTTGCAGAGGAAGTCATGTTATAGCTTCAATGCACATAATCACTGGTTTAGAGCTTCTAAGTACACTAGTCCTCTGTTTAGTGCAACTGAGCAAATAAAGAGAAAGCAAGGCCACAGATGCTGAAAAGCTTCTTTCTCAGTGAGAGAAAGTTGGTTTATGCAATTTTAAGAGTAAAGCTGAAGTACATGAAAAATTATAATTTCTCATTAAATGAAATGTCATTTGCAATGCAGGAGACAGATTTTCATGTGTTAGAGTATTTTTGCAGAGCAAGGCATGTTAGATCTTCAATGCACATGTTAAGGTCATGTTCAAAGTCATGTAAGAACTTCATTAGTTTTAGATCTTTTTAAGAACATTAATGCTGTCTTAAGTGCAGCTATGCAAATAAAAAGAAAGCAAGGCCACACAGATGCTGAAAAGCTTCTTTCTCAGTGAGAGAAAGTTGGTTTATGCAATTTTAAGAGTAAAGCTGAAGTACATGAAAAATGTTAATTTCTCATGAAATTAAATGTTATTTGCAATGCAGAAGACAGATTTTCATGTGTTAGAGTTTTTTTTGCAGAGGAAGTCATGTTATAGCTTCAATGCACATAATAACTGGTTTAGAGCTTGTAAGAACACTAGTGCTGTGTTTAGTGCAACTGAGCAAATAAAGAGAAAGCAAGGCCACAAATGCTGAAAAGCTTCTTTCTCAGTGAGAGAAAGTTAGTTTATGCAATTTTAAGAGTAAAGCTGAAGTACATGAAAAATTATAATTTCTCATTAAATGAAATGTCATTTGCAATGCAGGAGACAGATTTTCATGTGTTAGAGTATTTTTGCAGAGCAAGGCATGTTAGATCTTCAATGCACATGTTAAAGTCATGTTCAAAGTCATGTAAGAACTTCATTAGTTTTAGATCTTTTTAAGAACATTAATGCTGTCTTAAGTGCAGCTATGCAAATAAAAAGAAAGCAAGGCCACACAGATGCTGAAAAGCTTCTTTCTCAGTGAGAGAAAGTTGGTTTATGCCATTTTAAGAGTAAAGCTGAAGTACATGAAAAATGTTAATTCCTCATGAAATTAAATGTTATTTGCAATGCAGAAGACAGATTTTCATGTGTTAGAGTTTTTTTTGCAGAGGAAGTCATGTTATAGCTTCAATGCACATAATCACTGGTTTAGAGCTTCTAAGTACACTAGTCCTCTGTTTAGTGCAACTGAGCAAATAAAGAGAAAGCAAGGCCACAGATGCTGAAAAGCTTCTTTCTCAGTGAGAGAAAGTTGGTTTATGCAATTTTAAGAGTAAAGCTGAAGTACATGAAACATTATAATTTCTCATTAAATGAAATGTCATTTGCAATGCAGGAGACAGATTTTCATGTGTTAGAGTATTTTTGCAGAGCAAGGCATGTTAGATCTTCAATGCACATGTTAAAGTCATGTTCAAAGTCATGTAAGAACTTCATTAGTTTTAGACCTTTTTAAGAACATTAATGCTGTCTTAAGTGCAACTATGCAAATAAAAAGAAAGCAAGGCCACAGATGCTGAAAAGCTTCTTTCTCAGTGAGAGAAAGTTGGTTTATGCCATTTAAGGGTAAAGCTGAAGTGCATGAAAAATGTTAATTTCTCATGAAATTTAATGTTATTTGCAATGCAGAAGACAGATTTTCACGTGTTAGAGTTTTTTTGCAGAGCAAGTCATCTTATGGCTTCAATGCACATAAATCACTGGTTTAGAGCTTGTAAGAACACTAGTGCTGTGTTTAGTGCAACTAAGCAAATAAAGAGAAAGCAAGGCCACACAGATGCTGAAAAGCTTCTTTCTCAGTGAGAGAAAGTTGGTTTATGCAATTTTAAGAGTAAAGCTGAAGTACATGAAAAATTATAATTTCTCATTAAATGAAATGTCATTTGCAATGCAGGAGACAGATTTTCATGTGTTAGAGTATTTTTGCAGAGCAAGTCATGTTATAGCTTCAATGCACATGTTAAAGTCATGTTCAAAGTCATGTAAGAACTTCATTAGTTTTAGACCTTTTTAAGAACATTAATGCTGTCTTAAGTGCAACTATGCAAATAAAAAGAAAGCAAGGCCACAGATGCTGAAAAGCTTCTTTCTCAGTGAGAGAAAGTTGGTTTATGCCATTTTAAGAGTAAAGCTGAAGTGCATGAAAAATGTTAATTTCTCATGAAATGTAATGTTATTTGCAATGCAGAAGACAGATTTTCATGTGTTAGAGTTTTTTTGCAGAGCAAGTCATGTTATAGCTTCAATGCACATAAATCACTGGTTTAGAGCTTGTAAGAACACTAGTGCTGTGTTTAGTGCAACTAAGCAAATAAAGAGAGAAAGCAAGGCCACACAGATGCTGAAAAGATTCTTTCTCAGTGAGAGAAAGTTGGTTTATGCAATTTTAAGAGTAAAGCTGAAGTGCATGAAAAATGTTAATTTCTCATTAAATGAAATGTCATTTGCAATGCAGAAGACAGATTTTCATGTTTTAGAGTTTTTTTGCAGAGCAAGTCGTGTTATAGCTTCAATGCACATAAATCACTGGTTTAGAGCTTGTAAGAACACTAGTGCTGTGTTTAGTGCAACTGAGCAAATAAAGAGAAAGCAAGGCCACACAGATGCTGAAAAGATTCTTTCTCAGTGAGAGAAAGTTGGTTTATGCAATTTTAAGAGTAAAGCTGAAGTACATGAAAAATGTTAATTTTTCATGAAATTAAATGTTATTTGCAATGCAGAAGACAGATTTTTATGTGTTAGAGTTTTTTTTGCAGAGGAAGTCATGTTATAGCTTCAATGCACATAATCACTGGTTTAGAGCTTCTAAGTACACTAGTGCTCTGTTTAGTGCAACTGAGCAAATAAAGAGAAAGCAAGGCCACAAATGCTGAAAAGCTTCTTTCTCAGTGAGAGAAAGTTGGTTTATGCCATTTTAAGAGTAAAGCTGAAGTGCATGAAAAATGTTAATTTCTCATGAAATGTAATGTTATTTGCAATGCAGAAGACAGATTTTCATGTGTTAGAGTTTTTTTGCAGAGCAAGTCATCTTATGGCTTCAATGCACATAAATCACTGGTTTAGAGCTTGTAAGAACACTAGTGCTGTGTTTAGTGCAACTAAGCAAATAAAGAGAAAGCAAGGCCACACAGATGCTGAAAAGCTTCTTTCTCAGTGAGAGAAAGTTGGTTTATGCAATTTTAAGAGTAAAGCTGAAGTGCATGAAAAATGTTAATTTCTCATTAAATGAAATGTCATTTGCAATGCAGAAGACAGATTTTCATGTGTTAGAGTTTTTTTGCAGAGCAAGTCATGTTATAGCTTCAATGCACATAAATCACTGGTTTAGAGCTTGTAAGAACACTAGTGCTGTGTTTAGTGCAACTAAGCAAATAAAGAGAGAAAGCAAGGCCACACAGATGCTGAAAAGCTTCTTTCTCAGTGAGAGAAAGTTGGTTTATGCAATTTTAAGAGTAAAGCTGAAGTACATGAAAAATGTTAATTTCTCATTAAATGAAATGTCATTTGCAATGCAGAAGACAGATTTTCATGTGTTAGAGTTTTTTTGCAGAGCAAGTCGTGTTATAGCTTCAATGCACATAAATCACTGGTTTAGAGCTTGTAAGAACACTAGTGCTGTGTTTAGTGCAACTGAGCAAATAAAGAGAAAGCAAGGCCACAAATGCTGAAAAGCTTCTTTCTCAGTGAGAGAAAGTTGGTTTATGCAATTTTAAGAGTAAAGCTGAAGTACATGAAAAATGTTAATTTCTCATGAAATTAAATGTTATTTGCAATGCAGAAGACAGATTTTCATGTGTTAGAGTTTTTTTTGCAGAGGAAGTCATGTTATAGCTTCAATGCACATAATCACTGGTTTAGAGCTTCTAAGTACACTAGTGCTCTGTTTAGTGCAACTGAGCAAATAAAGAGAAAGCAAGGCCACAAATGCTGAAAAGCTTCTTTCTCAGTGAGAGAACGTTGGTTTATGCAATTTTAAGAGTAAAGCTGAAGTACATGAAAAATTAGAATTTCTCATTAAATGAAATGTCATTTGCAATGCAGGAGACAGATTTTCATGTGTTAGAGTATTTTTGCAGAGCAAGGCATGTTAGATCTTCAATGCACATGTTAAGGTCATGTTCAAAGTCATGTAAGAACTTCATTAGTTTTAGATCTTTTTAAGAACATTAATGCTGTCTTAAGTGCAGCTATGCAAATAAAAAGAAAGCAAGGCCACACAGATGCTGAAAAGCTTCTTTCTCAGTGAGAGAAAGTTGGTTTATGCAATTTTAAGAGTAAAGCTGAAGTACATGAAAAATGTTAATTCCTTATGAAATTAAATGTTATTTGCAATGCAGAAGAAAGATTTTCATGTGTTAGAGTTTTTTTTGCAGAGGAAGTCATGTTATAGCTTCAATGCACATAATCACTGGTTTAGAGCTTCTAAGTACACTAGTCCTCTGTTTAGTGCAACTGAGCAAATAAAGAGAAAGCAAGGCCACAGATGCTGAAAAGCTTCTTTCTCAGTGAGAGAAAGTTGGTTTATGCAATTTTAAGAGTAAAGCTGAAGTACATGAAACATTATAATTTCTCATTAAATGAAATGTCATTTGCAATGCAGGAGACAGATTTTCATGTGTTAGAGTATTTTTGCAGAGCAAGGCATGTTAGATCTTCAATGCACATGTTAAAGTCATGTTCAAAGTCATGTAAGAACTTCATTAGTTTTAGACCTTTTTAAGAACATTAATGCTGTCTTAAGTGCAACTATGCAAATAAAAAGAAAGCAAGGCCACAGATGCTGAAAAGCTTCTTTCTCAGTGAGAGAAAGTTGGTTTATGCCATTTAAGGGTAAAGCTGAAGTGCATGAAAAATGTTAATTTCTCATGAAATTTAATGTTATTTGCAATGCAGAAGACAGATTTTCACGTGTTAGAGTTTTTTTGCAGAGCAAGTCATCTTATGGCTTCAATGCACATAAATCACTGGTTTAGAGCTTGTAAGAACACTAGTGCTGTGTTTAGTGCAACTAAGCAAATAAAGAGAAAGCAAGGCCACACAGATGCTGAAAAGCTTCTTTCTCAGTGAGAGAAAGTTGGTTTATGCAATTTTAAGAGTAAAGCTGAAGTACATGAAAAATTATAATTTCTCATTAAATGAAATGTCATTTGCAATGCAGGAGACAGATTTTCATGTGTTAGAGTATTTTTGCAGAGCAAGTCATGTTATAGCTTCAATGCACATGTTAAAGTCATGTTCAAAGTCATGTAAGAACTTCATTAGTTTTAGACCTTTTTAAGAACATTAATGCTGTCTTAAGTGCAACTATGCAAATAAAAAGAAAGCAAGGCCACAGATGCTGAAAAGCTTCTTTCTCAGTGAGAGAAAGTTGGTTTATGCCATTTTAAGAGTAAAGCTGAAGTGCATGAAAAATGTTAATTTCTCATGAAATGTAATGTTATTTGCAATGCAGAAGACAGATTTTCATGTGTTAGAGTTTTTTTGCAGAGCAAGTCATGTTATAGCTTCAATGCACATAAATCACTGGTTTAGAGCTTGTAAGAACACTAGTGCTGTGTTTAGTGCAACTAAGCAAATAAAGAGAGAAAGCAAGGCCACACAGATGCTGAAAAGATTCTTTCTCAGTGAGAGAAAGTTGGTTTATGCAATTTTAAGAGTAAAGCTGAAGTGCATGAAAAATGTTAATTTCTCATTAAATGAAATGTCATTTGCAATGCAGAAGACAGATTTTCATGTTTTAGAGTTTTTTTGCAGAGCAAGTCGTGTTATAGCTTCAATGCACATAAATCACTGGTTTAGAGCTTGTAAGAACACTAGTGCTGTGTTTAGTGCAACTGAGCAAATAAAGAGAAAGCAAGGCCACACAGATGCTGAAAAGATTCTTTCTCAGTGAGAGAAAGTTGGTTTATGCAATTTTAAGAGTAAAGCTGAAGTACATGAAAAATGTTAATTTTTCATGAAATTAAATGTTATTTGCAATGCAGAAGACAGATTTTTATGTGTTAGAGTTTTTTTTGCAGAGGAAGTCATGTTATAGCTTCAATGCACATAATCACTGGTTTAGAGCTTCTAAGTACACTAGTGCTCTGTTTAGTGCAACTGAGCAAATAAAGAGAAAGCAAGGCCACAAATGCTGAAAAGCTTCTTTCTCAGTGAGAGAAAGTTGGTTTATGCAATTTTAATAGTAAAGCTGAAGTACATGAAAAATTATAATTTCTCATTAAATGAAATGTCATTTGCAATGCAGGAGACAGATTTTCATGTGTTAGAGTATTTTTGCAGAGCAAGTCATGTTATAGCTTCAATGCACATGTTAAAGTCATGTTCAAAGTCATGTAAGAACTTCATTAGTTTTAGATCTTTTTAAGAACATTAATGCTGTCTTAAGTGCAGCTATGCAAATAAAAAGAAAGCAAGGCCACACAGATGCTGAAAAGCTTCTTTCTCAGTGAGAGAAAGTTGGTTTATGCAATTTTAAGAGTAAAGCTGAAGTACATGAAAAATGTTAATTCCTCATGAAATTAAATGTTATTTGCAATGCAGAAGAAAGATTTTCATGTGTTAGAGTTTTTTTTGCAGAGGAAGTCATGTTATAGCTTCAATGCACATAATCACTGGTTTAGAGCTTCTAAGTACACTAGTCCTCTGTTTAGTGCAACTGAGCAAATAAAGAGAAAGCAAGGCCACAGATGCTGAAAAGCTTCTTTCTCAGTGAGAGAAAGTTGGTTTATGCAATTTTAAGAGTAAAGCTGAAGTACATGAAAAATTATAATTTCTCATTAAATGAAATGTCATTTGCAATGCAGGAGACAGATTTTCATGTGTTAGAGTATTTTTGCAGAGCAAGGCATGTTAGATCTTCAATGCACATGTTAAGGTCATGTTCAAAGTCATGTAAGAACTTCATTAGTTTTAGATCTTTTTAAGAACATTAATGCTGTCTTAAGTGCAGCTATGCAAATAAAAAGAAAGCAAGGCCACACAGATGCTGAAAAGCTTCTTTCTCAGTGAGAGAAAGTTGGTTTATGCAATTTTAAGAGTAAAGCTGAAGTACATGAAAAATGTTAATTTCTCATGAAATTAAATGTTATTTGCAATGCAGAAGACAGATTTTCATGTGTTAGAGTTTTTTTTGCAGAGGAAGTCATGTTATAGCTTCAATGCACATAATAACTGGTTTAGAGCTTGTAAGAACACTAGTGCTGTGTTTAGTGCAACTGAGCAAATAAAGAGAAAGCAAGGCCACAAATGCTGAAAAGCTTCTTTCTCAGTGAGAGAAAGTTAGTTTATGCAATTTTAAGAGTAAAGCTGAAGTACATGAAAAATTATAATTTCTCATTAAATGAAATGTCATTTGCAATGCAGGAGACAGATTTTCATGTGTTAGAGTATTTTTGCAGAGCAAGGCATGTTAGATCTTCAATGCACATGTTAAAGTCATGTTCAAAGTCATGTAAGAACTTCATTAGTTTTAGATCTTTTTAAGAACATTAATGCTGTCTTAAGTGCAGCTATGCAAATAAAAAGAAAGCAAGGCCACACAGATGCTGAAAAGCTTCTTTCTCAGTGAGAGAAAGTTGGTTTATGCCATTTTAAGAGTAAAGCTGAAGTACATGAAAAATGTTAATTCCTCATGAAATTAAATGTTATTTGCAATGCAGAAGACAGATTTTCATGTGTTAGAGTTTTTTTTGCAGAGGAAGTCATGTTATAGCTTCAATGCACATAATCACTGGTTTAGAGCTTCTAAGTACACTAGTCCTCTGTTTAGTGCAACTGAGCAAATAAAGAGAAAGCAAGGCCACAGATGCTGAAAAGCTTCTTTCTCAGTGAGAGAAAGTTGGTTTATGCAATTTTAAGAGTAAAGCTGAAGTACATGAAACATTATAATTTCTCATTAAATGAAATGTCATTTGCAATGCAGGAGACAGATTTTCATGTGTTAGAGTATTTTTGCAGAGCAAGGCATGTTAGATCTTCAATGCACATGTTAAAGTCATGTTCAAAGTCATGTAAGAACTTCATTAGTTTTAGACCTTTTTAAGAACATTAATGCTGTCTTAAGTGCAACTATGCAAATAAAAAGAAAGCAAGGCCACAGATGCTGAAAAGCTTCTTTCTCAGTGAGAGAAAGTTGGTTTATGCCATTTAAGGGTAAAGCTGAAGTGCATGAAAAATGTTAATTTCTCATGAAATTTAATGTTATTTGCAATGCAGAAGACAGATTTTCACGTGTTAGAGTTTTTTTGCAGAGCAAGTCATCTTATGGCTTCAATGCACATAAATCACTGGTTTAGAGCTTGTAAGAACACTAGTGCTGTGTTTAGTGCAACTAAGCAAATAAAGAGAAAGCAAGGCCACACAGATGCTGAAAAGCTTCTTTCTCAGTGAGAGAAAGTTGGTTTATGCAATTTTAAGAGTAAAGCTGAAGTACATGAAAAATTATAATTTCTCATTAAATGAAATGTCATTTGCAATGCAGGAGACAGATTTTCATGTGTTAGAGTATTTTTGCAGAGCAAGTCATGTTATAGCTTCAATGCACATGTTAAAGTCATGTTCAAAGTCATGTAAGAACTTCATTAGTTTTAGACCTTTTTAAGAACATTAATGCTGTCTTAAGTGCAACTATGCAAATAAAAAGAAAGCAAGGCCACAGATGCTGAAAAGCTTCTTTCTCAGTGAGAGAAAGTTGGTTTATGCCATTTTAAGAGTAAAGCTGAAGTGCATGAAAAATGTTAATTTCTCATGAAATGTAATGTTATTTGCAATGCAGAAGACAGATTTTCATGTGTTAGAGTTTTTTTGCAGAGCAAGTCATGTTATAGCTTCAATGCACATAAATCACTGGTTTAGAGCTTGTAAGAACACTAGTGCTGTGTTTAGTGCAACTAAGCAAATAAAGAGAGAAAGCAAGGCCACACAGATGCTGAAAAGATTCTTTCTCAGTGAGAGAAAGTTGGTTTATGCAATTTTAAGAGTAAAGCTGAAGTGCATGAAAAATGTTAATTTCTCATTAAATGAAATGTCATTTGCAATGCAGAAGACAGATTTTCATGTTTTAGAGTTTTTTTGCAGAGCAAGTCGTGTTATAGCTTCAATGCACATAAATCACTGGTTTAGAGCTTGTAAGAACACTAGTGCTGTGTTTAGTGCAACTGAGCAAATAAAGAGAAAGCAAGGCCACACAGATGCTGAAAAGATTCTTTCTCAGTGAGAGAAAGTTGGTTTATGCAATTTTAAGAGTAAAGCTGAAGTGCATGAAAAATGTTAATTTTTCATGAAATTAAATGTTATTTGCAATGCAGAAGACAGATTTTTATGTGTTAGAGTTTTTTTTGCAGAGGAAGTCATGTTATAGCTTCAATGCACATAATCACTGGTTTAGAGCTTCTAAGTACACTAGTGCTCTGTTTAGTGCAACTGAGCAAATAAAGAGAAAGCAAGGCCACAAATGCTGAAAAGCTTCTTTCTCAGTGAGAGAAAGTTGGTTTATGCCATTTTAAGAGTAAAGCTGAAGTGCATGAAAAATGTTAATTTCTCATGAAATGTAATGTTATTTGCAATGCAGAAGACAGATTTTCATGTGTTAGAGTTTTTTTGCAGAGCAAGTCATCTTATGGCTTCAATGCACATAAATCACTGGTTTAGAGCTTGTAAGAACACTAGTGCTGTGTTTAGTGCAACTAAGCAAATAAAGAGAAAGCAAGGCCACACAGATGCTGAAAAGCTTCTTTCTCAGTGAGAGAAAGTTGGTTTATGCAATTTTAAGAGTAAAGCTGAAGTGCATGAAAAATGTTAATTTCTCATTAAATGAAATGTCATTTGCAATGCAGAAGACAGATTTTCATGTGTTAGAGTTTTTTTGCAGAGCAAGTCATGTTATAGCTTCAATGCACATAAATCACTGGTTTAGAGCTTGTAAGAACACTAGTGCTGTGTTTAGTGCAACTAAGCAAATAAAGAGAGAAAGCAAGGCCACACAGATGCTGAAAAGCTTCTTTCTCAGTGAGAGAAAGTTGGTTTATGCAATTTTAAGAGTAAAGCTGAAGTACATGAAAAATGTTAATTTCTCATTAAATGAAATGTCATTTGCAATGCAGAAGACAGATTTTCATGTGTTAGAGTTTTTTTGCAGAGCAAGTCGTGTTATAGCTTCAATGCACATAAATCACTGGTTTAGAGCTTGTAAGAACACTAGTGCTGTGTTTAGTGCAACTGAGCAAATAAAGAGAAAGCAAGGCCACAAATGCTGAAAAGCTTCTTTCTCAGTGAGAGAAAGTTGGTTTATGCAATTTTAAGAGTAAAGCTGAAGTACATGAAAAATGTTAATTTCTCATGAAATTAAATGTTATTTGCAATGCAGAAGACAGATTTTCATGTGTTAGAGTTTTTTTTGCAGAGGAAGTCATGTTATAGCTTCAATGCACATAATCACTGGTTTAGAGCTTCTAAGTACACTAGTGCTCTGTTTAGTGCAACTGAGCAAATAAAGAGAAAGCAAGGCCACAAATGCTGAAAAGCTTCTTTCTCAGTGAGAGAACGTTGGTTTATGCAATTTTAAGAGTAAAGCTGAAGTACATGAAAAATTAGAATTTCTCATTAAATGAAATGTCATTTGCAATGCAGGAGACAGATTTTCATGTGTTAGAGTATTTTTGCAGAGCAAGGCATGTTAGATCTTCAATGCACATGTTAAGGTCATGTTCAAAGTCATGTAAGAACTTCATTAGTTTTAGATCTTTTTAAGAACATTAATGCTGTCTTAAGTGCAGCTATGCAAATAAAAAGAAAGCAAGGCCACACAGATGCTGAAAAGCTTCTTTCTCAGTGAGAGAAAGTTGGTTTATGCAATTTTAAGAGTAAAGCTGAAGTACATGAAAAATGTTAATTCCTCATGAAATTAAATGTTATTTGCAATGCAGAAGAAAGATTTTCATGTGTTAGAGTTTTTTTTGCAGAGGAAGTCATGTTATAGCTTCAATGCACATAATCACTGGTTTAGAGCTTCTAAGTACACTAGTCCTCTGTTTAGTGCAACTGAGCAAATAAAGAGAAAGCAAGGCCACAGATGCTGAAAAGCTTCTTTCTCAGTGAGAGAAAGTTGGTTTATGCAATTTTAAGAGTAAAGCTGAAGTACATGAAACATTATAATTTCTCATTAAATGAAATGTCATTTGCAATGCAGGAGACAGATTTTCATGTGTTAGAGTATTTTTGCAGAGCAAGGCATGTTAGATCTTCAATGCACATGTTAAAGTCATGTTCAAAGTCATGTAAGAACTTCATTAGTTTTAGACCTTTTTAAGAACATTAATGCTGTCTTAAGTGCAACTATGCAAATAAAAAGAAAGCAAGGCCACAGATGCTGAAAAGCTTCTTTCTCAGTGAGAGAAAGTTGGTTTATGCCATTTAAGGGTAAAGCTGAAGTGCATGAAAAATGTTAATTTCTCATGAAATTTAATGTTATTTGCAATGCAGAAGACAGATTTTCACGTGTTAGAGTTTTTTTGCAGAGCAAGTCATCTTATGGCTTCAATGCACATAAATCACTGGTTTAGAGCTTGTAAGAACACTAGTGCTGTGTTTAGTGCAACTAAGCAAATAAAGAGAAAGCAAGGCCACACAGATGCTGAAAAGCTTCTTTCTCAGTGAGAGAAAGTTGGTTTATGCAATTTTAAGAGTAAAGCTGAAGTACATGAAAAATTATAATTTCTCATTAAATGAAATGTCATTTGCAATGCAGGAGACAGATTTTCATGTGTTAGAGTATTTTTGCAGAGCAAGTCATGTTATAGCTTCAATGCACATGTTAAAGTCATGTTCAAAGTCATGTAAGAACTTCATTAGTTTTAGACCTTTTTAAGAACATTAATGCTGTCTTAAGTGCAACTATGCAAATAAAAAGAAAGCAAGGCCACAGATGCTGAAAAGCTTCTTTCTCAGTGAGAGAAAGTTGGTTTATGCCATTTTAAGAGTAAAGCTGAAGTGCATGAAAAATGTTAATTTCTCATGAAATGTAATGTTATTTGCAATGCAGAAGACAGATTTTCATGTGTTAGAGTTTTTTTGCAGAGCAAGTCATGTTATAGCTTCAATGCACATAAATCACTGGTTTAGAGCTTG
The DNA here is from genome assembly GCF_936440315.1 of Barbus barbus. NCBI lineage: Eukaryota > Metazoa > Chordata > Actinopteri > Cypriniformes > Cyprinidae > Barbus > Barbus barbus. The sequence goes on along the minus strand of NC_136726.1, from coordinate 2,236,261 downwards.
TAAGAACACTAGTGCTGTGTTTAGTGCAACTAAGCAAATAAAGAGAGAAAGCAAGGCCACACAGATGCTGAAAAGATTCTTTCTCAGTGAGAGAAAGTTGGTTTATGCAATTTTAAGAGTAAAGCTGAAGTGCATGAAAAATGTTAATTTCTCATTAAATGAAATGTCATTTGCAATGCAGAAGACAGATTTTCATGTTTTAGAGTTTTTTTGCAGAGCAAGTCGTGTTATAGCTTCAATGCACATAAATCACTGGTTTAGAGCTTGTAAGAACACTAGTGCTGTGTTTAGTGCAACTGAGCAAATAAAGAGAAAGCAAGGCCACACAGATGCTGAAAAGATTCTTTCTCAGTGAGAGAAAGTTGGTTTATGCAATTTTAAGAGTAAAGCTGAAGTACATGAAAAATGTTAATTTTTCATGAAATTAAATGTTATTTGCAATGCAGAAGACAGATTTTTATGTGTTAGAGTTTTTTTTGCAGAGGAAGTCATGTTATAGCTTCAATGCACATAATCACTGGTTTAGAGCTTCTAAGTACACTAGTGCTCTGTTTAGTGCAACTGAGCAAATAAAGAGAAAGCAAGGCCACAAATGCTGAAAAGCTTCTTTCTCAGTGAGAGAAAGTTGGTTTATGCCATTTTAAGAGTAAAGCTGAAGTGCATGAAAAATGTTAATTTCTCATGAAATGTAATGTTATTTGCAATGCAGAAGACAGATTTTCATGTGTTAGAGTTTTTTTGCAGAGCAAGTCATCTTATGGCTTCAATGCACATAAATCACTGGTTTAGAGCTTGTAAGAACACTAGTGCTGTGTTTAGTGCAACTAAGCAAATAAAGAGAAAGCAAGGCCACACAGATGCTGAAAAGCTTCTTTCTCAGTGAGAGAAAGTTGGTTTATGCAATTTTAAGAGTAAAGCTGAAGTGCATGAAAAATGTTAATTTCTCATTAAATGAAATGTCATTTGCAATGCAGAAGACAGATTTTCATGTGTTAGAGTTTTTTTGCAGAGCAAGTCATGTTATAGCTTCAATGCACATAAATCACTGGTTTAGAGCTTGTAAGAACACTAGTGCTGTGTTTAGTGCAACTAAGCAAATAAAGAGAGAAAGCAAGGCCACACAGATGCTGAAAAGCTTCTTTCTCAGTGAGAGAAAGTTGGTTTATGCAATTTTAAGAGTAAAGCTGAAGTACATGAAAAATGTTAATTTCTCATTAAATGAAATGTCATTTGCAATGCAGAAGACAGATTTTCATGTGTTAGAGTTTTTTTGCAGAGCAAGTCGTGTTATAGCTTCAATGCACATAAATCACTGGTTTAGAGCTTGTAAGAACACTAGTGCTGTGTTTAGTGCAACTGAGCAAATAAAGAGAAAGCAAGGCCACAAATGCTGAAAAGCTTCTTTCTCAGTGAGAGAAAGTTGGTTTATGCAATTTTAAGAGTAAAGCTGAAGTACATGAAAAATGTTAATTTCTCATGAAATTAAATGTTATTTGCAATGCAGAAGACAGATTTTCATGTGTTAGAGTTTTTTTTGCAGAGGAAGTCATGTTATAGCTTCAATGCACATAATCACTGGTTTAGAGCTTCTAAGTACACTAGTGCTCTGTTTAGTGCAACTGAGCAAATAAAGAGAAAGCAAGGCCACAAATGCTGAAAAGCTTCTTTCTCAGTGAGAGAACTTTGGTTTATGCAATTTTAAGAGTAAAGCTGAAGTACATGAAAAATTAGAATTTCTCATTAAATGAAATGTCATTTGCAATGCAGGAGACAGATTTTCATGTGTTAGAGTATTTTTGCAGAGCAAGGCATGTTAGATCTTCAATGCACATGTTAAGGTCATGTTCAAAGTCATGTAAGAACTTCATTAGTTTTAGATCTTTTTAAGAACATTAATGCTGTCTTAAGTGCAGCTATGCAAATAAAAAGAAAGCAAGGCCACACAGATGCTGAAAAGCTTCTTTCTCAGTGAGAGAAAGTTGGTTTATGCAATTTTAAGAGTAAAGCTGAAGTACATGAAAAATGTTAATTCCTTATGAAATTAAATGTTATTTGCAATGCAGAAGAAAGATTTTCATGTGTTAGAGTTTTTTTTGCAGAGGAAGTCATGTTATAGCTTCAATGCACATAATCACTGGTTTAGAGCTTCTAAGTACACTAGTCCTCTGTTTAGTGCAACTGAGCAAATAAAGAGAAAGCAAGGCCACAGATGCTGAAAAGCTTCTTTCTCAGTGAGAGAAAGTTGGTTTATGCAATTTTAAGAGTAAAGCTGAAGTACATGAAACATTATAATTTCTCATTAAATGAAATGTCATTTGCAATGCAGGAGACAGATTTTCATGTGTTAGAGTATTTTTGCAGAGCAAGGCATGTTAGATCTTCAATGCACATGTTAAAGTCATGTTCAAAGTCATGTAAGAACTTCATTAGTTTTAGACCTTTTTAAGAACATTAATGCTGTCTTAAGTGCAACTATGCAAATAAAAAGAAAGCAAGGCCACAGATGCTGAAAAGCTTCTTTCTCAGTGAGAGAAAGTTGGTTTATGCCATTTAAGGGTAAAGCTGAAGTGCATGAAAAATGTTAATTTCTCATGAAATTTAATGTTATTTGCAATGCAGAAGACAGATTTTCACGTGTTAGAGTTTTTTTGCAGAGCAAGTCATCTTATGGCTTCAATGCACATAAATCACTGGTTTAGAGCTTGTAAGAACACTAGTGCTGTGTTTAGTGCAACTAAGCAAATAAAGAGAAAGCAAGGCCACACAGATGCTGAAAAGCTTCTTTCTCAGTGAGAGAAAGTTGGTTTATGCAATTTTAAGAGTAAAGCTGAAGTACATGAAAAATTATAATTTCTCATTAAATGAAATGTCATTTGCAATGCAGGAGACAGATTTTCATGTGTTAGAGTATTTTTGCAGAGCAAGTCATGTTATAGCTTCAATGCACATGTTAAAGTCATGTTCAAAGTCATGTAAGAACTTCATTAGTTTTAGACCTTTTTAAGAACATTAATGCTGTCTTAAGTGCAACTATGCAAATAAAAAGAAAGCAAGGCCACAGATGCTGAAAAGCTTCTTTCTCAGTGAGAGAAAGTTGGTTTATGCCATTTTAAGAGTAAAGCTGAAGTGCATGAAAAATGTTAATTTCTCATGAAATGTAATGTTATTTGCAATGCAGAAGACAGATTTTCATGTGTTAGAGTTTTTTTGCAGAGCAAGTCATGTTATAGCTTCAATGCACATAAATCACTGGTTTAGAGCTTGTAAGAACACTAGTGCTGTGTTTAGTGCAACTAAGCAAATAAAGAGAGAAAGCAAGGCCACACAGATGCTGAAAAGATTCTTTCTCAGTGAGAGAAAGTTGGTTTATGCAATTTTAAGAGTAAAGCTGAAGTGCATGAAAAATGTTAATTTCTCATTAAATGAAATGTCATTTGCAATGCAGAAGACAGATTTTCATGTTTTAGAGTTTTTTTGCAGAGCAAGTCGTGTTATAGCTTCAATGCACATAAATCACTGGTTTAGAGCTTGTAAGAACACTAGTGCTGTGTTTAGTGCAACTGAGCAAATAAAGAGAAAGCAAGGCCACACAGATGCTGAAAAGATTCTTTCTCAGTGAGAGAAAGTTGGTTTATGCAATTTTAAGAGTAAAGCTGAAGTACATGAAAAATGTTAATTTTTCATGAAATTAAATGTTATTTGCAATGCAGAAGACAGATTTTTATGTGTTAGAGTTTTTTTTGCAGAGGAAGTCATGTTATAGCTTCAATGCACATAATCACTGGTTTAGAGCTTCTAAGTACACTAGTGCTCTGTTTAGTGCAACTGAGCAAATAAAGAGAAAGCAAGGCCACAAATGCTGAAAAGCTTCTTTCTCAGTGAGAGAAAGTTGGTTTATGCCATTTTAAGAGTAAAGCTGAAGTGCATGAAAAATGTTAATTTCTCATGAAATGTAATGTTATTTGCAATGCAGAAGACAGATTTTCATGTGTTAGAGTTTTTTTGCAGAGCAAGTCATCTTATGGCTTCAATGCACATAAATCACTGGTTTAGAGCTTGTAAGAACACTAGTGCTGTGTTTAGTGCAACTAAGCAAATAAAGAGAAAGCAAGGCCACACAGATGCTGAAAAGCTTCTTTCTCAGTGAGAGAAAGTTGGTTTATGCAATTTTAAGAGTAAAGCTGAAGTACATGAAAAATTATAATTTCTCATTAAATGAAATGTCATTTGCAATGCAGGAGACAGATTTTCATGTGTTAGAGTATTTTTGCAGAGCAAGTCATGTTATAGCTTCAATGCACATGTTAAAGTCATGTTCAAAGTCATGTAAGAACTTCATTAGTTTTAGATCTTTTTAAGAACATTAATGCTGTCTTAAGTGCAGCTATGCAAATAAAAAGAAAGCAAGGCCACACAGATGCTGAAAAGCTTCTTTCTCAGTGAGAGAAAGTTGGTTTATGCAATTTTAAGAGTAAAGCTGAAGTACATGAAAAATGTTAATTCCTCATGAAATTAAATGTTATTTGCAATGCAGAAGAAAGATTTTCATGTGTTAGAGTTTTTTTTGCAGAGGAAGTCATGTTATAGCTTCAATGCACATAATCACTGGTTTAGAGCTTCTAAGTACACTAGTCCTCTGTTTAGTGCAACTGAGCAAATAAAGAGAAAGCAAGGCCACAGATGCTGAAAAGCTTCTTTCTCAGTGAGAGAAAGTTGGTTTATGCAATTTTAAGAGTAAAGCTGAAGTACATGAAAAATTATAATTTCTCATTAAATGAAATGTCATTTGCAATGCAGGAGACAGATTTTCATGTGTTAGAGTATTTTTGCAGAGCAAGGCATGTTAGATCTTCAATGCACATGTTAAGGTCATGTTCAAAGTCATGTAAGAACTTCATTAGTTTTAGATCTTTTTAAGAACATTAATGCTGTCTTAAGTGCAGCTATGCAAATAAAAAGAAAGCAAGGCCACACAGATGCTGAAAAGCTTCTTTCTCAGTGAGAGAAAGTTGGTTTATGCAATTTTAAGAGTAAAGCTGAAGTACATGAAAAATGTTAATTTCTCATGAAATTAAATGTTATTTGCAATGCAGAAGACAGATTTTCATGTGTTAGAGTTTTTTTTGCAGAGGAAGTCATGTTATAGCTTCAATGCACATAATAACTGGTTTAGAGCTTGTAAGAACACTAGTGCTGTGTTTAGTGCAACTGAGCAAATAAAGAGAAAGCAAGGCCACAAATGCTGAAAAGCTTCTTTCTCAGTGAGAGAAAGTTAGTTTATGCAATTTTAAGAGTAAAGCTGAAGTACATGAAAAATTATAATTTCTCATTAAATGAAATGTCATTTGCAATGCAGGAGACAGATTTTCATGTGTTAGAGTATTTTTGCAGAGCAAGGCATGTTAGATCTTCAATGCACATGTTAAAGTCATGTTCAAAGTCATGTAAGAACTTCATTAGTTTTAGATCTTTTTAAGAACATTAATGCTGTCTTAAGTGCAGCTATGCAAATAAAAAGAAAGCAAGGCCACACAGATGCTGAAAAGCTTCTTTCTCAGTGAGAGAAAGTTGGTTTATGCCATTTTAAGAGTAAAGCTGAAGTACATGAAAAATGTTAATTCCTCATGAAATTAAATGTTATTTGCAATGCAGAAGACAGATTTTCATGTGTTAGAGTTTTTTTTGCAGAGGAAGTCATGTTATAGCTTCAATGCACATAATCACTGGTTTAGAGCTTCTAAGTACACTAGTCCTCTGTTTAGTGCAACTGAGCAAATAAAGAGAAAGCAAGGCCACAGATGCTGAAAAGCTTCTTTCTCAGTGAGAGAAAGTTGGTTTATGCAATTTTAAGAGTAAAGCTGAAGTACATGAAACATTATAATTTCTCATTAAATGAAATGTCATTTGCAATGCAGGAGACAGATTTTCATGTGTTAGAGTATTTTTGCAGAGCAAGGCATGTTAGATCTTCAATGCACATGTTAAAGTCATGTTCAAAGTCATGTAAGAACTTCATTAGTTTTAGACCTTTTTAAGAACATTAATGCTGTCTTAAGTGCAACTATGCAAATAAAAAGAAAGCAAGGCCACAGATGCTGAAAAGCTTCTTTCTCAGTGAGAGAAAGTTGGTTTATGCCATTTAAGGGTAAAGCTGAAGTGCATGAAAAATGTTAATTTCTCATGAAATTTAATGTTATTTGCAATGCAGAAGACAGATTTTCACGTGTTAGAGTTTTTTTGCAGAGCAAGTCATCTTATGGCTTCAATGCACATAAATCACTGGTTTAGAGCTTGTAAGAACACTAGTGCTGTGTTTAGTGCAACTAAGCAAATAAAGAGAAAGCAAGGCCACACAGATGCTGAAAAGCTTCTTTCTCAGTGAGAGAAAGTTGGTTTATGCAATTTTAAGAGTAAAGCTGAAGTACATGAAAAATTATAATTTCTCATTAAATGAAATGTCATTTGCAATGCAGGAGACAGATTTTCATGTGTTAGAGTATTTTTGCAGAGCAAGTCATGTTATAGCTTCAATGCACATGTTAAAGTCATGTTCAAAGTCATGTAAGAACTTCATTAGTTTTAGACCTTTTTAAGAACATTAATGCTGTCTTAAGTGCAACTATGCAAATAAAAAGAAAGCAAGGCCACAGATGCTGAAAAGCTTCTTTCTCAGTGAGAGAAAGTTGGTTTATGCCATTTTAAGAGTAAAGCTGAAGTGCATGAAAAATGTTAATTTCTCATGAAATGTAATGTTATTTGCAATGCAGAAGACAGATTTTCATGTGTTAGAGTTTTTTTGCAGAGCAAGTCATGTTATAGCTTCAATGCACATAAATCACTGGTTTAGAGCTTGTAAGAACACTAGTGCTGTGTTTAGTGCAACTAAGCAAATAAAGAGAGAAAGCAAGGCCACACAGATGCTGAAAAGATTCTTTCTCAGTGAGAGAAAGTTGGTTTATGCAATTTTAAGAGTAAAGCTGAAGTGCATGAAAAATGTTAATTTCTCATTAAATGAAATGTCATTTGCAATGCAGAAGACAGATTTTCATGTTTTAGAGTTTTTTTGCAGAGCAAGTCGTGTTATAGCTTCAATGCACATAAATCACTGGTTTAGAGCTTGTAAGAACACTAGTGCTGTGTTTAGTGCAACTGAGCAAATAAAGAGAAAGCAAGGCCACACAGATGCTGAAAAGATTCTTTCTCAGTGAGAGAAAGTTGGTTTATGCAATTTTAAGAGTAAAGCTGAAGTACATGAAAAATGTTAATTTTTCATGAAATTAAATGTTATTTGCAATGCAGAAGACAGATTTTTATGTGTTAGAGTTTTTTTTGCAGAGGAAGTCATGTTATAGCTTCAATGCACATAATCACTGGTTTAGAGCTTCTAAGTACACTAGTGCTCTGTTTAGTGCAACTGAGCAAATAAAGAGAAAGCAAGGCCACAAATGCTGAAAAGCTTCTTTCTCAGTGAGAGAAAGTTGGTTTATGCCATTTTAAGAGTAAAGCTGAAGTGCATGAAAAATGTTAATTTCTCATGAAATGTAATGTTATTTGCAATGCAGAAGACAGATTTTCATGTGTTAGAGTTTTTTTGCAGAGCAAGTCATCTTATGGCTTCAATGCACATAAATCACTGGTTTAGAGCTTGTAAGAACACTAGTGCTGTGTTTAGTGCAACTAAGCAAATAAAGAGAAAGCAAGGCCACACAGATGCTGAAAAGCTTCTTTCTCAGTGAGAGAAAGTTGGTTTATGCAATTTTAAGAGTAAAGCTGAAGTGCATGAAAAATGTTAATTTCTCATTAAATGAAATGTCATTTGCAATGCAGAAGACAGATTTTCATGTGTTAGAGTTTTTTTGCAGAGCAAGTCATGTTATAGCTTCAATGCACATAAATCACTGGTTTAGAGCTTGTAAGAACACTAGTGCTGTGTTTAGTGCAACTAAGCAAATAAAGAGAGAAAGCAAGGCCACACAGATGCTGAAAAGCTTCTTTCTCAGTGAGAGAAAGTTGGTTTATGCAATTTTAAGAGTAAAGCTGAAGTACATGAAAAATGTTAATTTCTCATTAAATGAAATGTCATTTGCAATGCAGAAGACAGATTTTCATGTGTTAGAGTTTTTTTGCAGAGCAAGTCGTGTTATAGCTTCAATGCACATAAATCACTGGTTTAGAGCTTGTAAGAACACTAGTGCTGTGTTTAGTGCAACTGAGCAAATAAAGAGAAAGCAAGGCCACAAATGCTGAAAAGCTTCTTTCTCAGTGAGAGAAAGTTGGTTTATGCAATTTTAAGAGTAAAGCTGAAGTACATGAAAAATGTTAATTTCTCATGAAATTAAATGTTATTTGCAATGCAGAAGACAGATTTTCATGTGTTAGAGTTTTTTTTGCAGAGGAAGTCATGTTATAGCTTCAATGCACATAATCACTGGTTTAGAGCTTCTAAGTACACTAGTGCTCTGTTTAGTGCAACTGAGCAAATAAAGAGAAAGCAAGGCCACAAATGCTGAAAAGCTTCTTTCTCAGTGAGAGAACGTTGGTTTATGCAATTTTAAGAGTAAAGCTGAAGTACATGAAAAATTAGAATTTCTCATTAAATGAAATGTCATTTGCAATGCAGGAGACAGATTTTCATGTGTTAGAGTATTTTTGCAGAGCAAGGCATGTTAGATCTTCAATGCACATGTTAAGGTCATGTTCAAAGTCATGTAAGAACTTCATTAGTTTTAGATCTTTTTAAGAACATTAATGCTGTCTTAAGTGCAGCTATGCAAATAAAAAGAAAGCAAGGCCACACAGATGCTGAAAAGCTTCTTTCTCAGTGAGAGAAAGTTGGTTTATGCAATTTTAAGAGTAAAGCTGAAGTACATGAAAAATGTTAATTCCTTATGAAATTAAATGTTATTTGCAATGCAGAAGAAAGATTTTCATGTGTTAGAGTTTTTTTTGCAGAGGAAGTCATGTTATAGCTTCAATGCACATAATCACTGGTTTAGAGCTTCTAAGTACACTAGTCCTCTGTTTAGTGCAACTGAGCAAATAAAGAGAAAGCAAGGCCACAGATGCTGAAAAGCTTCTTTCTCAGTGAGAGAAAGTTGGTTTATGCAATTTTAAGAGTAAAGCTGAAGTACATGAAAAATTATAATTTCTCATTAAATGAAATGTCATTTGCAATGCAGGAGACAGATTTTCATGTGTTAGAGTATTTTTGCAGAGCAAGTCATGTTATAGCTTCAATGCACATGTTAAAGTCATGTTCAAAGTCATGTAAGAACTTCATTAGTTTTAGACCTTTTTAAGAACATTAATGCTGTCTTAAGTGCAACTATGCAAATAAAAAGAAAGCAAGGCCACAGATGCTGAAAAGCTTCTTTCTCAGTGAGAGAAAGTTGGTTTATGCCATTTTAAGAGTAAAGCTGAAGTGCATGAAAAATGTTAATTTCTCATGAAATGTAATGTTATTTGCAATGCAGAAGACAGATTTTCATGTGTTAGAGTTTTTTTGCAGAGCAAGTCATGTTATAGCTTCAATGCACATAAATCACTGGTTTAGAGCTTGTAAGAACACTAGTGCTGTGTTTAGTGCAACTAAGCAAATAAAGAGAGAAAGCAAGGCCACACAGATGCTGAAAAGATTCTTTCTCAGTGAGAGAAAGTTGGTTTATGCAATTTTAAGAGTAAAGCTGAAGTGCATGAAAAATGTTAATTTCTCATTAAATGAAATGTCATTTGCAATGCAGAAGACAGATTTTCATGTTTTAGAGTTTTTTTGCAGAGCAAGTCGTGTTATAGCTTCAATGCACATAAATCACTGGTTTAGAGCTTGTAAGAACACTAGTGCTGTGTTTAGTGCAACTGAGCAAATAAAGAGAAAGCAAGGCCACACAGATGCTGAAAAGATTCTTTCTCAGTGAGAGAAAGTTGGTTTATGCAATTTTAAGAGTAAAGCTGAAGTACATGAAAAATGTTAATTTTTCATGAAATTAAATGTTATTTGCAATGCAGAAGACAGATTTTTATGTGTTAGAGTTTTTTTTGCAGAGGAAGTCATGTTATAGCTTCAATGCACATAATCACTGGTTTAGAGCTTCTAAGTACACTAGTGCTCTGTTTAGTGCAACTGAGCAAATAAAGAGAAAGCAAGGCCACAAATGCTGAAAAGCTTCTTTCTCAGTGAGAGAAAGTTGGTTTATGCAATTTTAATAGTAAAGCTGAAGTACATGAAAAATTATAATTTCTCATTAAATGAAATGTCATTTGCAATGCAGGAGACAGATTTTCATGTGTTAGAGTATTTTTGCAGAGCAAGTCATGTTATAGCTTCAATGCACATGTTAAAGTCATGTTCAAAGTCATGTAAGAACTTCATTAGTTTTAGATCTTTTTAAGAACATTAATGCTGTCTTAAGTGCAGCTATGCAAATAAAAAGAAAGCAAGGCCACACAGATGCTGAAAAGCTTCTTTCTCAGTGAGAGAAAGTTGGTTTATGCAATTTTAAGAGTAAAGCTGAAGTACATGAAAAATGTTAATTCCTCATGAAATTAAATGTTATTTGCAATGCAGAAGAAAGATTTTCATGTGTTAGAGTTTTTTTTGCAGAGGAAGTCATGTTATAGCTTCAATGCACATAATCACTGGTTTAGAGCTTCTAAGTACACTAGTCCTCTGTTTAGTGCAACTGAGCAAATAAAGAGAAAGCAAGGCCACAGATGCTGAAAAGCTTCTTTCTCAGTGAGAGAAAGTTGGTTTATGCAATTTTAAGAGTAAAGCTGAAGTACATGAAAAATTATAATTTCTCATTAAATGAAATGTCATTTGCAATGCAGGAGACAGATTTTCATGTGTTAGAGTATTTTTGCAGAGCAAGGCATGTTAGATCTTCAATGCACATGTTAAGGTCATGTTCAAAGTCATGTAAGAACTTCATTAGTTTTAGATCTTTTTAAGAACATTAATGCTGTCTTAAGTGCAGCTATGCAAATAAAAAGAAAGCAAGGCCACACAGATGCTGAAAAGCTTCTTTCTCAGTGAGAGAAAGTTGGTTTATGCAATTTTAAGAGTAAAGCTGAAGTACATGAAAAATGTTAATTTCTCATGAAATTAAATGTTATTTGCAATGCAGAAGACAGATTTTCATGTGTTAGAGTTTTTTTTGCAGAGGAAGTCATGTTATAGCTTCAATGCACATAATAACTGGTTTAGAGCTTGTAAGAACACTAGTGCTGTGTTTAGTGCAACTGAGCAAATAAAGAGAAAGCAAGGCCACAAATGCTGAAAAGCTTCTTTCTCAGTGAGAGAAAGTTAGTTTATGCAATTTTAAGAGTAAAGCTGAAGTACATGAAAAATTATAATTTCTCATTAAATGAAATGTCATTTGCAATGCAGGAGACAGATTTTCATGTGTTAGAGTATTTTTGCAGAGCAAGGCATGTTAGATCTTCAATGCACATGTTAAAGTCATGTTCAAAGTCATGTAAGAACTTCATTAGTTTTAGATCTTTTTAAGAACATTAATGCTGTCTTAAGTGCAGCTATGCAAATAAAAAGAAAGCAAGGCCACACAGATGCTGAAAAGCTTCTTTCTCAGTGAGAGAAAGTTGGTTTATGCCATTTTAAGAGTAAAGCTGAAGTACATGAAAAATGTTAATTCCTCATGAAATTAAATGTTATTTGCAATGCAGAAGACAGATTTTCATGTGTTAGAGTTTTTTTTGCAGAGGAAGTCATGTTATAGCTTCAATGCACATAATCACTGGTTTAGAGCTTCTAAGTACACTAGTCCTCTGTTTAGTGCAACTGAGCAAATAAAGAGAAAGCAAGGCCACAGATGCTGAAAAGCTTCTTTCTCAGTGAGAGAAAGTTGGTTTATGCAATTTTAAGAGTAAAGCTGAAGTACATGAAACATTATAATTTCTCATTAAATGAAATGTCATTTGCAATGCAGGAGACAGATTTTCATGTGTTAGAGTATTTTTGCAGAGCAAGGCATGTTAGATCTTCAATGCACATGTTAAAGTCATGTTCAAAGTCATGTAAGAACTTCATTAGTTTTAGACCTTTTTAAGAACATTAATGCTGTCTTAAGTGCAACTATGCAAATAAAAAGAAAGCAAGGCCACAGATGCTGAAAAGCTTCTTTCTCAGTGAGAGAAAGTTGGTTTATGCCATTTAAGGGTAAAGCTGAAGTGCATGAAAAATGTTAATTTCTCATGAAATTTAATGTTATTTGCAATGCAGAAGACAGATTTTCACGTGTTAGAGTTTTTTTGCAGAGCAAGTCATCTTATGGCTTCAATGCACATAAATCACTGGTTTAGAGCTTGTAAGAACACTAGTGCTGTGTTTAGTGCAACTAAGCAAATAAAGAGAAAGCAAGGCCACACAGATGCTGAAAAGCTTCTTTCTCAGTGAGAGAAAGTTGGTTTATGCAATTTTAAGAGTAAAGCTGAAGTACATGAAAAATTATAATTTCTCATTAAATGAAATGTCATTTGCAATGCAGGAGACAGATTTTCATGTGTTAGAGTATTTTTGCAGAGCAAGTCATGTTATAGCTTCAATGCACATGTTAAAGTCATGTTCAAAGTCATGTAAGAACTTCATTAGTTTTAGACCTTTTTAAGAACATTAATGCTGTCTTAAGTGCAACTATGCAAATAAAAAGAAAGCAAGGCCACAGATGCTGAAAAGCTTCTTTCTCAGTGAGAGAAAGTTGGTTTATGCCATTTTAAGAGTAAAGCTGAAGTGCATGAAAAATGTTAATTTCTCATGAAATGTAATGTTATTTGCAATGCAGAAGACAGATTTTCATGTGTTAGAGTTTTTTTGCAGAGCAAGTCATGTTATAGCTTCAATGCACATAAATCACTGGTTTAGAGCTTGTAAGAACACTAGTGCTGTGTTTAGTGCAACTAAGCAAATAAAGAGAGAAAGCAAGGCCACACAGATGCTGAAAAGATTCTTTCTCAGTGAGAGAAAGTTGGTTTATGCAATTTTAAGAGTAAAGCTGAAGTGCATGAAAAATGTTAATTTCTCATTAAATGAAATGTCATTTGCAATGCAGAAGACAGATTTTCATGTTTTAGAGTTTTTTTGCAGAGCAAGTCGTGTTATAGCTTCAATGCACATAAATCACTGGTTTAGAGCTTGTAAGAACACTAGTGCTGTGTTTAGTGCAACTGAGCAAATAAAGAGAAAGCAAGGCCACACAGATGCTGAAAAGATTCTTTCTCAGTGAGAGAAAGTTGGTTTATGCAATTTTAAGAGTAAAGCTGAAGTGCATGAAAAATGTTAATTTTTCATGAAATTAAATGTTATTTGCAATGCAGAAGACAGATTTTTATGTGTTAGAGTTTTTTTTGCAGAGGAAGTCATGTTATAGCTTCAATGCACATAATCACTGGTTTAGAGCTTCTAAGTACACTAGTGCTCTGTTTAGTGCAACTGAGCAAATAAAGAGAAAGCAAGGCCACAAATGCTGAAAAGCTTCTTTCTCAGTGAGAGAAAGTTGGTTTATGCCATTTTAAGAGTAAAGCTGAAGTGCATGAAAAATGTTAATTTCTCATGAAATGTAATGTTATTTGCAATGCAGAAGACAGATTTTCATGTGTTAGAGTTTTTTTGCAGAGCAAGTCATCTTATGGCTTCAATGCACATAAATCACTGGTTTAGAGCTTGTAAGAACACTAGTGCTGTGTTTAGTGCAACTAAGCAAATAAAGAGAAAGCAAGGCCACACAGATGCTGAAAAGCTTCTTTCTCAGTGAGAGAAAGTTGGTTTATGCAATTTTAAGAGTAAAGCTGAAGTGCATGAAAAATGTTAATTTCTCATTAAATGAAATGTCATTTGCAATGCAGAAGACAGATTTTCATGTGTTAGAGTTTTTTTGCAGAGCAAGTCATGTTATAGCTTCAATGCACATAAATCACTGGTTTAGAGCTTGTAAGAACACTAGTGCTGTGTTTAGTGCAACTAAGCAAATAAAGAGAGAAAGCAAGGCCACACAGATGCTGAAAAGCTTCTTTCTCAGTGAGAGAAAGTTGGTTTATGCAATTTTAAGAGTAAAGCTGAAGTACATGAAAAATGTTAATTTCTCATTAAATGAAATGTCATTTGCAATGCAGAAGACAGATTTTCATGTGTTAGAGTTTTTTTGCAGAGCAAGTCGTGTTATAGCTTCAATGCACATAAATCACTGGTTTAGAGCTTGTAAGAACACTAGTGCTGTGTTTAGTGCAACTGAGCAAATAAAGAGAAAGCAAGGCCACAAATGCTGAAAAGCTTCTTTCTCAGTGAGAGAAAGTTGGTTTATGCAATTTTAAGAGTAAAGCTGAAGTACATGAAAAATGTTAATTTCTCATGAAATTAAATGTTATTTGCAATGCAGAAGACAGATTTTCATGTGTTAGAGTTTTTTTTTGCAGAGGAAGTCATGTTATAGCTTCAATGCACATAATCACTGGTTTAGAGCTTCTAAGTACACTAGTGCTCTGTTTAGTGCAACTGAGCAAATAAAGAGAAAGCAAGGCCACAAATGCTGAAAAGCTTCTTTCTCAGTGAGAGAACGTTGGTTTATGCAATTTTAAGAGTAAAGCTGAAGTACATGAAAAATTAGAATTTCTCATTAAATGAAATGTCATTTGCAATGCAGGAGACAGATTTTCATGTGTTAGAGTATTTTTGCAGAGCAAGGCATGTTAGATCTTCAATGCACATGTTAAGGTCATGTTCAAAGTCATGTAAGAACTTCATTAGTTTTAGATCTTTTTAAGAACATTAATGCTGTCTTAAGTGCAGCTATGCAAATAAAAAGAAAGCAAGGCCACACAGATGCTGAAAAGCTTCTTTCTCAGTGAGAGAAAGTTGGTTTATGCAATTTTAAGAGTAAAGCTGAAGTACATGAAAAATGTTAATTCCTCATGAAATTAAATGTTATTTGCAATGCAGAAGAAAGATTTTCATGTGTTAGAGTTTTTTTTGCAGAGGAAGTCATGTTATAGCTTCAATGCACATAATCACTGGTTTAGAGCTTCTAAGTACACTAGTCCTCTGTTTAGTGCAACTGAGCAAATAAAGAGAAAGCAAGGCCACAGATGCTGAAAAGCTTCTTTCTCAGTGAGAGAAAGTTGGTTTATGCAATTTTAAGAGTAAAGCTGAAGTACATGAAACATTATAATTTCTCATTAAATGAAATGTCATTTGCAATGCAGGAGACAGATTTTCATGTGTTAGAGTATTTTTGCAGAGCAAGGCATGTTAGATCTTCAATGC
Source organism: Barbus barbus (assembly GCF_936440315.1). Taxonomy (NCBI): domain Eukaryota; kingdom Metazoa; phylum Chordata; class Actinopteri; order Cypriniformes; family Cyprinidae; genus Barbus; species Barbus barbus. The sequence goes on along the minus strand of NC_136726.1, from coordinate 2,220,990 downwards.
ACATGTTAAAGTCATGTTCAAAGTCATGTAAGAACTTCATTAGTTTTAGACCTTTTTAAGAACATTAATGCTGTCTTAAGTGCAACTATGCAAATAAAAAGAAAGCAAGGCCACAGATGCTGAAAAGCTTCTTTCTCAGTGAGAGAAAGTTGGTTTATGCCATTTAAGGGTAAAGCTGAAGTGCATGAAAAATGTTAATTTCTCATGAAATTTAATGTTATTTGCAATGCAGAAGACAGATTTTCACGTGTTAGAGTTTTTTTGCAGAGCAAGTCATCTTATGGCTTCAATGCACATAAATCACTGGTTTAGAGCTTGTAAGAACACTAGTGCTGTGTTTAGTGCAACTAAGCAAATAAAGAGAAAGCAAGGCCACACAGATGCTGAAAAGCTTCTTTCTCAGTGAGAGAAAGTTGGTTTATGCAATTTTAAGAGTAAAGCTGAAGTACATGAAAAATTATAATTTCTCATTAAATGAAATGTCATTTGCAATGCAGGAGACAGATTTTCATGTGTTAGAGTATTTTTGCAGAGCAAGTCATGTTATAGCTTCAATGCACATGTTAAAGTCATGTTCAAAGTCATGTAAGAACTTCATTAGTTTTAGACCTTTTTAAGAACATTAATGCTGTCTTAAGTGCAACTATGCAAATAAAAAGAAAGCAAGGCCACAGATGCTGAAAAGCTTCTTTCTCAGTGAGAGAAAGTTGGTTTATGCCATTTTAAGAGTAAAGCTGAAGTGCATGAAAAATGTTAATTTCTCATGAAATGTAATGTTATTTGCAATGCAGAAGACAGATTTTCATGTGTTAGAGTTTTTTTGCAGAGCAAGTCATGTTATAGCTTCAATGCACATAAATCACTGGTTTAGAGCTTGTAAGAACACTAGTGCTGTGTTTAGTGCAACTAAGCAAATAAAGAGAGAAAGCAAGGCCACACAGATGCTGAAAAGATTCTTTCTCAGTGAGAGAAAGTTGGTTTATGCAATTTTAAGAGTAAAGCTGAAGTGCATGAAAAATGTTAATTTCTCATTAAATGAAATGTCATTTGCAATGCAGAAGACAGATTTTCATGTTTTAGAGTTTTTTTGCAGAGCAAGTCGTGTTATAGCTTCAATGCACATAAATCACTGGTTTAGAGCTTGTAAGAACACTAGTGCTGTGTTTAGTGCAACTGAGCAAATAAAGAGAAAGCAAGGCCACACAGATGCTGAAAAGATTCTTTCTCAGTGAGAGAAAGTTGGTTTATGCAATTTTAAGAGTAAAGCTGAAGTACATGAAAAATGTTAATTTTTCATGAAATTAAATGTTATTTGCAATGCAGAAGACAGATTTTTATGTGTTAGAGTTTTTTTTGCAGAGGAAGTCATGTTATAGCTTCAATGCACATAATCACTGGTTTAGAGCTTCTAAGTACACTAGTGCTCTGTTTAGTGCAACTGAGCAAATAAAGAGAAAGCAAGGCCACAAATGCTGAAAAGCTTCTTTCTCAGTGAGAGAAAGTTGGTTTATGCCATTTTAAGAGTAAAGCTGAAGTGCATGAAAAATGTTAATTTCTCATGAAATGTAATGTTATTTGCAATGCAGAAGACAGATTTTCATGTGTTAGAGTTTTTTTTGCAGAGGAAGTCATGTTATAGCTTCAATGCACATGTTAAAGTCATGTTCAAAGTCATGTAAGAACTTCATTAGTTTTAGATCTTTTTAAGAACATTAATGCTGTCTTAAGTGCAGCTATGCAAATAAAAAGAAAGCAAGGCCACACAGATGCTGAAAAGCTTCTTTCTCAGTGAGAGAAAGTTGGTTTATGCAATTTTAAGAGTAAAGCTGAAGTACATGAAAAATGTTAATTCCTCATGAAATTAAATGTTATTTGCAATGCAGAAGAAAGATTTTCATGTGTTAGAGTTTTTTTTGCAGAGGAAGTCATGTTATAGCTTCAATGCACATAATCACTGGTTTAGAGCTTCTAAGTACACTAGTCCTCTGTTTAGTGCAACTGAGCAAATAAAGAGAAAGCAAGGCCACAGATGCTGAAAAGCTTCTTTCTCAGTGAGAGAAAGTTGGTTTATGCAATTTTAAGAGTAAAGCTGAAGTACATGAAAAATTATAATTTCTCATTAAATGAAATGTCATTTGCAATGCAGGAGACAGATTTTCATGTGTTAGAGTATTTTTGCAGAGCAAGGCATGTTAGATCTTCAATGCACATGTTAAGGTCATGTTCAAAGTCATGTAAGAACTTCATTAGTTTTAGATCTTTTTAAGAACATTAATGCTGTCTTAAGTGCAGCTATGCAAATAAAAAGAAAGCAAGGCCACACAGATGCTGAAAAGCTTCTTTCTCAGTGAGAGAAAGTTGGTTTATGCAATTTTAAGAGTAAAGCTGAAGTACATGAAAAATGTTAATTTCTCATGAAATTAAATGTTATTTGCAATGCAGAAGACAGATTTTCATGTGTTAGAGTTTTTTTTGCAGAGGAAGTCATGTTATAACTTCAATGCACATAATAACTGGTTTAGAGCTTGTAAGAACACTAGTGCTGTGTTTAGTGCAACTGAGCAAATAAAGAGAAAGCAAGGCCACAAATGCTGAAAAGCTTCTTTCTCAGTGAGAGAAAGTTAGTTTATGCAATTTTAAGAGTAAAGCTGAAGTACATGAAAAATTATAATTTCTCATTAAATGAAATGTCATTTGCAATGCAGGAGACAGATTTTCATGTGTTAGAGTATTTTTGCAGAGCAAGGCATGTTAGATCTTCAATGCACATGTTAAAGTCATGTTCAAAGTCATGTAAGAACTTCATTAGTTTTAGATCTTTTTAAGAACATTAATGCTGTCTTAAGTGCAGCTATGCAAATAAAAAGAAAGCAAGGCCACACAGATGCTGAAAAGCTTCTTTCTCAGTGAGAGAAAGTTGGTTTATGCCATTTTAAGAGTAAAGCTGAAGTACATGAAAAATGTTAATTCCTCATGAAATTAAATGTTATTTGCAATGCAGAAGACAGATTTTCATGTGTTAGAGTTTTTTTTGCAGAGCAAGTCATGTTATAGCTTCAATGCACATAAATCACTGGTTTAGAGCTTGTAAGAACACTAGTGCTGTGTTTAGTGCAACTAAGCAAATAAAGAGAGAAAGCAAGGCCACACAGATGCTGAAAAGATTCTTTCTCAGTGAGAGAAAGTTGGTTTATGCAATTTTAAGAGTAAAGCTGAAGTGCATGAAAAATGTTAATTTCTCATTAAATGAAATGTCATTTGCAATGCAGAAGACAGATTTTCATGTTTTAGAGTTTTTTTGCAGAGCAAGTCGTGTTATAGCTTCAATGCACATAAATCACTGGTTTAGAGCTTGTAAGAACACTAGTGCTGTGTTTAGTGCAACTGAGCAAATAAAGAGAAAGCAAGGCCACAAATGCTGAAAAGCTTCTTTCTCAGTGAGAGAACGTTGGTTTATGCAATTTTAAGAGTAAAGCTGAAGTACATGAAAAATGTTAATTTCTCATGAAATGAAATGTCATTTGCAATGCAGAAGACAGATTTTCATGTGTTAGAGTTTTTTTTGCAGAGGAAGTCATGTTATAGCTTCAATGCACATAATCACTGGTTTAGAGCTTCTAAGTACACTAGTGCTCTGTTTAGTGCAACTGAGCAAATAAAGAGAAAGCAAGGCCACAAATGCTGAAAAGCTTCTTTCTCAGTGAGAGAACGTTGGTTTATGCAATTTTAAGAGTAAAGCTGAAGTACATGAAAAATTATAATTTCTCATTAAATGAAATGTCATTTGCAATGCAGGAGACAGATTTTCATGTGTTAGAGTATTTTTGCAGAGCAAGGCATGTTAGATCTTCAATGCACATGTTAAGGTCATGTTCAAAGTCATGTAAGAACTTCATTAGTTTTAGATCTTTTTAAGAACATTAATGCTGTCTTAAGTGCAGCTATGCAAATAAAAAGAAAGCAAGGCCACACAGATGCTGAAAAGCTTCTTTCTCAGTGAGAGAAAGTTGGTTTATGCAATTTTAAGAGTAAAGCTGAAGTACATGAAAAATGTTAATTCCTCATGAAATTAAATGTTATTTGCAATGCAGAAGAAAGATTTTCATGTGTTAGAGTTTTTTTTGCAGAGGAAGTCATGTTATAGCTTCAATGCACATAATCACTGGTTTAGAGCTTCTAAGTACACTAGTCCTCTGTTTAGTGCAACTGAGCAAATAAAGAGAAAGCAAGGCCACAGATGCTGAAAAGCTTCTTTCTCAGTGAGAGAAAGTTGGTTTATGCAATTTTAAGGGTAAAGCTGAAGTGCATGAAAAATGTTAATTTCTCATGAAATTTAATGTTATTTGCAATGCAGAAGACAGATTTTCACGTGTTAGAGTTTTTTTGCAGAGCAAGTCATCTTATGGCTTCAATGCACATAAATCACTGGTTTAGAGCTTGTAAGAACACTAGTGCTGTGTTTAGTGCAACTAAGCAAATAAAGAGAAAGCAAGGCCACACAGATGCTGAAAAGCTTCTTTCTCAGTGAGAGAAAGTTGGTTTATGCAATTTTAAGAGTAAAGCTGAAGTACATGAAAAATTATAATTTCTCATTAAATGAAATGTCATTTGCAATGCAGGAGACAGATTTTCATGTGTTAGAGTATTTTTGCAGAGCAAGTCATGTTATAGCTTCAATGCACATGTTAAAGTCATGTTCAAAGTCATGTAAGAACTTCATTAGTTTTAGACCTTTTTAAGAACATTAATGCTGTCTTAAGTGCAACTATGCAAATAAAAAGAAAGCAAGGCCACACAGATGCTGAAAAGCTTCTTTCTCAGTGAGAGAAAGTTGGTTTATGCAATTTTAAGAGTAAAGCTGAAGTACATGAAAAATGTTAATTTCTCATGAAATTAAATGTTATTTGCAATGCAGAAGACAGATTTTCATGTGTTAGAGTTTTTTTTGCAGAGGAAGTCATGTTATAGCTTCAATGCACATAATAACTGGTTTAGAGCTTGTAAGAACACTAGTGCTGTGTTTAGTGCAACTGAGCAAATAAAGAGAAAGCAAGGCCACAAATGCTGAAAAGCTTCTTTCTCAGTGAGAGAAAGTTAGTTTATGCAATTTTAAGAGTAAAGCTGAAGTACATGAAAAATTATAATTTCTCATTAAATGAAATGTCATTTGCAATGCAGGAGACAGATTTTCATGTGTTAGAGTATTTTTGCAGAGCAAGGCATGTTAGATCTTCAATGCACATGTTAAAGTCATGTTCAAAGTCATGTAAGAACTTCATTAGTTTTAGATCTTTTTAAGAACATTAATGCTGTCTTAAGTGCAGCTATGCAAATAAAAAGAAAGCAAGGCCACACAGATGCTGAAAAGCTTCTTTCTCAGTGAGAGAAAGTTGGTTTATGCCATTTTAAGAGTAAAGCTGAAGTACATGAAAAATGTTAATTCCTCATGAAATTAAATGTTATTTGCAATGCAGAAGACAGATTTTCATGTGTTAGAGTTTTTTTGCAGAGCAAGTCATGTTATAGCTTCAATGCACATAAATCACTGGTTTAGAGCTTCTAAGTACACTAGTCCTCTGTTTAGTGCAACTGAGCAAATAAAGAGAAAGCAAGGCCACAGATGCTGAAAAGCTTCTTTCTCAGTGAGAGAAAGTTGGTTTATGCAATTTTAAGGGTAAAGCTGAAGTGCATGAAAAATGTTAATTTCTCATGAAATTTAATGTTATTTGCAATGCAGAAGACAGATTTTCACGTGTTAGAGTTTTTTTGCAGAGCAAGTCATCTTATGGCTTCAATGCACATAAATCACTGGTTTAGAGCTTGCAAGAACACTAGTGCTGTGTTTAGTGCAACTAAGCAAATAAAGAGAAAGCAAGGCCACACAGATGCTGAAAAGCTTCTTTCTCAGTGAGAGAAAGTTGGTTTATGCAATTTTAAGAGTAAAGCTGAAGTACATGAAAAATTATAATTTCTCATTAAATGAAATGTCATTTGCAATGCAGGAGACAGATTTTCATGTGTTAGAGTAATTTTGCAGAGCAAGTCATGTTATAGCTTCAATGCACATGTTAAAGTCATGTTCAAAGTCATGTAAGAACTTCATTAGTTTTAGACCTTTTTAAGAACATTAATGCTGTCTTAAGTGCAACTATGCAAATAAAAAGAAAGCAAGGCCACAGATGCTGAAAAGCTTCTTTCTCAGTGAGAGAAAGTTGGTTTATGCCATTTTAAGAGTAAAGCTGAAGTGCATGAAAAATGTTAATTTCTCATGAAATGTAATGTTATTTGCAATGCAGAAGACAGATTTTCATGTGTTAGAGTTTTTTTGCAGAGCAAGTCATGTTATAGCTTCAATGCACATAAATCACTGGTTTAGAGCTTGTAAGAACACTAGTGCTGTGTTTAGTGCAACTAAGCAAATAAAGAGAGAAAGCAAGGCCACACAGATGCTGAAAAGATTCTTTCTCAGTGAGAGAAAGTTGGTTTATGCAATTTTAAGAGTAAAGCTGAAGTGCATGAAAAATGTTAATTTCTCATTAAATGAAATGTCATTTGCAATGCAGAAGACAGATTTTCATGTTTTAGAGTTTTTTTGCAGAGCAAGTCGTGTTATAGCTTCAATGCACATAAATCACTGGTTTAGAGCTTGTAAGAACACTAGTGCTGTGTTTAGTGCAACTGAGCAAATAAAGAGAAAGCAAGGCCACACAGATGCTGAAAAGATTCTTTCTCAGTGAGAGAAAGTTGGTTTATGCAATTTTAAGAGTAAAGCTGAAGTACATGAAAAATGTTAATTTTTCATGAAATTAAATGTTATTTGCAATGCAGAAGACAGATTTTTATGTGTTAGAGTTTTTTTTGCAGAGGAAGTCATGTTATAGCTTCAATGCACATAATCACTGGTTTAGAGCTTCTAAGTACACTAGTGCTCTGTTTAGTGCAACTGAGCAAATAAAGAGAAAGCAAGGCCACAAATGCTGAAAAGCTTCTTTCTCAGTGAGAGAAAGTTGGTTTATGCCATTTTAAGAGTAAAGCTGAAGTGCATGAAAAATGTTAATTTCTCATGAAATGTAATGTTATTTGCAATGCAGAAGACAGATTTTCATGTGTTAGAGTTTTTTTGCAGAGCAAGTCATCTTATGGCTTCAATGCACATAAATCACTGGTTTAGAGCTTGTAAGAACACTAGTGCTGTGTTTAGTGCAACTAAGCAAATAAAGAGAAAGCAAGGCCACACAGATGCTGAAAAGCTTCTTTCTCAGTGAGAGAAAGTTGGTTTATGCAATTTTAAGAGTAAAGCTGAAGTACATGAAAAATTATAATTTCTCATTAAATGAAATGTCATTTGCAATGCAGGAGACAGATTTTCATGTGTTAGAGTATTTTTGCAGAGCAAGTCATGTTATAGCTTCAATGCACATGTTAAAGTCATGTTCAAAGTCATGTAAGAACTTCATTAGTTTTAGATCTTTTTAAGAACATTAATGCTGTCTTAAGTGCAGCTATGCAAATAAAAAGAAAGCAAGGCCACACAGATGCTGAAAAGCTTCTTTCTCAGTGAGAGAAAGTTGGTTTATGCAATTTTAAGAGTAAAGCTGAAGTACATGAAAAATGTTAATTCCTCATGAAATTAAATGTTATTTGCAATGCAGAAGAAAGATTTTCATGTGTTAGAGTTTTTTTTGCAGAGGAAGTCATGTTATAGCTTCAATGCACATAATCACTGGTTTAGAGCTTCTAAGTACACTAGTCCTCTGTTTAGTGCAACTGAGCAAATAAAGAGAAAGCAAGGCCACAGATGCTGAAAAGCTTCTTTCTCAGTGAGAGAAAGTTGGTTTATGCAATTTTAAGAGTAAAGCTGAAGTACATGAAAAATTATAATTTCTCATTAAATGAAATGTCATTTGCAATGCAGGAGACAGATTTTCATGTGTTAGAGTATTTTTGCAGAGCAAGGCATGTTAGATCTTCAATGCACATGTTAAGGTCATGTTCAAAGTCATGTAAGAACTTCATTAGTTTTAGATCTTTTTAAGAACATTAATGCTGTCTTAAGTGCAGCTATGCAAATAAAAAGAAAGCAAGGCCACACAGATGCTGAAAAGCTTCTTTCTCAGTGAGAGAAAGTTGGTTTATGCAATTTTAAGAGTAAAGCTGAAGTACATGAAAAATGTTAATTTCTCATGAAATTAAATGTTATTTGCAATGCAGAAGACAGATTTTCATGTGTTAGAGTTTTTTTTGCAGAGGAAGTCATGTTATAGCTTCAATGCACATAATAACTGGTTTAGAGCTTGTAAGAACACTAGTGCTGTGTTTAGTGCAACTGAGCAAATAAAGAGAAAGCAAGGCCACAAATGCTGAAAAGCTTCTTTCTCAGTGAGAGAAAGTTAGTTTATGCAATTTTAAGAGTAAAGCTGAAGTACATGAAAAATTATAATTTCTCATTAAATGAAATGTCATTTGCAATGCAGGAGACAGATTTTCATGTGTTAGAGTATTTTTGCAGAGCAAGGCATGTTAGATCTTCAATGCACATGTTAAAGTCATGTTCAAAGTCATGTAAGAACTTCATTAGTTTTAGATCTTTTTAAGAACATTAATGCTGTCTTAAGTGCAGCTATGCAAATAAAAAGAAAGCAAGGCCACACAGATGCTGAAAAGCTTCTTTCTCAGTGAGAGAAAGTTGGTTTATGCCATTTTAAGAGTAAAGCTGAAGTACATGAAAAATGTTAATTCCTCATGAAATTAAATGTTATTTGCAATGCAGAAGACAGATTTTCATGTGTTAGAGTTTTTTTGCAGAGCAAGTCATGTTATAGCTTCAATGCACATAAATCACTGGTTTAGAGCTTGTAAGAACACTAGTGCTGTGTTTAGTGCAACTAAGCAAATAAAGAGAGAAAGCAAGGCCACACAGATGCTGAAAAGATTCTTTCTCAGTGAGAGAAAGTTGGTTTATGCAATTTTAAGAGTAAAGCTGAAGTGCATGAAAAATGTTAATTTCTCATTAAATGAAATGTCATTTGCAATGCAGAAGACAGATTTTCATGTTTTAGAGTTTTTTTGCAGAGCAAGTCGTGTTATAGCTTCAATGCACATAAATCACTGGTTTAGAGCTTGTAAGAACACTAGTGCTGTGTTTAGTGCAACTGAGCAAATAAAGAGAAAGCAAGGCCACAAATGCTGAAAAGCTTCTTTCTCAGTGAGAGAACGTTGGTTTATGCAATTTTAAGAGTAAAGCTGAAGTACATGAAAAATGTTAATTTCTCATGAAATGAAATGTCATTTGCAATGCAGAAGACAGATTTTCATGTGTTAGAGTTTTTTTTGCAGAGGAAGTCATGTTATAGCTTCAATGCACATAATCACTGGTTTAGAGCTTCTAAGTACACTAGTGCTCTGTTTAGTGCAACTGAGCAAATAAAGAGAAAGCAAGGCCACAAATGCTGAAAAGCTTCTTTCTCAGTGAGAGAACGTTGGTTTATGCAATTTTAAGAGTAAAGCTGAAGTACATGAAAAATTATAATTTCTCATTAAATGAAATGTCATTTGCAATGCAGGAGACAGATTTTCATGTGTTAGAGTATTTTTGCAGAGCAAGGCATGTTAGATCTTCAATGCACATGTTAAGGTCATGTTCAAAGTCATGTAAGAACTTCATTAGTTTTAGATCTTTTTAAGAACATTAATGCTGTCTTAAGTGCAGCTATGCAAATAAAAAGAAAGCAAGGCCACACAGATGCTGAAAAGCTTCTTTCTCAGTGAGAGAAAGTTGGTTTATGCAATTTTAAGAGTAAAGCTGAAGTACATGAAAAATGTTAATTCCTCATGAAATTAAATGTTATTTGCAATGCAGAAGAAAGATTTTCATGTGTTAGAGTTTTTTTTGCAGAGGAAGTCATGTTATAGCTTCAATGCACATAATCACTGGTTTAGAGCTTCTAAGTACACTAGTCCTCTGTTTAGTGCAACTGAGCAAATAAAGAGAAAGCAAGGCCACAGATGCTGAAAAGCTTCTTTCTCAGTGAGAGAAAGTTGGTTTATGCAATTTTAAGAGTAAAGCTGAAGTACATGAAACATTATAATTTCTCATTAAATGAAATGTCATTTGCAATGCAGGAGACAGATTTTCATGTGTTAGAGTATTTTTGCAGAGCAAGGCATGTTAGATCTTCAATGCACATGTTAAAGTCATGTTCAAAGTCATGTAAGAACTTCATTAGTTTTAGACCTTTTTAAGAACATTAATGCTGTCTTAAGTGCAACTATGCAAATAAAAAGAAAGCAAGGCCACAGATGCTGAAAAGCTTCTTTCTCAGTGAGAGAAAGTTGGTTTATGCCATTTAAGGGTAAAGCTGAAGTGCATGAAAAATGTTAATTTCTCATGAAATTTAATGTTATTTGCAATGCAGAAGACAGATTTTCACGTGTTAGAGTTTTTTTGCAGAGCAAGTCATCTTATGGCTTCAATGCACATAAATCACTGGTTTAGAGCTTGTAAGAACACTAGTGCTGTGTTTAGTGCAACTAAGCAAATAAAGAGAAAGCAAGGCCACACAGATGCTGAAAAGCTTCTTTCTCAGTGAGAGAAAGTTGGTTTATGCAATTTTAAGAGTAAAGCTGAAGTACATGAAAAATTATAATTTCTCATTAAATGAAATGTCATTTGCAATGCAGGAGACAGATTTTCATGTGTTAGAGTATTTTTGCAGAGCAAGTCATGTTATAGCTTCAATGCACATGTTAAAGTCATGTTCAAAGTCATGTAAGAACTTCATTAGTTTTAGACCTTTTTAAGAACATTAATGCTGTCTTAAGTGCAACTATGCAAATAAAAAGAAAGCAAGGCCACAGATGCTGAAAAGCTTCTTTCTCAGTGAGAGAAAGTTGGTTTATGCAATTTTAAGAGTAAAGCTGAAGTGCATGAAAAATGTTAATTTCTCATTAAATGAAATGTCATTTGCAATGCAGAAGACAGATTTTCATGTTTTAGAGTTTTTTTGCAGAGCAAGTCGTGTTATAGCTTCAATGCACATAAATCACTGGTTTAGAGATTGTAAGAACACTAGTGCTGTGTTTAGTGCAACTGAGCAAATAAAGAGAAAGCAAGGCCACAAATGCTGAAAAGCTTCTTTCTCAGTGAGAGAAAGTTGGTTTATGCCATTTTAAGAGTAAAGCTGAAGTGCATGAAAAATGTTAATTTTTCATGAAATTAAATGTTATTTGCAATGCAGAAGACAGATTTTCATGTGTTAGAGTTTTTTTGCAGAGCAAGTCATGTTATAGCTTCAATGCACATAAATCACTGGTTTAGAGCTTGTAAGAACACTAGTGCTGTGTTTAGTGCAACTAAGCAAATAAAGAGAGAAAGCAAGGCCACACAGATGCTGAAAAGATTCTTTCTCAGTGAGAGAAAGTTGGTTTATGCAATTTTAAGAGTAAAGCTGAAGTGCATGAAAAATGTTAATTTCTCATTAAATGAAATGTCATTTGCAATGCAGAAGACAGATTTTCATGTGTTAGAGTTTTTTTGCAAAGCAAGTCGTGTTATAGCTTCAATGCACATAAATCACTGGTTTAGAGCTTGTAAGAACACTAGTGCTGTGTTTAGTGCAACTGAGCAAATAAAGAGAAAGCAAGGCCACAAATGCTGAAAAGCTTCTTTCTCAGTGAGAGAAAGTTGGTTTATGCAATTTTAAGAGTAAAGCTGAAGTACATGAAAAATGTTAATTTCTCATGAAATTAAATGTTATTTGCAATGCAGAAGACAGATTTTCATGTGTTAGAGTTTTTTTTGCAGAGGAAGTCATGTTATAGCTTCAATGCACATAATCACTGGTTTAGAGCTTCTAAGTACACTAGTGCTCTGTTTAGTGCAACTGAGCAAATAAAGAGAAAGCAAGGCCACAAATGCTGAAAAGCTTCTTTCTCAGTGAGAGAACGTTGGTTTATGCAATTTTAAGAGTAAAGCTGAAGTACATGAAAAATTATAATTTCTCATTAAATGAAATGTCATTTGCAATGCAGGAGACAGATTTTCATGTGTTAAGAGTATTTTTGCAGAGCAAGGCATGTTAGATCTTCAATGCACATGTTAAGGTCATGTTCAAAGTCATGTAAGAACTTCATTAGTTTTAGATCTTTTTAAGAACATTAATGCTGTCTTAAGTGCAGCTATGCAAATAAAAAGAAAGCAAGGCCACACAGATGCTGAAAAGCTTCTTTCTCAGTGAGAGAAAGTTGGTTTATGCAATTTTAAGAGTAAAGCTGAAGTACATGAAAAATTATAATTTCTCATTAAATGAAATGTCATTTGCAATGCAGGAGACAGATTTTCATGTGTTAGAGTATTTTTGCAGAGCAAGTCATGTTATAGCTTCAATGCACATGTTAAAGTCATGTTCAAAGTCATGTAAGAACTTCATTAGTTTTAGACCTTTTTAAGAACATTAATGCTGTCTTAAGTGCAACTATGCAAATAAAAAGAAAGCAAGGCCACAGATGCTGAAAAGCTTCTTTCTCAGTGAGAGAAAGTTGGTTTATGCCATTTTAAGAGTAAAGCTGAAGTGCATGAAAAATGTTAATTTCTCATGAAATGTAATGTTATTTGCAATGCAGAAGACAGATTTTCATGTGTTAGAGTTTTTTTGCAGAGCAAGTCATGTTATAGCTTCAATGCACATAAATCACTGGTTTAGAGATTGTAAGAACACTAGTGCTGTGTTTAGTGCAACTGAGCAAATAAAGAGAAAGCAAGGCCACAGATGCTGAAAAGCTTCTTTCTCAGCGAGAGAAAGTTGGTTTATGCAATTTTAAGAGTAAAGCTGAAGTACATGAAAAATTATAATTTCTCATTAAATGAAATGTCATTTGCAATGCAGGAGACAGATTTTCATGTGTTAGAGTATTTTTGCAGAGCAAGTCATGTTATAGCTTCAATGCACATGTTAAAGTCATGTTCAAAGTCATGTAAGAACTTCATTAGTTTTAGACCTTTTTAAGAACATTAATGCTGTCTTAAGTGCAACTATGCAAATAAAAAGAAAGCAAGGCCACAGATGCTGAAAAGCTTCTTTCTCAGTGAGAGAAAGTTGGTTTATGCCATTTTAAGAGTAAAGCTGAAGTGCATGAAAAATGTTAATTTCTCATGAAATGTAATGTTATTTGCAATGCAGAAGACAGATTTTCATGTGTTAGAGTTTTTTTGCAGAGCAAGTCATGTTATAGCTTCAATGCACATAAATCACTGGTTTAGAGCTTGTAAGAACACTAGTGCTGTGTTTAGTGCAACTAAGCAAATAAAGAGAGAAAGCAAGGCCACACAGATGCTGAAAAGCTTCTTTCTCAGTGAGAGAAAGTTGGTTTATGCCATTTTAAGAGTAAAGCTGAAGTGCATGAAAAATGTTAATTTCTCATGAAATGTAATGTTATTTGCAATGCAGAAGACAGATTTTCATGTGTTAGAGTTTTTTTGCAGAGCAAGTCATCTTATGGCTTCAATGCACATAAATCACTGGTTTAGAGCTTGTAAGAACACTAGTGCTGTGTTTAGTGCAACTAAGCAAATAAAGAGAAAGCAAGGCCACACAGATGCTGAAAAGCTTCTTTCTCAGTGAGAGAAAGTTGGTTTATGCAATTTTAAGAGTAAAGCTGAAGTACATGTAAAATTATAATTTCTCATTAAATGAAATGTCATTTGCAATGCAGGAGACAAATTTTCATGTGTTAGAGTATTTTTGCAGAGCAAGTCATGTTATAGCTTCAATGCACATGTTAAAGTCATGTTCAAAGTCATGTAAGAACTTCATTAGTTTTAGACCTTTTTAAGAACATTAATGCTGTCTTAAGTGCAACTATGCAAATAAAAAGAAAGCAAGGCCACAGATGCTGAAAAGCTTCTTTCTCAGTGAGAGAAAGTTGGTTTATGCCATTTTAAGAGTAAAGCTGAAGTGCATGAAAAATGTTAATTTCTCATGAAATGTAATGTTATTTGCAATGCAGAAGACAGATTTTCATGTGTTAGAGTTTTTTTGCAGAGCAAGTCATGTTATAGCTTCAATGCACATAAATCACTGGTTTAGAGCTTGTAAGAACACTAGTGCTGTGTTTAGTGCAACTAAGCAAATAAAGAGAGAAAGCAAGGCCACACAGATGCTGAAAAGATTCTTTCTCAGTGAGAGAAAGTTGGTTTATGCAATTTTAAGAGTAAAGCTGAAGTGCATGAAAAATTTTAATTTCTCATTAAATGAAATGTCATTTGCAATGCAGAAGACAGATTTTCATGTTTTAGAGTTTTTTTGCAGAGCAAGTCGTGTTATAGCTTCAATGCACATAAATCACTGGTTTAGAGCTTGTAAGAACACTAGTGCTGTGTTTAGTGCAACTGAGCAAATAAAGAGAAAGCAAGGCCACACAGATGCTGAAAAGATTCTTTCTCAGTGAGAGAAAGTTGGTTTATGCAATTTTAAGAGTAAAGCTGAAGTACATGAAAAATGTTAATTTTTCATGAAATTAAATGTTATTTGCAATGCAGAAGACAGATTTTTATGTGTTAGAGTTTTTTTTGCAGAGGAAGTCATGTTATAGCTTCAATGCACATAATCACTGGTTTAGAGCTTCTAAGTACACTAGTGCTCTGTTTAGTGCAACTGAGCAAATAAAGAGAAAGCAAGGCCACAAATGCTGAAAAGCTTCTTTCTCAGTGAGAGAACGTTGGTTTATGCAATTTTAAGAGTAAAGCTGAAGTACATGAAAAATTATAATTTCTCATTAAATGAAATGTCATTTGCAATGCAGGAGACAGATTTTCATGTGTTAAGAGTATTTTTGCAGAGCAAGGCATGTTAGATCTTCAATGCACATGTTAAGGTCATGTTCAAAGTCATGTAAGAACTTCATTAGTTTTAGATCTTTTTAAGAACATTAATGCTGTCTTAAGTGCAGCTATGCAAATAAAAAGAAAGCAAGGCCACACAGATGCTGAAAAGCTTCTTTCTCAGTGAGAGAAAGTTGGTTTATGCAATTTTAAGAGTAAAGCTGAAGTACATGAAAAATTATAATTTCTCATTAAATGAAATGTCATTTGCAATGCAGGAGACAGATTTTCATGTGTTAGAGTATTTTTGCAGAGCAAGTCATGTTATAGCTTCAATGCACATGTTAAAGTCATGTTCAAAGTCATGTAAGAACTTCATTAGTTTTAGACCTTTTTAAGAACATTAATGCTGTCTTAAGTGCAACTATGCAAATAAAAAGAAAGCAAGGCCACAGATGCTGAAAAGCTTCTTTCTCAGTGAGAGAAAGTTGGTTTATGCCATTTTAAGAGTAAAGCTGAAGTGCATGAAAAATGTTAATTTCTCATGAAATGTAATGTTATTTGCAATGCAGAAGACAGATTTTCATGTGTTAGAGTTTTTTTGCAGAGCAAGTCATGTTATAGCTTCAATGCACATAAATCACTGGTTTAGAGATTGTAAGAACACTAGTGCTGTGTTTAGTGCAACTGAGCAAATAAAGAGAAAGCAAGGCCACAGATGCTGAAAAGCTTCTTTCTCAGCGAGAGAAAGTTGGTTTATGCA
Source organism: Barbus barbus (assembly GCF_936440315.1). Classification (NCBI taxonomy): domain Eukaryota; kingdom Metazoa; phylum Chordata; class Actinopteri; order Cypriniformes; family Cyprinidae; genus Barbus; species Barbus barbus. The sequence continues at coordinate 2,205,409 of NC_136726.1, read as the reverse complement.
ATTTTAAGAGTAAAGCTGAAGTACATGAAAAATTATAATTTCTCATTAAATGAAATGTCATTTGCAATGCAGGAGACAGATTTTCATGTGTTAGAGTATTTTTGCAGAGCAAGTCATGTTATAGCTTCAATGCACATGTTAAAGTCATGTTCAAAGTCATGTAAGAACTTCATTAGTTTTAGACCTTTTTAAGAACATTAATGCTGTCTTAAGTGCAACTATGCAAATAAAAAGAAAGCAAGGCCACAGATGCTGAAAAGCTTCTTTCTCAGTGAGAGAAAGTTGGTTTATGCCATTTTAAGAGTAAAGCTGAAGTGCATGAAAAATGTTAATTTCTCATGAAATGTAATGTTATTTGCAATGCAGAAGACAGATTTTCATGTGTTAGAGTTTTTTTGCAGAGCAAGTCATGTTATAGCTTCAATGCACATAAATCACTGGTTTAGAGCTTGTAAGAACACTAGTGCTGTGTTTAGTGCAACTAAGCAAATAAAGAGAGAAAGCAAGGCCACACAGATGCTGAAAAGCTTCTTTCTCAGTGAGAGAAAGTTGGTTTATGCCATTTTAAGAGTAAAGCTGAAGTGCATGAAAAATGTTAATTTCTCATGAAATGTAATGTTATTTGCAATGCAGAAGACAGATTTTCATGTGTTAGAGTTTTTTTGCAGAGCAAGTCATCTTATGGCTTCAATGCACATAAATCACTGGTTTAGAGCTTGTAAGAACACTAGTGCTGTGTTTAGTGCAACTAAGCAAATAAAGAGAAAGCAAGGCCACACAGATGCTGAAAAGCTTCTTTCTCAGTGAGAGAAAGTTGGTTTATGCAATTTTAAGAGTAAAGCTGAAGTACATGTAAAATTATAATTTCTCATTAAATGAAATGTCATTTGCAATGCAGGAGACAAATTTTCATGTGTTAGAGTATTTTTGCAGAGCAAGTCATGTTATAGCTTCAATGCACATGTTAAAGTCATGTTCAAAGTCATGTAAGAACTTCATTAGTTTTAGACCTTTTTAAGAACATTAATGCTGTCTTAAGTGCAACTATGCAAATAAAAAGAAAGCAAGGCCACAGATGCTGAAAAGCTTCTTTCTCAGTGAGAGAAAGTTGGTTTATGCCATTTTAAGAGTAAAGCTGAAGTGCATGAAAAATGTTAATTTCTCATGAAATGTAATGTTATTTGCAATGCAGAAGACAGATTTTCATGTGTTAGAGTTTTTTTGCAGAGCAAGTCATGTTATAGCTTCAATGCACATAAATCACTGGTTTAGAGCTTGTAAGAACACTAGTGCTGTGTTTAGTGCAACTAAGCAAATAAAGAGAGAAAGCAAGGCCACACAGATGCTGAAAAGATTCTTTCTCAGTGAGAGAAAGTTGGTTTATGCAATTTTAAGAGTAAAGCTGAAGTGCATGAAAAATTTTAATTTCTCATTAAATGAAATGTCATTTGCAATGCAGAAGACAGATTTTCATGTTTTAGAGTTTTTTTGCAGAGCAAGTCGTGTTATAGCTTCAATGCACATAAATCACTGGTTTAGAGCTTGTAAGAACACTAGTGCTGTGTTTAGTGCAACTGAGCAAATAAAGAGAAAGCAAGGCCACACAGATGCTGAAAAGATTCTTTCTCAGTGAGAGAAAGTTGGTTTATGCAATTTTAAGAGTAAAGCTGAAGTACATGAAAAATGTTAATTTTTCATGAAATTAAATGTTATTTGCAATGCAGAAGACAGATTTTTATGTGTTAGAGTTTTTTTTGCAGAGGAAGTCATGTTATAGCTTCAATGCACATAATCACTGGTTTAGAGCTTCTAAGTACACTAGTGCTCTGTTTAGTGCAACTGAGCAAATAAAGAGAAAGCAAGGCCACAAATGCTGAAAAGCTTCTTTCTCAGTGAGAGAAAGTTGGTTTATGCCATTTTAAGAGTAAAGCTGAAGTGCATGAAAAATGTTAATTTCTCATGAAATGTAATGTTATTTGCAATGCAGAAGACAGATTTTCATGTGTTAGAGTTTTTTTGCAGAGCAAGTCATCTTATGGCTTCAATGCACATAAATCACTGGTTTAGAGCTTGTAAGAACACTAGTGCTGTGTTTAGTGCAACTAAGCAAATAAAGAGAAAGCAAGGCCACACAGATGCTGAAAAGCTTCTTTCTCAGTGAGAGAAAGTTGGTTTATGCAATTTTAAGAGTAAAGCTGAAGTACATGAAAAATTATAATTTCTCATTAAATGAAATGTCATTTGCAATGCAGGAGACAGATTTTCATGTGTTAGAGTATTTTTGCAGAGCAAGTCATGTTATAGCTTCAATGCACATGTTAAAGTCATGTTCAAAGTCATGTAAGAACTTCATTAGTTTTAGACCTTTTTAAGAACATTAATGCTGTCTTAAGTGCAACTATGCAAATAAAAAGAAAGCAAGGCCACAGATGCTGAAAAGCTTCTTTCTCAGTGAGAGAAAGTTGGTTTATGCCATTTTAAGAGTAAAGCTGAAGTGCATGAAAAATGTTAATTTCTCATGAAATGTAATGTTATTTGCAATGCAGAAGACAGATTTTCATGTGTTAGAGTTTTTTTGCAGAGCAAGTCATGTTATAGCTTCAATGCACATAAATCACTGGTTTAGAGCTTGTAAGAACACTAGTGCTGTGTTTAGTGCAACTAAGCAAATAAAGAGAGAAAGCAAGGCCACACAGATGCTGAAAAGATTCTTTCTCAGTGAGAGAAAGTTGGTTTATGCAATTTTAAGAGTAAAGCTGAAGTGCATGAAAAATGTTAATTTCTCATTAAATGAAATGTCATTTGCAATGCAGAAGACAGATTTTCATGTTTTAGAGTTTTTTTGCAGAGCAAGTCGTGTTATAGCTTCAATGCACATAAATCACTGGTTTAGAGCTTGTAAGAACACTAGTGCTGTGTTTAGTGCAACTGAGCAAATAAAGAGAAAGCAAGGCCACACAGATGCTGAAAAGATTCTTTCTCAGTGAGAGAAAGTTGGTTTATGCAATTTTAAGAGTAAAGCTGAAGTACATGAAAAATGTTAATTTTTCATGAAATTAAATGTTATTTGCAATGCAGAAGACAGATTTTTATGTGTTAGAGTTTTTTTTGCAGAGGAAGTCATGTTATAGCTTCAATGCACATAATCACTGGTTTAGAGCTTCTAAGTACACTAGTGCTCTGTTTAGTGCAACTGAGCAAATAAAGAGAAAGCAAGGCCAGAAATGCTGAAAAGCTTCTTTCTCAGTGAGAGAAAGTTGGTTTATGCCATTTTAAGAGTAAAGCTGAAGTGCATGAAAAATGTTAATTTCTCATGAAATGTAATGTTATTTGCAATGCAGGAGACAGATTTTCATGTGTTAGAGTATTTTTGCAGAGCAAGTCGTGTTATAGCTTCAATGCACATAAATCACTGGTTTAGAGCTTGTAAGAACACTAGTGCTGTGTTTAGTGCAACTGAGCAAATAAAGAGAAAGCAAGGCCACACAGATGCTGAAAAGATTCTTTCTCAGTGAGAGAAAGTTGGTTTATGCAATTTTAAGAGTAAAGCTGAAGTACATGAAAAATGTTAATTTTTCATGAAATTAAATGTTATTTGCAATGCAGAAGACAGATTTTTATGTGTTAGAGTTTTTTTTGCAGAGGAACTCATGTTATAGCTTCAATGCACATAATCACTGGTTTAGAGCTTCTAAGTACACTAGTGCTCTGTTTAGTGCAACTGAGCAAATAAAGAGAAAGCAAGGCCACAAATGCTGAAAAGCTTCTTTCTCAGTGAGAGAAAGTTGGTTTATGCCATTTTAAGAGTAAAGCTGAAGTGCATGAAAAATGTTAATTTCTCATGAAATGTAATGTTATTTGCAATGCAGAAGACAGATTTTCATGTGTTAGAGTTTTTTTGCAGAGCAAGTCATGTTATAGCTTCAATGCACATAAATCACTGGTTTAGAGATTGTAAGAACACTAGTGCTGTGTTTAGTGCAACTGAGCAAATAAAGAGAAAGCAAGGCCACACAGATGCTGAAAAGCTTCTTTCTCAGTGAGAGAAAGTTGGTTTATGCCATTTTAAGAGTAAAGCTGAAGTGCATGAAAAATGTTAATTTCTCATGAAATGTAATGTTATTTGCAATGCAGAAGACAGATTTTCATGTGTTAGAGTTTTTTTGCAGAGCAAGTCATGTTATAGCTTCAATGCACATAAATCACTGGTTTAGAGCTTGTAAGAACACTAGTGCTGTGTTTAGTGCAACTAAGCAAATAAAGAGAGAAAGCAAGGCCACACAGATGCTGAAAAGATTCTTTCTCAGTGAGAGAAAGTTGGTTTATGCAATTTTAAGAGTAAAGCTGAAGTGCATGAAAAATGTTAATTTCTCATTAAATGAAATGTCATTTGCAATGCAGAAGACAGATTTTCATGTGTTAGAGTTTTTTTGCAAAGCAAGTCGTGTTATAGCTTCAATGCACATAAATCACTGGTTTTGAGCTTGTAAGAACACTAGTGCTGTGTTTAGTGCAACTGAGCAAATAAAGAGAAAGCAAGGCCACAAATGCTGAAAAGCTTCTTTCTCAGTGAGAGAAAGTTGGTTTATGCAATTTTAAGAGTAAAGCTGAAGTACATGAAAAATGTTAATTTCTCATGAAATTAAATGTTATTTGCAATGCAGAAGACAGATTTTCATGTGTTAGAGTTTTTTTTGCAGAGGAAGTCATGTTATAGCTTCAATGCACATAATCACTGGTTTAGAGCTTCTAAGTACACTAGTGCTCTGTTTAGTGCAACTGAGCAAATAAAGAGAAAGCAAGGCCACAAATGCTGAAAAGCTTCTTTCTCAGTGAGAGAACGTTGGTTTATGCAATTTTAAGAGTAAAGCTGAAGTACATGAAAAATTATAATTTCTCATTAAATGAAATGTCATTTGCAATGCAGGAGACAGATTTTCATGTGTTAAGAGTATTTTTGCAGAGCAAGGCATGTTAGATCTTCAATGCACATGTTAAGGTCATGTTCAAAGTCATGTAAGAACTTCATTAGTTTTAGACCTTTTTAAGAACATTAATGCTGTCTTAAGTGCAACTATGCAAATAAAAAGAAAGCAAGGCCACAGATGCTGAAAAGCTTCTTTCTCAGTGAGAGAAAGTTGGTTTATGCCATTTTAAGAGTAAAGCTGAAGTGCATGAAAAATGTTAATTTCTCATGAAATTAAATGTTATTTGCAATGCAGAAGACAGATTTTCATGTGTTAGAGTTTTTTTTGCAGAGGAAGTCATGTTATAGCTTCAATGCACATAATAACTGGTTTAGAGCTTGTAAGAACACTAGTGCTGTGTTTAGTGCAACTGAGCAAATAAAGAGAAAGCAAGGCCACAAATGCTGAAAAGCTTCTTTCTCAGTGAGAGAAAGTTGGTTTATGCAATTTTAAGAGTAAAGCTGAAGTACATGAAAAATTATAATTTCTCATTAAATGAAATGTCATTTGCAATGCAGGAGACAGATTTTCATGTGTTAGAGTATTTTTGCAGAGCAAGGCATGTTAGATCTTCAATGCACATGTTAAAGTCATGTTCAAAGTCATGTAAGAACTTCATTAGTTTTAGATCTTTTTAAGAACATTAATGCTGTCTTAAGTGCAGCTATGCAAATAAAAAGAAAGCAAGGCCACAGATGCTGATAAGCTTCTTTCTCAGTGAGAGAAAGTTGGTTTATGCCATTTTAAGAGTAAAGCTGAAGTGCATGAAAAATGTTAATTTCTCATGAAATGTAATGTTATTTGCAATGCAGAAGACAGATTTTCATGTGTTAGAGTTTTTTTGCAGAGCAAGTCATGTTATAGCTTCAATGCACATAAATCACTGGTTTAGAGCTTGTAAGAACACTAGTGCTGTGTTTAGTGCAACTAAGCAAATAAAGAGAGAAAGCAAGGCCACACAGATGCTGAAAAGCTTCTTTCTCAGTGAGAGAAAGTTGGTTTATGCCATTTTAAGAGTAAAGCTGAAGTGCATGAAAAATGTTAATTTCTCATGAAATGTAATGTTATTTGCAATGCAGAAGACAGATTTTCATGTGTTAGAGTTTTTTTGCAGAGCAAGTCATCTTATGGCTTCAATGCACATAAATCACTGGTTTAGAGCTTGTAAGAACACTAGTGCTGTGTTTAGTGCAACTAAGCAAATAAAGAGAAAGCAAGGCCACACAGATGCTGAAAAGCTTCTTTCTCAGTGAGAGAAAGTTGGTTTATGCAATTTTAAGAGTAAAGCTGAAGTACATGAAAAATTATAATTTCTCATTAAATGAAATGTCATTTGCAATGCAGGAGACAGATTTTCATGTGTTAGAGTATTTTTGCAGAGCAAGTCATGTTATAGCTTCAATGCACATGTTAAAGTCATGTTCAAAGTCATGTAAGAACTTCATTAGTTTTAGACCTTTTTAAGAACATTAATGCTGTCTTAAGTGCAACTATGCAAATAAAAAGAAAGCAAGGCCACAGATGCTGAAAAGCTTCTTTCTCAGTGAGAGAAAGTTGGTTTATGCCATTTTAAGAGTAAAGCTGAAGTGCATGAAAAATGTTAATTTCTCATGAAATGTAATGTTATTTGCAATGCAGAAGACAGATTTTCATGTGTTAGAGTTTTTTTGCAGAGCAAGTCATGTTATAGCTTCAATGCACATAAATCACTGGTTTAGAGCTTGTAAGAACACTAGTGCTGTGTTTAGTGCAACTAAGCAAATAAAGAGAGAAAGCAAGGCCACACAGATGCTGAAAAGATTCTTTCTCAGTGAGAGAAAGTTGGTTTATGCAATTTTAAGAGTAAAGCTGAAGTGCATGAAAAATGTTAATTTCTCATTAAATGAAATGTCATTTGCAATGCAGAAGACAGATTTTCATGTTTTAGAGTTTTTTTGCAGAGCAAGTCGTGTTATAGCTTCAATGCACATAAATCACTGGTTTAGAGCTTGTAAGAACACTAGTGCTGTGTTTAGTGCAACTGAGCAAATAAAGAGAAAGCAAGGCCACACAGATGCTGAAAAGATTCTTTCTCAGTGAGAGAAAGTTGGTTTATGCAATTTTAAGAGTAAAGCTGAAGTACATGAAAAATGTTAATTTTTCATGAAATTAAATGTTATTTGCAATGCAGCAGACAGATTTTTATGTGTTAGAGTTTTTTTTGCAGAGGAAGTCATGTTATAGCTTCAATGCACATAATCACTGGTTTAGAGCTTCTAAGTACACTAGTGCTCTGTTTAGTGCAACTGAGCAAATAAAGAGAAAGCAAGGCCAGAAATGCTGAAAAGCTTCTTTCTCAGTGAGAGAAAGTTGGTTTATGCCATTTTAAGAGTAAAGCTGAAGTGCATGAAAAATGTTAATTTCTCATGAAATGTAATGTTATTTGCAATGCAGGAGACAGATTTTCATGTGTTAGAGTATTTTTGCAGAGCAAGTCGTGTTATAGCTTCAATGCACATAAATCACTGGTTTAGAGCTTGTAAGAACACTAGTGCTGTGTTTAGTGCAACTGAGCAAATAAAGAGAAAGCAAGGCCACACAGATGCTGAAAAGATTCTTTCTCAGTGAGAGAAAGTTGGTTTATGCAATTTTAAGAGTAAAGCTGAAGTACATGAAAAATGTTAATTTTTCATGAAATGAAATGTTATTTGCAATGCAGAAGACAGATTTTTATGTGTTAGAGTTTTTTTTGCAGAGGAACTCATGTTATAGCTTCAATGCACATAATCACTGGTTTAGAGCTTCTAAGTACACTAGTGCTCTGTTTAGTGCAACTGAGCAAATAAAGAGAAAGCAAGGCCACAAATGCTGAAAAGCTTCTTTCTCAGTGAGAGAAAGTTGGTTTATGCCATTTTAAGAGTAAAGCTGAAGTGCATGAAAAATGTTAATTTCTCATGAAATGTAATGTTATTTGCAATGCAGAAGACAGATTTTCATGTGTTAGAGTTTTTTTGCAGAGCAAGTCATGTTATAGCTTCAATGCACATAAATCACTGGTTTAGAGCTTGTAAGAACACTAGTGCTGTGTTTAGTGCAACTAAGCAAATAAAGAGAGAAAGCAAGGCCACACAGATGCTGAAAAGATTCTTTCTCAGTGAGAGAAAGTTGGTTTATGCAATTTTAAGAGTAAAGCTGAAGTGCATGAAAAATGTTAATTTCTCATTAAATGAAATGTCATTTGCAATGCAGAAGACAGATTTTCATGTGTTAGAGTTTTTTTGCAAAGCAAGTCGTGTTATAGCTTCAATGCACATAAATCACTGGTTTTGAGCTTGTAAGAACACTAGTGCTGTGTTTAGTGCAACTGAGCAAATAAAGAGAAAGCAAGGCCACAAATGCTGAAAAGCTTCTTTCTCAGTGAGAGAAAGTTGGTTTATGCAATTTTAAGAGTAAAGCTGAAGTACATGAAAAATGTTAATTTCTCATGAAATTAAATGTTATTTGCAATGCAGAAGACAGATTTTCATGTGTTAGAGTTTTTTTTGCAGAGGAAGTCATGTTATAGCTTCAATGCACATAATCACTGGTTTAGAGCTTCTAAGTACACTAGTGCTCTGTTTAGTGCAACTGAGCAAATAAAGAGAAAGCAAGGCCACAAATGCTGAAAAGCTTCTTTCTCAGTGAGAGAACGTTGGTTTATGCAATTTTAAGAGTAAAGCTGAAGTACATGAAAAATTATAATTTCTCATTAAATGAAATGTCATTTGCAATGCAGGAGACAGATTTTCATGTGTTAAGAGTATTTTTGCAGAGCAAGGCATGTTAGATCTTCAATGCACATGTTAAGGTCATGTTCAAAGTCATGTAAGAACTTCATTAGTTTTAGACCTTTTTAAGAACATTAATGCTGTCTTAAGTGCAACTATGCAAATAAAAAGAAAGCAAGGCCACAGATGCTGAAAAGCTTCTTTCTCAGTGAGAGAAAGTTGGTTTATGCCATTTTAAGAGTAAAGCTGAAGTGCATGAAAAATGTTAATTTCTCATGAAATTAAATGTTATTTGCAATGCAGAAGACAGATTTTCATGTGTTAGAGTTTTTTTTGCAGAGGAAGTCATGTTATAGCTTCAATGCACATAATAACTGGTTTAGAGCTTGTAAGAACACTAGTGCTGTGTTTAGTGCAACTGAGCAAATAAAGAGAAAGCAAGGCCACAAATGCTGAAAAGCTTCTTTCTCAGTGAGAGAAAGTTGGTTTATGCAATTTTAAGAGTAAAGCTGAAGTACATGAAAAATTATAATTTCTCATTAAATGAAATGTCATTTGCAATGCAGGAGACAGATTTTCATGTGTTAGAGTATTTTTGCAGAGCAAGGCATGTTAGATCTTCAATGCACATGTTAAAGTCATGTTCAAAGTCATGTAAGAACTTCATTAGTTTTAGATCTTTTTAAGAACATTAATGCTGTCTTAAGTGCAGCTATGCAAATAAAAAGAAAGCAAGGCCACAGATGCTGATAAGCTTCTTTCTCAGTGAGAGAAAGTTGGTTTATGCCATTTTAAGGGTAAAGCTGAATTGCATGAAAAATGTTAATTTCTCATGAAATTTAATGTTATTTGCAATGCAGAAGACAGATTTTCACGTGTTAGAGTTTTTTTGCAGAGCAAGTCATCTTATGGCTTCAATGCACATAAATCACTGGTTTAGAGCTTGTAAGAACACTAGTGCTGTGTTTAGTGCAACTAAGCAAATAAAGAGAAAGCAAGGCCACACAGATGCTGAAAAGCTTCTTTCTCAGTGAGAGAAAGTTGGTTTATGCAATTTTAAGAGTAAAGCTGAAGTACATGAAAAATGATAATTTCTCATTAAATGAAATGTCATTTGCAATGCAGGAGACAGATTTTCATGTGTTAGAGTATTTTTGCAGAGCAAGGCATGTTAGATCTTCAATGCACATGTTAAAGTCATGTTCAAAGTCATGTAAGAACTTCATTAGTTTTAGATCTTTTTAAGAACATTAATGCTGTCTTAAGTGCAGCTATGCAAATAAAAAGAAAGCAAGGCCACAGATGCTGATAAGCTTCTTTCTCAGTGAGAGAAAGTTGGTTTATGCCATTTTAAGAGTAAAGCTGAAGTGCATGAAAAATGTTAATTTCTCATGAAATGTAATGTTATTTGCAATGCAGAAGACAGATTTTCATGTGTTAGAGTTTTTTTGCAGAGCAAGTCATGTTATAGCTTCAATGCACATAAATCACTGGTTTAGAGATTGTAAGAACACTAGTGCTGTGTTTAGTGCAACTGAGCAAATAAAGAGAAAGCAAGGCCACACAGATGCTGAAAAGATTCTTTCTCAGTGAGAGAAAGTTGGTTTATGCAATTTTAAGAGTAAAGCTGAAGTGCATGAAAAATGTTAATTTCTCATTAAATGAAATGTCATTTGCAATGCAGAAGACAGATTTTCATGTGTTAGAGTTTTTTTGCAGAGCAAGTCGTGTTATAGCTTCAATGCACATAAATCACTGGTTTAGAGCTTGTAAGAACACTAGTGCTGTGTTTAGTGCAACTGAGCAAATAAAGAGAAAGCAAGGCCACAAATGCTGAAAAGCTTCTTTCTCAGTGAGAGAAAGTTGGTTTATGCAATTTTAAGAGTAAAGCTGAAGTACATGAAAAATGTTAATTTCTCATGAAATTAAATGTTATTTCCAATGCAGATGACAGATTTTCATGTGTTAGAGTTTTTTTTGCAGAGGAAGTCATGTTATAGCTTCAATGCACATAATCACTGGTTTAGAGCTTCTAAGTACACTAGTGCTCTGTTTAGTGCAACTGAGCAAATAAAGAGAAAGCAAGGCCACAAATGCTGAAAAGCTTCTTTCTCAGTGAGAGAACGTTGGTTTATGCAATTTTTAGAGTAAAGCTGAAGTACATGAAAAATTAGAATTTCTCATTAAATGAAATGTCATTTGCAATGCAGGAGACAGATTTTCATGTGTTAGAGTATTTTTGCAGAGCAAGGCATGTTAGATCTTCAATGCACATGTTAAAGTCATGTTCAAAGTCATGTAAGAACTTCATTAGTTTTAGACCTTTTTAAGAACATTAATGCTGTCTTAAGTGCAACTATGCAAATAAAAAGAAAGCAAGGCCACAGATGCTGATAAGCTTCTTTCTCAGTGAGAGAAAGTTGGTTTATGCCATTTTAAGGGTAAAGCTGAAGTGCATGAAAAATGTTAATTTCTCATGAAATTTAATGTTATTTGCAATGCAGAAGACAGATTTTCATGTGTTAGAGTTTTTTTGCAGAGCAAGTCATGTTATAGCTTCAATGCACATAATCACTGGTTTAGAGCTTCTAAGTACACTAGTCCTCTGTTTAGTGCAACTGAGCAAATAAAGAGAAAGCAAGGCCACAGATGCTGAAAAGCTTCTTTCTCAGTGAGAGAAAGTTGGTTTATGCAATTTTATGAGTAAAGCTGAAGTACATGAAACATTATAATTTCTCATTAAATGAAATGTCATTTGCAATGCAGGAGACAGATTTTCATGTGTTAGAGTATTTTTGCAGAGCAAGGCATGTTAGATCTTCAATGCACATGTTAAAGTCATGTTCAAAGTCATGTAAGAACTTCATTAGTTTTAGACCTTTTTAAGAACATTAATGCTGTCTTAAGTGCAGCTATGCAAATAAAAAGAAAGCAAGGCCACACAGATGCTGAAAAGCTTCTTTCTCAGTGAGAGAAAGTTGGTTTATGCAATTTTAAGAGTAAAGCTGAAGTACATGAAAAATGTTAATTTCTCATGAAATTAAATGTTATTTTCAATGCAGAAGACAGATTTTCATGTGTTAGAGTTTTTTTGCAGAGGAAGTCATGTTATAGCTTCAATGCACATAATCACTGGTTTAGAGCTTCTAAGTACACTAGTGCTCTGTTTAGTGCAACTGAGCAAATAAAGAGAAAGCAAGGCCACAAATGCTGAAAAGCTTCTTTCTCAGTGAGAGAACGTTGGTTTATGCAATTTTAAGAGTAAAGCTGAAGTACATGAAAAATTATAATTTCTCATTAAATGAAATGTCATTTGCAATGCAGGAGACAGATTTTCATGTGTTAGAGTATTTTTGCAGAGCAAGGCATGTTAGATCTTCAATGCACATGTTAAGGTCATGTTCAAAGTCATGTAAGAACTTCATTAGTTTTAGATCTTTTTAAGAACATTAATGCTGTCTTAAGTGCAGCTATGCAAATAAAAAGAAAGCAAGGCCACACAGATGCTGAAAAGCTTCTTTCTCAGTGAGAGAAAGTTGGTTTATGCAATTTTAAGAGTAAAGCTGAAGTACATGAAAAATGTTAATTCCTCATGAAATTAAATGTTATTTGCAATGCAGAAGAAAGATTTTCATGTGTTAGAGTTTTTTTTGCAGAGGAAGTCATGTTATAGCTTCAATGCACATAATCACTGGTTTAGAGCTTCTAAGTACACTAGTCCTCTGTTTAGTGCAACTGAGCAAATAAAGAGAAAGCAAGGCCACAGATGCTGAAAAGCTTCTTTCTCAGTGAGAGAAAGTTGGTTTATGCAATTTTAAGAGTAAAGCTGAAGTGCTTGAAAAATGTTAATTTCTCATTAAATGAAATGTCATTTGCAATGCAGAAGACAGATTTTCATGTTTTAGAGTTTTTTTGCAGAGCAAGTCGTGTTATAGCTTCAATGCACATAAATCACTGGTTTAGAGATTGTAAGAACACTAGTGCTGTGTTTAGTTCAACTGAGCAAATAAAGAGAAAGCAAGGCCACATAGATGCTGAAAAGATTCTTTCTCAGTGAGAGAAAGTTGGTTTATGCAATTTTAAGAGTAAAGCTGAAGTACATGAAAAATGTTAATTTTTCATGAAATTAAATGTTATTTGCAATGCAGAAGACAGATTTTTATGTGTTAGAGTTTTTTTTGCAGAGGAAGTCATGTTATAGCTTCAATGCACATAATCACTGGTTTAGAGCTTCTAAGTACACTAGTGCTCTGTTTAGTGCAACTGAGCAAATAAAGAGAAAGCAAGGCCACAAATGCTGAAAAGCTTCTTTCTCAGTGAGAGAAAGTTGGTTTATGCCATTTTAAGAGTAAAGCTGAAGTGCATGAAAAATGTTAATTTCTCATGAAATGTAATGTTATTTGCAATGCAGGAGACAGATTTTCATGTGTTAGAGTATTTTTGCAGAGCAAGTCATGTTATAGCTTCAATGCACATGTTAAAGTCTTGTTCAAAGTCATGTAAGAACTTCATTAGTTTTAGACCTTTTTAAGAACATTAATGCTGTCTTAAGTGCAACTATGCAAATAAAAAGAAAGCAAGGCCACAGATGCTGAAAAGCTTCTTTCTCAGTGAGAGAAAGTTGGTTTATGCCATTTTAAGAGTAAAGCTGAAGTGCATGAAAAATGTTAATTTCTCATGAAATTAAATGTTATTTGCAATGCAGAAGACAGATTTTCATGTGTTAGAGTTTTTTTTGCAGAGGAAGTCATGTTATAGCTTCAATGCACATAATAACTGGTTTAGAGCTTGTAAGAACACTAGTGCTGTGTTTAGTGCAACTGAGCAAATAAAGAGAAAGCAAGGCCACAAATGCTGAAAAGCTTCTTTCTCAGTGAGAGAAAGTTGGTTTATGCAATTTTAAGAGTAAAGCTGAAGTACATGAAAAATTATAATTTCTCATTAAATGAAATGTCATTTGCAATGCAGGAGACAGATTTTCATGTGTTAGAGTATTTTTGCAGAGCAAGGCATGTTAGATCTTCAATGCACATGTTAAAGTCATGTTCAAAGTCATGTAAGAACTTCATTAGTTTTAGATCTTTTTAAGAACATTAATGCTGTCTTAAGTGCAGCTATGCAAATAAAAAGAAAGCAAGGCCACAGATGCTGATAAGCTTCTTTCTCAGTGAGAGAAAGTTGGTTTATGCCATTTTAAGGGTAAAGCTGAATTGCATGAAAAATGTTAATTTCTCATGAAATTTAATGTTATTTGCAATGCAGAAGACAGATTTTCACGTGTTAGAGTTTTTTTGCAGAGCAAGTCATCTTATGGCTTCAATGCACATAAATCACTGGTTTAGAGCTTGTAAGAACACTAGTGCTGTGTTTAGTGCAACTAAGCAAATAAAGAGAAAGCAAGGCCACACAGATGCTGAAAAGCTTCTTTCTCAGTGAGAGAAAGTTGGTTTATGCAATTTTAAGAGTAAAGCTGAAGTACATGAAAAATGATAATTTCTCATTAAATGAAATGTCATTTGCAATGCAGGAGACAGATTTTCATGTGTTAGAGTATTTTTGCAGAGCAAGGCATGTTAGATCTTCAATGCACATGTTAAAGTCATGTTCAAAGTCATGTAAGAACTTCATTAGTTTTAGATCTTTTTAAGAACATTAATGCTGTCTTAAGTGCAGCTATGCAAATAAAAAGAAAGCAAGGCCACAGATGCTGATAAGCTTCTTTCTCAGTGAGAGAAAGTTGGTTTATGCCATTTTAAGAGTAAAGCTGAAGTGCATGAAAAATGTTAATTTCTCATGAAATGTAATGTTATTTGCAATGCAGAAGACAGATTTTCATGTGTTAGAGTTTTTTTGCAGAGCAAGTCATGTTATAGCTTCAATGCACATAAATCACTGGTTTAGAGATTGTAAGAACACTAGTGCTGTGTTTAGTGCAACTGAGCAAATAAAGAGAAAGCAAGGCCACACAGATGCTGAAAAGATTCTTTCTCAGTGAGAGAAAGTTGGTTTATGCAATTTTAAGAGTAAAGCTGAAGTGCATGAAAAATGTTAATTTCTCATTAAATGAAATGTCATTTGCAATGCAGAAGACAGATTTTCATGTGTTAGAGTTTTTTTGCAGAGCAAGTCGTGTTATAGCTTCAATGCACATAAATCACTGGTTTAGAGCTTGTAAGAACACTAGTGCTGTGTTTAGTGCAACTGAGCAAATAAAGAGAAAGCAAGGCCACAAATGCTGAAAAGCTTCTTTCTCAGTGAGAGAAAGTTGGTTTATGCAATTTTAAGAGTAAAGCTGAAGTACATGAAAAATGTTAATTTCTCATGAAATTAAATGTTATTTCCAATGCAGATGACAGATTTTCATGTGTTAGAGTTTTTTTTTGCAGAGGAAGTCATGTTATAGCTTCAATGCACATAATCACTGGTTTAGAGCTTCTAAGTACACTAGTGCTCTGTTTAGTGCAACTGAGCAAATAAAGAGAAAGCAAGGCCACAAATGCTGAAAAGCTTCTTTCTCAGTGAGAGAACGTTGGTTTATGCAATTTTTAGAGTAAAGCTGAAGTACATGAAAAATTAGAATTTCTCATTAAATGAAATGTCATTTGCAATGCAGGAGACAGATTTTCATGTGTTAGAGTATTTTTGCAGAGCAAGGCATGTTAGATCTTCAATGCACATGTTAAAGTCATGTTCAAAGTCATGTAAGAACTTCATTAGTTTTAGACCTTTTTAAGAACATTAATGCTGTCTTAAGTGCAACTATGCAAATAAAAAGAAAGCAAGGCCACAGATGCTGATAAGCTTCTTTCTCAGTGAGAGAAAGTTGGTTTATGCCATTTTAAGGGTAAAGCTGAAGTGCATGAAAAATGTTAATTTCTCATGAAATTTAATGTTATTTGCAATGCAGAAGACAGATTTTCATGTGTTAGAGTTTTTTTGCAGAGCAAGTCATGTTATAGCTTCAATGCACATAATCACTGGTTTAGAGCTTCTAAGTACACTAGTCCTCTGTTTAGTGCAACTGAGCAAATAAAGAGAAAGCAAGGCCACAGATGCTGAAAAGCTTCTTTCTCAGTGAGAGAAAGTTGGTTTATGCAATTTTATGAGTAAAGCTGAAGTACATGAAACATTATAATTTCTCATTAAATGAAATGTCATTTGCAATGCAGGAGACAGATTTTCATGTGTTAGAGTATTTTTGCAGAGCAAGGCATGTTAGATCTTCAATGCACATGTTAAAGTCATGTTCAAAGTCATGTAAGAACTTCATTAGTTTTAGACCTTTTTAAGAACATTAATGCTGTCTTAAGTGCAGCTATGCAAATAAAAAGAAAGCAAGGCCACACAGATGCTGAAAAGCTTCTTTCTCAGTGAGAGAAAGTTGGTTTATGCAATTTTAAGAGTAAAGCTGAAGTACATGAAAAATGTTAATTTCTCATGAAATTAAATGTTATTTTCAATGCAGAAGACAGATTTTCATGTGTTAGAGTTTTTTTGCAGAGGAAGTCATGTTATAGCTTCAATGCACAAAATCACTGGTTTAGAGCTTCTAAGTACACTAGTGCTCTGTTTAGTGCAACTGAGCAAATAAAGAGAAAGCAAGGCCACAAATGCTGAAAAGCTTCTTTCTCAGTGAGAGAACGTTGGTTTATGCAATTTTAAGAGTAAAGCTGAAGTACATGAAAAATTATAATTTCTCATTAAATGAAATGTCATTTGCAATGCAGGAGACAGATTTTCATGTGTTAGAGTATTTTTGCAGAGCAAGGCATGTTAGATCTTCAATGCACATGTTAAGGTCATGTTCAAAGTCATGTAAGAACTTCATTAGTTTTAGATCTTTTTAAGAACATTAATGCTGTCTTAAGTGCAGCTATGCAAATAAAAAGAAAGCAAGGCCACACAGATGCTGAAAAGCTTCTTTCTCAGTGAGAGAAAGTTGGTTTATGCAATTTTAAGAGTAAAGCTGAAGTACATGAAAAATGTTAATTCCTCATGAAATTAAATGTTATTTGCAATGCAGAAGAAAGATTTTCATGTGTTAGAGTTTTTTTTGCAGAGGAAGTCATGTTATAGCTTCAATGCACATAATCACTGGTTTAGAGCTTCTAAGTACACTAGTCCTCTGTTTAGTGCAACTGAGCAAATAAAGAGAAAGCAAGGCCACAGATGCTGAAAAGCTTCTTTCTCAGTGAGAGAAAGTTGGTTTATGCAATTTTAAGAGTAAAGCTGAAGTGCTTGAAAAATGTTAATTTCTCATTAAATGAAATGTCATTTGCAATGCAGAAGACAGATTTTCATGTTTTAGAGTTTTTTTGCAGAGCAAGTCGTGTTATAGCTTCAATGCACATAAATCACTGGTTTAGAGATTGTAAGAACACTAGTGCTGTGTTTAGTTCAACTGAGCAAATAAAGAGAAAGCAAGGCCACATAGATGCTGAAAAGATTCTTTCTCAGTGAGAGAAAGTTGGTTTATGCAATTTTAAGAGTAAAGCTGAAGTACATGAAAAATGTTAATTTTTCATGAAATTAAATGTTATTTGCAATGCAGAAGACAGATTTTTATGTGTTAGAGTTTTTTTTGCAGAGGAAGTCATGTTATAGCTTCAATGCACATAATCACTGGTTTAGAGCTTCTAAGTACACTAGTGCTCTGTTTAGTGCAACTGAGCAAATAAAGAGAAAGCAAGGCCACAAATGCTGAAAAGCTTCTTTCTCAGTGAGAGAAAGTTGGTTTATGCCATTTTAAGAGTAAAGCTGAAGTGCATGAAAAATGTTAATTTCTCATGAAATGTAATGTTATTTGCAATGCAGGAGACAGATTTTCATGTGTTAGAGTATTTTTGCAGAGCAAGTCATGTTATAGCTTCAATGCACATGTTAAAGTCTTGTTCAAAGTCATGTAAGAACTTCATTAGTTTTAGACCTTTTTAAGAACATTAATGCTGTCTTAAGTGCAACTATGCAAATAAAAAGAAAGCAAGGCCACAGATGCTGAAAAGCTTCTTTCTCAGTGAGAGAAAGTTGGTTTATGCCATTTTAAGAGTAAAGCTGAAGTGCATGAAAAATGTTAATTTCTCATGAAATGTAATGTTATTTGCAATGCAGAAGACAGATTTTCATGTGTTAGAGTTTTTTTGCAGAGCAAGTCATGTTATAGCTTCAATGCACATAAATCACTGGTTTAGAGCTTGTAAGAACACTAGTGCTGTGTTTAGTGCAACTAAGCAAATAAAGAGAGAAAGCAAGGCCACACAGATGCTGAAAAGATTCTTTCTCAGTGAGAGAAAGTTGGTTTATGCAATTTTAAGAGTAAAGCTGAAGTGCATGAAAAATGTTAATTTCTCATTAAATGAAATGTCATTTGCAATGCAGAAGACAGATTTTCATGTTTTAGAGTTTTTTTGCAGAGCAAGTCGTGTTATAGCTTCAATGCACATAAATCACTGGTTTAGAGCTTGTAAGAACACTAGTGCTGTGTTTAGTGCAACTGAGCAAATAAAGAGAAAGCAAGGCCACACAGATGCTGAAAAGATTCTTTCTCAGTGAGAGAAAGTTGGTTAATGCAATTTTAAGAGTAAAGCTGAAGTACATGAAAAATTTTAATTTTTCATGAAATTAAATGTTATTTGCAATCCAGAAGACAGATTTTTATGTGTTAGAGTTTTTTTTGCAGAGGAAGTCATGTTATAGCTTCAATGCACATAATCACTGGTTTAGAGCTTCTAAGTACACTAGTGCTCTGTTTAGTGCAACTGAGCAAATAAAGAGAAAGCAAGGCCACAAATGCTGAAAAGCTTCTTTCTCAGTGAGAGAAAGTTGGTTTATGCCATTTTAAGAGTAAAGCTGAAGTGCATGAAAAATGTTAATTTCTCATGAAATGTAATGTTATTTGCAATGCAGAAGACAGATTTTCATGTGTTAGAGTTTTTTTGCAGAGCAAGTCGTGTTATAGCTTCAATGCACATAAATCACTGGTTTAGAGATTGTAAGAACACTAGTGCTGTGTTTAGTGCAACTGAGCAAATAAAGAGAAAGCAAGGCCACATAGATGCTGAAAAGATTCTTTCTCAGTGAGAGAAAGTTGGTTTATGCAATTTTAAAAGTAAAGCTGAAGTGCATGAAAAATGTTAATTTCTCATGAAATGTACTGTTATTTGCAATGCAGGAGACAGATTTTCATGTGTTAGAGTATTTTTGCAGAGCAAGTCATGTTATAGCTTCAATGCACATAATCACTGGTTTAGAGCTTCTAAGTACACTAGTGCTCTGTTTAGTGCAACTGAGCAAATAAAGAGAAAGCAAGGCCACAAATGCTGAAAAGCTTCTTTCTCAGTGAGAGAAAGTTGGTTTATGCCATTTTAAGAGTAAAGCTGAAGTGCATGAAAAATGTTAATTTCTCATGAAATGTACTGTTATTTGCAATGCAGGAGACAGATTTTCATGTGTTAGAGTATTTTTGCAGAGCAAGTCATGTTATAGCTTCAATGCACATGTTAAAGTCTTGTTCAAAGTCATGTAAGAACTTCATTAGTTTTAGACCTTTTTAAGAACATTAATGCTGTCTTAAGTGCAACTATGCAAATAAAAACAAAGCAAGGCCACAGATGCTGAAAAGCTTCTTTCTCAGTGAGAGAAAGTTGGTTTATGCCATTTTAAGAGTAAAGCTGAAGTGCATGAAAAATGTTAATTTCTCATGAAATGTACTGTTATTTGCAATGCAGGAGACAGATTTTCATGTGTTAGAGTATTTTTGCAGAGCAAGTCATGTTATAGCTTCAATGCACATAAATCACTGGTTTAGAGCTTGTAAGAACACTAGTGCTGTGTTTAGTGCAACTAAGCAAATAAAGAGAGAAAGCAAGGCCACACAGATGCTGAAAAGATTCTTTCTCAGTGAGAGAAAGTTGGTTTATGCTATTTTAAGAGTAAAGCTGAAGTGCATGAAAAATGTTAATTTCTCATTAAATGAAATGTCATTTGCAATGCAGAAGACAGATTTTTATGTGTTAGAGTTTTTTTTGCAGAGGAAGTCATGTTATAGCTTCAATGCACATAATCACTGGTTTAGAGCTTCTAAGTACACTAGTGCTCTGTTTAGTGCAACTGAGCAAATAAAGAGAAAGCAAGGCCACAAATGCTGAAAAGCTTCTTTCTCAGTGAGAGAAAGTTGGTTTATGCCATTTTAAGAGTAAAGCTGAAGTGCATGAAAAATGTTAATTTCTCATGAAATGTAATGTTATTTGCAATGCAGAAGACAGATTTTCATGTGTTAGAGTTTTTTTGCAGAGCAAGTCATGTTATAGCTTCAATGCACATAAATCACTGGTTTAGAGATTGTAAGAACACTAGTGCTGTGTTTAGTGCAACTGAGCAAATAAAGAGAAAGCAAGGCCACACAGATGCTGAAAAGCTTCTTTCTCAGTGAGAGAAAGTTGGTTTATGCAATTTTAAGAGTAAAGCTGAAGTACATGAAAAATCATAATTTCTCATTAAATGAAATGTCATTTGCAATGCAGGAGACAGATTTTCATGTGTTAGAGTATTTTTGCAGAGCAAGTCATGTTATAGCTTCAATGCACATGTTAAAGTCATGTTCAAAGTCATGTAAGAACTTCATTAGTTTTAGACCTTTTTAAGAACATTAATGCTGTCTTAAGTGCAACTATGCAAATAAAAAGAAAGCAAGGCCACAGATGCTGAAAAGCTTCTTTCTCAGTGAGAGAAAGTTGGTTTATGCAATTTTAAGAGTAAAGCTGAAGTGCATGAAAAATGTTAATTTCTCATTAAATGAAATGTCATTTGCAATGCAGAAGACAGATTTTCATGTTTTAGAGTTTTTTTGCAGAGCAAGTCGTGTTATAGCTTCAATGCACATAAATCACTGGTTTAGAGATTGTAAGAACACTAGTGCTGTGTTTAGTGCAACTGAGCAAATAAAGAGAAAGCAAGGCCACACAGATGCTGAAAAGATTCTTTCTCAGTGAGAGAAAGTTGGTTTATGCAATTTTAAGAGTAAAGCTGAAGTACATGAAAAATGTTAATTTTTCATGAAATTAAATGTTATTTGCAATGCAGAAGACAGATTTTTATGTGTTAGAGTTTTTTTTGCAGAGGAAGTCATGTTATAGCTTCAATGCACATAATCACTGGTTTAGAGCTTCTAAGTACACTAGTGCTCTGTTTAGTGCAACTGAGCAAATAAAGAGAAAGCAAGGCCACAAATGCTGAAAAGCTTCTTTCTCAGTGAGAGAAAGTTGGTTTATGCCATTTTAAGAGTAAAGCTGAAGTGCATGAAAAATGTTAATTTCTCATGAAATGTAATGTTATTTGCAATGCAGAAGACAGATTTTCATGTGTTAGAGTTTTTTTGCAGAGCAAGTCATGTTATAGCTTCAATGCACATAAATCACTGGTTTAGAGATTGTAAGAACACTAGTGCTGTGTTTAGTGCAACTGAGCAAATAAAGAGAAAGCAAGGCCACACAGATGCTGAAAAGCTTCTTTCTCAGTGAGAGAAAGTTGGTTTATGCAATTTTAAGAGTAAAGCTGAAGTACATGAAAAATCATAATTTCTCATTAAATGAAATGTCATTTGCAATGCAGGAGACAGATTTTCATGTGTTAGAGTATTTTTGCAGAGCAAGTCATGTTATAGCTTCAATGCACATGTTAAAGTCATGTTCAAAGTCATGTAAGAACTTCATTAGTTTTAGACCTTTTTAAGAACATTAATGCTGTCTTAAGTGCAACTATGCAAATAAAAAGAAAGCAAGGCCACAGATGCTGAAAAGCTTCTTTCTCAGTGAGAGAAAGTTGGTTTATGCAATTTTAAGAGTAAAGCTGAAGTGCATGAAAAATGTTAATTTCTCATTAAATGAAATGTCATTTGCAATGCAGAAGACAGATTTTCATGTTTTAGAGTTTTTTTGCAGAGCAAGTCGTGTTATAGCTTCAATGCACATAAATCACTGGTTTAGAGATTGTAAGAACACTAGTGCTGTGTTTAGTGCAACTGAGCAAATAAAGAGAAAGCAAGGCCACATAGATGCTGAAAAGATTCTTTCTCAGTGAGAGAAAGTTGGTTTATGCAATTTTAAGAGTAAAGCTGAAGTACATGAAAAATGTTAATTTTTCATGAAATTAAATGTTATTTGCAATGCAGAAGACAGATTTTTATGTGTTAGAGTTTTTTTTGCAGAGGAAGTCATGTTATAGCTTCAATGCACATAATCACTGGTTTAGAGCTTCTAAGTACACTAGTGCTCTGTTTAGTGCAACTGAGCAAATAAAGAGAAAGCAAGGCCACAAATGCTGAAAAGCTTCTTTCTCAGTGAGAGAAAGTTGGTTTATGCCATTTTAAGAGTAAAGCTGAAGTGCATGAAAAATGTTAATTTCTCATGAAATGTACTGTTATTTGCAATGCAGGAGACAGATTTTCATGTGTTAGAGTATTTTTGCAGAGCAAGTCATGTTATAGCTTCAATGCACATGTTAAAGTCTTGTTCAAAGTCATGTAAGAACTTCATTAGTTTTAGACCTTTTTAAGAACATTAATGCTGTCTTAAGTGCAACTATGCAAATAAAAAGAAAGCAAGGCCACAGATGCTGAAAAGCTTCTTTCTCAGTGAGAGAAAGTTGGTTTATGCAATTTTAAGAGTAAAGCTGAAGTACATGAAAAATGTTAATTTTTCATGAAATTAAATGTTATTTGCAATGCAGAAGACAGATTTTTATGTGTTAGAGTTTTTTTTGCAGAGGAAGTCATGTTATAGCTTCAATGCACATAATCACTGGTTTAGAGCTTCTAAGTACACTAGTGCTCTGTTTAGTGCAACTGAGCAAATAAAGAGAAAGCAAGGCCACAAATGCTGAAAAGCTTCTTTCTCAGTGAGAGAAAGTTGGTTTATGCCATTTTAAGAGTAAAGCTGAAGTGCATGAAAAATGTTAATTTCTCATTAAATGAAATGTCATTTGCAATGCAGAAGACAGATTTTCATGTGTTAGAGTTTTTTTGCAGAGCAAGTCGTGTTATAGCTTCAATGCACATAAATCACTGGTTTAGAGCTTGTAAGAACACTAGTGCTGTGTTTAGTGCAACTGAGCAAATAAAGAGAAAGCAAGGCCACAAATGCTGAAAAGCTTCTTTCTCAGTGAGAGAAAGTTGGTTTATGCAATTTTAAGAGTAAAGCTGAAGTACATGAAAAATTATAATTTCTCATTAAATGAAATGTCATTTGCAATGCAGGAGACAGATTTTCATGTGTTAGAGTATTTTTGCAGAGCAAGTCATGTTATAGCTTCAATGCACATGTTAAAGTCATGTTCAAAGTCATGTAAGAACTTCATTAGTTTTAGACCTTTTTAAGAACATTAATGCTGTCTTAAGTGCAACTATGCAAATAAAAAGAAAGCAAGGCCACAGATGCTGAAAAGCTTCTTTCTCAGTGAGAGAAAGTTGGTTTATGCAATTTTAAGAGTAAAGCTGAAGTGCATGAAAAATGTTAATTTCTCATGAAATGTAATGTTATTTGCAATGCAGAAGACAGATTTTCATGTGTTAGAGTTTTTTTGCAGAGCAAGTCATGTTATAGCTTCAATGCACATAAATCACTGGTTTAGAGATTGTAAGAACACTAGTGCTGTGTTTAGTGCAACTGAGCAAATAAAGAGAAAGCAAGGCAACACAGATGCTGAAAAGCTTCTTTCTCAGTGAGAGAAAGTTGGTTTATGCCATTTTAAGAGTAAAGCTGAAGTGCATGAAAAATGTTAATTTCTCATTAAATGAAATGTCATTTGCAATGCAGAAGACAGATTTTCATGTGTTAGAGTTTTTTTGCAGAGCAAGTCGTGTTATAGCTTCAATGCACATAAATCACTGGTTTAGAGCTTGTAAGAACACTAGTGCTGTGTTTAGTGCAACTGAGCAAATAAAGAGAAAGCAAGGCCACAAATGCTGAAAAGCTTCTTTCTCAGTGAGAGAAAGTTGGTTTATGCAATTTTAAGAGTAAAGCTGAAGTACATGAAAAATGTTAATTTCTCATGAAATTAAATGTTATTTGCAATGCAGATGACAGATTTTCATGTGTTAGAGTTTTTTTTTGCAGAGGAAGTCATGTTATAGCTTCAATGCACATAATCACTGGTTTAGAGCTTCTAAGTACACTAGTGCTCTGTTTAGTGCAACTGAGCAAATAAAGAGAAAGCAAGGCCACAAATGCTGAAAAGCTTCTTTCTCAGTGAGAGAACGTTGGTTTATGCACTTTTAAGAGTAAAGCTGAAGTACATGAAAAATTAGAATTTCTCATTAAATGAAATGTCATTTGCAATGCAGGAGACAGATTTTCATGTGTTAGAGTATTTTTGCAGAGCAAGGCATGTTAGATCTTCAATGCACATGTTAAAGTCATGTTCAAAGTCATGTAAGAACTTCATTAGTTTTAGACCTTTTTAAGAACATTAATAATGTCTTAAGTGCAACTATGCAAATAAAAAGAAAGCAAGGCCACAGATGCTGAAAAGCTTCTTTCTCAGTGAGAGAAAGTTGGTTTATGCCATTTTAAGAGTAAAGCTGAAGTACATGAAAAATGTTAATTCCTCATGAAATTAAATGTTATTTGCAATGCAGAAGAAAGATTTTCATGTGTTAGAGTTTTTTTTGCAGAGGAAGTCATGTTATAGCTTCAATGCACATAATCACTGGTTTAGAGCTTCTAAGTACACTAGTCCTCTGTTTAGTGCAACTGAGCAAATAAAGAGAAAGCAAGGCCACAGATGCTGAAAAGCTTCTTTCTCAGTGAGAGAAAGTTGGTTTATGCAATTTTAAGAGTAAAGCTGAAGTACATGAAACATTATAATTTCTCATTAAATGAAATGTCATTTGCAATGCAGGAGACAGATTTTCATGTGTTAGAGTATTTTTGCAGAGCAAGGCATGTTAGTTCCCTATCGATACTCCACTCGTACTGCGTCTTGCTAAAGACGCTATGGGAAAAAGCCTTTTTTCTCCTTTACTGAAGCCTTATTCAATCACGCAGTGAAACTGCACGATCATTGGTTCGTGCAGTGTGTTAAAAACGAACCAATGTGTCGGCAGCGGAGCTGCATGAGCCTATGGCGACGGAGCCCGCCAGATCCCGCCAGAATGGGCGGGGTTATCTGGCTATATAATCGGCCGTCTGGCCATAGGATCCTCAGATTTCTTCTCCTTCAGCGACGACATCTCGCCTTCGCTGATCCCAAGAAGCCGCCTCGCCGTTGACACGCCTCGCAGCTGAGCCAGAGACCTCCTGCCAGCTGAGACGCCGCTTTCACCGCGCTCCAGCCCCGCAGAAGCCCCGGTCTGTTCGCTGCCGCCATCCGGTGAGTGCTATAAAAATGCATATTTATCGGCGTTGTTGCAAATGCCGCAACAGCGAGTGTGGCTCGTGCAGGGGATCCTGCACGATGCAAAGAGCAGTGAGCGCGTGCCGCCTGTCTGGGTCTCGCCCACGCACTGACTGCGCGCTTACTGAGACAGCTCGTTCGAGTATGAGTCTCGCTCTTCCCGCTCGCTGTCCGTCTCTGTGGAGGCAGCTCCGCTCTCCCGTTTCCTCTCTCTCAGCAAAGCTCGGAGAATGAAACATCAGAGCCACGGAGCTTCCTGCAGCGCTCGGATCCGCCGGTGTTCACACGTGAGAATCAGAGCTCCTCCTTCATTGGGCGGCTCTATTCTCTTTGGCGGACCGGAGTGGAAAGTTATGTGTGTGCGTCACTGAGACTGCGCTCACACAGGCAGCCTGCTTTCACCGAAAGCCGGGCTTTACTCTGATTTGCTCGCGGTCCTCTATGTAGCAGGCCCCGCCTCCCCCCTTCTCTTCTCCCAGTCAACTCGGAGACAGGAACAGCGAGTGAGGCTGAGCAATCAGGTTGAGTGATTTTTCGCGCCGGCTTAGCCCCGTGTGTTTCACTCTGCATACAGCGCTTTGATCTGCCAGCGCGTGTGGATTAGCGCGCCTCATTACATTGAGTGGCTCAATCCTTCTGCGCGCATTGTAAAATGCTGCGCTGGGCGGCCACCCACTCACGTTTATTTTCTCCCAGTCACCTCGGAGAAAAAGACGGTAAAATCGCATGGCTGGGCGTTCAGGCTTGAGTGATTTTTCGCGCCGGCATAGCCCCGTGTGTTTCACTCTGCATACAGCGCTTTGATCTGCCAGCGCGTGTGGATTAGCGCGCCTCATTACATTGAGTGGCTCAATCCTTCTGTGCACATTGTAACATGCTGCACTGGGCGGCCCCGACTCTCGCGTTTCTCTTCTC
Organism: Barbus barbus; assembly: GCF_936440315.1. Taxonomy (NCBI): domain Eukaryota; kingdom Metazoa; phylum Chordata; class Actinopteri; order Cypriniformes; family Cyprinidae; genus Barbus; species Barbus barbus. Next base: position 2,179,395 of record NC_136726.1, on the reverse strand, counting down.
CCAGTCAGCTCGGAGAAGGAGACGGATAAAAAAAAAAAAAAAAAAAAAAAAAGGCTTGAGTGATTTTTCGCGCCGGCATAGCCCCGCGTTTTTCACTCTGCATACAGTCTTTGATCTGCCAGTGTGTTTACACTAAGTATTAGCGCCTCTTGCAGCTCTTTGATCTGCCAGCGCTACTTTCATTATGAAAGCTTCAGTCTGTCCCTGCCGCGCTCACGGTCCCTTTCTTCAATGAAGGTGGCCACGCCTCCCCTGCTCTAGTGTTTCTACTCTCCCAGTTATCTCGGGGAAGAAACTGCAAGCTCCAGGGTTCGCGCGATCAAGCTTGAGTGAATTTACGCCAGGGCAGCCCCGCGTTTCACTCTTTGATCTTGGCTCGCCTGCTTCAGTGAAGATGGCCCCTCCCCTCGTCCGCTACGAGCGGATCTGAGAGGATGCGCGCGGCACTTTTGATCTGCTGGTGTGTTTACACAATGGTAATTAATACCCCTCTTCTAAGAGTGGTTGATCCTTTTAGGCAGATCGAAAGCAAGTTGTCACTATGATTATAACTGACAGCTTCAGACTCCTGACGCTTCTGGGCTGTGCCCACGGCCCAAATGGCCTCTGTCATGCCTCCAAACACCCCGTTTAGCTCCGGGTGCCGATGGCAATGAGTTTGTGGTAAATACTGTTGTGAACACTGGGCCCTTTCAAAAAGCGCCCACACAACTGATCGCTGTTATAGCAAGGAAATAAAACACAAACATTTTCAAAAGGGAGTACATTCCTCTCCCTCTTATCACGAGCTTCAGGTCCCCGCTTGGCGGCCTGCCACTCGAGTTTATCCTGCCCCTTGCCACGCGGGCCAAGGCCTGGAGGGCCATCCCCGGAGTGTCAGAATGGGTTATACGGATAATAGAACGAGGTTACTCACTCCAATTCGCTCGCAGACCCCCGCGCTTCAGCGGCGTGGTCTCCTCTTCTGTAGACGGCTAGAACGCTCACGTTCTACGTTCAGAAATGATGATGCTGTTGAAAAAAGGAGCCATAGAAATGGTTCCTCCAGCTCAGAGCGAATCAGGCTTTACAGCCATTACTTCCTCGTTCCCAAGAAGGATGGCGGCCTCCGGCCCATCCTCGATCTCAGACGCCTGAATCGCGCCCTCGTGAGGAGGTCGTTCAGGATGATCACACTGAAGCAGATCCTCTCGCAAATTCGCTCAGAGGACTGGTTCTGTTCCCTGGACCTGAAAGACGCATACTTTCACGTCCAGATAGCCCCCCCATCACAGACGATTCTTGAGATTCGCCTTTGAGGGAGTGGCTTATCAGTACACGGTCCTTTCCTTTGGACTGTCCCTGGCCCCACGCACTTTTACGAAGTGCATGGGCGCGGCTCTTTCCCCTCTCAGGCAGATGGGAATCCGCATTCTCAATTACCTCGACGACTGGCTCATTCTGGCCCAGTCAGAGGTACAACTACTCTCACACAGAGCCCTCCTCCTCAGCCACCTAGAATGCCTGGGGCTCAGGGTCAATTTTGCCAAGAGCGCGCTGTTTCCCAGCCGACGGATGTCGTTTCTGGGAACAGTTTTGGACTCAGCTCAGATGAGAGCTGTGCTAGCGCTGGAACGCGCTCTGGCCATTTAAAAGCTCGCAGCCTCCTTCCAGAGCGGCACCGCTCGCCCCGTCAAAGCGTTTCAGAGGATGCTGGGCCTCATGGCCACAGCATCGCCGGTGCTACAGTTGGGCCTGCTTCGCATGCGGCCCCTTCAGCGCTGGTTGAAACCACGGGTTCCACCCCACGCATGGCGACATGATCGCCTACATATCAGGGTGAGCCAGGCCTGTGTAACAGCCCTGGTCCCCTGGAAGAACCCACGATGGTTCAGAAAGGGTGTGACCATAGGGATGGTCTGAAGCAGGAAAGTTGTCACAACAGACGCCTCCAACATGGGTTGGGGGCGCTGTGCGAAGGCAAACCGACCTTTGGTCGAAGGCGGAGCAGAACCTCCACATCAACTGCTTAGAAATGCTAGCAGTGTGTCGAGCCTGCCAGTTTTTCCTGCCAGAGCTAAAGGGACGACATTTGCTGATCCGCTCAGACAACATGTCAGTGGTGTCCTATGTAAATCACCAGGGAGGTCTCTCCTCGAAGCGCCTCTTCCTTATGGTAGAGCGACTTCTGGAGTGGGCTCAGCTCAACTTGCGCTCGCTGAGAGCAGCAAATTTGCCGGGCAGATTGAACCGAGGAGCGGATATGCTATCACGGAGCAACGTCCCCTCAGAAGAGTGGATGCTCCATCCGCAGACGGTTCGAATGATCTGGAGAATCTTTGGCAAGGCCGAAGTAGACCTTTTCGCCTCCAAAGACAACTCTCACTGCCCAGCCTATTATTCGAAGGCCAAGGACGCGTTGGCCCACGACTGGCCCAACCTCCTCCTTTATGCATACCCTCCGATCGCTCTGATTCCTCAGGTCATCAGGCGAATCAGGGAACAACGACACAAGGTCTTGTTGGTGGCCCCCCTGTGGGAGAACCAGCCTTGGATGTCAGAGCTGACCCAGCTGCTAACCGCAGCCCCCTGGTCCGTGCCCCTGAGACGAGATCTCCTCTCTCAGGTGAATGGTTTGTGGCACCCTCTTCCCAAACTGTGGGCGCTTCACCTCTGGCCGCTCAACGGGAGCCTACCAGCCTCCCAGAGCGAGTGCTAAATACCATTTCTGAGGCTAGAGCCCCGTCTACGAGACGCCTCTATGCCCTTAAATGGGCGGTTTTCTCCAAATGGTGTCTAAACCGCGGTGAGGACCCCCCTACATCTGAGTTGGCGGTGATTCTGTCCTTCCTGCAGGAACTGCCGGATAAAGGACGCTCTCCCTCCACACTCGGGGTGTTCGTATCGGCAATAGTGGCCTTCCACGCCCCTATTGCGGGCCAATCAGTGGGCAGGGACAATGCTATCGTCCGTTTTCTAAGGGGTGCCAAGAGGCTGAATCCGCCTCGGCCCCTTACTGTCCCTACATGGGACTTACCCACTGTGCTGAGGGCCCTGAGGGGCCCTCCTTTTTGAGCCGCTCCAGTCCACGAACCTTTGGTCACTGTCGCTGAAGACTGCTCTGCTACTAGCACTAGCGTCAGTCAAGCGAGTAGGAGACCTGCAGGCGCTCTCTGTGAGCCCCGCCTGCCTGGAATTTGGGCCAAACGACTCCAAGGTCGTCCTAAAACCAAGGCATGGATACGTACCTAAGGTACTTTCCACTCCGTTCAGAGCTCAGGTCATCAAACTCTCCGCGCTTCCTCCCTCCGAGGAGGACCGGGAGTTAATTTTGTGATGCCATGTTAGAGCCCTACGGATCTACTTTGAGCGTTCCACCTCCTTCAGGCGCACGGAACAGCTCTTTGTTAGCTTCGGTAACCGCGCCAAAGGGCTTCCGGTCACGAAGCAGAGACTCTCTAAGTGGATAGTGGATGCCGTTACGCTGGCTTACTCTTCCTTGGGCCTTCAATGCCCCATTGGAGTACGAGCCCATTTGACTAGAGGCATTGCCTCGTCACGGGCCTGGTCTAGCAGTGTGTCTATTACAGACATTTGTGTGGCGGCCGGCTGGGCCTCGCCGTCCACATTTGCAAGGTTTTATAAGCTGGACGTACCGGCCTTGCAGGCCAGGGTCCTATCTGCTTAGATGAGTATGACTTACGTTGTGGGAATAACCCTAACGGAGAACTCTTGACTGCACGGGCACTCAAGCTCTCTGATGGGTTCCTTGCATATCTCAGCCCTGAAAGTGCTGAGTATGCGAGGAATGCATGGAATGACCCGGGCCGAGCGTGACCCCTACGAGCTCAGCTCGCTTTAGCCCGAGTATACTATTATACTTCCCTCTGAGCATGGAATGCTTATGGAGGTATTTTACACAGTCGTTCCTCTACCATAGCACGGCGTGATTGAATTGTGTTCCCATAGCGTCTTTAGCAAGACGCAGTACGAGTGGAGTATCGATAGGGAACGTACTCGGTTACTATCGTAACCTCGGTTCCCTGAGATACGGAACGAGTACTGCGTACTTTGCCGTGCCAGGTAGCTGCACGACTCAGTCGTCGCTTCAGTCGAAGTAAACCTGAGGATCCTATGGCCAGACGGCCGATTATATAGCCAGATAACCCCGCCCATTCTGGCGGGATCTGGCGGGCTCCGTCGCCATAGGCTCATGCAGCTCCGCTGCCGACACATTGGTTCGTTTTTAACACACTGCACGAACCAATGATCGTGCAGTTTCACTGCGTGATTGAATAAGGCTTCAGTAAAGGAGAAAAAAGGCTTTTTCCCATAGCGTCTTTAGCAAGACGCAGTACTCGTTCCGTATCTCAGGGAACCGAGGTTACGATAGTAACCGAGTACGATCTTCAATGCACATGTTAAAGTCATGTTCAAAGTCATGTAAGAACTTCATTAGTTTTAGACCTTTTTAAGAACATTAATGCTGTCTTAAGTGCAACTATGCAAATAAAAAGAAAGCAAGGCCACAGATGCTGAAAAGCTTCTTTCTCAGTGAGAGAAAGTTGGTTTATGCAATTTTAAGAGTAAAGCTGAAGTGCATGAAAAATGTTAATTTCTCATTAAATGAAATGTCATTTGCAATGCAGAAGACAGATTTTCATGTTTTAGAGTTTTTTTGCAGAGCAAGTCGTGTTATAGCTTCAATGCACATAAATCACTGGTTTAGAGATTGTAAGAACACTAGTGCTGTGTTTAGTGCAACTGAGCAAATAAAGAGAAAGCAAGGCCACATAGATGCTGAAAAGATTCTTTCTCAGTGAGAGAAAGTTGGTTTATGCAATTTTAAGAGTAAAGCTGAAGTACATGAAAAATGTTAATTTTTCATGAAATTAAATGTTATTTGCAATGCAGAAGACAGATTTTTATGTGTTAGAGTTTTTTTTGCAGAGGAAGTCATGTTATAGCTTCAATGCACATAATCACTGGTTTAGAGCTTCTAAGTACACTAGTGCTCTGTTTAGTGCAACTGAGCAAATAAAGAGAAAGCAAGGCCACAAATGCTGAAAAGCTTCTTTCTCAGTGAGAGAAAGTTGGTTTATGCCATTTTAAGAGTAAAGCTGAAGTGCATGAAAAATGTTAATTTCTCATGAAATGTAATGTTATTTGCAATGCAGGAGACAGATTTTCATGTGTTAGAGTATTTTTGCAGAGCAAGTCATGTTATAGCTTCAATGCACATGTTAAAGTCTTGTTCAAAGTCATGTAAGAACTTCATTAGTTTTAGACCTTTTTAAGAACATTAATGCTGTCTTAAGTGCAACTATGCAAATAAAAAGAAAGCAAGGCCACAGATGCTGAAAAGCTTCTTTCTCAGTGAGAGAAAGTTGGTTTATGCCATTTTAAGAGTAAAGCTGAAGTGCATGAAAAATGTTAATTTCTCATGAAATGTAATGTTATTTGCAATGCAGAAGACAGATTTTCATGTGTTAGAGTTTTTTTGCAGAGCAAGTCATGTTATAGCTTCAATGCACATAAATCACTGGTTTAGAGCTTGTAAGAACACTAGTGCTGTGTTTAGTGCAACTAAGCAAATAAAGAGAAAGCAAGGCCACACAGATGCTGAAAAGCTTCTTTCTCAGTGAGAGAAAGTTGGTTTATGCAATTTTAAGAGTAAAGCTGAAGTACATGAAAAATTATAATTTCTCATTAAATGAAATGTCATTTGCAATGCAGGAGACAGATTTTCATGTGTTAGAGTATTTTTGCAGAGCAAGTCATGTTATAGCTTCAATGCACATGTTAAAGTCATGTTCAAAGTCATGTAAGAACTTCATTAGTTTTAGACCTTTTTAAGAACATTAATGCTGTCTTAAGTGCAACTATGCAAATAAAAAGAAAGCAAGGCCACAGATGCTGAAAAGCTTCTTTCTCAGTGAGAGAAAGTTGGTTTATGCCATTTTAAGAGTAAAGCTGAAGTGCATGAAAAATGTTAATTTCTCATGAAATGTAATGTTATTTGCAATGCAGAAGACAGATTTTCATGTGTTAGAGTTTTTTTGCAGAGCAAGTCATGTTATAGCTTCAATGCACATAAATCACTGGTTTAGAGCTTGTAAGAACACTAGTGCTGTGTTTAGTGCAACTAAGCAAATAAAGAGAAAGCAAGGCCACACAGATGCTGAAAAGCTTCTTTCTCAGTGAGAGAAAGTTGGTTTATGCAATTTTAAGAGTAAAGCTGAAGTACATGAAAAATTATAATTTCTCATTAAATGAAATGTCATTTGCAATGCAGGAGACAGATTTTCATGTGTTAGAGTATTTTTGCAGAGCAAGTCATGTTATAGCTTCAATGCACATGTTAAAGTCATGTTCAAAGTCATGTAAGAACTTCATTAGTTTTAGACCTTTTTAAGAACATTAATGCTGTCTTAAGTGCAACTATGCAAATAAAAAGAAAGCAAGGCCACAGATGCTGAAAAGCTTCTTTCTCAGTGAGAGAAAGTTGGTTTATGCCATTTTAAGAGTAAAGCTGAAGTGCATGAAAAATGTTAATTTCTCATGAAATGTAATGTTATTTGCAATGCAGAAGACAGATTTTCATGTGTTAGAGTTTTTTTGCAGAGCAAGTCATGTTATAGCTTCAATGCACATAAATCACTGGTTTAGAGCTTGTAAGAACACTAGTGCTGTGTTTAGTGCAACTAAGCAAATAAAGAGAGAAAGCAAGGCCACACAGATGCTGAAAAGATTCTTTCTCAGTGAGAGAAAGTTGGTTTATGCAATTTTAAGAGTAAAGCTGAAGTGCATGAAAAATGTTAATTTCTCATTAAATGAAATGTCATTTGCAATGCAGAAGACAGATTTTCATGTTTTAGAGTTTTTTTTGCAGAGCAAGTCGTGTTATAGCTTCAATGCACATAAATCACTGGTTTAGAGCTTGTAAGAACACTAGTGCTGTGTTTAGTGCAACTGAGCAAATAAAGAGAAAGCAAGGCCACACAGATGCTGAAAAGATTCTTTCTCAGTGAGAGAAAGTTGGTTTATGCAATTTTAAGAGTAAAGCTGAAGTACATGAAAAATGTTAATTTTTCATGAAATTAAATGTTATTTGCAATGCAGAAGACAGATTTTTATGTGTTAGAGTTTTTTTTGCAGAGGAAGTCATGTTATAGCTTCAATGCACATAATCACTGGTTTAGAGCTTCTAAGTACACTAGTGCTCTGTTTAGTGCAACTGAGCAAATAAAGAGAAAGCAAGGCCACAAATGCTGAAAAGCTTCTTTCTCAGTGAGAGAAAGTTGGTTTATGCCATTTTAAGAGTAAAGCTGAAGTGCATGAAAAATGTTAATTTCTCATGAAATGTAATGTTATTTGCAATGCAGAAGACAGATTTTCATGTGTTAGAGTTTTTTTGCAGAGCAAGTCATCTTATGGCTTCAATGCACATAAATCACTGGTTTAGAGCTTGTAAGAACACTAGTGCTGTGTTTAGTGCAACTAAGCAAATAAAGAGAAAGCAAGGCCACACAGATGCTGAAAAGCTTCTTTCTCAGTGAGAGAAAGTTGGTTTATGCAATTTTAAGAGTAAAGCTGAAGTACATGAAAAATTATAATTTCTCATTAAATGAAATGTCATTTGCAATGCAGGAGACAGATTTTCATGTGTTAGAGTATTTTTGCAGAGCAAGTCATGTTATAGTTTCAATGCACATGTTAAAGTCATGTTCAAAGTCATGTAAGAACTTCATTAGTTTTAGATCTTTTTAAGAACATTAATGCTGTCTTAAGTGCAGCTATGCAAATAAAAAGAAAGCAAGGCCACACAGATGCTGAAAAGCTTCTTTCTCAGTGAGAGAAAGTTGGTTTATGCAATTTTAAGAGTAAAGCTGAAGTACATGAAAAATGTTAATTCCTCATGAAATTAAATGTTATTTGCAATGCAGAAGAAAGATTTTCATGTGTTAGAGTTTTTTTTGCAGAGGAAGTCATGTTATAGCTTCAATGCACATAATCACTGGTTTAGAGCTTCTAAGTACACTAGTCCTCTGTTTAGTGCAACTGAGCAAATAAAGAGAAAGCAAGGCCACAGATGCTGAAAAGCTTCTTTCTCAGTGAGAGAAAGTTGGTTTATGCAATTTTAAGAGTAAAGCTGAAGTACATGAAAAATTATAATTTCTCATTAAATGAAATGTCATTTGCAATGCAGGAGACAGATTTTCATGTGTTAGAGTATTTTTGCAGAGCAAGGCATGTTAGATCTTCAATGCACATGTTAAGGTCATGTTCAAAGTCATGTAAGAACTTCATTAGTTTTAGATCTTTTTAAGAACATTAATGCTGTCTTAAGTGCAGCTATGCAAATAAAAAGAAAGCAAGGCCACACAGATGCTGAAAAGCTTCTTTCTCAGTGAGAGAAAGTTGGTTTATGCAATTTTAAGAGTAAAGCTGAAGTACATGAAAAATGTTAATTTCTCATGAAATTAAATGTTATTTGCAATGCAGAAGACAGATTTTCATGTGTTAGAGTTTTTTTTGCAGAGGAAGTCATGTTATAGCTTCAATGCACATAATAACTGGTTTAGAGCTTGTAAGAACACTAGTGCTGTGTTTAGTGCAACTGAGCAAATAAAGAGAAAGCAAGGCCACAAATGCTGAAAAGCTTCTTTCTCAGTGAGAGAAAGTTAGTTTATGCAATTTTAAGAGTAAAGCTGAAGTACATGAAAAATTATAATTTCTCATTAAATGAAATGTCATTTGCAATGCAGGAGACAGATTTTCATGTGTTAGAGTATTTTTGCAGAGCAAGGCATGTTAGATCTTCAATGCACATGTTAAAGTCATGTTCAAAGTCATGTAAGAACTTCATTAGTTTTAGATCTTTTTAAGAACATTAATGCTGTCTTAAGTGCAGCTATGCAAATAAAAAGAAAGCAAGGCCACACAGATGCTGAAAAGCTTCTTTCTCAGTGAGAGAAAGTTGGTTTATGCCATTTTAAGAGTAAAGCTGAAGTACATGAAAAATGTTAATTCCTCATGAAATTAAATGTTATTTGCAATGCAGAAGACAGATTTTCATGTGTTAAGAGTTTTTTTGCAGAGCAAGTCATGTTATAGCTTCAATGCACATAAATCACTGGTTTAGAGCTTGTAAGAACACTAGTGCTGTGTTTAGTGCAACTAAGCAAATAAAGAGAGAAAGCAAGGCCACACAGATGCTGAAAAGATTCTTTCTCAGTGAGAGAAAGTTGGTTTATGCAATTTTAAGAGTAAAGCTGAAGTGCATGAAAAATGTTAATTTCTCATTAAATGAAATGTCATTTGCAATGCAGAAGACAGATTTTCATGTTTTAGAGTTTTTTTGCAGAGCAAGTCGTGTTATAGCTTCAATGCACATAAATCACTGGTTTAGAGCTTGTAAGAACACTAGTGCTGTGTTTAGTGCAACTGAGCAAATAAAGAGAAAGCAAGGCCACAAATGCTGAAAAGCTTCTTTCTCAGTGAGAGAACGTTGGTTTATGCAATTTTAAGAGTAAAGCTGAAGTACATGAAAAATGTTAATTTCTCATGAAATGTCATTTGCAATGCAGAAGACAGATTTTCATGTGTTAGAGTTTTTTTTGCAGAGGAAGTCATGTTATAGCTTCAATGCACATAATCACTGGTTTAGAGCTTCTAAGTACACTAGTGCTCTGTTTAGTGCAACTGAGCAAATAAAGAGAAAGCAAGGCCACAAATGCTGAAAAGCTTCTTTCTCAGTGAGAGAACGTTGGTTTATGCAATTTTAAGAGTAAAGCTGAAGTACATGAAAAATTATAATTTCTCATTAAATGAAATGTCATTTGCAATGCAGGAGACAGATTTTCATGTGTTAGAGTATTTTTGCAGAGCAAGGCATGTTAGATCTTCAATGCACATGTTAAGGTCATGTTCAAAGTCATGTAAGAACTTCATTAGTTTTAGATCTTTTTAAGAACATTAATGCTGTCTTAAGTGCAGCTATGCAAATAAAAAGAAAGCAAGGCCACACAGATGCTGAAAAGCTTCTTTCTCAGTGAGAGAAAGTTGGTTTATGCAATTTTAAGAGTAAAGCTGAAGTACATGAAAAATGTTAATTCCTCATGAAATTAAATGTTATTTGCAATGCAGAAGAAAGATTTTCATGTGTTAGAGTTTTTTTTGCAGAGGAAGTCATGTTATAGCTTCAATGCACATAATCACTGGTTTAGAGCTTCTAAGTACACTAGTCCTCTGTTTAGTGCAACTGAGCAAATAAAGAGAAAGCAAGGCCACAGATGCTGAAAAGCTTCTTTCTCAGTGAGAGAAAGTTGGTTTATGCAATTTTAAGAGTAAAGCTGAAGTACATGAAAAATTATAATTTCTCATTAAATGAAATGTCATTTGCAATGCAGGAGACAGATTTTCATGTGTTAGAGTATTTTTGCAGAGCAAGGCATGTTAGATCTTCAATGCACATGTTAAGGTCATGTTCAAAGTCATGTAAGAACTTCATTAGTTTTAGATCTTTTTAAGAACATTAATGCTGTCTTAAGTGCAGCTATGCAAATAAAAAGAAAGCAAGGCCACACAGATGCTGAAAAGCTTCTTTCTCAGTGAGAGAAAGTTGGTTTATGCCATTTTAAGAGTAAAGCTGAAGTACATGAAAAATGTTAATTCCTCATGAAATTAAATGTTATTTGCAATGCAGAAGAAAGATTTTCATGTGTTAGAGTTTTTTTTGCAGAGGAAGTCATGTTATAGCTTCAATGCACATAATCACTGGTTTAGAGCTTCTAAGTACACTAGTCCTCTGTTTAGTGCAACTGAGCAAATAAAGAGAAAGCAAGGCCACAGATGCTGAAAAGCTTCTTTCTCAGTGAGAGAAAGTTGGTTTATGCAATTTTAAGAGTAAAGCTGAAGTACATGAAACATTATAATTTCTCATTAAATGAAATGTCATTTGCAATGCAGGAGACAGATTTTCATGTGTTAGAGTATTTTTGCAGAGCAAGGCATGTTAGATCTTCAATGCACATGTTAAAGTCATGTTCAAAGTCATGTAAGAACTTCATTAGTTTTAGACCTTTTTAAGAACATTAATGCTGTCTTAAGTGCAACTATGCAAATAAAAAGAAAGCAAGGCCACAGATGCTGAAAAGCTTCTTTCTCAGTGAGAGAAAGTTGGTTTATGCCATTTAAGGGTAAAGCTGAAGTGCATGAAAAATGTTAATTTCTCATGAAATTTAATGTTATTTGCAATGCAGAAGACAGATTTTCACGTGTTAGAGTTTTTTTGCAGAGCAAGTCATCTTATGGCTTCAATGCACATAAATCACTGGTTTAGAGCTTGTAAGAACACTAGTGCTGTGTTTAGTGCAACTAAGCAAATAAAGAGAAAGCAAGGCCACACAGATGCTGAAAAGCTTCTTTCTCAGTGAGAGAAAGTTGGTTTATGCCATTTTAAGGGTAAAGCTGAAGTGCATGAAAAATGTTAATTTCTCATGAAATTTAATGTTATTTGCAATGCAGAAGACAGATTTTCACGTGTTAGAGTTTTTTTGCAGAGCAAGTCATCTTATGGCTTCAATGCACATAAATCACTGGTTTAGAGCTTGTAAGAACACTAGTGCTGTGTTTAGTGCAACTAAGCAAATAAAGAGAAAGCAAGGCCACACAGATGCTGAAAAGATTCTTTCTCAGTGAGAGAAAGTTGGTTTATGCAATTTTAAGAGTAAAGCTGAAGTGCATGAAAAATGTTAATTTCTCATTAAATGAAATGTCATTTGCAATGCAGAAGACAGATTTTCATGTGTTAGAGTTTTTTTGCAGAGCAAGTCATGTTATAGCTTCAATGCACATAAATCACTGGTTTAGAGCTTGTAAGAACACTAGTGCTGTGTTTAGTGCAACTAAGCAAATAAAGAGAGAAAGCAAGGCCACACAGATGCTGAAAAGCTTCTTTCTCAGTGAGAGAAAGTTGGTTTATGCAATTTTAAGAGTAAAGCTGAAGTACATGAAAAATGTTAATTTCTCATTAAATGAAATGTCATTTGCAATGCAGAAGACAGATTTTCATGTGTTAGAGTTTTTTTGCAGAGCAAGTCGTGTTATAGCTTCAATGCACATAAATCACTGGTTTAGAGCTTGTAAGAACACTAGTGCTGTGTTTAGTGCAACTGAGCAAATAAAGAGAAAGCAAGGCCACAAATGCTGAAAAGCTTCTTTCTCAGTGAGAGAAAGTTGGTTTATGCAATTTTAAGAGTAAAGCTGAAGTACATGAAAAATGTTAATTTCTCATGAAATTAAATGTTATTTGCAATGCAGAAGACAGATTTTCATGTGTTAGAGTTTTTTTTGCAGAGGAAGTCATGTTATAGCTTCAATGCACATAATCACTGGTTTAGAGCTTCTAAGTACACTAGTGCTCTGTTTAGTGCAACTGAGCAAATAAAGAGAAAGCAAGGCCACAAATGCTGAAAAGCTTCTTTCTCAGTGAGAGAACGTTGGTTTATGCAATTTTAAGAGTAAAGCTGAAGTACATGAAAAATTAGAATTTCTCATTAAATGAAATGTCATTTGCAATGCAGGAGACAGATTTTCATGTGTTAGAGTATTTTTGCAGAGCAAGGCATGTTAGATCTTCAATGCACATGTTAAGGTCATGTTCAAAGTCATGTAAGAACTTCATTAGTTTTAGATCTTTTTAAGAACATTAATGCTGTCTTAAGTGCAGCTATGCAAATAAAAAGAAAGCAAGGCCACACAGATGCTGAAAAGCTTCTTTCTCAGTGAGAGAAAGTTGGTTTATGCAATTTTAAGAGTAAAGCTGAAGTACATGAAAAATGTTAATTCCTCATGAAATTAAATGTTATTTGCAATGCAGAAGAAAGATTTTCATGTGTTAGAGTTTTTTTTGCAGAGGAAGTCATGTTATAGCTTCAATGCACATAATCACTGGTTTAGAGCTTCTAAGTACACTAGTCCTCTGTTTAGTGCAACTGAGCAAATAAAGAGAAAGCAAGGCCACAGATGCTGAAAAGCTTCTTTCTCAGTGAGAGAAAGTTGGTTTATGCAATTTTAAGAGTAAAGCTGAAGTACATGAAACATTATAATTTCTCATTAAATGAAATGTCATTTGCAATGCAGGAGACAGATTTTCATGTGTTAGAGTATTTTTGCAGAGCAAGGCATGTTAGATCTTCAATGCACATGTTAAAGTCATGTTCAAAGTCATGTAAGAACTTCATTAGTTTTAGACCTTTTTAAGAACATTAATGCTGTCTTAAGTGCAACTATGCAAATAAAAAGAAAGCAAGGCCACAGATGCTGAAAAGCTTCTTTCTCAGTGAGAGAAAGTTGGTTTATGCCATTTAAGGGTAAAGCTGAAGTGCATGAAAAATGTTAATTTCTCATGAAATTTAATGTTATTTGCAATGCAGAAGACAGATTTTCACGTGTTAGAGTTTTTTTGCAGAGCAAGTCATCTTATGGCTTCAATGCACATAAATCACTGGTTTAGAGCTTGTAAGAACACTAGTGCTGTGTTTAGTGCAACTAAGCAAATAAAGAGAAAGCAAGGCCACACAGATGCTGAAAAGCTTCTTTCTCAGTGAGAGAAAGTTGGTTTATGCAATTTTAAGAGTAAAGCTGAAGTACATGAAAAATTATAATTTCTCATTAAATGAAATGTCATTTGCAATGCAGGAGACAGATTTTCATGTGTTAGAGTATTTTTGCAGAGCAAGTCATGTTATAGCTTCAATGCACATGTTAAAGTCATGTTCAAAGTCATGTAAGAACTTCATTAGTTTTAGACCTTTTTAAGAACATTAATGCTGTCTTAAGTGCAACTATGCAAATAAAAAGAAAGCAAGGCCACAGATGCTGAAAAGCTTCTTTCTCAGTGAGAGAAAGTTGGTTTATGCCATTTTAAGAGTAAAGCTGAAGTGCATGAAAAATGTTAATTTCTCATGAAATGTAATGTTATTTGCAATGCAGAAGACAGATTTTCATGTGTTAGAGTTTTTTTGCAGAGCAAGTCATGTTATAGCTTCAATGCACATAAATCACTGGTTTAGAGCTTGTAAGAACACTAGTGCTGTGTTTAGTGCAACTAAGCAAATAAAGAGAGAAAGCAAGGCCACACAGATGCTGAAAAGATTCTTTCTCAGTGAGAGAAAGTTGGTTTATGCAATTTTAAGAGTAAAGCTGAAGTGCATGAAAAATGTTAATTTCTCATTAAATGAAATGTCATTTGCAATGCAGAAGACAGATTTTCATGTTTTAGAGTTTTTTTGCAGAGCAAGTCGTGTTATAGCTTCAATGCACATAAATCACTGGTTTAGAGCTTGTAAGAACACTAGTGCTGTGTTTAGTGCAACTGAGCAAATAAAGAGAAAGCAAGGCCACACAGATGCTGAAAAGATTCTTTCTCAGTGAGAGAAAGTTGGTTTATGCAATTTTAAGAGTAAAGCTGAAGTACATGAAAAATGTTAATTTTTCATGAAATTAAATGTTATTTGCAATGCAGAAGACAGATTTTTATGTGTTAGAGTTTTTTTTGCAGAGGAAGTCATGTTATAGCTTCAATGCACATAATCACTGGTTTAGAGCTTCTAAGTACACTAGTGCTCTGTTTAGTGCAACTGAGCAAATAAAGAGAAAGCAAGGCCACAAATGCTGAAAAGCTTCTTTCTCAGTGAGAGAAAGTTGGTTTATGCCATTTTAAGAGTAAAGCTGAAGTGCATGAAAAATGTTAATTTCTCATGAAATGTAATGTTATTTGCAATGCAGAAGACAGATTTTCATGTGTTAGAGTTTTTTTGCAGAGCAAGTCATCTTATGGCTTCAATGCACATAAATCACTGGTTTAGAGCTTGTAAGAACACTAGTGCTGTGTTTAGTGCAACTAAGCAAATAAAGAGAAAGCAAGGCCACACAGATGCTGAAAAGCTTCTTTCTCAGTGAGAGAAAGTTGGTTTATGCAATTTTAAGAGTAAAGCTGAAGTACATGAAAAATTATAATTTCTCATTAAATGAAATGTCATTTGCAATGCAGGAGACAGATTTTCATGTGTTAGAGTATTTTTGCAGAGCAAGTCATGTTATAGTTTCAATGCACATGTTAAAGTCATGTTCAAAGTCATGTAAGAACTTCATTAGTTTTAGATCTTTTTAAGAACATTAATGCTGTCTTAAGTGCAGCTATGCAAATAAAAAGAAAGCAAGGCCACACAGATGCTGAAAAGCTTCTTTCTCAGTGAGAGAAAGTTGGTTTATGCAATTTTAAGAGTAAAGCTGAAGTACATGAAAAATGTTAATTCCTCATGAAATTAAATGTTATTTGCAATGCAGAAGAAAGATTTTCATGTGTTAGAGTTTTTTTTGCAGAGGAAGTCATGTTATAGCTTCAATGCACATAATCACTGGTTTAGAGCTTCTAAGTACACTAGTCCTCTGTTTAGTGCAACTGAGCAAATAAAGAGAAAGCAAGGCCACAGATGCTGAAAAGCTTCTTTCTCAGTGAGAGAAAGTTGGTTTATGCAATTTTAAGAGTAAAGCTGAAGTACATGAAAAATTATAATTTCTCATTAAATGAAATGTCATTTGCAATGCAGGAGACAGATTTTCATGTGTTAGAGTATTTTTGCAGAGCAAGGCATGTTAGATCTTCAATGCACATGTTAAGGTCATGTTCAAAGTCATGTAAGAACTTCATTAGTTTTAGATCTTTTTAAGAACATTAATGCTGTCTTAAGTGCAGCTATGCAAATAAAAAGAAAGCAAGGCCACACAGATGCTGAAAAGCTTCTTTCTCAGTGAGAGAAAGTTGGTTTATGCAATTTTAAGAGTAAAGCTGAAGTACATGAAAAATGTTAATTTCTCATGAAATTAAATGTTATTTGCAATGCAGAAGACAGATTTTCATGTGTTAGAGTTTTTTTTGCAGAGGAAGTCATGTTATAGCTTCAATGCACATAATAACTGGTTTAGAGCTTGTAAGAACACTAGTGCTGTGTTTAGTGCAACTGAGCAAATAAAGAGAAAGCAAGGCCACAAATGCTGAAAAGCTTCTTTCTCAGTGAGAGAAAGTTAGTTTATGCAATTTTAAGAGTAAAGCTGAAGTACATGAAAAATTATAATTTCTCATTAAATGAAATGTCATTTGCAATGCAGGAGACAGATTTTCATGTGTTAGAGTATTTTTGCAGAGCAAGGCATGTTAGATCTTCAATGCACATGTTAAAGTCATGTTCAAAGTCATGTAAGAACTTCATTAGTTTTAGATCTTTTTAAGAACATTAATGCTGTCTTAAGTGCAGCTATGCAAATAAAAAGAAAGCAAGGCCACACAGATGCTGAAAAGCTTCTTTCTCAGTGAGAGAAAGTTGGTTTATGCCATTTTAAGAGTAAAGCTGAAGTACATGAAAAATGTTAATTCCTCATGAAATTAAATGTTATTTGCAATGCAGAAGACAGATTTTCATGTGTTAGAGTTTTTTTGCAGAGCAAGTCATGTTATAGCTTCAATGCACATAAATCACTGGTTTAGAGCTTGTAAGAACACTAGTGCTGTGTTTAGTGCAACTAAGCAAATAAAGAGAGAAAGCAAGGCCACACAGATGCTGAAAAGATTCTTTCTCAGTGAGAGAAAGTTGGTTTATGCAATTTTAAGAGTAAAGCTGAAGTGCATGAAAAATGTTAATTTCTCATTAAATGAAATGTCATTTGCAATGCAGAAGACAGATTTTCATGTTTTAGAGTTTTTTTGCAGAGCAAGTCGTGTTATAGCTTCAATGCACATAAATCACTGGTTTAGAGCTTGTAAGAACACTAGTGCTGTGTTTAGTGCAACTGAGCAAATAAAGAGAAAGCAAGGCCACAAATGCTGAAAAGCTTCTTTCTCAGTGAGAGAACGTTGGTTTATGCAATTTTAAGAGTAAAGCTGAAGTACATGAAAAATGTTAATTTCTCATGAAATGTCATTTGCAATGCAGAAGACAGATTTTCATGTGTTAGAGTTTTTTTTGCAGAGGAAGTCATGTTATAGCTTCAATGCACATAATCACTGGTTTAGAGCTTCTAAGTACACTAGTGCTCTGTTTAGTGCAACTGAGCAAATAAAGAGAAAGCAAGGCCACAAATGCTGAAAAGCTTCTTTCTCAGTGAGAGAACGTTGGTTTATGCAATTTTAAGAGTAAAGCTGAAGTACATGAAAAATTATAATTTCTCATTAAATGAAATGTCATTTGCAATGCAGGAGACAGATTTTCATGTGTTAGAGTATTTTTGCAGAGCAAGGCATGTTAGATCTTCAATGCACATGTTAAGGTCATGTTCAAAGTCATGTAAGAACTTCATTAGTTTTAGATCTTTTTAAGAACATTAATGCTGTCTTAAGTGCAGCTATGCAAATAAAAAGAAAGCAAGGCCACACAGATGCTGAAAAGCTTCTTTCTCAGTGAGAGAAAGTTGGTTTATGCAATTTTAAGAGTAAAGCTGAAGTACATGAAAAATGTTAATTCCTCATGAAATTAAATGTTATTTGCAATGCAGAAGAAAGATTTTCATGTGTTAGAGTTTTTTTTGCAGAGGAAGTCATGTTATAGCTTCAATGCACATAATCACTGGTTTAGAGCTTCTAAGTACACTAGTCCTCTGTTTAGTGCAACTGAGCAAATAAAGAGAAAGCAAGGCCACAGATGCTGAAAAGCTTCTTTCTCAGTGAGAGAAAGTTGGTTTATGCAATTTTAAGAGTAAAGCTGAAGTACATGAAAAATTATAATTTCTCATTAAATGAAATGTCATTTGCAATGCAGGAGACAGATTTTCATGTGTTAGAGTATTTTTGCAGAGCAAGGCATGTTAGATCTTCAATGCACATGTTAAGGTCATGTTCAAAGTCATGTAAGAACTTCATTAGTTTTAGATCTTTTTAAGAACATTAATGCTGTCTTAAGTGCAGCTATGCAAATAAAAAGAAAGCAAGGCCACACAGATGCTGAAAAGCTTCTTTCTCAGTGAGAGAAAGTTGGTTTATGCCATTTTAAGAGTAAAGCTGAAGTACATGAAAAATGTTAATTCCTCATGAAATTAAATGTTATTTGCAATGCAGAAGAAAGATTTTCATGTGTTAGAGTTTTTTTTGCAGAGGAAGTCATGTTATAGCTTCAATGCACATAATCACTGGTTTAGAGCTTCTAAGTACACTAGTCCTCTGTTTAGTGCAACTGAGCAAATAAAGAGAAAGCAAGGCCACAGATGCTGAAAAGCTTCTTTCTCAGTGAGAGAAAGTTGGTTTATGCAATTTTAAGAGTAAAGCTGAAGTACATGAAACATTATAATTTCTCATTAAATGAAATGTCATTTGCAATGCAGGAGACAGATTTTCATGTGTTAGAGTATTTTTGCAGAGCAAGGCATGTTAGATCTTCAATGCACATGTTAAAGTCATGTTCAAAGTCATGTAAGAACTTCATTAGTTTTAGACCTTTTTAAGAACATTAATGCTGTCTTAAGTGCAACTATGCAAATAAAAAGAAAGCAAGGCCACAGATGCTGAAAAGCTTCTTTCTCAGTGAGAGAAAGTTGGTTTATGCCATTTTAAGAGTAAAGCTGAAGTGCATGAAAAATGTTAATTTCTCATGAAATGTAATGTTATTTGCAATGCAGAAGACAGATTTTCATGTGTTAGAGTTTTTTTGCAGAGCAAGTCATGTTATAGCTTCAATGCACATAAATCACTGGTTTAGAGCTTGTAAGAACACTAGTGCTGTGTTTAGTGCAACTAAGCAAATAAAGAGAGAAAGCAAGGCCACACAGATGCTGAAAAGATTCTTTCTCAGTGAGAGAAAGTTGGTTTATGCAATTTTAAGAGTAAAGCTGAAGTGCATGAAAAATGTTAATTTCTCATTAAATGAAATGTCATTTGCAATGCAGAAGACAGATTTTCATGTTTTAGAGTTTTTTTGCAGAGCAAGTCGTGTTATAGCTTCAATGCACATAAATCACTGGTTTAGAGCTTGTAAGAACACTAGTGCTGTGTTTAGTGCAACTGAGCAAATAAAGAGAAAGCAAGGCCACACAGATGCTGAAAAGATTCTTTCTCAGTGAGAGAAAGTTGGTTTATGCAATTTTAAGAGTAAAGCTGAAGTACATGAAAAATGTTAATTTTTCATGAAATTAAATGTTATTTGCAATGCAGAAGACAGATTTTTATGTGTTAGAGTTTTTTTTGCAGAGGAAGTCATGTTATAGCTTCAATGCACATAATCACTGGTTTAGAGCTTCTAAGTACACTAGTGCTCTGTTTAGTGCAACTGAGCAAATAAAGAGAAAGCAAGGCCACAAATGCTGAAAAGCTTCTTTCTCAGTGAGAGAAAGTTGGTTTATGCCATTTTAAGAGTAAAGCTGAAGTGCATGAAAAATGTTAATTTCTCATGAAATGTAATGTTATTTGCAATGCAGAAGACAGATTTTCATGTGTTAGAGTTTTTTTGCAGAGCAAGTCATCTTATGGCTTCAATGCACATAAATCACTGGTTTAGAGCTTGTAAGAACACTAGTGCTGTGTTTAGTGCAACTAAGCAAATAAAGAGAAAGCAAGGCCACACAGATGCTGAAAAGCTTCTTTCTCAGTGAGAGAAAGTTGGTTTATGCAATTTTAAGAGTAAAGCTGAAGTACATGAAAAATTATAATTTCTCATTAAATGAAATGTCATTTGCAATGCAGGAGACAGATTTTCATGTGTTAGAGTATTTTTGCAGAGCAAGTCATGTTATAGTTTCAATGCACATGTTAAAGTCATGTTCAAAGTCATGTAAGAACTTCATTAGTTTTAGATCTTTTTAAGAACATTAATGCTGTCTTAAGTGCAGCTATGCAAATAAAAAGAAAGCAAGGCCACACAGATGCTGAAAAGCTTCTTTCTCAGTGAGAGAAAGTTGGTTTATGCAATTTTAAGAGTAAAGCTGAAGTACATGAAAAATGTTAATTCCTCATGAAATTAAATGTTATTTGCAATGCAGAAGAAAGATTTTCATGTGTTAGAGTTTTTTTTGCAGAGGAAGTCATGTTATAGCTTCAATGCACATAATCACTGGTTTAGAGCTTCTAAGTACACTAGTCCTCTGTTTAGTGCAACTGAGCAAATAAAGAGAAAGCAAGGCCACAGATGCTGAAAAGCTTCTTTCTCAGTGAGAGAAAGTTGGTTTATGCAATTTTAAGAGTAAAGCTGAAGTACATGAAAAATTATAATTTCTCATTAAATGAAATGTCATTTGCAATGCAGGAGACAGATTTTCATGTGTTAGAGTATTTTTGCAGAGCAAGGCATGTTAGATCTTCAATGCACATGTTAAGGTCATGTTCAAAGTCATGTAAGAACTTCATTAGTTTTAGATCTTTTTAAGAACATTAATGCTGTCTTAAGTGCAGCTATGCAAATAAAAAGAAAGCAAGGCCACACAGATGCTGAAAAGCTTCTTTCTCAGTGAGAGAAAGTTGGTTTATGCAATTTTAAGAGTAAAGCTGAAGTACATGAAAAATGTTAATTTCTCATGAAATTAAATGTTATTTGCAATGCAGAAGACAGATTTTCATGTGTTAGAGTTTTTTTTGCAGAGGAAGTCATGTTATAGCTTCAATGCACATAATAACTGGTTTAGAGCTTGTAAGAACACTAGTGCTGTGTTTAGTGCAACTGAGCAAATAAAGAGAAAGCAAGGCCACAAATGCTGAAAAGCTTCTTTCTCAGTGAGAGAAAGTTAGTTTATGCAATTTTAAGAGTAAAGCTGAAGTACATGAAAAATTATAATTTCTCATTAAATGAAATGTCATTTGCAATGCAGGAGACAGATTTTCATGTGTTAGAGTATTTTTGCAGAGCAAGGCATGTTAGATCTTCAATGCACATGTTAAAGTCATGTTCAAAGTCATGTAAGAACTTCATTAGTTTTAGATCTTTTTAAGAACATTAATGCTGTCTTAAGTGCAGCTATGCAAATAAAAAGAAAGCAAGGCCACACAGATGCTGAAAAGCTTCTTTCTCAGTGAGAGAAAGTTGGTTTATGCCATTTTAAGAGTAAAGCTGAAGTACATGAAAAATGTTAATTCCTCATGAAATTAAATGTTATTTGCAATGCAGAAGACAGATTTTCATGTGTTAGAGTTTTTTTGCAGAGCAAGTCATGTTATAGCTTCAATGCACATAAATCACTGGTTTAGAGCTTGTAAGAACACTAGTGCTGTGTTTAGTGCAACTAAGCAAATAAAGAGAGAAAGCAAGGCCACACAGATGCTGAAAAGATTCTTTCTCAGTGAGAGAAAGTTGGTTTATGCAATTTTAAGAGTAAAGCTGAAGTGCATGAAAAATGTTAATTTCTCATTAAATGAAATGTCATTTGCAATGCAGAAGACAGATTTTCATGTTTTAGAGTTTTTTTGCAGAGCAAGTCGTGTTATAGCTTCAATGCACATAAATCACTGGTTTAGAGCTTGTAAGAACACTAGTGCTGTGTTTAGTGCAACTGAGCAAATAAAGAGAAAGCAAGGCCACAAATGCTGAAAAGCTTCTTTCTCAGTGAGAGAACGTTGGTTTATGCAATTTTAAGAGTAAAGCTGAAGTACATGAAAAATGTTAATTTCTCATGAAATGTCATTTGCAATGCAGAAGACAGATTTTCATGTGTTAGAGTTTTTTTTGCAGAGGAAGTCATGTTATAGCTTCAATGCACATAATCACTGGTTTAGAGCTTCTAAGTACACTAGTGCTCTGTTTAGTGCAACTGAGCAAATAAAGAGAAAGCAAGGCCACAAATGCTGAAAAGCTTCTTTCTCAGTGAGAGAACGTTGGTTTATGCAATTTTAAGAGTAAAGCTGAAGTACATGAAAAATTATAATTTCTCATTAAATGAAATGTCATTTGCAATGCAGGAGACAGATTTTCATGTGTTAGAGTATTTTTGCAGAGCAAGGCATGTTAGATCTTCAATGCACATGTTAAGGTCATGTTCAAAGTCATGTAAGAACTTCATTAGTTTTAGATCTTTTTAAGAACATTAATGCTGTCTTAAGTGCAGCTATGCAAATAAAAAGAAAGCAAGGCCACACAGATGCTGAAAAGCTTCTTTCTCAGTGAGAGAAAGTTGGTTTATGCAATTTTAAGAGTAAAGCTGAAGTACATGAAAAATGTTAATTCCTCATGAAATTAAATGTTATTTGCAATGCAGAAGAAAGATTTTCATGTGTTAGAGTTTTTTTTGCAGAGGAAGTCATGTTATAGCTTCAATGCACATAATCACTGGTTTAGAGCTTCTAAGTACACTAGTCCTCTGTTTAGTGCAACTGAGCAAATAAAGAGAAAGCAAGGTCACAGATGCTGAAAAGCTTCTTTCTCAGTGAGAGAAAGTTGGTTTATGCAATTTTAAGAGTAAAGCTGAAGTACATGAAAAATTATAATTTCTCATTAAATGAAATGTCATTTGCAATGCAGGAGACAGATTTTCATGTGTTAGAGTATTTTTGCAGAGCAAGGCATGTTAGATCTTCAATGCACATGTTAAGGTCATGTTCAAAGTCATGTAAGAACTTCATTAGTTTTAGATCTTTTTAAGAACATTAATGCTGTCTTAAGTGCAGCTATGCAAATAAAAAGAAAGCAAGGCCACACAGATGCTGAAAAGCTTCTTTCTCAGTGAGAGAAAGTTGGTTTATGCCATTTTAAGAGTAAAGCTGAAGTACATGAAAAATGTTAATTCCTCATGAAATTAAATGTTATTTGCAATGCAGAAGAAAGATTTTCATGTGTTAGAGTTTTTTTTGCAGAGGAAGTCATGTTATAGCTTCAATGCACATAATCACTGGTTTAGAGCTTCTAAGTACACTAGTCCTCTGTTTAGTGCAACTGAGCAAATAAAGAGAAAGCAAGGCCACAGATGCTGAAAAGCTTCTTTCTCAGTGAGAGAAAGTTGGTTTATGCAATTTTAAGAGTAAAGCTGAAGTACATGAAACATTATAATTTCTCATTAAATGAAATGTCATTTGCAATGCAGGAGACAGATTTTCATGTGTTAGAGTATTTTTGCAGAGCAAGGCATGTTAGATCTTCAATGCACATGTTAAAGTCATGTTCAAAGTCATGTAAGAACTTCATTAGTTTTAGACCTTTTTAAGAACATTAATGCTGTCTTAAGTGCAACTATGCAAATAAAAAGAAAGCAAGGCCACAGATGCTGAAAAGCTTCTTTCTCAGTGAGAGAAAGTTGGTTTATGCCATTTAAGGGTAAAGCTGAAGTGCATGAAAAATGTTAATTTCTCATGAAATTTAATGTTATTTGCAATGCAGAAGACAGATTTTCACGTGTTAGAGTTTTTTTGCAGAGCAAGTCATCTTATGGCTTCAATGCACATAAATCACTGGTTTAGAGCTTGTAAGAACACTAGTGCTGTGTTTAGTGCAACTAAGCAAATAAAGAGAAAGCAAGGCCACACAGATGCTGAAAAGCTTCTTTCTCAGTGAGAGAAAGTTGGTTTATGCCATTTTAAGGGTAAAGCTGAAGTGCATGAAAAATGTTAATTTCTCATGAAATTTAATGTTATTTGCAATGCAGAAGACAGATTTTCACGTGTTAGAGTTTTTTTGCAGAGCAAGTCATCTTATGGCTTCAATGCACATAAATCACTGGTTTAGAGCTTGTAAGAACACTAGTGCTGTGTTTAGTGCAACTAAGCAAATAAAGAGAAAGCAAGGCCACACAGATGCTGAAAAGCTTCTTTCTCAGTGAGAGAAAGTTGGTTTATGCAATTTTAAGAGTAAAGCTGAAGTACATGAAAAATGATAATTTCTCATTAAATGAAATGTCATTTGCAATGCAGGAGACAGATTTTCATGTGTTAGAGTTTTTTTGCAGAGCAAGTCATGTTATAGCTTCAATGCACATAAATCACTGGTTTAGAGATTGTAAGAACACTAGTGCTGTGTTTAGTGCAACTGAGCAAATAAAGAGAAAGCAAGGCCACACAGATGCTGAAAAGATTCTTTCTCAGTGAGAGAAAGTTGGTTTATGCAATTTTAAGAGTAAAGCTGAAGTGCATGAAAAATGTTAATTTCTCATTAAATGAAATGTCATTTGCAATGCAGAAGACAGATTTTCATGTGTTAGAGTTTTTTTGCAGAGCAAGTCATGTTATAGCTTCAATGCACATAAATCACTGGTTTAGAGCTTGTAAGAACACTAGTGCTGTGTTTAGTGCAACTAAGCAAATAAAGAGAGAAAGCAAGGCCACACAGATGCTGAAAAGCTTCTTTCTCAGTGAGAGAAAGTTGGTTTATGCAATTTTAAGAGTAAAGCTGAAGTACATGAAAAATGTTAATTTCTCATTAAATGAAATGTCATTTGCAATGCAGAAGACAGATTTTCATGTGTTAGAGTTTTTTTGCAGAGCAAGTCGTGTTATAGCTTCAATGCACATAAATCACTGGTTTAGAGCTTGTAAGAACACTAGTGCTGTGTTTAGTGCAACTGAGCAAATAAAGAGAAAGCAAGGCCACAAATGCTGAAAAGCTTCTTTCTCAGTGAGAGAAAGTTGGTTTATGCAATTTTAAGAGTAAAGCTGAAGTACATGAAAAATGTTAATTTCTCATGAAATTAAATGTTATTTGCAATGCAGAAGACAGATTTTCATGTGTTAGAGTTTTTTTTGCAGAGGAAGTCATGTTATAGCTTCAATGCACATAATCACTGGTTTAGAGCTTCTAAGTACACTAGTGCTCTGTTTAGTGCAACTGAGCAAATAAAGAGAAAGCAAGGCCACAAATGCTGAAAAGCTTCTTTCTCAGTGAGAGAACGTTGGTTTATGCAATTTTAAGAGTAAAGCTGAAGTACATGAAAAATTAGAATTTCTCATTAAATGAAATGTCATTTGCAATGCAGGAGACAGATTTTCATGTGTTAGAGTATTTTTGCAGAGCAAGGCATGTTAGATCTTCAATGCACATGTTAAGGTCATGTTCAAAGTCATGTAAGAACTTCATTAGTTTTAGATCTTTTTAAGAACATTAATGCTGTCTTAAGTGCAGCTATGCAAATAAAAAGAAAGCAAGGCCACACAGATGCTGAAAAGCTTCTTTCTCAGTGAGAGAAAGTTGGTTTATGCAATTTTAAGAGTAAAGCTGAAGTACATGAAAAATGTTAATTCCTCATGAAATTAAATGTTATTTGCAATGCAGAAGAAAGATTTTCATGTGTTAGAGTTTTTTTTGCAGAGGAAGTCATGTTATAGCTTCAATGCACATAATCACTGGTTTAGAGCTTCTAAGTACACTAGTCCTCTGTTTAGTGCAACTGAGCAAATAAAGAGAAAGCAAGGCCACAGATGCTGAAAAGCTTCTTTCTCAGTGAGAGAAAGTTGGTTTATGCAATTTTAAGAGTAAAGCTGAAGTACATGAAACATTATAATTTCTCATTAAATGAAATGTCATTTGCAATGCAGGAGACAGATTTTCATGTGTTAGAGTATTTTTGCAGAGCAAGGCATGTTAGATCTTCAATGCACATGTTAAAGTCATGTTCAAAGTCATGTAAGAACTTCATTAGTTTTAGACCTTTTTAAGAACATTAATGCTGTCTTAAGTGCAACTATGCAAATAAAAAGAAAGCAAGGCCACAGATGCTGAAAAGCTTCTTTCTCAGTGAGAGAAAGTTGGTTTATGCCATTTAAGGGTAAAGCTGAAGTGCATGAAAAATGTTAATTTCTCATGAAATTTAATGTTATTTGCAATGCAGAAGACAGATTTTCACGTGTTAGAGTTTTTTTGCAGAGCAAGTCATCTTATGGCTTCAATGCACATAAATCACTGGTTTAGAGCTTGTAAGAACACTAGTGCTGTGTTTAGTGCAACTAAGCAAATAAAGAGAAAGCAAGGCCACACAGATGCTGAAAAGCTTCTTTCTCAGTGAGAGAAAGTTGGTTTATGCAATTTTAAGAGTAAAGCTGAAGTACATGAAAAATTATAATTTCTCATTAAATGAAATGTCATTTGCAATGCAGGAGACAGATTTTCATGTGTTAGAGTATTTTTGCAGAGCAAGTCATGTTATAGCTTCAATGCACATGTTAAAGTCATGTTCAAAGTCATGTAAGAACTTCATTAGTTTTAGACCTTTTTAAGAACATTAATGCTGTCTTAAGTGCAACTATGCAAATAAAAAGAAAGCAAGGCCACAGATGCTGAAAAGCTTCTTTCTCAGTGAGAGAAAGTTGGTTTATGCCATTTTAAGAGTAAAGCTGAAGTGCATGAAAAATGTTAATTTCTCATGAAATGTAATGTTATTTGCAATGCAGAAGACAGATTTTCATGTGTTAGAGTTTTTTTGCAGAGCAAGTCATGTTATAGCTTCAATGCACATAAATCACTGGTTTAGAGCTTGTAAGAACACTAGTGCTGTGTTTAGTGCAACTAAGCAAATAAAGAGAGAAAGCAAGGCCACACAGATGCTGAAAAGATTCTTTCTCAGTGAGAGAAAGTTGGTTTATGCAATTTTAAGAGTAAAGCTGAAGTGCATGAAAAATGTTAATTTCTCATTAAATGAAATGTCATTTGCAATGCAGAAGACAGATTTTCATGTTTTAGAGTTTTTTTGCAGAGCAAGTCGTGTTATAGCTTCAATGCACATAAATCACTGGTTTAGAGCTTGTAAGAACACTAGTGCTGTGTTTAGTGCAACTGAGCAAATAAAGAGAAAGCAAGGCCACACAGATGCTGAAAAGATTCTTTCTCAGTGAGAGAAAGTTGGTTTATGCAATTTTAAGAGTAAAGCTGAAGTACATGAAAAATGTTAATTTTTCATGAAATTAAATGTTATTTGCAATGCAGAAGACAGATTTTTATGTGTTAGAGTTTTTTTTGCAGAGGAAGTCATGTTATAGCTTCAATGCACATAATCACTGGTTTAGAGCTTCTAAGTACACTAGTGCTCTGTTTAGTGCAACTGAGCAAATAAAGAGAAAGCAAGGCCACAAATGCTGAAAAGCTTCTTTCTCAGTGAGAGAAAGTTGGTTTATGCCATTTTAAGAGTAAAGCTGAAGTGCATGAAAAATGTTAATTTCTCATGAAATGTAATGTTATTTGCAATGCAGAAGACAGATTTTCATGTGTTAGAGTTTTTTTGCAGAGCAAGTCATCTTATGGCTTCAATGCACATAAATCACTGGTTTAGAGCTTGTAAGAACACTAGTGCTGTGTTTAGTGCAACTAAGCAAATAAAGAGAAAGCAAGGCCACACAGATGCTGAAAAGCTTCTTTCTCAGTGAGAGAAAGTTGGTTTATGCAATTTTAAGAGTAAAGCTGAAGTGCATGAAAAATGTTAATTTCTCATTAAATGAAATGTCATTTGCAATGCAGAAGACAGATTTTCATGTGTTAGAGTTTTTTTGCAGAGCAAGTCATGTTATAGCTTCAATGCACATAAATCACTGGTTTAGAGCTTGTAAGAACACTAGTGCTGTGTTTAGTGCAACTAAGCAAATAAAGAGAGAAAGCAAGGCCACACAGATGCTGAAAAGCTTCTTTCTCAGTGAGAGAAAGTTGGTTTATGCAATTTTAAGAGTAAAGCTGAAGTACATGAAAAATGTTAATTTCTCATTAAATGAAATGTCATTTGCAATGCAGAAGACAGATTTTCATGTGTTAGAGTTTTTTTGCAGAGCAAGTCGTGTTATAGCTTCAATGCACATAAATCACTGGTTTAGAGCTTGTAAGAACACTAGTGCTGTGTTTAGTGCAACTGAGCAAATAAAGAGAAAGCAAGGCCACAAATGCTGAAAAGCTTCTTTCTCAGTGAGAGAAAGTTGGTTTATGCAATTTTAAGAGTAAAGCTGAAGTACATGAAAAATGTTAATTTCTCATGAAATTAAATGTTATTTGCAATGCAGAAGACAGATTTTCATGTGTTAGAGTTTTTTTTGCAGAGGAAGTCATGTTATAGCTTCAATGCACATAATCACTGGTTTAGAGCTTCTAAGTACACTAGTGCTCTGTTTAGTGCAACTGAGCAAATAAAGAGAAAGCAAGGCCACAAATGCTGAAAAGCTTCTTTCTCAGTGAGAGAACGTTGGTTTATGCAATTTTAAGAGTAAAGCTGAAGTACATGAAAAATTAGAATTTCTCATTAAATGAAATGTCATTTGCAATGCAGGAGACAGATTTTCATGTGTTAGAGTATTTTTGCAGAGCAAGGCATGTTAGATCTTCAATGCACATGTTAAGGTCATGTTCAAAGTCATGTAAGAACTTCATTAGTTTTAGATCTTTTTAAGAACATTAATGCTGTCTTAAGTGCAGCTATGCAAATAAAAAGAAAGCAAGGCCACACAGATGCTGAAAAGCTTCTTTCTCAGTGAGAGAAAGTTGGTTTATGCAATTTTAAGAGTAAAGCTGAAGTACATGAAAAATGTTAATTCCTCATGAAATTAAATGTTATTTGCAATGCAGAAGAAAGATTTTCATGTGTTAGAGTTTTTTTTGCAGAGGAAGTCATGTTATAGCTTCAATGCACATAATCACTGTTTAGAGCTTCTAAGTACACTAGTCCTCTGTTTAGTGCAACTGAGCAAATAAAGAGAAAGCAAGGCCACAGATGCTGAAAAGCTTCTTTCTCAGTGAGAGAAAGTTGGTTTATGCAATTTTAAGAGTAAAGCTGAAGTACATGAAACATTATAATTTCTCATTAAATGAAATGTCATTTGCAATGCAGGAGACAGATTTTCATGTGTTAGAGTATTTTTGCAGAGCAAGGCATGTTAGATCTTCAATGCACATGTTAAAGTCATGTTCAAAGTCATGTAAGAACTTCATTAGTTTTAGACCTTTTTAAGAACATTAATGCTGTCTTAAGTGCAACTATGCAAATAAAAAGAAAGCAAGGCCACAGATGCTGAAAAGCTTCTTTCTCAGTGAGAGAAAGTTGGTTTATGCCATTTAAGGGTAAAGCTGAAGTGCATGAAAAATGTTAATTTCTCATGAAATTTAATGTTATTTGCAATGCAGAAGACAGATTTTCACGTGTTAGAGTTTTTTTGCAGAGCAAGTCATCTTATGGCTTCAATGCACATAAATCACTGGTTTAGAGCTTGTAAGAACACTAGTGCTGTGTTTAGTGCAACTAAGCAAATAAAGAGAAAGCAAGGCCACACAGATGCTGAAAAGCTTCTTTCTCAGTGAGAGAAAGTTGGTTTATGCAATTTTAAGAGTAAAGCTGAAGTACATGAAAAATTATAATTTCTCATTAAATGAAATGTCATTTGCAATGCAGGAGACAGATTTTCATGTGTTAGAGTATTTTTGCAGAGCAAGTCATGTTATAGCTTCAAAGCACATGTTAAAGTCATGTTCAAAGTCATGTAAGAACTTCATTAGTTTTAGACCTTTTTAAGAACATTAATGCTGTCTTAAGTGCAACTATGCAAATAAAAAGAAAGCAAGGCCACAGATGCTGAAAAGCTTCTTTCTCAGTGAGAGAAAGTTGGTTTATGCCATTTTAAGAGTAAAGCTGAAGTGCATGAAAAATGTTAATTTCTCATGAAATGTAATGTTATTTGCAATGCAGAAGACAGATTTTCATGTGTTAGAGTTTTTTTGCAGAGCAAGTCATGTTATAGCTTCAATGCACATAAATCACTGGTTTAGAGCTTGTAAGAACACTAGTGCTGTGTTTAGTGCAACTAATCAAATAAAGAGAGAAAGCAAGGCCACACAGATGCTGAAAAGATTCTTTCTCAGTGAGAGAAAGTTGGTTTATGCAATTTTAAGAGTAAAGCTGAAGTGCATGAAAAATGTTAATTTCTCATTAAATGAAATGTCATTTGCAATGCAGAAGACAGATTTTCATGTTTTAGAGTTTTTTTGCAGAGCAAGTCGTGTTATAGCTTCAATGCACATAAATCACTGGTTTAGAGCTTGTAAGAACACTAGTGCTGTGTTTAGTGCAACTGAGCAAATAAAGAGAAAGCAAGGCCACACAGATGCTGAAAAGATTCTTTCTCAGTGAGAGAAAGTTGGTTTATGCAATTTTAAGAGTAAAGCTGAAGTACATGAAAAATGTTAATTTTTCATGAAATTAAATGTTATTTGCAATGCAGAAGACAGATTTTTATGTGTTAGAGTTTTTTTTGCAGAGGAAGTCATGTTATAGCTTCAATGCACATAATCACTGGTTTAGAGCTTCTAAGTACACTAGTGCTCTGTTTAGTGCAACTGAGCAAATAAAGAGAAAGCAAGGCCACAAATGCTGAAAAGCTTCTTTCTCAGTGAGAGAAAGTTGGTTTATGCCATTTTAAGAGTAAAGCTGAAGTGCATGAAAAATGTTAATTTCTCATGAAATGTAATGTTATTTGCAATGCAGAAGACAGATTTTCATGTGTTAGAGTTTTTTTGCAGAGCAAGTCATCTTATGGCTTCAATGCACATAAATCACTGGTTTAGAGCTTGTAAGAACACTAGTGCTGTGTTTAGTGCAACTAAGCAAATAAAGAGAAAGCAAGGCCACACAGATGCTGAAAAGCTTCTTTCTCAGTGAGAGAAAGTTGGTTTATGCAATTTTAAGAGTAAAGCTGAAGTACATGAAAAATTATAATTTCTCATTAAATGAAATGTCATTTGCAATGCAGGAGACAGATTTTCATGTGTTAGAGTATTTTTGCAGAGCAAGTCATGTTATAGCTTCAATGCACATGTTAAAGTCATGTTCAAAGTCATGTAAGAACTTCATTAGTTTTAGATCTTTTTAAGAACATTAATGCTGTCTTAAGTGCAGCTATGCAAATAAAAAGAAAGCAAGGCCACACAGATGCTGAAAAGCTTCTTTCTCAGTGAGAGAAAGTTGGTTTATGCAATTTTAAGAGTAAAGCTGAAGTACATGAAAAATGTTAATTCCTCATGAAATTAAATGTTATTTGCAATGCAGAAGAAAGATTTTCATGTGTTAGAGTTTTTTTTGCAGAGGAAGTCATGTTATAGCTTCAATGCACATAATCACTGGTTTAGAGCTTCTAAGTACACTAGTCCTCTGTTTAGTGCAACTGAGCAAATAAAGAGAAAGCAAGGCCACAGATGCTGAAAAGCTTCTTTCTCAGTGAGAGAAAGTTGGTTTATGCAATTTTAAGAGTAAAGCTGAAGTACATGAAAAATTATAATTTCTCATTAAATGAAATGTCATTTGCAATGCAGGAGACAGATTTTCATGTGTTAGAGTATTTTTGCAGAGCAAGGCATGTTAGATCTTCAATGCACATGTTAAGGTCATGTTCAAAGTCATGTAAGAACTTCATTAGTTTTAGATCTTTTTAAGAACATTAATGCTGTCTTAAGTGCAGCTATGCAAATAAAAAGAAAGCAAGGCCACACAGATGCTGAAAAGCTTCTTTCTCAGTGAGAGAAAGTTGGTTTATGCAATTTTAAGAGTAAAGCTGAAGTACATGAAAAATGTTAATTTCTCATGAAATTAAATGTTATTTGCAATGCAGAAGACAGATTTTCATGTGTTAGAGTTTTTTTTGCAGAGGAAGTCATGTTATAGCTTCAATGCACATAATAACTGGTTTAGAGCTTGTAAGAACACTAGTGCTGTGTTTAGTGCAACTGAGCAAATAAAGAGAAAGCAAGGCCACAAATGCTGAAAAGCTTCTTTCTCAGTGAGAGAAAGTTAGTTTATGCAATTTTAAGAGTAAAGCTGAAGTACATGAAAAATTATAATTTCTCATTAAATGAAATGTCATTTGCAATGCAGGAGACAGATTTTCATGTGTTAGAGTATTTTTGCAGAGCAAGGCATGTTAGATCTTCAATGCACATGTTAAAGTCATGTTCAAAGTCATGTAAGAACTTCATTAGTTTTAGATCTTTTTAAGAACATTAATGCTGTCTTAAGTGCAGCTATGCAAATAAAAAGAAAGCAAGGCCACACAGATGCTGAAAAGCTTCTTTCTCAGTGAGAGAAAGTTGGTTTATGCCATTTTAAGAGTAAAGCTGAAGTACATGAAAAATGTTAATTCCTCATGAAATTAAATGTTATTTGCAATGCAGAAGACAGATTTTCATGTGTTAGAGTTTTTTTGCAGAGCAAGTCATGTTATAGCTTCAATGCACATAAATCACTGGTTTAGAGCTTGTAAGAACACTAGTGCTGTGTTTAGTGCAACTAAGCAAATAAAGAGAGAAAGCAAGGCCACACAGATGCTGAAAAGATTCTTTCTCAGTGAGAGAAAGTTGGTTTATGCAATTTTAAGAGTAAAGCTGAAGTGCATGAAAAATGTTAATTTCTCATTAAATGAAATGTCATTTGCAATGCAGAAGACAGATTTTCATGTTTTAGAGTTTTTTTGCAGAGCAAGTCGTGTTATAGCTTCAATGCACATAAATCACTGGTTTAGAGCTTGTAAGAACACTAGTGCTGTGTTTAGTGCAACTGAGCAAATAAAGAGAAAGCAAGGCCACAAATGCTGAAAAGCTTCTTTCTCAGTGAGAGAACGTTGGTTTATGCAATTTTAAGAGTAAAGCTGAAGTACATGAAAAATGTTAATTTCTCATGAAATGAAATGTCATTTGCAATGCAGAAGACAGATTTTCATGTGTTAGAGTTTTTTTTGCAGAGGAAGTCATGTTATAGCTTCAATGCACATAATCACTGGTTTAGAGCTTCTAAGTACACTAGTGCTCTGTTTAGTGCAACTGAGCAAATAAAGAGAAAGCAAGGCCACAAATGCTGAAAAGCTTCTTTCTCAGTGAGAGAACGTTGGTTTATGCAATTTTAAGAGTAAAGCTGAAGTACATGAAAAATTATAATTTCTCATTAAATGAAATGTCATTTGCAATGCAGGAGACAGATTTTCATGTGTTAGAGTATTTTTGCAGAGCAAGGCATGTTAGATCTTCAATGCACATGTTAAGGTCATGTTCAAAGTCATGTAAGAACTTCATTAGTTTTAGATCTTTTTAAGAACATTAATGCTGTCTTAAGTGCAGCTATGCAAATAAAAAGAAAGCAAGGCCACACAGATGCTGAAAAGCTTCTTTCTCAGTGAGAGAAAGTTGGTTTATGCAATTTTAAGAGTAAAGCTGAAGTACATGAAAAATGTTAATTCCTCATGAAATTAAATGTTATTTGCAATGCAGAAGAAAGATTTTCATGTGTTAGAGTTTTTTTTGCAGAGGAAGTCATGTTATAGCTTCAATGCACATAATCACTGGTTTAGAGCTTCTAAGTACACTAGTCCTCTGTTTAGTGCAACTGAGCAAATAAAGAGAAAGCAAGGCCACAGATGCTGAAAAGCTTCTTTCTCAGTGAGAGAAAGTTGGTTTATGCAATTTTAAGGGTAAAGCTGAAGTGCATGAAAAATGTTAATTTCTCATGAAATTTAATGTTATTTGCAATGCAGAAGACAGATTTTCACGTGTTAGAGTTTTTTTGCAGAGCAAGTCATCTTATGGCTTCAATGCACATAAATCACTGGTTTAGAGCTTGTAAGAACACTAGTGCTGTGTTTAGTGCAACTAAGCAAATAAAGAGAAAGCAAGGCCACACAGATGCTGAAAAGCTTCTTTCTCAGTGAGAGAAAGTTGGTTTATGCAATTTTAAGAGTAAAGCTGAAGTACATGAAAAATTATAATTTCTCATTAAATGAAATGTCATTTGCAATGCAGGAGACAGATTTTCATGTGTTAGAGTATTTTTGCAGAGCAAGTCATGTTATAGCTTCAATGCACATGTTAAAGTCATGTTCAAAGTCATGTAAGAACTTCATTAGTTTTAGACCTTTTTAAGAACATTAATGCTGTCTTAAGTGCAACTATGCAAATAAAAAGAAAGCAAGGCCACAGATGCTGAAAAGCTTCTTTCTCAGTGAGAGAAAGTTGGTTTATGCCATTTTAAGAGTAAAGCTGAAGTGCATGAAAAATGTTAATTTCTCATGAAATGTAATGTTATTTGCAATGCAGAAGACAGATTTTCATGTGTTAGAGTTTTTTTGCAGAGCAAGTCATGTTATAGCTTCAATGCACATAAATCACTGGTTTAGAGATTGTAAGAACACTAGTGCTGTGTTTAGTGCAACTGAGCAAATAAAGAGAAAGCAAGGCCACACAGATGCTGAAAAGATTCTTTCTCAGTGAGAGAAAGTTGGTTTATGCAATTTTAAGAGTAAAGCTGAAGTACATGAAAAATGTTAATTTTTCATGAAATTAAATGTTATTTGCAATGCAGAAGACAGATTTTTATGTGTTAGAGTTTTTTTTGCAGAGGAAGTCATGTTATAGCTTCAATGCACATAATCACTGGTTTAGAGCTTCTAAGTACACTAGTGCTCTGTTTAGTGCAACTGAGCAAATAAAGAGAAAGCAAGGCCACAAATGCTGAAAAGCTTCTTTCTCAGTGAGAGAAAGTTGGTTTATGCCATTTTAAGAGTAAAGCTGAAGTGCATGAAAAATGTTAATTTCTCATGAAATGTAATGTTATTTGCAATGCAGAAGACAGATTTTCATGTGTTAGAGTTTTTTTGCAGAGCAAGTCATGTTATAGCTTCAATGCACATAAATCACTGGTTTAGAGCTTGTAAGAACACTAGTGCTGTGTTTAGTGCAACTAAGCAAATAAAGAGAGAAAGCAAGGCCACACAGATGCTGAAAAGATTCTTTCTCAGTGAGAGAAAGTTGGTTTATGCAATTTTAAGAGTAAAGCTGAAGTGCATGAAAAATGTTAATTTCTCATTAAATGAAATGTCATTTGCAATGCAGAAGACAGATTTTCATGTGTTAGAGTTTTTTTGCAAAGCAAGTCGTGTTATAGCTTCAATGCACATAAATCACTGGTTTAGAGCTTGTAAGAACACTAGTGCTGTGTTTAGTGCAACTGAGCAAATAAAGAGAAAGCAAGGCCACAAATGCTGAAAAGCTTCTTTCTCAGTGAGAGAAAGTTGGTTTATGCAATTTTAAGAGTAAAGCTGAAGTACATGAAAAATGTTAATTTCTCATGAAATTAAATGTTATTTGCAATGCAGAAGACAGATTTTCATGTGTTAGAGTTTTTTTTGCAGAGGAAGTCATGTTATAGCTTCAATGCACATAATCACTGGTTTAGAGCTTCTAAGTACACTAGTGCTCTGTTTAGTGCAACTGAGCAAATAAAGAGAAAGCAAGGCCACAAATGCTGAAAAGCTTCTTTCTCAGTGAGAGAACGTTGGTTTATGCAATTTTAAGAGTAAAGCTGAAGTACATGAAAAATTATAATTTCTCATTAAATGAAATGTCATTTGCAATGCAGGAGACAGATTTTCATGTGTTAAGAGTATTTTTGCAGAGCAAGGCATGTTAGATCTTCAATGCACATGTTAAGGTCATGTTCAAAGTCATGTAAGAACTTCATTAGTTTTAGATCTTTTTAAGAACATTAATGCTGTCTTAAGTGCAGCTATGCAAATAAAAAGAAAGCAAGGCCACACAGATGCTGAAAAGCTTCTTTCTCAGTGAGAGAAAGTTGGTTTATGCAATTTTAAGAGTAAAGCTGAAGTACATGAAAAATTATAATTTCTCATTAAATGAAATGTCATTTGCAATGCAGGAGACAGATTTTCATGTGTTAGAGTATTTTTGCAGAGCAAGTCATGTTATAGCTTCAATGCACATGTTAAAGTCATGTTCAAAGTCATGTAAGAACTTCATTAGTTTTAGACCTTTTTAAGAACATTAATGCTGTCTTAAGTGCAACTATGCAAATAAAAAGAAAGCAAGGCCACAGATGCTGAAAAGCTTCTTTCTCAGTGAGAGAAAGTTGGTTTATGCCATTTTAAGAGTAAAGCTGAAGTGCATGAAAAATGTTAATTTCTCATGAAATGTAATGTTATTTGCAATGCAGAAGACAGATTTTCATGTGTTAGAGTTTTTTTGCAGAGCAAGTCATGTTATAGCTTCAATGCACATAAATCACTGGTTTAGAGATTGTAAGAACACTAGTGCTGTGTTTAGTGCAACTGAGCAAATAAAGAGAAAGCAAGGCCACAGATGCTGAAAAGCTTCTTTCTCAGCGAGAGAAAGTTGGTTTATGCAATTTTAAGAGTAAAGCTGAAGTACATGAAAAATTATAATTTCTCATTAAATGAAATGTCATTTGCAATGCAGGAGACAGATTTTCATGTGTTAGAGTATTTTTGCAGAGCAAGTCATGTTATAGCTTCAATGCACATGTTAAAGTCATGTTCAAAGTCATGTAAGAACTTCATTAGTTTTAGACCTTTTTAAGAACATTAATGCTGTCTTAAGTGCAACTATGCAAATAAAAAGAAAGCAAGGCCACAGATGCTGAAAAGCTTCTTTCTCAGTGAGAGAAAGTTGGTTTATGCCATTTTAAGAGTAAAGCTGAAGTGCATGAAAAATGTTAATTTCTCATGAAATGTAATGTTATTTGCAATGCAGAAGACAGATTTTCATGTGTTAGAGTTTTTTTGCAGAGCAAGTCATGTTATAGCTTCAATGCACATAAATCACTGGTTTAGAGCTTGTAAGAACACTAGTGCTGTGTTTAGTGCAACTAAGCAAATAAAGAGAGAAAGCAAGGCCACACAGATGCTGAAAAGCTTCTTTCTCAGTGAGAGAAAGTTGGTTTATGCCATTTTAAGAGTAAAGCTGAAGTGCATGAAAAATGTTAATTTCTCATGAAATGTAATGTTATTTGCAATGCAGAAGACAGATTTTCATGTGTTAGAGTTTTTTTGCAGAGCAAGTCATCTTATGGCTTCAATGCACATAAATCACTGGTTTAGAGCTTGTAAGAACACTAGTGCTGTGTTTAGTGCAACTAAGCAAATAAAGAGAAAGCAAGGCCACACAGATGCTGAAAAGCTTCTTTCTCAGTGAGAGAAAGTTGGTTTATGCAATTTTAAGAGTAAAGCTGAAGTACATGAAAAATTATAATTTCTCATTAAATGAAATGTCATTTGCAATGCAGGAGACAGATTTTCATGTGTTAGAGTATTTTTGCAGAGCAAGTCATGTTATAGCTTCAATGCACATGTTAAAGTCATGTTCAAAGTCATGTAAGAACTTCATTAGTTTTAGATCTTTTTAAGAACATTAATGCTGTCTTAAGTGCAGCTATGCAAATAAAAAGAAAGCAAGGCCACACAGATGCTGAAAAGCTTCTTTCTCAGTGAGAGAAAGTTGGTTTATGCAATTTTAAGAGTAAAGCTGAAGTACATGAAAAATGTTAATTCCTCATGAAATTAAATGTTATTTGCAATGCAGAAGAAAGATTTTCATGTGTTAGAGTTTTTTTTGCAGAGGAAGTCATGTTATAGCTTCAATGCACATAATCACTGGTTTAGAGCTTCTAAGTACACTAGTCCTCTGTTTAGTGCAACTGAGCAAATAAAGAGAAAGCAAGGCCACAGATGCTGAAAAGCTTCTTTCTCAGTGAGAGAAAGTTGGTTTATGCAATTTTAAGAGTAAAGCTGAAGTACATGAAAAATTATAATTTCTCATTAAATGAAATGTCATTTGCAATGCAGGAGACAGATTTTCATGTGTTAGAGTATTTTTGCAGAGCAAGGCATGTTAGATCTTCAATGCACATGTTAAGGTCATGTTCAAAGTCATGTAAGAACTTCATTAGTTTTAGATCTTTTTAAGAACATTAATGCTGTCTTAAGTGCAGCTATGCAAATAAAAAGAAAGCAAGGCCACACAGATGCTGAAAAGCTTCTTTCTCAGTGAGAGAAAGTTGGTTTATGCAATTTTAAGAGTAAAGCTGAAGTACATGAAAAATGTTAATTTCTCATGAAATTAAATGTTATTTGCAATGCAGAAGACAGATTTTCATGTGTTAGAGTTTTTTTTGCAGAGGAAGTCATGTTATAGCTTCAATGCACATAATAACTGGTTTAGAGCTTGTAAGAACACTAGTGCTGTGTTTAGTGCAACTGAGCAAATAAAGAGAAAGCAAGGCCACAAATGCTGAAAAGCTTCTTTCTCAGTGAGAGAAAGTTAGTTTATGCAATTTTAAGAGTAAAGCTGAAGTACATGAAAAATTATAATTTCTCATTAAATGAAATGTCATTTGCAATGCAGGAGACAGATTTTCATGTGTTAGAGTATTTTTGCAGAGCAAGGCATGTTAGATCTTCAATGCACATGTTAAAGTCATGTTCAAAGTCATGTAAGAACTTCATTAGTTTTAGATCTTTTTAAGAACATTAATGCTGTCTTAAGTGCAGCTATGCAAATAAAAAGAAAGCAAGGCCACACAGATGCTGAAAAGCTTCTTTCTCAGTGAGAGAAAGTTGGTTTATGCCATTTTAAGAGTAAAGCTGAAGTACATGAAAAATGTTAATTCCTCATGAAATTAAATGTTATTTGCAATGCAGAAGACAGATTTTCATGTGTTAGAGTTTTTTTGCAGAGCAAGTCATGTTATAGCTTCAATGCACATAAATCACTGGTTTAGAGCTTGTAAGAACACTAGTGCTGTGTTTAGTGCAACTAAGCAAATAAAGAGAGAAAGCAAGGCCACACAGATGCTGAAAAGATTCTTTCTCAGTGAGAGAAAGTTGGTTTATGCAATTTTAAGAGTAAAGCTGAAGTGCATGAAAAATGTTAATTTCTCATTAAATGAAATGTCATTTGCAATGCAGAAGACAGATTTTCATGTTTTAGAGTTTTTTTGCAGAGCAAGTCGTGTTATAGCTTCAATGCACATAAATCACTGGTTTAGAGCTTGTAAGAACACTAGTGCTGTGTTTAGTGCAACTGAGCAAATAAAGAGAAAGCAAGGCCACAAATGCTGAAAAGCTTCTTTCTCAGTGAGAGAACGTTGGTTTATGCAATTTTAAGAGTAAAGCTGAAGTACATGAAAAATGTTAATTTCTCATGAAATGAAATGTCATTTGCAATGCAGAAGACAGATTTTCATGTGTTAGAGTTTTTTTTGCAGAGGAAGTCATGTTATAGCTTCAATGCACATAATCACTGGTTTAGAGCTTCTAAGTACACTAGTGCTCTGTTTAGTGCAACTGAGCAAATAAAGAGAAAGCAAGGCCACAAATGCTGAAAAGCTTCTTTCTCAGTGAGAGAACGTTGGTTTATGCAATTTTAAGAGTAAAGCTGAAGTACATGAAAAATTATAATTTCTCATTAAATGAAATGTCATTTGCAATGCAGGAGACAGATTTTCATGTGTTAGAGTATTTTTGCAGAGCAAGGCATGTTAGATCTTCAATGCACATGTTAAGGTCATGTTCAAAGTCATGTAAGAACTTCATTAGTTTTAGATCTTTTTAAGAACATTAATGCTGTCTTAAGTGCAGCTATGCAAATAAAAAGAAAGCAAGGCCACACAGATGCTGAAAAGCTTCTTTCTCAGTGAGAGAAAGTTGGTTTATGCAATTTTAAGAGTAAAGCTGAAGTACATGAAAAATGTTAATTCCTCATGAAATTAAATGTTATTTGCAATGCAGAAGAAAGATTTTCATGTGTTAGAGTTTTTTTTGCAGAGGAAGTCATGTTATAGCTTCAATGCACATAATCACTGGTTTAGAGCTTCTAAGTACACTAGTCCTCTGTTTAGTGCAACTGAGCAAATAAAGAGAAAGCAAGGCCACAGATGCTGAAAAGCTTCTTTCTCAGTGAGAGAAAGTTGGTTTATGCAATTTTAAGAGTAAAGCTGAAGTACATGAAAAATTATAATTTCTCATTAAATGAAATGTCATTTGCAATGCAGGAGACAGATTTTCATGTGTTAGAGTATTTTTGCAGAGCAAGGCATGTTAGATCTTCAATGCACATGTTAAGGTCATGTTCAAAGTCATGTAAGAACTTCATTAGTTTTAGATCTTTTTAAGAACATTAATGCTGTCTTAAGTGCAGCTATACAAATAAAAAGAAAGCAAGGCCACACAGATGCTGAAAAGCTTCTTTCTCAGTGAGAGAAAGTTGGTTTATGCCATTTTAAGAGTAAAGCTGAAGTACATGAAAAATGTTAATTCCTCATGAAATTAAATGTTATTTGCAATGCAGAAGAAAGATTTTCATGTGTTAGAGTTTTTTTTGCAGAGGAAGTCATGTTATAGCTTCAATGCACATAATCACTGGTTTAGAGCTTCTAAGTACACTAGTCCTCTGTTTAGTGCAACTGAGCAAATAAAGAGAAAGCAAGGCCACAGATGCTGAAAAGCTTCTTTCTCAGTGAGAGAAAGTTGGTTTATGCAATTTTAAGAGTAAAGCTGAAGTACATGAAACATTATAATTTCTCATTAAATGAAATGTCATTTGCAATGCAGGAGACAGATTTTCATGTGTTAGAGTATTTTTGCAGAGCAAGGCATGTTAGATCTTCAATGCACATGTTAAAGTCATGTTCAAAGTCATGTAAGAACTTCATTAGTTTTAGACCTTTTTAAGAACATTAATGCTCTCTTAAGTGCAACTATGCAAATAAAAAGAAAGCAAGGCCACAGATGCTGAAAAGCTTCTTTCTCAGTGAGAGAAAGTTGGTTTATGCCATTTAAGGGTAAAGCTGAAGTGCATGAAAAATGTTAATTTCTCATGAAATTTAATGTTATTTGCAATGCAGAAGACAGATTTTCACGTGTTAGAGTTTTTTTGCAGAGCAAGTCATCTTATGGCTTCAATGCACATAAATCACTGGTTTAGAGCTTGTAAGAACACTAGTGCTGTGTTTAGTGCAACTAAGCAAATAAAGAGAAAGCAAGGCCACACAGATGCTGAAAAGCTTCTTTCTCAGTGAGAGAAAGTTGGTTTATGCAATTTTAAGAGTAAAGCTGAAGTACATGAAAAATTATAATTTCTCATTAAATGAAATGTCATTTGCAATGCAGGAGACAGATTTTCATGTGTTAGAGTATTTTTGCAGAGCAAGTCATGTTATAGCTTCAATGCACATGTTAAAGTCATGTTCAAAGTCATGTAAGAACTTCATTAGTTTTAGACCTTTTTAAGAACATTAATGCTGTCTTAAGTGCAACTATGCAAATAAAAAGAAAGCAAGGCCACAGATGCTGAAAAGCTTCTTTCTCAGTGAGAGAAAGTTGGTTTATGCAATTTTAAGAGTAAAGCTGAAGTGCATGAAAAATGTTAATTTCTCATTAAATGAAATGTCATTTGCAATGCAGAAGACAGATTTTCATGTTTTAGAGTTTTTTTGCAGAGCAAGTCGTGTTATAGCTTCAATGCACATAAATCACTGGTTTAGAGATTGTAAGAACACTAGTGCTGTGTTTAGTGCAACTGAGCAAATAAAGAGAAAGCAAGGCCACACAGATGCTGAAAAGATTCTTTCTCAGTGAGAGAAAGTTGGTTTATGCAATTTTAAGAGTAAAGCTGAAGTACATGAAAAATGTTAATTTTTCATGAAATTAAATGTTATTTGCAATGCAGAAGACAGATTTTTATGTGTTAGAGTTTTTTTTGCAGAGGAAGTCATGTTATAGCTTCAATGCACATAATCACTGGTTTAGAGCTTCTAAGTACACTAGTGCTCTGTTTAGTGCAACTGAGCAAATAAAGAGAAAGCAAGGCCACAAATGCTGAAAAGCTTCTTTCTCAGTGAGAGAAAGTTGGTTTATGCCATTTTAAGAGTAAAGCTGAAGTGCATGAAAAATGTTAATTTCTCATGAAATGTAATGTTATTTGCAATGCAGAAGACAGATTTTCATGTGTT
The DNA here is from genome assembly GCF_936440315.1 of Barbus barbus. Classification (NCBI taxonomy): domain Eukaryota; kingdom Metazoa; phylum Chordata; class Actinopteri; order Cypriniformes; family Cyprinidae; genus Barbus; species Barbus barbus. The sequence continues at coordinate 2,137,698 of NC_136726.1, read as the reverse complement.
AGAGTTTTTTTGCAGAGCAAGTCATGTTATAGCTTCAATGCACATAAATCACTGGTTTAGAGCTTGTAAGAACACTAGTGCTGTGTTTAGTGCAACTAAGCAAATAAAGAGAGAAAGCAAGGCCACACAGATGCTGAAAAGATTCTTTCTCAGTGAGAGAAAGTTGGTTTATGCAATTTTAAGAGTAAAGCTGAAGTGCATGAAAAATGTTAATTTCTCATTAAATGAAATGTCATTTGCAATGCAGAAGACAGATTTTCATGTGTTAGAGTTTTTTTGCAAAGCAAGTCGTGTTATAGCTTCAATGCACATAAATCACTGGTTTAGAGCTTGTAAGAACACTAGTGCTGTGTTTAGTGCAACTGAGCAAATAAAGAGAAAGCAAGGCCACAAATGCTGAAAAGCTTCTTTCTCAGTGAGAGAAAGTTGGTTTATGCAATTTTAAGAGTAAAGCTGAAGTACATGAAAAATGTTAATTTCTCATGAAATTAAATGTTATTTGCAATGCAGAAGACAGATTTTCATGTGTTAGAGTTTTTTTTGCAGAGGAAGTCATGTTATAGCTTCAATGCACATAATCACTGGTTTAGAGCTTCTAAGTACACTAGTGCTCTGTTTAGTGCAACTGAGCAAATAAAGAGAAAGCAAGGCCACAAATGCTGAAAAGCTTCTTTCTCAGTGAGAGAACGTTGGTTTATGCAATTTTAAGAGTAAAGCTGAAGTACATGAAAAATTATAATTTCTCATTAAATGAAATGTCATTTGCAATGCAGGAGACAGATTTTCATGTGTTAAGAGTATTTTTGCAGAGCAAGGCATGTTAGATCTTCAATGCACATGTTAAGGTCATGTTCAAAGTCATGTAAGAACTTCATTAGTTTTAGATCTTTTTAAGAACATTAATGCTGTCTTAAGTGCAGCTATGCAAATAAAAAGAAAGCAAGGCCACACAGATGCTGAAAAGCTTCTTTCTCAGTGAGAGAAAGTTGGTTTATGCAATTTTAAGAGTAAAGCTGAAGTACATGAAAAATTATAATTTCTCATTAAATGAAATGTCATTTGCAATGCAGGAGACAGATTTTCATGTGTTAGAGTATTTTTGCAGAGCAAGTCATGTTATAGCTTCAATGCACATGTTAAAGTCATGTTCAAAGTCATGTAAGAACTTCATTAGTTTTAGACCTTTTTAAGAACATTAATGCTGTCTTAAGTGCAACTATGCAAATAAAAAGAAAGCAAGGCCACAGATGCTGAAAAGCTTCTTTCTCAGTGAGAGAAAGTTGGTTTATGCCATTTTAAGAGTAAAGCTGAAGTGCATGAAAAATGTTAATTTCTCATGAAATGTAATGTTATTTGCAATGCAGAAGACAGATTTTCATGTGTTAGAGTTTTTTTGCAGAGCAAGTCATGTTATAGCTTCAATGCACATAAATCACTGGTTTAGAGATTGTAAGAACACTAGTGCTGTGTTTAGTGCAACTGAGCAAATAAAGAGAAAGCAAGGCCACAGATGCTGAAAAGCTTCTTTCTCAGCGAGAGAAAGTTGGTTTATGCAATTTTAAGAGTAAAGCTGAAGTACATGAAAAATTATAATTTCTCATTAAATGAAATGTCATTTGCAATGCAGGAGACAGATTTTCATGTGTTAGAGTATTTTTGCAGAGCAAGTCATGTTATAGCTTCAATGCACATGTTAAAGTCATGTTCAAAGTCATGTAAGAACTTCATTAGTTTTAGACCTTTTTAAGAACATTAATGCTGTCTTAAGTGCAACTATGCAAATAAAAAGAAAGCAAGGCCACAGATGCTGAAAAGCTTCTTTCTCAGTGAGAGAAAGTTGGTTTATGCCATTTTAAGAGTAAAGCTGAAGTGCATGAAAAATGTTAATTTCTCATGAAATGTAATGTTATTTGCAATGCAGAAGACAGATTTTCATGTGTTAGAGTTTTTTTGCAGAGCAAGTCATGTTATAGCTTCAATGCACATAAATCACTGGTTTAGAGCTTGTAAGAACACTAGTGCTGTGTTTAGTGCAACTAAGCAAATAAAGAGAGAAAGCAAGGCCACACAGATGCTGAAAAGCTTCTTTCTCAGTGAGAGAAAGTTGGTTTATGCCATTTTAAGAGTAAAGCTGAAGTGCATGAAAAATGTTAATTTCTCATGAAATGTAATGTTATTTGCAATGCAGAAGACAGATTTTCATGTGTTAGAGTTTTTTTGCAGAGCAAGTCATCTTATGGCTTCAATGCACATAAATCACTGGTTTAGAGCTTGTAAGAACACTAGTGCTGTGTTTAGTGCAACTAAGCAAATAAAGAGAAAGCAAGGCCACACAGATGCTGAAAAGCTTCTTTCTCAGTGAGAGAAAGTTGGTTTATGCAATTTTAAGAGTAAAGCTGAAGTACATGAAAAATTATAATTTCTCATTAAATGAAATGTCATTTGCAATGCAGGAGACAGATTTTCATGTGTTAGAGTATTTTTGCAGAGCAAGTCATGTTATAGCTTCAATGCACATGTTAAAGTCATGTTCAAAGTCATGTAAGAACTTCATTAGTTTTAGACCTTTTTAAGAACATTAATGCTGTCTTAAGTGCAACTATGCAAATAAAAAGAAAGCAAGGCCACAGATGCTGAAAAGCTTCTTTCTCAGTGAGAGAAAGTTGGTTTATGCCATTTTAAGAGTAAAGCTGAAGTGCATGAAAAATGTTAATTTCTCATGAAATGTAATGTTATTTGCAATGCAGAAGACAGATTTTCATGTGTTAGAGTTTTTTTGCAGAGCAAGTCATGTTATAGCTTCAATGCACATAAATCACTGGTTTAGAGCTTGTAAGAACACTAGTGCTGTGTTTAGTGCAACTAAGCAAATAAAGAGAGAAAGCAAGGCCACACAGATGCTGAAAAGATTCTTTCTCAGTGAGAGAAAGTTGGTTTATGCAATTTTAAGAGTAAAGCTGAAGTGCATGAAAAATTTTAATTTCTCATTAAATGAAATGTCATTTGCAATGCAGAAGACAGATTTTCATGTTTTAGAGTTTTTTTGCAGAGCAAGTCGTGTTATAGCTTCAATGCACATAAATCACTGGTTTAGAGCTTGTAAGAACACTAGTGCTGTGTTTAGTGCAACTGAGCAAATAAAGAGAAAGCAAGGCCACACAGATGCTGAAAAGATTCTTTCTCAGTGAGAGAAAGTTGGTTTATGCAATTTTAAGAGTAAAGCTGAAGTACATGAAAAATGTTAATTTTTCATGAAATTAAATGTTATTTGCAATGCAGAAGACAGATTTTTATGTGTTAGAGTTTTTTTTGCAGAGGAAGTCATGTTATAGCTTCAATGCACATAATCACTGGTTTAGAGCTTCTAAGTACACTAGTGCTCTGTTTAGTGCAACTGAGCAAATAAAGAGAAAGCAAGGCCACAAATGCTGAAAAGCTTCTTTCTCAGTGAGAGAAAGTTGGTTTATGCCATTTTAAGAGTAAAGCTGAAGTGCATGAAAAATGTTAATTTCTCATGAAATGTAATGTTATTTGCAATGCAGAAGACAGATTTTCATGTGTTAGAGTTTTTTTGCAGAGCAAGTCATCTTATGGCTTCAATGCACATAAATCACTGGTTTAGAGCTTGTAAGAACACTAGTGCTGTGTTTAGTGCAACTAAGCAAATAAAGAGAAAGCAAGGCCACACAGATGCTGAAAAGCTTCTTTCTCAGTGAGAGAAAGTTGGTTTATGCAATTTTAAGAGTAAAGCTGAAGTACATGAAAAATTATAATTTCTCATTAAATGAAATGTCATTTGCAATGCAGGAGACAGATTTTCATGTGTTAGAGTATTTTTGCAGAGCAAGTCATGTTATAGCTTCAATGCACATGTTAAAGTCATGTTCAAAGTCATGTAAGAACTTCATTAGTTTTAGACCTTTTTAAGAACATTAATGCTGTCTTAAGTGCAACTATGCAAATAAAAAGAAAGCAAGGCCACAGATGCTGAAAAGCTTCTTTCTCAGTGAGAGAAAGTTGGTTTATGCCATTTTAAGAGTAAAGCTGAAGTGCATGAAAAATGTTAATTTCTCATGAAATGTAATGTTATTTGCAATGCAGAAGACAGATTTTCATGTGTTAGAGTTTTTTTGCAGAGCAAGTCATGTTATAGCTTCAATGCACATAAATCACTGGTTTAGAGCTTGTAAGAACACTAGTGCTGTGTTTAGTGCAACTAAGCAAATGAGAGAAAGCAAGGCCACACAGATGCTGAAAAGATTCTTTCTCAGTGAGAGAAAGTTGGTTTATGCAATTTTAAGAGTAAAGCTGAAGTGCATGAAAAATGTTAATTTCTCATTAAATGAAATGTCATTTGCAATGCAGAAGACAGATTTTCATGTTTTAGAGTTTTTTTGCAGAGCAAGTCGTGTTATAGCTTCAATGCACATAAATCACTGGTTTAGAGCTTGTAAGAACACTAGTGCTGTGTTTAGTGCAACTGAGCAAATAAAGAGAAAGCAAGGCCACACAGATGCTGAAAAGATTCTTTCTCAGTGAGAGAAAGTTGGTTTATGCAATTTTAAGAGTAAAGCTGAAGTACATGAAAAATGTTAATTTTTCATGAAATTAAATGTTATTTGCAATGCAGAAGACAGATTTTTATGTGTTAGAGTTTTTTTTGCAGAGGAACTCATGTTATAGCTTCAATGCACATAATCACTGGTTTAGAGCTTCTAAGTACACTAGTGCTCTGTTTAGTGCAACTGAGCAAATAAAGAGAAAGCAAGGCCACAAATGCTGAAAAGCTTCTTTCTCAGTGAGAGAAAGTTGGTTTATGCCATTTTAAGAGTAAAGCTGAAGTGCATGAAAAATGTTAATTTCTCATGAAATGTAATGTTATTTGCAATGCAGAAGACAGATTTTCATGTGTTAGAGTTTTTTTGCAGAGCAAGTCATGTTATAGCTTCAATGCACATAAATCACTGGTTTAGAGCTTGTAAGAACACTAGTGCTGTGTTTAGTGCAACTAAGCAAATAAAGAGAGAAAGCAAGGCCACACAGATGCTGAAAAGATTCTTTCTCAGTGAGAGAAAGTTGGTTTATGCAATTTTAAGAGTAAAGCTGAAGTGCATGAAAAATGTTAATTTCTCATTAAATGAAATGTCATTTGCAATGCAGAAGACAGATTTTCATGTGTTAGAGTTTTTTTGCAGAGCAAGTCGTGTTATAGCTTCAATGCACATAAATCACTGGTTTAGAGCTTGTAAGAACACTAGTGCTGTGTTTAGTGCAACTGAGCAAATAAAGAGAAAGCAAGGCCACAAATGCTGAAAAGCTTCTTTCTCAGTGAGAGAAAGTTGGTTTATGCAATTTTAAGAGTAAAGCTGAAGTACATGAAAAATGTTAATTTTTCATGAAATTAAATGTTATTTGCAATGCAGAAGACAGATTTTTATGTGTTAGAGTTTTTTTTGCAGAGGAAGTCATGTTATAGCTTCAATGCACATAATCACTGGTTTAGAGCTTCTAAGTACACTAGTGCTCTGTTTAGTGCAACTGAGCAAATAAAGAGAAAGCAAGGCCAGAAATGCTGAAAAGCTTCTTTCTCAGTGAGAGAAAGTTGGTTTATGCCATTTTAAGAGTAAAGCTGAAGTGCATGAAAAATGTTAATTTCTCATGAAATGTAATGTTATTTGCAATGCAGGAGACAGATTTTCATGTGTTAGAGTATTTTTGCAGAGCAAGTCGTGTTATAGCTTCAATGCACATAAATCACTGGTTTAGAGCTTGTAAGAACACTAGTGCTGTGTTTAGTGCAACTGAGCAAATAAAGAGAAAGCAAGGCCACACAGATGCTGAAAAGATTCTTTCTCAGTGAGAGAAAGTTGGTTTATGCAATTTTAAGAGTAAAGCTGAAGTACATGAAAAATGTTAATTTTTCATGAAATTAAATGTTATTTGCAATGCAGAAGACAGATTTTTATGTGTTAGAGTTTTTTTTGCAGAGGAACTCATGTTATAGCTTCAATGCACATAATCACTGGTTTAGAGCTTCTAAGTACACTAGTGCTCTGTTTAGTGCAACTGAGCAAATAAAGAGAAAGCAAGGCCACAAATGCTGAAAAGCTTCTTTCTCAGTGAGAGAAAGTTGGTTTATGCCATTTTAAGAGTAAAGCTGAAGTGCATGAAAAATGTTAATTTCTCATGAAATGTAATGTTATTTGCAATGCAGAAGACAGATTTTCATGTGTTAGAGTTTTTTTGCAGAGCAAGTCATGTTATAGCTTCAATGCACATAAATCACTGGTTTAGAGATTGTAAGAACACTAGTGCTGTGTTTAGTGCAACTGAGCAAATAAAGAGAAAGCAAGGCCACACAGATGCTGAAAAGCTTCTTTCTCAGTGAGAGAAAGTTGGTTTATGCCATTTTAAGAGTAAAGCTGAAGTGCATGAAAAATGTTAATTTCTCATGAAATGTAATGTTATTTGCAATGCAGAAGACAGATTTTCATGTGTTAGAGTTTTTTTGCAGAGCAAGTCATGTTATAGCTTCAATGCACATAAATCACTGGTTTAGAGCTTGTAAGAACACTAGTGCTGTGTTTAGTGCAACTAAGCAAATAAAGAGAGAAAGCAAGGCCACACAGATGCTGAAAAGATTCTTTCTCAGTGAGAGAAAGTTGGTTTATGCAATTTTAAGAGTAAAGCTGAAGTGCATGAAAAATGTTAATTTCTCATTAAATGAAATGTCATTTGCAATGCAGAAGACAGATTTTCATGTGTTAGAGTTTTTTTGCAAAGCAAGTCGTGTTATAGCTTCAATGCACATAAATCACTGGTTTTGAGCTTGTAAGAACACTAGTGCTGTGTTTAGTGCAACTGAGCAAATAAAGAGAAAGCAAGGCCACAAATGCTGAAAAGCTTCTTTCTCAGTGAGAGAAAGTTGGTTTATGCAATTTTAAGAGTAAAGCTGAAGTACATGAAAAATGTTAATTTCTCATGAAATTAAATGTTATTTGCAATGCAGAAGACAGATTTTCATGTGTTAGAGTTTTTTTTGCAGAGGAAGTCATGTTATAGCTTCAATGCACATAATCACTGGTTTAGAGCTTCTAAGTACACTAGTGCTCTGTTTAGTGCAACTGAGCAAATAAAGAGAAAGCAAGGCCACAAATGCTGAAAAGCTTCTTTCTCAGTGAGAGAACGTTGGTTTATGCAATTTTAAGAGTAAAGCTGAAGTACATGAAAAATTATAATTTCTCATTAAATGAAATGTCATTTGCAATGCAGGAGACAGATTTTCATGTGTTAAGAGTATTTTTGCAGAGCAAGGCATGTTAGATCTTCAATGCACATGTTAAGGTCATGTTCAAAGTCATGTAAGAACTTCATTAGTTTTAGACCTTTTTAAGAACATTAATGCTGTCTTAAGTGCAACTATGCAAATAAAAAGAAAGCAAGGCCACAGATGCTGAAAAGCTTCTTTCTCAGTGAGAGAAAGTTGGTTTATGCCATTTTAAGAGTAAAGCTGAAGTGCATGAAAAATGTTAATTTCTCATGAAATGTAATGTTATTTGCAATGCAGAAGACAGATTTTCATGTGTTAGAGTTTTTTTGCAGAGCAAGTCATGTTATAGCTTCAATGCACATAAATCACTGGTTTAGAGATTGTAAGAACACTAGTGCTGTGTTTAGTGCAACTGAGCAAATAAAGAGAAAGCAAGGCCACAGATGCTGAAAGCTTCTTTCTCAGCGAGAGAAAGTTGGTTTATGCAATTTTAAGAGTAAAGCTGAAGTACATGAAAAATTATAATTTCTCATTAAATGAAATGTCATTTGCAATGCAGGAGACAGATTTTCATGTGTTAGAGTATTTTTGCAGAGCAAGGCATGTTAGATCTTCAATGCACATGTTAAGGTCATGTTCAAAGTCATGTAAGAACTTCATTAGTTTTAGATCTTTTTAAGAACATTAATGCTGTCTTAAGTGCAGCTATGCAAATAAAAAGAAAGCAAGGCCACACAGATGCTGAAAAGCTTCTTTCTCAGTGAGAGAAAGTTGGTTTATGCAATTTTAAGAGTAAAGCTGAAGTACATGAAAAATGTTAATTTCTCATGAAATTAAATGTTATTTGCAATGCAGAAGACAGATTTTCATGTGTTAGAGTTTTTTTTGCAGAGGAAGTCATGTTATAGCTTCAATGCACATAATAACTGGTTTAGAGCTTGTAAGAACACTAGTGCTGTGTTTAGTGCAACTGAGCAAATAAAGAGAAAGCAAGGCCACAAATGCTGAAAAGCTTCTTTCTCAGTGAGAGAAAGTTGGTTTATGCAATTTTAAGAGTAAAGCTGAAGTACATGAAAAATTATAATTTCTCATTAAATGAAATGTCATTTGCAATGCAGGAGACAGATTTTCATGTGTTAGAGTATTTTTGCAGAGCAAGGCATGTTAGATCTTCAATGCACATGTTAAAGTCATGTTCAAAGTCATGTAAGAACTTCATTAGTTTTAGATCTTTTTAAGAACATTAATGCTGTCTTAAGTGCAGCTATGCAAATAAAAAGAAAGCAAGGCCACAGATGCTGATAAGCTTCTTTCTCAGTGAGAGAAAGTTGGTTTATGCCATTTTAAGGGTAAAGCTGAATTGCATGAAAAATGTTAATTTCTCATGAAATTTAATGTTATTTGCAATGCAGAAGACAGATTTTCACGTGTTAGAGTTTTTTTGCAGAGCAAGTCATCTTATGGCTTCAATGCACATAAATCACTGGTTTAGAGCTTGTAAGAACACTAGTGCTGTGTTTAGTGCAACTAAGCAAATAAAGAGAAAGCAAGGCCACACAGATGCTGAAAAGCTTCTTTCTCAGTGAGAGAAAGTTGGTTTATGCAATTTTAAGAGTAAAGCTGAAGTACATGAAAAATGATAATTTCTCATTAAATGAAATGTCATTTGCAATGCAGGAGACAGATTTTCATGTGTTAGAGTATTTTTGCAGAGCAAGGCATGTTAGATCTTCAATGCACATGTTAAAGTCATGTTCAAAGTCATGTAAGAACTTCATTAGTTTTAGATCTTTTTAAGAACATTAATGCTGTCTTAAGTGCAGCTATGCAAATAAAAAGAAAGCAAGGCCACAGATGCTGATAAGCTTCTTTCTCAGTGAGAGAAAGTTGGTTTATGCCATTTTAAGAGTAAAGCTGAAGTGCATGAAAAATGTTAATTTCTCATGAAATGTAATGTTATTTGCAATGCAGAAGACAGATTTTCATGTGTTAGAGTTTTTTTGCAGAGCAAGTCATGTTATAGCTTCAATGCACATAAATCACTGGTTTAGAGATTGTAAGAACACTAGTGCTGTGTTTAGTGCAACTGAGCAAATAAAGAGAAAGCAAGGCCACACAGATGCTGAAAAGATTCTTTCTCAGTGAGAGAAAGTTGGTTTATGCAATTTTAAGAGTAAAGCTGAAGTGCATGAAAAATGTTAATTTCTCATTAAATGAAATGTCATTTGCAATGCAGAAGACAGATTTTCATGTGTTAGAGTTTTTTTGCAGAGCAAGTCGTGTTATAGCTTCAATGCACATAAATCACTGGTTTAGAGCTTGTAAGAACACTAGTGCTGTGTTTAGTGCAACTGAGCAAATAAAGAGAAAGCAAGGCCACAAATGCTGAAAAGCTTCTTTCTCAGTGAGAGAAAGTTGGTTTATGCAATTTTAAGAGTAAAGCTGAAGTACATGAAAAATGTTAATTTCTCATGAAATTAAATGTTATTTCCAATGCAGATGACAGATTTTCATGTGTTAGAGTTTTTTTTGCAGAGGAAGTCATGTTATAGCTTCAATGCACATAATCACTGGTTTAGAGCTTCTAAGTACACTAGTGCTCTGTTTAGTGCAACTGAGCAAATAAAGAGAAAGCAAGGCCACAAATGCTGAAAAGCTTCTTTCTCAGTGAGAGAACGTTGGTTTATGCAATTTTTAGAGTAAAGCTGAAGTACATGAAAAATTTGAATTTCTCATTAAATGAAATGTCATTTGCAATGCAGGAGACAGATTTTCATGTGTTAGAGTATTTTTGCAGAGCAAGGCATGTTAGATCTTCAATGCACATGTTAAAGTCATGTTCAAAGTCATGTAAGAACTTCATTAGTTTTAGACCTTTTTAAGAACATTAATGCTGTCTTAAGTGCAACTATGCAAATAAAAAGAAAGCAAGGCCACAGATGCTGATAAGCTTCTTTCTCAGTGAGAGAAAGTTGGTTTATGCCATTTTAAGGGTAAAGCTGAAGTGCATGAAAAATGTTAATTTCTCATGAAATTTAATGTTATTTGCAATGCAGAAGACAGATTTTCATGTGTTAGAGTTTTTTTGCAGAGCAAGTCATGTTATAGCTTCAATGCACATAATCACTGGTTTAGAGCTTCTAAGTACACTAGTCCTCTGTTTAGTGCAACTGAGCAAATAAAGAGAAAGCAAGGCCACAGATGCTGAAAAGCTTCTTTCTCAGTGAGAGAAAGTTGGTTTATGCAATTTTATGAGTAAAGCTGAAGTACATGAAACATTATAATTTCTCATTAAATGAAATGTCATTTGCAATGCAGGAGACAGATTTTCATGTGTTAGAGTATTTTTGCAGAGCAAGGCATGTTAGATCTTCAATGCACATGTTAAAGTCATGTTCAAAGTCATGTAAGAACTTCATTAGTTTTAGACCTTTTTAAGAACATTAATGCTGTCTTAAGTGCAGCTATGCAAATAAAAAGAAAGCAAGGCCACACAGATGCTGAAAAGCTTCTTTCTCAGTGAGAGAAAGTTGGTTTATGCAATTTTAAGAGTAAAGCTGAAGTACATGAAAAATGTTAATTTCTCATGAAATTAAATGTTATTTTCAATGCAGAAGACAGATTTTCATGTGTTAGAGTTTTTTTGCAGAGGAAGTCATGTTATAGCTTCAATGCACATAATCACTGGTTTAGAGCTTCTAAGTACACTAGTGCTCTGTTTAGTGCAACTGAGCAAATAAAGAGAAAGCAAGGCCACAAATGCTGAAAAGCTTCTTTCTCAGTGAGAGAACGTTGGTTTATGCAATTTTAAGAGTAAAGCTGAAGTACATGAAAAATTATAATTTCTCATTAAATGAAATGTCATTTGCAATGCAGGAGACAGATTTTCATGTGTTAGAGTATTTTTGCAGAGCAAGGCATGTTAGATCTTCAATGCACATGTTAAGGTCATGTTCAAAGTCATGTAAGAACTTCATTAGTTTTAGATCTTTTTAAGAACATTAATGCTGTCTTAAGTGCAGCTATGCAAATAAAAAGAAAGCAAGGCCACACAGATGCTGAAAAGCTTCTTTCTCAGTGAGAGAAAGTTGGTTTATGCAATTTTAAGAGTAAAGCTGAAGTACATGAAAAATGTTAATTCCTCATGAAATTAAATGTTATTTGCAATGCAGAAGAAAGATTTTCATGTGTTAGAGTTTTTTTTGCAGAGGAAGTCATGTTATAGCTTCAATGCACATAATCACTGGTTTAGAGCTTCTAAGTACACTAGTCCTCTGTTTAGTGCAACTGAGCAAATAAAGAGAAAGCAAGGCCACAGATGCTGAAAAGCTTCTTTCTCAGTGAGAGAAAGTTGGTTTATGCAATTTTAAGAGTAAAGCTGAAGTGCTTGAAAAATGTTAATTTCTCATTAAATGAAATGTCATTTGCAATGCAGAAGACAGATTTTCATGTTTTAGAGTTTTTTTGCAGAGCAAGTCGTGTTATAGCTTCAATGCACATAAATCACTGGTTTAGAGATTGTAAGAACACTAGTGCTGTGTTTAGTTCAACTGAGCAAATAAAGAGAAAGCAAGGCCACATAGATGCTGAAAAGATTCTTTCTCAGTGAGAGAAAGTTGGTTTATGCAATTTTAAGAGTAAAGCTGAAGTACATGAAAAATGTTAATTTTTCATGAAATTAAATGTTATTTGCAATGCAGAAGACAGATTTTTATGTGTTAGAGTTTTTTTTGCAGAGGAAGTCATGTTATAGCTTCAATGCACATAATCACTGGTTTAGAGCTTCTAAGTACACTAGTGCTCTGTTTAGTGCAACTGAGCAAATAAAGAGAAAGCAAGGCCACAAATGCTGAAAAGCTTCTTTCTCAGTGAGAGAAAGTTGGTTTATGCCATTTTAAGAGTAAAGCTGAAGTGCATGAAAAATGTTAATTTCTCATGAAATGTAATGTTATTTGCAATGCAGGAGACAGATTTTCATGTGTTAGAGTATTTTTGCAGAGCAAGTCATGTTATAGCTTCAATGCACATGTTAAAGTCTTGTTCAAAGTCATGTAAGAACTTCATTAGTTTTAGACCTTTTTAAGAACATTAATGCTGTCTTAAGTGCAACTATGCAAATAAAAAGAAAGCAAGGCCACAGATGCTGAAAAGCTTCTTTCTCAGTGAGAGAAAGTTGGTTTATGCCATTTTAAGAGTAAAGCTGAAGTGCATGAAAAATGTTAATTTCTCATGAAATGTAATGTTATTTGCAATGCAGAAGACAGATTTTCATGTGTTAGAGTTTTTTTGCAGAGCAAGTCATGTTATAGCTTCAATGCACATAAATCACTGGTTTAGAGCTTGTAAGAACACTAGTGCTGTGTTTAGTGCAACTAAGCAAATAAAGAGAGAAAGCAAGGCCACACAGATGCTGAAAAGATTCTTTCTCAGTGAGAGAAAGTTGGTTTATGCAATTTTAAGAGTAAAGCTGAAGTGCATGAAAAATGTTAATTTCTCATTAAATGAAATGTCATTTGCAATGCAGAAGACAGATTTTCATGTTTTAGAGTTTTTTTGCAGAGCAAGTCGTGTTATAGCTTCAATGCACATAAATCACTGGTTTAGAGCTTGTAAGAACACTAGTGCTGTGTTTAGTGCAACTGAGCAAATAAAGAGAAAGCAAGGCCACACAGATGCTGAAAAGATTCTTTCTCAGTGAGAGAAAGTTGGTTAATGCAATTTTAAGAGTAAAGCTGAAGTACATGAAAAATTTTAATTTTTCATGAAATTAAATGTTATTTGCAATCCAGAAGACAGATTTTTATGTGTTAGAGTTTTTTTTGCAGAGGAAGTCATGTTATAGCTTCAATGCACATAATCACTGGTTTAGAGCTTCTAAGTACACTAGTGCTCTGTTTAGTGCAACTGAGCAAATAAAGAGAAAGCAAGGCCACAAATGCTGAAAAGCTTCTTTCTCAGTGAGAGAAAGTTGGTTTATGCCATTTTAAGAGTAAAGCTGAAGTGCATGAAAAATGTTAATTTCTCATGAAATGTAATGTTATTTGCAATGCAGAAGACAGATTTTCATGTGTTAGAGTTTTTTTGCAGAGCAAGTCATGTTATAGCTTCAATGCACATAAATCACTGGTTTAGAGATTGTAAGAACACTAGTGCTGTGTTTAGTGCAACTGAGCAAATAAAGAGAAAGCAAGGCCACACAGATGCTGAAAAGCTTCTTTCTCAGTGAGAGAAAGTTGGTTTATGCAATTTTAAGAGTAAAGCTGAAGTACATGAAAAATTATAATTTCTCATTAAATGAAATGTCATTTGCAATGCAGGAGACAGATTTTCATGTGTTAGAGTATTTTTGCAGAGCAAGTCATGTTATAGCTTCAATGCACATGTTAAAGTCATGTTCAAAGTCATGTAAGAACTTCATTAGTTTTAGACCTTTTTAAGAACATTAATGCTGTCTTAAGTGCAACTATGCAAATAAAAAGAAAGCAAGGCCACAGATGCTGAAAAGCTTCTTTCTCAGTGAGAGAAAGTTGGTTTATGCAATTTTAAGAGTAAAGCTGAAGTGCATGAAAAATGTTAATTTCTCATTAAATGAAATGTCATTTGCAATGCAGAAGACAGATTTTCATGTTTTAGAGTTTTTTTGCAGAGCAAGTCGTGTTATAGCTTCAATGCACATAAATCACTGGTTTAGAGATTGTAAGAACACTAGTGCTGTGTTTAGTGCAACTGAGCAAATAAAGAGAAAGCAAGGCCACATAGATGCTGAAAAGATTCTTTCTCAGTGAGAGAAAGTTGGTTTATGCAATTTTAAGAGTAAAGCTGAAGTGCATGAAAAATGTTAATTTCTCATGAAATGTACTGTTATTTGCAATGCAGGAGACAGATTTTCATGTGTTAGAGTATTTTTGCAGAGCAAGTCATGTTATAGCTTCAATGCACATAATCACTGGTTTAGAGCTTCTAAGTACACTAGTGCTCTGTTTAGTGCAACTGAGCAAATAAAGAGAAAGCAAGGCCACAAATGCTGAAAAGCTTCTTTCTCAGTGAGAGAAAGTTGGTTTATGCCATTTTAAGAGTAAAGCTGAAGTGCATGAAAAATGTTAATTTCTCATGAAATGTACTGTTATTTGCAATGCAGGAGACAGATTTTCATGTGTTAGAGTATTTTTGCAGAGCAAGTCATGTTATAGCTTCAATGCACATGTTAAAGTCTTGTTCAAAGTCATGTAAGAACTTCATTAGTTTTAGACCTTTTTAAGAACATTAATGCTGTCTTAAGTGCAACTATGCAAATAAAAACAAAGCAAGGCCACAGATGCTGAAAAGCTTCTTTCTCAGTGAGAGAAAGTTGGTTTATGCCATTTTAAGAGTAAAGCTGAAGTGCATGAAAAATGTTAATTTCTCATGAAATGTACTGTTATTTGCAATGCAGGAGACAGATTTTCATGTGTTAGAGTATTTTTGCAGAGCAAGTCATGTTATAGCTTCAATGCACATAAATCACTGGTTTAGAGCTTGTAAGAACACTAGTGCTGTGTTTAGTGCAACTAAGCAAATAAAGAGAGAAAGCAAGGCCACACAGATGCTGAAAAGATTCTTTCTCAGTGAGAGAAAGTTGGTTTATGCTATTTTAAGAGTAAAGCTGAAGTGCATGAAAAATGTTAATTTCTCATTAAATGAAATGTCATTTGCAATGCAGAAGACAGATTTTCATGTTTTACAGTTTTTTTGCAGAGCAAGTCGTGTTATAGCTTCAATGCACATAAATCACTGGTTTAGAGCTTGTAAGAACACTAGTGCTGTGTTTAGTGCAACTGAGCAAATAAAGAGAAAGCAAGGCCACACAGATGCTGAAAAGATTCTTTCTCAGTGAGAGAAAGTTGGTTTATGCAATTTTAAGAGTAAAGCTGAAGTACATGAAAAATGTTAATTTTTCATGAAATTAAATGTTATTTGCAATGCAGAAGACAGATTTTTATGTGTTAGAGTTTTTTTTGCAGAGGAAGTCATGTTATAGCTTCAATGCACATAATCACTGGTTTAGAGCTTCTAAGTACACTAGTGCTCTGTTTAGTGCAACTGAGCAAATAAAGAGAAAGCAAGGCCACAAATGCTGAAAAGCTTCTTTCTCAGTGAGAGAAAGTTGGTTTATGCCATTTTAAGAGTAAAGCTGAAGTGCATGAAAAATGTTAATTTCTCATGAAATGTAATGTTATTTGCAATGCAGAAGACAGATTTTCATGTGTTAGAGTTTTTTTGCAGAGCAAGTCATGTTATAGCTTCAATGCACATAAATCACTGGTTTAGAGATTGTAAGAACACTAGTGCTGTGTTTAGTGCAACTGAGCAAATAAAGAGAAAGCAAGGCCACACAGATGCTGAAAAGCTTCTTTCTCAGTGAGAGAAAGTTGGTTTATGCAATTTTAAGAGTAAAGCTGAAGTACATGAAAAATCATAATTTCTCATTAAATGAAATGTCATTTGCAATGCAGGAGACAGATTTTCATGTGTTAGAGTATTTTTGCAGAGCAAGTCATGTTATAGCTTCAATGCACATGTTAAAGTCATGTTCAAAGTCATGTAAGAACTTCATTAGTTTTAGACCTTTTTAAGAACATTAATGCTGTCTTAAGTGCAACTATGCAAATAAAAAGAAAGCAAGGCCACAGATGCTGAAAAGCTTCTTTCTCAGTGAGAGAAAGTTGGTTTATGCAATTTTAAGAGTAAAGCTGAAGTGCATGAAAAATGTTAATTTCTCATTAAATGAAATGTCATTTGCAATGCAGAAGACAGATTTTCATGTTTTAGAGTTTTTTTGCAGAGCAAGTCGTGTTATAGCTTCAATGCACATAAATCACTGGTTTAGAGATTGTAAGAACACTAGTGCTGTGTTTAGTGCAACTGAGCAAATAAAGAGAAAGCAAGGCCACACAGATGCTGAAAAGATTCTTTCTCAGTGAGAGAAAGTTGGTTTATGCAATTTTAAGAGTAAAGCTGAAGTACATGAAAAATGTTAATTTTTCATGAAATTAAATGTTATTTGCAATGCAGAAGACAGATTTTTATGTGTTAGAGTTTTTTTTGCAGAGGAAGTCATGTTATAGCTTCAATGCACATAATCACTGGTTTAGAGCTTCTAAGTACACTAGTGCTCTGTTTAGTGCAACTGAGCAAATAAAGAGAAAGCAAGGCCACAAATGCTGAAAAGCTTCTTTCTCAGTGAGAGAAAGTTGGTTTATGCCATTTTAAGAGTAAAGCTGAAGTGCATGAAAAATGTTAATTTCTCATGAAATGTAATGTTATTTGCAATGCAGAAGACAGATTTTCATGTGTTAGAGTTTTTTTGCAGAGCAAGTCATGTTATAGCTTCAATGCACATAAATCACTGGTTTAGAGATTGTAAGAACACTAGTGCTGTGTTTAGTGCAACTGAGCAAATAAAGAGAAAGCAAGGCCACACAGATGCTGAAAAGCTTCTTTCTCAGTGAGAGAAAGTTGGTTTATGCAATTTTAAGAGTAAAGCTGAAGTACATGAAAAATCATAATTTCTCATTAAATGAAATGTCATTTGCAATGCAGGAGACAGATTTTCATGTGTTAGAGTATTTTTGCAGAGCAAGTCATGTTATAGCTTCAATGCACATGTTAAAGTCATGTTCAAAGTCATGTAAGAACTTCATTAGTTTTAGACCTTTTTAAGAACATTAATGCTGTCTTAAGTGCAACTATGCAAATAAAAAGAAAGCAAGGCCACAGATGCTGAAAAGCTTCTTTCTCAGTGAGAGAAAGTTGGTTTATGCAATTTTAAGAGTAAAGCTGAAGTGCATGAAAAATGTTAATTTCTCATTAAATGAAATGTCATTTGCAATGCAGAAGACAGATTTTCATGTTTTAGAGTTTTTTTGCAGAGCAAGTCGTGTTATAGCTTCAATGCACATAAATCACTGGTTTAGAGATTGTAAGAACACTAGTGCTGTGTTTAGTGCAACTGAGCAAATAAAGAGAAAGCAAGGCCACATAGATGCTGAAAAGATTCTTTCTCAGTGAGAGAAAGTTGGTTTATGCAATTTTAAGAGTAAAGCTGAAGTACATGAAAAATGTTAATTTTTCATGAAATTAAATGTTATTTGCAATGCAGAAGACAGATTTTTATGTGTTAGAGTTTTTTTTGCAGAGGAAGTCATGTTATAGCTTCAATGCACATAATCACTGGTTTAGAGCTTCTAAGTACACTAGTGCTCTGTTTAGTGCAACTGAGCAAATAAAGAGAAAGCAAGGCCACAAATGCTGAAAAGCTTCTTTCTCAGTGAGAGAAAGTTGGTTTATGCCATTTTAAGAGTAAAGCTGAAGTGCATGAAAAATGTTAATTTCTCATGAAATGTACTGTTATTTGCAATGCAGGAGACAGATTTTCATGTGTTAGAGTATTTTTGCAGAGCAAGTCATGTTATAGCTTCAATGCACATGTTAAAGTCTTGTTCAAAGTCATGTAAGAACTTCATTAGTTTTAGACCTTTTTAAGAACATTAATGCTGTCTTAAGTGCAACTATGCAAATAAAAAGAAAGCAAGGCCACAGATGCTGAAAAGCTTCTTTCTCAGTGAGAGAAAGTTGGTTTATGCAATTTTAAGAGTAAAGCTGAAGTACATGAAAAATGTTAATTTTTCATGAAATTAAATGTTATTTGCAATGCAGAAGACAGATTTTTATGTGTTAGAGTTTTTTTTGCAGAGGAAGTCATGTTATAGCTTCAATGCACATAATCACTGGTTTAGAGCTTCTAAGTACACTAGTGCTCTGTTTAGTGCAACTGAGCAAATAAAGAGAAAGCAAGGCCACAAATGCTGAAAAGCTTCTTTCTCAGTGAGAGAAAGTTGGTTTATGCCATTTTAAGAGTAAAGCTGAAGTGCATGAAAAATGTTAATTTCTCATTAAATGAAATGTCATTTGCAATGCAGAAGACAGATTTTCATGTGTTAGAGTTTTTTTGCAGAGCAAGTCGTGTTATAGCTTCAATGCACATAAATCACTGGTTTAGAGCTTGTAAGAACACTAGTGCTGTGTTTAGTGCAACTGAGCAAATAAAGAGAAAGCAAGGCCACAAATGCTGAAAAGCTTCTTTCTCAGTGAGAGAAAGTTGGTTTATGCAATTTTAAGAGTAAAGCTGAAGTACATGAAAAATTATAATTTCTCATTAAATGAAATGTCATTTGCAATGCAGGAGACAGATTTTCATGTGTTAGAGTATTTTTGCAGAGCAAGTCATGTTATAGCTTCAATGCACATGTTAAAGTCATGTTCAAAGTCATGTAAGAACTTCATTAGTTTTAGACCTTTTTAAGAACATTAATGCTGTCTTAAGTGCAACTATGCAAATAAAAAGAAAGCAAGGCCACAGATGCTGAAAAGCTTCTTTCTCAGTGAGAGAAAGTTGGTTTATGCAATTTTAAGAGTAAAGCTGAAGTGCATGAAAAATGTTAATTTCTCATGAAATGTAATGTTATTTGCAATGCAGAAGACAGATTTTCATGTGTTAGAGTTTTTTTGCAGAGCAAGTCATGTTATAGCTTCAATGCACATAAATCACTGGTTTAGAGATTGTAAGAACACTAGTGCTGTGTTTAGTGCAACTGAGCAAATAAAGAGAAAGCAAGGCAACACAGATGCTGAAAAGCTTCTTTCTCAGTGAGAGAAAGTTGGTTTATGCCATTTTAAGAGTAAAGCTGAAGTGCATGAAAAATGTTAATTTCTCATTAAATGAAATGTCATTTGCAATGCAGAAGACAGATTTTCATGTGTTAGAGTTTTTTTGCAGAGCAAGTCGTGTTATAGCTTCAATGCACATAAATCACTGGTTTAGAGCTTGTAAGAACACTAGTGCTGTGTTTAGTGCAACTGAGCAAATAAAGAGAAAGCAAGGCCACAAATGCTGAAAAGCTTCTTTCTCAGTGAGAGAAAGTTGGTTTATGCAATTTTAAGAGTAAAGCTGAAGTACATGAAAAATGTTAATTTCTCATGAAATTAAATGTTATTTGCAATGCAGATGACAGATTTTCATGTGTTAGAGTTTTTTTTTGCAGAGGAAGTCATGTTATAGCTTCAATGCACATAATCACTGGTTTAGAGCTTCTAAGTACACTAGTGCTCTGTTTAGTGCAACTGAGCAAATAAAGAGAAAGCAAGGCCACAAATGCTGAAAAGCTTCTTTCTCAGTGAGAGAACGTTGGTTTATGCACTTTTAAGAGTAAAGCTGAAGTACATGAAAAATTAGAATTTCTCATTAAATGAAATGTCATTTGCAATGCAGGAGACAGATTTTCATGTGTTAGAGTATTTTTGCAGAGCAAGGCATGTTAGATCTTCAATGCACATGTTAAAGTCATGTTCAAAGTCATGTAAGAACTTCATTAGTTTTAGACCTTTTTAAGAACATTAATAATGTCTTAAGTGCAACTATGCAAATAAAAAGAAAGCAAGGCCACAGATGCTGAAAAGCTTCTTTCTCAGTGAGAGAAAGTTGGTTTATGCCATTTTAAGAGTAAAGCTGAAGTACATGAAAAATGTTAATTCCTCATGAAATTAAATGTTATTTGCAATGCAGAAGAAAGATTTTCATGTGTTAGAGTTTTTTTTGCAGAGGAAGTCATGTTATAGCTTCAATGCACATAATCACTGGTTTAGAGCTTCTAAGTACACTAGTCCTCTGTTTAGTGCAACTGAGCAAATAAAGAGAAAGCAAGGCCACAGATGCTGAAAAGCTTCTTTCTCAGTGAGAGAAAGTTGGTTTATGCAATTTTAAGAGTAAAGCTGAAGTACATGAAACATTATAATTTCTCATTAAATGAAATGTCATTTGCAATGCAGGAGACAGATTTTCATGTGTTAGAGTATTTTTGCAGAGCAAGGCATGTTAGATCTTCAATGCACATGTTAAAGTCATGTTCAAAGTCATGTAAGAACTTCATTAGTTTTAGACCTTTTTAAGAACATTAATGCTGTCTTAAGTGCAACTATGCAAATAAAAAGAAAGCAAGGCCACAGATGCTGAAAAGCTTCTTTCTCAGTGAGAGAAAGTTGGTTTATGCCATTTAAGGGTAAAGCTGAAGTGCATGAAAAATGTTAATTTCTCATGAAATTTAATGTTATTTGCAATGCAGAAGACAGATTTTCACGTGTTAGAGCTTTTTTGCAGAGCAAGTCATCTTATGGCTTCAATGCACATAAATCACTGGTTTAGAGCTTGTAAGAACACTAGTGCTGTGTTTAGTGCAACTAAGCAAATAAAGAGAAAGCAAGGCCACACAGATGCTGAAAAGCTTCTTTCTCAGTGAGAGAAAGTTGGTTTATGCAATTTTAAGAGTAAAGCTGAAGTACATGAAAAATTATAATTTCTCATTAAATGAAATGTCATTTGCAATGCAGGAGACAGATTTTCATGTGTTAGAGTATTTTTGCAGAGCAAGTCATGTTATAGCTTCAATGCACATGTTAAAGTCATGTTCAAAGTCATGTAAGAACTTCATTAGTTTTAGACCTTTTTAAGAACATTAATGCTGTCTTAAGTGCAACTATGCAAATAAAAAGAAAGCAAGGCCACAGATGCTGAAAAGCTTCTTTCTCAGTGAGAGAAAGTTGGTTTATGCAATTTTAAGAGTAAAGCTGAAGTGCATGAAAAATGTTAATTTCTCATTAAATGAAATGTCATTTGCAATGCAGAAGACAGATTTTCATGTTTTAGAGTTTTTTTGCAGAGCAAGTCGTGTTATAGCTTCAATGCACATAAATCACTGGTTTAGAGATTGTAAGAACACTAGTGCTGTGTTTAGTGCAACTGAGCAAATAAAGAGAAAGCAAGGCCACATAGATGCTGAAAAGATTCTTTCTCAGTGAGAGAAAGTTGGTTTATGCAATTTTAAGAGTAAAGCTGAAGTACATGAAAAATGTTAATTTTTCATGAAATTAAATGTTATTTGCAATGCAGAAGACAGATTTTTATGTGTTAGAGTTTTTTTTGCAGAGGAAGTCATGTTATAGCTTCAATGCACATAATCACTGGTTTAGAGCTTCTAAGTACACTAGTGCTCTGTTTAGTGCAACTGAGCAAATAAAGAGAAAGCAAGGCCACAAATGCTGAAAAGCTTCTTTCTCAGTGAGAGAAAGTTGGTTTATGCCATTTTAAGAGTAAAGCTGAAGTGCATGAAAAATGTTAATTTCTCATGAAATGTAATGTTATTTGCAATGCAGGAGACAGATTTTCATGTGTTAGAGTATTTTTGCAGAGCAAGTCATGTTATAGCTTCAATGCACATGTTAAAGTCTTGTTCAAAGTCATGTAAGAACTTCATTAGTTTTAGACCTTTTTAAGAACATTAATGCTGTCTTAAGTGCAACTATGCAAATAAAAAGAAAGCAAGGCCACAGATGCTGAAAAGCTTCTTTCTCAGTGAGAGAAAGTTGGTTTATGCCATTTTAAGAGTAAAGCTGAAGTGCATGAAAAATGTTAATTTCTCATGAAATGTAATGTTATTTGCAATGCAGAAGACAGATTTTCATGTGTTAGAGTTTTTTTGCAGAGCAAGTCATGTTATAGCTTCAATGCACATAAATCACTGGTTTAGAGCTTGTAAGAACACTAGTGCTGTGTTTAGTGCAACTAAGCAAATAAAGAGAGAAAGCAAGGCCACACAGATGCTGAAAAGATTCTTTCTCAGTGAGAGAAAGTTGGTTTATGCAATTTTAAGAGTAAAGCTGAAGTGCATGAAAAATGTTAATTTCTCATTAAATGAAATGTCATTTGCAATGCAGAAGACAGATTTTCATGTTTTAGAGTTTTTTTGCAGAGCAAGTCGTGTTATAGCTTCAATGCACATAAATCACTGGTTTAGAGCTTGTAAGAACACTAGTGCTGTGTTTAGTGCAACTGAGCAAATAAAGAGAAAGCAAGGCCACACAGATGCTGAAAAGATTCTTTCTCAGTGAGAGAAAGTTGGTTTATGCAATTTTAAGAGTAAAGCTGAAGTACATGAAAAATGTTAATTTTTCATGAAATTAAATGTTATTTGCAATGCAGAAGACAGATTTTTATGTGTTAGAGTTTTTTTTGCAGAGGAAGTCATGTTATAGCTTCAATGCACATAATCACTGGTTTAGAGCTTCTAAGTACACTAGTGCTCTGTTTAGTGCAACTGAGCAAATAAAGAGAAAGCAAGGCCACAAATGCTGAAAAGCTTCTTTCTCAGTGAGAGAAAGTTGGTTTATGCCATTTTAAGAGTAAAGCTGAAGTGCATGAAAAATGTTAATTTCTCATGAAATGTAATGTTATTTGCAATGCAGAAGACAGATTTTCATGTGTTAGAGTTTTTTTGCAGAGCAAGTCATGTTATAGCTTCAATGCACATAAATCACTGGTTTAGAGATTGTAAGAACACTAGTGCTGTGTTTAGTGCAACTGAGCAAATAAAGAGAAAGCAAGGCCACACAGATGCTGAAAAGCTTCTTTCTCAGTGAGAGAAAGTTGGTTTATGCCATTTTAAGAGTAAAGCTGAAGTGCATGAAAAATGTTAATTTCTCATGAAATGTAATGTTATTTGCAATGCAGAAGACAGATTTTCAGGTGTTAGAGTTTTTTTGCAGAGCAAGTCATGTTATAGCTTCAATGCACATAAATCACTGGTTTAGAGCTTGTAAGAACACTAGTGCTGTGTTTAGTGCAACTAAGCAAATAAAGAGAGAAAGCATGGCCACACAGATGCTGAAAAGCTTCTTTCTCAGTGAGAGAAAGTTGGTTTATGCAATTTTAAGAGTAAAGCTGAAGTACATGAAAAATGTTAATTCCTCATGAAATTAAATGTTATTTGCAATGCAGAAGAAAGATTTTCATGTGTTAGAGTTTTTTTTGCAGAGGAAGTCATGTTATAGCTTCAATGCACATAATCACTGGTTTAGAGCTTCTAAGTACACTAGTCCTCTGTTTAGTGCAACTGAGCAAATAAAGAGAAAGCAAGGCCACAGATGCTGAAAAGCTTCTTTCTCAGTGAGAGAAAGTTGGTTTATGCAATTTTAAGAGTAAAGCTGAAGTACATGAAACATTATAATTTCTCATTAAATGAAATGTCATTTGCAATGCAGGAGACAGATTTTCATGTGTTAGAGTATTTTTGCAGAGCAAGGCATGTTAGATCTTCAATGCACATGTTAAAGTCATGTTCAAAGTCATGTAAGAACTTCATTAGTTTTAGACCTTTTTAAGAACATTAATGCTGTCTTAAGTGCAACTATGCAAATAAAAAGAAAGCAAGGCCACAGATGCTGAAAAGCTTCTTTCTCAGTGAGAGAAAGTTGGTTTATGCAATTTTAAGAGTAAAGCTGAAGTACATGAAAAATGTTAATTTTTCATGAAATTAAATGTTATTTGCAATGCAGAAGACAGATTTTTATGTGTTAGAGTTTTTTTTGCAGAGGAAGTCATGTTATAGCTTCAATGCACATAATCACTGGTTTAGAGCTTCTAAGTACACTAGTGCTCTGTTTAGTGCAACTGAGCAAATAAAGAGAAAGCAAGGCCACAAATGCTGAAAAGCTTCTTTCTCAGTGAGAGAAAGTTGGTTTATGCCATTTTAAGAGTAAAGCTGAAGTGCATGAAAAATGTTAATTTCTCATGAAATGTAATGTTATTTGCAATGCAGGAGACAGATTTTCATGTGTTAGAGTATTTTTGCAGAGCAAGTCATGTTATAGCTTCAATGCACATGTTAAAGTCTTGTTCAAAGTCATGTAAGAACTTCATTAGTTTTAGACCTTTTTAAGAACATTAATGCTGTCTTAAGTGCAACTATGCAAATAAAAAGAAAGCAAGGCCACAGATGCTGAAAAGCTTTTTTCTCAGTGAGAGAAAGTTGGTTTATGCCATTTTAAGAGTAAAGCTGAAGTGCATGAAAAATGTTAATTTCTCATGAAATGTAATGTTATTTGCAATGCAGAAGACAGATTTTCATGTGTTAGAGTTTTTTTGCAGAGCAAGTCATGTTATAGCTTCAATGCACATAAATCACTGGTTTAGAGCTTGTAAGAACACTAGTGCTGTGTTTAGTGCAACTAAGCAAATAAAGAGAGAAAGCAAGGCCACACAGATGCTGAAAAGATTCTTTCTCAGTGAGAGAAAGTTGGTTTATGCAATTTTAAGAGTAAAGCTGAAGTGCATGAAAAATGTTAATTTCTCATTAAATGAAATGTCATTTGCAATGCAGAAGACAGATTTTCATGTTTTAGAGTTTTTTTGCAGAGCAAGTCGTGTTATAGCTTCAATGCACATAAATCACTGGTTTAGAGCTTGTAAGAACACTAGTGCTGTGTTTAGTGCAACTGAGCAAATAAAGAGAAAGCAAGGCCACACAGATGCTGAAAAGATTCTTTCTCAGTGAGAGAAAGTTGGTTAATGCAATTTTAAGAGTAAAGCTGAAGTACATGAAAAATGTTAATTTTTCATGAAATTAAATGTTATTTGCAATGCAGAAGACAGATTTTTATGTGTTAGAGTTTTTTTTGCAGAGGAAGTCATGTTATAGCTTCAATGCACATAATCACTGGTTTAGAGCTTCTAAGTACACTAGTGCTCTGTTTAGTGCAACTGAGCAAATAAAGAGAAAGCAAGGCCACAAATGCTGAAAAGCTTCTTTCTCAGTGAGAGAAAGTTGGTTTATGCCATTTTAAGAGTAAAGCTGAAGTGCATGAAAAATGTTAATTTCTCATGAAATGTAATGTTATTTGCAATGCAGAAGACAGATTTTCATGTGTTAGAGTTTTTTTGCAGAGCAAGTCATGTTATAGCTTCAATGCACATAAATCACTGGTTTAGAGATTGTAAGAACACTAGTGCTGTGTTTAGTGCAACTGAGCAAATAAAGAGAAAGCAAGGCCACACAGATGCTGAAAAGCTTCTTTCTCAGTGAGAGAAAGTTGGTTTATGCAATTTTAAGAGTAAAGCTGAAGTACATGAAAAATTATAATTTCTCATTAAATGAAATGTCATTTGCAATGCAGGAGACAGATTTTCATGTGTTAGAGTATTTTTGCAGAGCAAGTCATGTTATAGCTTCAATGCACATGTTAAAGTCATGTTCAAAGTCATGTAAGAACTTCATTAGTTTTAGACCTTTTTAAGAACATTAATGCTGTCTTAAGTGCAACTATGCAAATAAAAAGAAAGCAAGGCCACAGATGCTGAAAAGCTTCTTTCTCAGTGAGAGAAAGTTGGTTTATGCAATTTTAAGAGTAAAGCTGAAGTGCATGAAAAATGTTAATTTCTCATTAAATGAAATGTCATTTGCAATGCAGAAGACAGATTTTCATGTTTTAGAGTTTTTTTGCAGAGCAAGTCGTGTTATAGCTTCAATGCACATAAATCACTGGTTTAGAGATTGTAAGAACACTAGTGCTGTGTTTAGTGCAACTGAGCAAATAAAGAGAAAGCAAGGCCACATAGATGCTGAAAAGATTCTTTCTCAGTGAGAGAAAGTTGGTTTATGCAATTTTAAGAGTAAAGCTGAAGTACATGAAAAATGTTAATTTTTCATGAAATTAAATGTTATTTGCAATGCAGAAGACAGATTTTTATGTGTTAGAGTTTTTTTTGCAGAGGAAGTCATGTTAGAGCTTCAATGCACATAATCACTGGTTTAGAGCTTCTAAGTACACTAGTGCTCTGTTTAGTGCAACTGAGCAAATAAAGAGAAAGCAAGGCCACAAATGCTGAAAAGCTTCTTTCTCAGTGAGAGAAAGTTGGTTTATGCCATTTTAAGAGTAAAGCTGAAGTGCATGAAAAATGTTAATTTCTCATGAAATGTACTGTTATTTGCAATGCAGGAGACAGATTTTCATGTGTTAGAGTATTTTTGCAGAGCAAGTCATGTTATAGCTTCAATGCACATGTTAAAGTCTTGTTCAAAGTCATGTAAGAACTTCATTAGTTTTAGACCTTTTTAAGAACATTAATGCTGTCTTAAGTGCAACTATGCAAATAAAAAGAAAGCAAGGCCACAGATGCTGAAAAGCTTCTTTCTCAGTGAGAGAAAGTTGGTTTATGCAATTTTAAGAGTAAAGCTGAAGTGCATGAAAAATGTTAATTTCTCATTAAATGAAATGTCATTTGCAATGCAGAAGACAGATTTTCATGTTTTAGAGTTTTTTTGCAGAGCAAGTCGTGTTATAGCTTCAATGCACATAAATCACTGGTTTAGAGCTTGTAAGAACACTAGTGCTGTGTTTAGTGCAACTGAGCAAATAAAGAGAAAGCAAGGCCACACAGATGCTGAAAAGATTCTTTCTCAGTGAGAGAAAGTTGGTTAATGCAATTTTAAGAGTAAAGCTGAAGTACATGAAAAATGTTAATTTTTCATGAAATTAAATGTTATTTGCAATGCAGAAGACAGATTTTTATGTGTTAGAGTTTTTTTTGCAGAGGAAGTCATGTTATAGCTTCAATGCACATAATCACTGGTTTAGAGCTTCTAAGTACACTAGTGCTCTGTTTAGTGCAACTGAGCAAATAAAGAGAAAGCAAGGCCACAAATGCTGAAAAGCTTCTTTCTCAGTGAGAGAAAGTTGGTTTATGCCATTTTAAGAGTAAAGCTGAAGTGCATGAAAAATGTTAATTTCTCATGAAATGTAATGTTATTTGCAATGCAGAAGACAGATTTTCATGTGTTAGAGTTTTTTTGCAGAGCAAGTCATGTTATAGCTTCAATGCACATAAATCACTGGTTTAGAGATTGTAAGAACACTAGTGCTGTGTTTAGTGCAACTGAGCAAATAAAGAGAAAGCAAGGCCACACAGATGCTGAAAAGCTTCTTTCTCAGTGAGAGAAAGTTGGTTTATGCAATTTTAAGAGTAAAGCTGAAGTACATGAAAAATTATAATTTCTCATTAAATGAAATGTCATTTGCAATGCAGGAGACAGATTTTCATGTGTTAGAGTATTTTTGCAGAGCAAGTCATGTTATAGCTTCAATGCACATGTTAAAGTCATGTTCAAAGTCATGTAAGAACTTCATTAGTTTTAGACCTTTTTAAGAACATTAATGCTGTCTTAAGTGCAACTATGCAAATAAAAAGAAAGCAAGGCCACAGATGCTGAAAAGCTTCTTTCTCAGTGAGAGAAAGTTGGTTTATGCAATTTTAAGAGTAAAGCTGAAGTGCATGAAAAATGTTAATTTCTCATTAAATGAAATGTCATTTGCAATGCAGAAGACAGATTTTCATGTTTTAGAGTTTTTTTGCAGAGCAAGTCGTGTTATAGCTTCAATGCACATAAATCACTGGTTTAGAGATTGTAAGAACACTAGTGCTGTGTTTAGTGCAACTGAGCAAATAAAGAGAAAGCAAGGCCACATAGATGCTGAAAAGATTCTTTCTCAGTGAGAGAAAGTTGGTTTATGCAATTTTAAGAGTAAAGCTGAAGTACATGAAAAATGTTAATTTTTCATGAAATTAAATGTTATTTGCAATGCAGAAGACAGATTTTTATGTGTTAGAGTTTTTTTTGCAGAGGAAGTCATGTTAGAGCTTCAATGCACATAATCACTGGTTTAGAGCTTCTAAGTACACTAGTGCTCTGTTTAGTGCAACTGAGCAAATAAAGAGAAAGCAAGGCCACAAATGCTGAAAAGCTTCTTTCTCAGTGAGAGAAAGTTGGTTTATGCCATTTTAAGAGTAAAGCTGAAGTGCATGAAAAATGTTAATTTCTCATGAAATGTACTGTTATTTGCAATGCAGGAGACAGATTTTCATGTGTTAGAGTATTTTTGCAGAGCAAGTCATGTTATAGCTTCAATGCACATGTTAAAGTCTTGTTCAAAGTCATGTAAGAACTTCATTAGTTTTAGACCTTTTTAAGAACATTAATGCTGTCTTAAGTGCAACTATGCAAATAAAAAGAAAGCAAGGCCACAGATGCTGAAAAGCTTCTTTCTCAGTGAGAGAAAGTTGGTTTATGCAATTTTAAGAGTAAAGCTGAAGTACATGAAAAATGTTAATTTTTCATGAAATTAAATGTTATTTGCAATGCAGAAGACAGATTTTTATGTGTTAGAGTTTTTTTTGCAGAGGAAGTCATGTTATAGCTTCAATGCACATAATCACTGGTTTAGAGCTTCTAAGTACACTAGTGCTCTGTTTAGTGCAACTGAGCAAATAAAGAGAAAGCAAGGCCACAAATGCTGAAAAGCTTCTTTCTCAGTGAGAGAAAGTTGGTTTATGCCATTTTAAGAGTAAAGCTGAAGTGCATGAAAAATGTTAATTTCTAATGAAATGTAATGTTATTTGCAATGCAGAAGACAGATTTTCATGTGTTAGAGTTTTTTTGCAGAACAAGTCATGTTATAGCTTCAATGCACATAAATCACTGGTTTAGAGATTGTAAGAACACTAGTGCTGTGTTTAGTGCAACTGAGCAAATAAAGAGAAAGCAAGGCAACACAGATGCTGAAAAGCTTCTTTCTCAGTGAGAGAAAGTTGGTTTATGCCATTTTAAGAGTAAAGCTGAAGTGCATGAAAAATGTTAATTTCTCATTAAATGAAATGTCATTTGCAATGCAGAAGACAGATTTTCATGTGTTAGAGTTTTTTTGCAGAGCAAGTCGTGTTATAGCTTCAATGCACATAAATCACTGGTTTAGAGCTTGTAAGAACACTAGTGCTGTGTTTAGTGCAACTGAGCAAATAAAGAGAAAGCAAGGCCACAAATGCTGAAAAGCTTCTTTCTCAGTGAGAGAAAGTTGGTTTATGCAATTTTAAGAGTAAAGCTGAAGTACATGAAAAATTATAATTTCTCATTAAATGAAATGTCATTTGCAATGCAGGAGACAGATTTTCATGTGTTAGAGTATTTTTGCAGAGCAAGTCATGTTATAGCTTCAATGCACATGTTAAAGTCATGTTCAAAGTCATGTAAGAACTTCATTAGTTTTAGACCTTTTTAAGAACATTAATGCTGTCTTAAGTGCAACTATGCAAATAAAAAGAAAGCAAGGCCACAGATGCTGAAAAGCTTCTTTCTCAGTGAGAGAAAGTTGGTTTATGCAATTTTAAGAGTAAAGCTGAAGTGCATGATAAATGTTAATTTCTCATGAAATGTAATGTTATTTGCAATGCAGAAGACAGATTTTCATGTGTTAGAGTTTTTTTGCAGAGCAAGTCATGTTATAGCTTCAATGCACATAAATCACTGGTTTAGAGATTGTAAGAACACTAGTGCTGTGTTTAGTACAACTGAGCAAATAAAGAGAAAGCAAGGCAACACAGATGCTGAAAAGCTTCTTTCTCAGTGAGAGAAAGTTGGTTTATGCCATTTTAAGAGTAAAGCTGAAGTGCATGAAAAATGTTAATTTCTCATTAAATGAAATGTCATTTGCAATGCAGAAGACAGATTTTCATGTGTTAGAGTTTTTTTGCAGAGCAAGTCGTGTTATAGCTTCAATGCACATAAATCACTGGTTTAGAGCTTGTAAGAACACTAGTGCTGTGTTTAGTGCAACTGAGCAAATAAAGAGAAAGCAAGGCCACAAATGCTGAAAAGCTTCTTTCTCAGTGAGAGAAAGTTGGTTTATGCAATTTTAAGAGTAAAGCTGAAGTACATGAAAAATGTTAATTTCTCATGAAATTAAATGTTATTTGCAATGCAGATGACAGATTTTCATGTGTTAGAGTTTTTTTTGCAGAGGAAGTCATGTTATAGCTTCAATGCACATAATCACTGGTTTAGAGCTTCTAAGTACACTAGTGCTCTGTTTAGTGCAACTGAGCAAATAAAGAGAAAGCAAGGCCACAAATGCTGAAAAGCTTCTTTCTCAGTGAGAGAACGTTGGTTTATGCACTTTTAAGAGTAAAGCTGAAGTACATGAAAAATTAGAATTTCTCATTAAATGAAATGTCATTTGCAATGCAGGAGACAGATTTTCATGTGTTAGAGTATTTTTGCAGAGCAAGGCATGTTAGATCTTCAATGCACATGTTAAAGTCATGTTCAAAGTCATGTAAGAACTTCATTAGTTTTAGACCTTTTTAAGAACATTAATAATGTCTTAAGTGCAACTATGCAAATAAAAAGAAAGCAAGGCCACAGATGCTGAAAAGCTTCTTTCTCAGTGAGAGAAAGTTGGTTTATGCCATTTTAAGAGTAAAGCTGAAGTACATGAAAAATGTTAATTCCTCATGAAATTAAATGTTATTTGCAATGCAGAAGAAAGATTTTCATGTGTTAGAGTTTTTTTTGCAGAGGAAGTCATGTTATAGCTTCAATGCACATAATCACTGGTTTAGAGCTTCTAAGTACACTAGTCCTCTGTTTAGTGCAACTGAGCAAATAAAGAGAAAGCAAGGCCACAGATGCTGAAAAGCTTCTTTCTCAGTGAGAGAAAGTTGGTTTATGCAATTTTAAGAGTAAAGCTGAAGTACATGAAACATTATAATTTCTCATTAAATGAAATGTCATTTGCAATGCAGGAGACAGATTTTCATGTGTTAGAGTATTTTTGCAGAGCAAGGCATGTTAGATCTTCAATGCACATGTTAAAGTCATGTTCAAAGTCATGTAAGAACTTCATTAGTTTTAGACCTTTTTAAGAACATTAATGCTGTCTTAAGTGCAACTATGCAAATAAAAAGAAAGCAAGGCCACAGATGCTGAAAAGCTTCTTTCTCAGTGAGAGAAAGTTGGTTTATGCCATTTAAGGGTAAAGCTGAAGTGCATGAAAAATGTTAATTTCTCATGAAATTTAATGTTATTTGCAATGCAGAAGACAGATTTTCACGTGTTAGAGCTTTTTTGCAGAGCAAGTCATCTTATGGCTTCAATGCACATAAATCACTGGTTTAGAGCTTGTAAGAACACTAGTGCTGTGTTTAGTGCAACTAAGCAAATAAAGAGAAAGCAAGGCCACACAGATGCTGAAAAGCTTCTTTCTCAGTGAGAGAAAGTTGGTTTATGCAATTTTAAGAGTAAAGCTGAAGTACATGAAAAATTATAATTTCTCATTAAATGAAATGTCATTTGCAATGCAGGAGACAGATTTTCATGTGTTAGAGTATTTTTGCAGAGCAAGTCATGTTATAGCTTCAATGCACATGTTAAAGTCATGTTCAAAGTCATGTAAGAACTTCATTAGTTTTAGACCTTTTTAAGAACATTAATGCTGTCTTAAGTGCAACTATGCAAATAAAAAGAAAGCAAGGCCACAGATGCTGAAAAGCTTCTTTCTCAGTGAGAGAAAGTTGGTTTATGCAATTTTAAGAGTAAAGCTGAAGTGCATGAAAAATGTTAATTTCTCATTAAATGAAATGTCATTTGCAATGCAGAAGACAGATTTTCATGTTTTAGAGTTTTTTTGCAGAGCAAGTCGTGTTATAGCTTCAATGCACATAAATCACTGGTTTAGAGATTGTAAGAACACTAGTGCTGTGTTTAGTGCAACTGAGCAAATAAAGAGAAAGCAAGGCCACATAGATGCTGAAAAGATTCTTTCTCAGTGAGAGAAAGTTGGTTTATGCAATTTTAAGAGTAAAGCTGAAGTACATGAAAAATGTTAATTTTTCATGAAATTAAATGTTATTTGCAATGCAGAAGACAGATTTTTATGTGTTAGAGTTTTTTTTGCAGAGGAAGTCATGTTATAGCTTCAATGCACATAATCACTGGTTTAGAGCTTCTAAGTACACTAGTGCTCTGTTTAGTGCAACTGAGCAAATAAAGAGAAAGCAAGGCCACAAATGCTGAAAAGCTTCTTTCTCAGTGAGAGAAAGTTGGTTTATGCCATTTTAAGAGTAAAGCTGAAGTGCATGAAAAATGTTAATTTCTCATGAAATGTAATGTTATTTGCAATGCAGGAGACAGATTTTCATGTGTTAGAGTATTTTTGCAGAGCAAGTCATGTTATAGCTTCAATGCACATGTTAAAGTCTTGTTCAAAGTCATGTAAGAACTTCATTAGTTTTAGACCTTTTTAAGAACATTAATGCTGTCTTAAGTGCAACTATGCAAATAAAAAGAAAGCAAGGCCACAGATGCTGAAAAGCTTCTTTCTCAGTGAGAGAAAGTTGGTTTATGCCATTTTAAGAGTAAAGCTGAAGTGCATGAAAAATGTTAATTTCTCATGAAATGTAATGTTATTTGCAATGCAGAAGACAGATTTTCATGTGTTAGAGTTTTTTTGCAGAGCAAGTCATGTTATAGCTTCAATGCACATAAATCACTGGTTTAGAGCTTGTAAGAACACTAGTGCTGTGTTTAGTGCAACTAAGCAAATAAAGAGAGAAAGCAAGGCCACACAGATGCTGAAAAGATTCTTTCTCAGTGAGAGAAAGTTGGTTTATGCAATTTTAAGAGTAAAGCTGAAGTGCATGAAAAATGTTAATTTCTCATTAAATGAAATGTCATTTGCAATGCAGAAGACAGATTTTCATGTTTTAGAGTTTTTTTGCAGAGCAAGTCGTGTTATAGCTTCAATGCACATAAATCACTGGTTTAGAGCTTGTAAGAACACTAGTGCTGTGTTTAGTGCAACTGAGCAAATAAAGAGAAAGCAAGGCCACACAGATGCTGAAAAGATTCTTTCTCAGTGAGAGAAAGTTGGTTTATGCAATTTTAAGAGTAAAGCTGAAGTACATGAAAAATGTTAATTTTTCATGAAATTAAATGTTATTTGCAATGCAGAAGACAGATTTTTATGTGTTAGAGTTTTTTTTGCAGAGGAAGTCATGTTATAGCTTCAATGCACATAATCACTGGTTTAGAGCTTCTAAGTACACTAGTGCTCTGTTTAGTGCAACTGAGCAAATAAAGAGAAAGCAAGGCCACAAATGCTGAAAAGCTTCTTTCTCAGTGAGAGAAAGTTGGTTTATGCCATTTTAAGAGTAAAGCTGAAGTGCATGAAAAATGTTAATTTCTCATGAAATGTAATGTTATTTGCAATGCAGAAGACAGATTTTCAGGTGTTAGAGTTTTTTTGCAGAGCAAGTCATGTTATAGCTTCAATGCACATAAATCACTGGTTTAGAGCTTGTAAGAACACTAGTGCTGTGTTTAGTGCAACTAAGCAAATAAAGAGAGAAAGCATGGCCACACAGATGCTGAAAAGCTTCTTTCTCAGTGAGAGAAAGTTGGTTTATGCAATTTTAAGAGTAAAGCTGAAGTACATGAAAAATGTTAATTCCTCATGAAATTAAATGTTATTTGCAATGCAGAAGAAAGATTTTCATGTGTTAGAGTTTTTTTTGCAGAGGAAGTCATGTTATAGCTTCAATGCACATAATCACTGGTTTAGAGCTTCTAAGTACACTAGTCCTCTGTTTAGTGCAACTGAGCAAATAAAGAGAAAGCAAGGCCACAGATGCTGAAAAGCTTCTTTCTCAGTGAGAGAAAGTTGGTTTATGCAATTTTAAGAGTAAAGCTGAAGTACATGAAACATTATAATTTCTCATTAAATGAAATGTCATTTGCAATGCAGGAGACAGATTTTCATGTGTTAGAGTATTTTTGCAGAGCAAGGCATGTTAGATCTTCAATGCACATGTTAAAGTCATGTTCAAAGTCATGTAAGAACTTCATTAGTTTTAGACCTTTTTAAGAACATTAATGCTGTCTTAAGTGCAACTATGCAAATAAAAAGAAAGCAAGGCCACAGATGCTGAAAAGCTTCTTTCTCAGTGAGAGAAAGTTGGTTTATGCAATTTTAAGAGTAAAGCTGAAGTACATGAAAAATGTTAATTTTTCATGAAATTAAATGTTATTTGCAATGCAGAAGACAGATTTTTATGTGTTAGAGTTTTTTTTGCAGAGGAAGTCATGTTATAGCTTCAATGCACATAATCACTGGTTTAGAGCTTCTAAGTACACTAGTGCTCTGTTTAGTGCAACTGAGCAAATAAAGAGAAAGCAAGGCCACAAATGCTGAAAAGCTTCTTTCTCAGTGAGAGAAAGTTGGTTTATGCCATTTTAAGAGTAAAGCTGAAGTGCATGAAAAATGTTAATTTCTCATGAAATGTAATGTTATTTGCAATGCAGGAGACAGATTTTCATGTGTTAGAGTATTTTTGCAGAGCAAGTCATGTTATAGCTTCAATGCACATGTTAAAGTCTTGTTCAAAGTCATGTAAGAACTTCATTAGTTTTAGACCTTTTTAAGAACATTAATGCTGTCTTAAGTGCAACTATGCAAATAAAAAGAAAGCAAGGCCACAGATGCTGAAAAGCTTTTTTCTCAGTGAGAGAAAGTTGGTTTATGCCATTTTAAGAGTAAAGCTGAAGTGCATGAAAAATGTTAATTTCTCATGAAATGTAATGTTATTTGCAATGCAGAAGACAGATTTTCATGTGTTAGAGTTTTTTTGCAGAGCAAGTCATGTTATAGCTTCAATGCACATAAATCACTGGTTTAGAGCTTGTAAGAACACTAGTGCTGTGTTTAGTGCAACTAAGCAAATAAAGAGAGAAAGCAAGGCCACACAGATGCTGAAAAGATTCTTTCTCAGTGAGAGAAAGTTGGTTTATGCAATTTTAAGAGTAAAGCTGAAGTGCATGAAAAATGTTAATTTCTCATTAAATGAAATGTCATTTGCAATGCAGAAGACAGATTTTCATGTTTTAGAGTTTTTTTGCAGAGCAAGTCGTGTTATAGCTTCAATGCACATAAATCACTGGTTTAGAGCTTGTAAGAACACTAGTGCTGTGTTTAGTGCAACTGAGCAAATAAAGAGAAAGCAAGGCCACACAGATGCTGAAAAGATTCTTTCTCAGTGAGAGAAAGTTGGTTAATGCAATTTTAAGAGTAAAGCTGAAGTACATGAAAAATGTTAATTTTTCATGAAATTAAATGTTATTTGCAATGCAGAAGACAGATTTTTATGTGTTAGAGTTTTTTTTGCAGAGGAAGTCATGTTATAGCTTCAATGCACATAATCACTGGTTTAGAGCTTCTAAGTACACTAGTGCTCTGTTTAGTGCAACTGAGCAAATAAAGAGAAAGCAAGGCCACAAATGCTGAAAAGCTTCTTTCTCAGTGAGAGAAAGTTGGTTTATGCCATTTTAAGAGTAAAGCTGAAGTGCATGAAAAATGTTAATTTCTCATGAAATGTAATGTTATTTGCAATGCAGAAGACAGATTTTCATGTGTTAGAGTTTTTTTGCAGAGCAAGTCATGTTATAGCTTCAATGCACATAAATCACTGGTTTAGAGATTGTAAGAACACTAGTGCTGTGTTTAGTGCAACTGAGCAAATAAAGAGAAAGCAAGGCCACACAGATGCTGAAAAGCTTCTTTCTCAGTGAGAGAAAGTTGGTTTATGCAATTTTAAGAGTAAAGCTGAAGTACATGAAAAATTATAATTTCTCATTAAATGAAATGTCATTTGCAATGCAGGAGACAGATTTTCATGTGTTAGAGTATTTTTGCAGAGCAAGTCATGTTATAGCTTCAATGCACATGTTAAAGTCATGTTCAAAGTCATGTAAGAACTTCATTAGTTTTAGACCTTTTTAAGAACATTAATGCTGTCTTAAGTGCAACTATGCAAATAAAAAGAAAGCAAGGCCACAGATGCTGAAAAGCTTCTTTCTCAGTGAGAGAAAGTTGGTTTATGCAATTTTAAGAGTAAAGCTGAAGTGCATGAAAAATGTTAATTTCTCATTAAATGAAATGTCATTTGCAATGCAGAAGACAGATTTTCATGTTTTAGAGTTTTTTTGCAGAGCAAGTCGTGTTATAGCTTCAATGCACATAAATCACTGGTTTAGAGATTGTAAGAACACTAGTGCTGTGTTTAGTGCAACTGAGCAAATAAAGAGAAAGCAAGGCCACATAGATGCTGAAAAGATTCTTTCTCAGTGAGAGAAAGTTGGTTTATGCAATTTTAAGAGTAAAGCTGAAGTACATGAAAAATGTTAATTTTTCATGAAATTAAATGTTATTTGCAATGCAGAAGACAGATTTTTATGTGTTAGAGTTTTTTTTGCAGAGGAAGTCATGTTATAGCTTCAATGCACATAATCACTGGTTTAGAGCTTCTAAGTACACTAGTGCTCTGTTTAGTGCAACTGAGCAAATAAAGAGAAAGCAAGGCCACAAATGCTGAAAAGCTTCTTTCTCAGTGAGAGAAAGTTGGTTTATGCCATTTTAAGAGTAAAGCTGAAGTGCATGAAAAATGTTAATTTCTCATGAAATGTACTGTTATTTGCAATGCAGGAGACAGATTTTCATGTGTTAGAGTATTTTTGCAGAGCAAGTCATGTTATAGCTTCAATGCACATGTTAAAGTCTTGTTCAAAGTCATGTAAGAACTTCATTAGTTTTAGACCTTTTTAAGAACATTAATGCTGTCTTAAGTGCAACTATGCAAATAAAAAGAAAGCAAGGCCACAGATGCTGAAAAGCTTCTTTCTCAGTGAGAGAAAGTTGGTTTATGCAATTTTAAGAGTAAAGCTGAAGTACATGAAAAATGTTAATTTTTCATGAAATTAAATGTTATTTGCAATGCAGAAGACAGATTTTTATGTGTTAGAGTTTTTTTTGCAGAGGAAGTCATGTTATAGCTTCAATGCACATAATCACTGGTTTAGAGCTTCTAAGTACACTAGTGCTCTGTTTAGTGCAACTGAGCAAATAAAGAGAAAGCAAGGCCACAAATGCTGAAAAGCTTCTTTCTCAGTGAGAGAAAGTTGGTTTATGCCATTTTAAGAGTAAAGCTGAAGTGCATGAAAAATGTTAATTTCTAATGAAATGTAATGTTATTTGCAATGCAGAAGACAGATTTTCATGTGTTAGAGTTTTTTTGCAGAACAAGTCATGTTATAGCTTCAATGCACATAAATCACTGGTTTAGAGATTGTAAGAACACTAGTGCTGTGTTTAGTGCAACTGAGCAAATAAAGAGAAAGCAAGGCAACACAGATGCTGAAAAGCTTCTTTCTCAGTGAGAGAAAGTTGGTTTATGCCATTTTAAGAGTAAAGCTGAAGTGCATGAAAAATGTTAATTTCTCATTAAATGAAATGTCATTTGCAATGCAGAAGACAGATTTTCATGTGTTAGAGTTTTTTTGCAGAGCAAGTCGTGTTATAGCTTCAATGCACATAAATCACTGGTTTAGAGCTTGTAAGAACACTAGTGCTGTGTTTAGTGCAACTGAGCAAATAAAGAGAAAGCAAGGCCACAAATGCTGAAAAGCTTCTTTCTCAGTGAGAGAAAGTTGGTTTATGCAATTTTAAGAGTAAAGCTGAAGTACATGAAAAATTATAATTTCTCATTAAATGAAATGTCATTTGCAATGCAGGAGACAGATTTTCATGTGTTAGAGTATTTTTGCAGAGCAAGTCATGTTATAGCTTCAATGCACATGTTAAAGTCATGTTCAAAGTCATGTAAGAACTTCATTAGTTTTAGACCTTTTTAAGAACATTAATGCTGTCTTAAGTGCAACTATGCAAATAAAAAGAAAGCAAGGCCACAGATGCTGAAAAGCTTCTTTCTCAGTGAGAGAAAGTTGGTTTATGCAATTTTAAGAGTAAAGCTGAAGTGCATGAAAAATGTTAATTTCTCATGAAATGTAATGTTATTTGCAATGCAGAAGACAGATTTTCATGTGTTAGAGTTTTTTTGCAGAGCAAGTCATGTTATAGCTTCAATGCACATAAATCACTGGTTTAGAGATTGTAAGAACACTAGTGCTGTGTTTAGTGCAACTGAGCAAATAAAGAGAAAGCAAGGCAACACAGATGCTGAAAAGCTTCTTTCTCAGTGAGAGAAAGTTGGTTTATGCCATTTTAAGAGTAAAGCTGAAGTGCATGAAAAATGTTAATTTCTCATTAAATGAAATGTCATTTGCAATGCAGAAGACAGATTTTCATGTGTTAGAGTTTTTTTGCAGAGCAAGTCGTGTTATAGCTTCAATGCACATAAATCACTGGTTTAGAGCTTGTAAGAACACTAGTGCTGTGTTTAGTGCAACTGAGCAAATAAAGAGAAAGCAAGGCCACAAATGCTGAAAAGCTTCTTTCTCAGTGAGAGAAAGTTGGTTTATGCAATTTTAAGAGTAAAGCTGAAGTACATGAAAAATGTTAATTTCTCATGAAATTAAATGTTATTTGCAATGCAGATGACAGATTTTCATGTGTTAGAGTTTTTTTTGCAGAGGAAGTCATGTTATAGCTTCAATGCACATAATCACTGGTTTAGAGCTTCTAAGTACACTAGTGCTCTGTTTAGTGCAACTGAGCAAATAAAGAGAAAGCAAGGCCACAAATGCTGAAAAGCTTCTTTCTCAGTGAGAGAACGTTGGTTTATGCACTTTTAAGAGTAAAGCTGAAGTACATGAAAAATTAGAATTTCTCATTAAATGAAATGTCATTTGCAATGCAGGAGACAGATTTTCATGTGTTAGAGTATTTTTGCAGAGCAAGGCATGTTAGATCTTCAATGCACATGTTAAAGTCATGTTCAAAGTCATGTAAGAACTTCATTAGTTTTAGACCTTTTTAAGAACATTAATAATGTCTTAAGTGCAACTATGCAAATAAAAAGAAAGCAAGGCCACAGATGCTGAAAAGCTTCTTTCTCAGTGAGAGAAAGTTGGTTTATGCCATTTTAAGAGTAAAGCTGAAGTACATGAAAAATGTTAATTCCTCATGAAATTAAATGTTATTTGCAATGCAGAAGAAAGATTTTCATGTGTTAGAGTTTTTTTTGCAGAGGAAGTCATGTTATAGCTTCAATGCACATAATCACTGGTTTAGAGCTTCTAAGTACACTAGTCCTCTGTTTAGTGCAACTGAGCAAATAAAGAGAAAGCAAGGCCACAGATGCTGAAAAGCTTCTTTCTCAGTGAGAGAAAGTTGGTTTATGCAATTTTAAGAGTAAAGCTGAAGTACATGAAACATTATAATTTCTCATTAAATGAAATGTCATTTGCAATGCAGGAGACAGATTTTCATGTGTTAGAGTATTTTTGCAGAGCAAGGCATGTTAGATCTTCAATGCACATGTTAAAGTCATGTTCAAAGTCATGTAAGAACTTCATTAGTTTTAGACCTTTTTAAGAACATTAATGCTGTCTTAAGTGCAACTATGCAAATAAAAAGAAAGCAAGGCCACAGATGCTGAAAAGCTTCTTTCTCAGTGAGAGAAAGTTGGTTTATGCCATTTAAGGGTAAAGCTGAAGTGCATGAAAAATGTTAATTTCTCATGAAATTTAATGTTATTTGCAATGCAGAAGACAGATTTTCACGTGTTAGAGCTTTTTTGCAGAGCAAGTCATCTTATGGCTTCAATGCACATAAATCACTGGTTTAGAGCTTGTAAGAACACTAGTGCTGTGTTTAGTGCAACTAAGCAAATAAAGAGAAAGCAAGGCCACACAGATGCTGAAAAGCTTCTTTCTCAGTGAGAGAAAGTTGGTTTATGCAATTTTAAGAGTAAAGCTGAAGTACATGAAAAATTATAATTTCTCATTAAATGAAATGTCATTTGCAATGCAGGAGACAGATTTTCATGTGTTAGAGTATTTTTGCAGAGCAAGTCATGTTATAGCTTCAATGCACATGTTAAAGTCATGTTCAAAGTCATGTAAGAACTTCATTAGTTTTAGACCTTTTTAAGAACATTAATGCTGTCTTAAGTGCAACTATGCAAATAAAAAGAAAGCAAGGCCACAGATGCTGAAAAGCTTCTTTCTCAGTGAGAGAAAGTTGGTTTATGCAATTTTAAGAGTAAAGCTGAAGTGCATGAAAAATGTTAATTTCTCATTAAATGAAATGTCATTTGCAATGCAGAAGACAGATTTTCATGTTTTAGAGTTTTTTTGCAGAGCAAGTCGTGTTATAGCTTCAATGCACATAAATCACTGGTTTAGAGATTGTAAGAACACTAGTGCTGTGTTTAGTGCAACTGAGCAAATAAAGAGAAAGCAAGGCCACACAGATGCTGAAAAGATTCTTTCTCAGTGAGAGAAAGTTGGTTTATGCAATTTTAAGAGTAAAGCTGAAGTACATGAAAAATGTTAATTTTTCATGAAATTAAATGTTATTTGCAATGCAGAAGACAGATTTTTATGTGTTAGAGTTTTTTTTGCAGAGGAAGTCATGTTATAGCTTCAATGCACATAATCACTGGTTTAGAGCTTCTAAGTACACTAGTGCTCTGTTTAGTGCAACTGAGCAAATAAAGAGAAAGCAAGGCCACAAATGCTGAAAAGCTTCTTTCTCAGTGAGAGAAAGTTGGTTTATGCCATTTTAAGAGTAAAGCTGAAGTGCATGAAAAATGTTAATTTCTCATGAAATGTAATGTTATTTGCAATGCAGGAGACAGATTTTCATGTGTTAGAGTATTTTTGCAGAGCAAGTCATGTTATAGCTTCAATGCACATGTTAAAGTCTTGTTCAAAGTCATGTAAGAACTTCATTAGTTTTAGACCTTTTTAAGAACATTAATGCTGTCTTAAGTGCAACTATGCAAATAAAAAGAAAGCAAGGCCACAGATGCTGAAAAGCTTCTTTCTCAGTGAGAGAAAGTTGGTTTATGCCATTTTAAGAGTAAAGCTGAAGTGCATGAAAAATGTTAATTTCTCATGAAATGTAATGTTATTTGCAATGCAGAAGACAGATTTTCATGTGTTAGAGTTTTTTTGCAGAGCAAGTCATGTTATAGCTTCAATGCACATAAATCACTGGTTTAGAGCTTGTAAGAACACTAGTGCTGTGTTTAGTGCAACTAAGCAAATAAAGAGAGAAAGCAAGGCCACACAGATGCTGAAAAGATTCTTTCTCAGTGAGAGAAAGTTGGTTTATGCAATTTTAAGAGTAAAGCTGAAGTGCATGAAAAATGTTAATTTCTCATTAAATGAAATGTCATTTGCAATGCAGAAGACAGATTTTCATGTTTTAGAGTTTTTTTGCAGAGCAAGTCGTGTTATAGCTTCAATGCACATAAATCACTGGTTTAGAGCTTGTAAGAACACTAGTGCTGTGTTTAGTGCAACTGAGCAAATAAAGAGAAAGCAAGGCCACACAGATGCTGAAAAGATTCTTTCTCAGTGAGAGAAAGTTGGTTTATGCAATTTTAAGAGTAAAGCTGAAGTACATGAAAAATGTGAATTTTTCATGAAATTAAATGTTATTTGCAATGCAGAAGACAGATTTTTATGTGTTAGAGTTTTTTTTGCAGAGGAAGTCATGTTATAGCTTCAATGCACATAATCACTGGTTTAGAGCTTCTAAGTACACTAGTGCTCTGTTTAGTGCAACTGAGCAAATAAAGAGAAAGCAAGGCCACAAATGCTGAAAAGCTTCTTTCTCAGTGAGAGAAAGTTGGTTTATGCCATTTTAAGAGTAAAGCTGAAGTGCATGAAAAATGTTAATTTCTCATGAAATGTAATGTTATTTGCAATGCAGAAGACAGATTTTCATGTGTTAGAGTTTTTTTGCAGAGCAAGTCATGTTATAGCTTCA
This sequence comes from Barbus barbus, assembly GCF_936440315.1. Taxonomy (NCBI): domain Eukaryota; kingdom Metazoa; phylum Chordata; class Actinopteri; order Cypriniformes; family Cyprinidae; genus Barbus; species Barbus barbus. The sequence continues at coordinate 2,095,946 of NC_136726.1, read as the reverse complement.
ATGCACATAAATCACTGGTTTAGAGATTGTAAGAACACTAGTGCTGTGTTTAGTGCAACTGAGCAAATAAAGAGAAAGCAAGGCCACACAGATGCTGAAAAGCTTCTTTCTCAGTGAGAGAAAGTTGGTTTATGCCATTTTAAGAGTAAAGCTGAAGTGCATGAAAAATGTTAATTTCTCATGAAATGTAATGTTATTTGCAATGCAGAAGACAGATTTTCAGGTGTTAGAGTTTTTTTGCAGAGCAAGTCATGTTCAAGTTCAAGTTCAAGTTCAAGTTGAGCTTTATTGTCATTCCGCTACATGTGGGGACATGCAGTGGAACGAAATGTCGTGTCTCGCAGGACCACGGTGCTACATAAATACAGACATACAACAATGAAGTAAGAAAAAACACTATAAACCTATACACTACTAACAGATTTAACTATAAGTATACTATATATAAGTATTTACCCTATACAAACTAAAAGAATAAAGGATAAAAAATACAACTATACGAATGCTTCACATAAATATTATCCTATACAAACTAAAAAATAGAAGACGAAAAATACAAACTGTACATGTGCAAAGAGAGACATTTGAGTCAGCAGCTGGTTGGGGAACAGTGCAGGATGATTTGTAGTGCAAGAGCATGTAAACATAACATACATATATTGCTGAGTTTTTTGTGAGATTGTGCACACGCAGCAGTGTGTGTAAGTGTCCATAGTGCACCTAGTGTAGAGTGTGAGTGTCCATAGTGCACATAGTGTAAAGTGTAAGTGTCCATAGTGCACATAGTGTAAAGTGTAAGTGTCCATAGTGCACATAGTGTAAAGTGTGAGTGTCCATAGTGTAAAGTGTCCATAGTGCACATAGAGGAGAGTGTCCATAGTGTAAAGAAAAATAAGAATAAAATAAATAAAAAAAATATATAAAAGTTCCATACAGTTTTTCTTTGGTGTGGTAAGGTTTGGGGTGGGGGGTGGTCCATGTTCAGGAGGTAGGGGTTTGCATGAGGTTTCAGAGGGGGGCGGGGTGGTTTGAGTTCAGGGCTCTCACAGCCTGGGGGAAAAAGCTGTTGAGCAGTCTGGCGGAGCGGGCTCTGATGCTCCGGTACCGTCTTCCTGATGGTAGGAGCTGGAAGAGACTGTGGGAGGGATGGGTGGAGTCCTTCACGATGCTGTTGGTTTTGCTGGAGCATCGTGTAAGGAAGATGTCCAGGATGGAGGGGAGAGGGGCACCGATGATCTTTGCAGCTGTGTTCACTGTCCGCTGGAGGGTCTTGCGGTCAGCAGCACTGCAGTTCCCGTACCAGACAGTGATGCAGCTGGTCAGCACACTCTCAATGGTGCCTCTGTAGAATGTGGTGAGGATAGGTGGAGGGAGACTTGCTCTTTTCAGCCGGCGGAGAAAGTGTAGGCGCTGTTGTGCCTTTTTGGAGAGTGACATGGTGTTGGTGGTCCAGGTGAGATCCTCTGTGATGTGCACCCCCAGGAATTTAGTGCTGCTGACTCTCTCCACAGTCGAGCTGTCGATGGTCAGTGGGGGGTGGTCAACGGAGTTTCTCCTGAAGTCCATCACAACCTCCTTTGTCTTCTCCACATTGAGGGACAGGTTGTTTGTGCCACACCATTCAGCCAGCTGTGCCACTTCCTCTCTGTAGTGCGTTTCATCGTTGTTGCTGATGAGACCTACCACTGTTGTGTCATCAGCAAACTTGATGATGTGGTTGGAGCTGAACTTGGCAGTGCAGTCGTGGGTCAGCAGTGTGAAGAGCAGCGGGCTGAGCACACAGCCTTGTGGGGCACCTGTGCTCAGTGTTGTAGTGCTCGAGGTGTTGTTGCCGACACGGACTGACTGAGGTCTTCCAGTTAGAAAGTCCAGGATCCAGTTACAGAGGGAATTGTTAAGGCCCAGCAGGTTTAGCTTATTTATGAGCTGTTGTGGGATTATTGTGTTGAATGCCGAGCTGAAGTCAATGAACAGCATTCTAACATAGGAGTCTTTATTTTCTTTATGTTATAGCTTCAATGCACATAAATCACTGGTTTAGAGCTTGTAAGAACACTAGTGCTGTGTTTAGTGCAACTAAGCAAATAAAGAGAGAAAGCATGGCCACACAGATGCTGAAAAGCTTCTTTCTCAGTGAGAGAAAGTTGGTTTATGCAATTTTAAGAGTAAAGCTGAAGTACATGAAAAATGTTAATTCCTCATGAAATTAAATGTTATTTGCAATGCAGAAGAAAGATTTTCATGTGTTAGAGTTTTTTTTGCAGAGGAAGTCATGTTATAGCTTCAATGCACATAATCACTGGTTTAGAGCTTCTAAGTACACTAGTCCTCTGTTTAGTGCAACTGAGCAAATAAAGAGAAAGCAAGGCCACAGATGCTGAAAAGCTTCTTTCTCAGTGAGAGAAAGTTGGTTTATGCAATTTTAAGAGTAAAGCTGAAGTACATGAAACATTATAATTTCTCATTAAATGAAATGTCATTTGCAATGCAGGAGACAGATTTTCATGTGTTAGAGTATTTTTGCAGAGCAAGGCATGTTAGATCAATGCACATGTTAAAGTCATGTTCAAAGTCATGTAAGAACTTCATTAGTTTTAGACCTTTTTAAGAACATTAATGCTGTCTTAAGTGCAACTATGCAAATAAAAAGAAAGCAAGGCCACAGATGCTGAAAAGCTTCTTTCTCAGTGAGAGAAAGTTGGTTTATGCCATTTTAAGGGTAAAGCTGAAGTGCATGAAAAATGTTAATTTCTCATGAAATTTAATGTTATTTGCAATGCAGAAGACAGATTTTCACGTGTTAGAGTTTTTTTGCAGAGCAAGTCATCTTATGGCTTCAATGCACATAAATCACTGGTTTAGAGCTTGTAAGAACACTAGTGCTGTGTTTAGTGCAACTAAGCAAATAAAGAGAAAGCAAGGCCACACAGATGCTGAAAAGCTTCTTTCTCAGTGAGAGAAAGTTGGTTTATGCAATTTTAAGAGTAAAGCTGAAGTACATGAAAAATTATAATTTCTCATTAAATGAAATGTCATTTGCAATGCAGGAGACAGATTTTCATGTGTTAGAGTATTTTTGCAGAGCAAGTCATGTTATAGCTTCAATGCACATGTTAAAGTCATGTTCAAAGTCATGTAAGAACTTCATTAGTTTTAGACCTTTTTAAGAACATTAATGCTGTCTTAAGTGCAACTATGCAAATAAAAAGAAAGCAAGGCCACAGATGCTGAAAAGCTTCTTTCTCAGTGAGAGAAAGTTGGTTTATGCCATTTTAAGAGTAAAGCTGAAGTGCATGAAAAATGTTAATTTCTCATGAAATGTAATGTTATTTGTTCAAGTTCAAGTTCAAGTTGAGCTTTATTGTCATTCCGCTACATGTGGGGACATGCAGTGGAACGAAATGTCGTGTCTCGCAGGACCACGGTGCTACATAAATACAGACATACAACAATGAAGTAAGAAAAAAACACTATAAACCTATACACTACTAACAGATTTAACTATAAGTATACTATATATAAGTATTTACCCTATACAAACTAAAAGAATAAAGGATAAAAAATACAACTATACGAATGCTTCACATAAATATTATCCTATACAAACTAAAAAATAGAAGACAAAAAATACAAACTGTACATGTGCAAAGAGAGACATTTGAGTCAGCAGCTGGTTGGGGAACAGTGCAGGATGATTTGTAGTGCAAGAGCATGTAAACATAACATACATATATTGCTGAGTTTTTTGTGAGATTGTGCACACGCAGCAGTGTGTGTAAGTGTCCATAGTGCACCTAGTGTAAAGTGTGAGTGTCCATAGTGCACATAGTGTAAAGTGTGAGTGTCCATAGTGTAAAGTGTCCATAGTGCACATAGAGGAGAGTGTCCATAGTGTAAAGAAAAATAAGAATAAAATAAATAAAAAAATATATAAAAGTTCCATACAGTTTTTCTTTGGTGTGGTAAGGTTTGGGGTGGGGGGTGGTCCATGTTCAGGAGGTAGGGGTTTGCATGGGGTTTCAGAGGGGGGCGGGGTGGTTTGAGTTCAGGGCTCTCACAGCCTGGGGGAAAAAGCTGTTGAGCAGTCTGGCGGAGCGGGCTCTGATGCTCCGGTACCGTCTTCCTGATGGTAGGAGCTGGAAGAGACTGTGGGAGGGATGGGTGGAGTCCTTCACGATGCTGTTGGTTTTGCTGGAGCATCGTGTAAGGAAGATGTCCAGGATGGAGGGGAGAGGGGCACCGATGATCTTTGCAGCTGTGTTCACTGTCCGCTGGAGGGTCTTGCGGTCAGCAGCACTGCAGTTCCCGTACCAGACAGTGATGCAGCTGGTCAGCACACTCTCAATGGTGCCTCTGTAGAATGTGGTGAGGATAGGTGGAGGGAGACTTGCTCTTTTCAGCCGGCGGAGAAAGTGTAGGCGCTGTTGTGCCTTTTTGGAGAGTGACATGGTGTTGGTGGTCCAGGTGAGATCCTCTGTGATGTGCACCCCCAGGAATTTAGTGCTGCTGACTCTCTCCACAGTCGAGCTGTCGATGGTCAGTGGGGGGTGGTCAACGGAGTTTCTCCTGAAGTCCATCACAACCTCCTTTGTCTTCTCCACATTGAGGGACAGGTTGTTTGTGCCACACCATTCAGCCAGCTGTGCCACTTCCTCTCTGTAGTGCGTTTCATCGTTGTTGCTGATGAGACCTACCACTGTTGTGTCATCAGCAAACTTGATGATGTGGTTGGAGCTGAACTTGGCAGTGCAGTCGTGGGTCAGCAGTGTGAAGAGCAGCGGGCTGAGCACACAGCCTTGTGGGGCACCTGTGCTCAGTGTTGTAGTGCTCGAGGTGTTGTTGCCGACACGGACTGACTGAGGTCTTCCAGTTAGAAAGTCCAGGATCCAGTTACAGAGGGAATTGTTAAGGCCCAGCAGGTTTAGCTTATTTATGAGCTGTTGTGGGATTATTGTGTTGAATGCCGAGCTGAAGTCAATGAACAGCATTCTAACATAGGAGTCTTTATTTTCTAGGTGGGTAAGAGCCAAGTGGAGGGTGGAGGAAATTGCATCGTCCGTAGAGCGGTTTGGACGGTATGCAAACTGGAGCGGGTCAAGTGTGTTGGGGAGGCTGGTTTTGATGTTATGCATGACTAGCTTCTCAAAGCACTTCATCATGATTGGAGTCAGTGCTATGGGACGGTAGTCATTGAGACAGGACACAGGTGATTTCTTTGGTACCGGTATGATTGTTGTGGATTTGAAACACGTGGGGACGACTGCCTGACTCAGCGAGGTGTTGAAGATATCTGTTAGGACATCTGTCAGCTGTGCAGCACAGTCTCTCAGAACACGGCCAGGTATGTTGTCAGGACCCGCAGCCTTGCGTGGGTTAATCCTAGATAGGGTCTTCCTTACGTCGGCTGGGGACAGACAGAGCGCCCGGTCGTTGGGAGGTGTGGGCAGTTTTTGTGCAGGTGTGTCATTCTGCATTTCAAACCGTGAATAAAAGTGGTTGAGTGCATCGGGGAGGGATGTGTCCTCATCACAGGCCTGTGGCGGGGGCTTGTAGTCAGTGATGGTCTGAATGGCTTGCCACAGGCTCCGTGTGTCTCTGCTGTCTGTGAAGTGGTTGTTGATTTTTTGGGCATATGACCGTTTTGCTTTTTTGATGCCACAGGACAGATTGGCTCTTGCTGTTTTGAGGGCTGCTTTATCTCCTGATCTGAATGCTTCATCTCTGGTCTTTAGCAGCCCACGAACATTTTTAAGAACAATTTGCAATGCAGAAGACAGATTTTCATGTGTTAGAGTTTTTTTGCAGAGCAAGTCATGTTATAGCTTCAATGCACATAAATCACTGGTTTAGAGATTGTAAGAACACTAGTGCTGTGTTTAGTGCAACTGAGCAAATAAAGAGAAAGCAAGGCCACAGATGCTGAAAAGCTTCTTTCTCAGCGAGAGAAAGTTGGTTTATGCAATTTTAAGAGTAAAGCTGAAGTGCATGAAAAATTATAATTTCTCATTAAATGAAATGTCATTTGCAATGCAGGAGACAGATTTTCATGTGTTAGAGTATTTTTGCAGAGCAAGGAATGTTAGATCTTCAATGCACATGTTAAGGTCGTTCAAAGTCATGTAAGAACTTCATTAGTTTTAGATATTTTTAAGAACATTAATGCTGTCTTAAGTGCAGCTATGCAAATAAAAAGAAAGCAAGGCCACACAGATGCTGAAAAGCTTCTTTCTCAGTGAGAGAAAGTTGGTTTATGCAATTTTAAGAGTAAAGCTGAAGTACATGAAAAATGTTAATTTCTCATGAAATTAAATGTTATTTGCAATGCAGAAGACAGATTTTCATGTGTTAGAGTTTTTTTGCAGAGCAAGTCATGTTATAGCTTCAATGCACATAAATCACTGGTTTAGAGCTTGTAAGAACACTAGTCCTCTGTTTAGTGCAACTGAGCAAATAAAGAGAAAGCAAGGCCACAGATGCTGAAAAGCTTCTTTCTCAGTGAGAGAAAGTTGGTTTATGCAATTTTAAGAGTAAAGCTGAAGTACATGAAACATTATAATTTCTCATTAAATGAAATGTCATTTGCAATGCAGGAGACAGATTTTCATGTGTTAGAGTATTTTTGCAGAGCAAGGCATGTTAGATCTTCAATGCACATGTTAAAGTCATGTTCAAAGTCATGTAAGAACTTCATTATTTTAGATCTTTTTAAGAACATTAATGCTGTCTTAAGTGCAGCTATGCAAATAAAAAGAAAGCAAGGCCACAGATGCTGATAAGCTTCTTTCTCAGTGAGAGAAAGTTGGTTTATGCCATTTTAAGGGTAAAGCTGAAGTGCATGAAAAATGTTAATTTCTCATGAAATTTAATGTTATTTGCAATGCAGAAGACAGATTTTCATGTGTTAGAGTTTTTTTGCAGAGCAAGTCATGTTATAGCTTCAATGCACATAATCACTGGTTTAGAGCTTCTAAGTACACTAGTCCTCTGTTTAGTGCAACTGAGCAAATAAAGAGAAAGCAAGGCCACAGATGCTGAAAAGCTTCTTTCTCAGTGAGAGAAAGTTGGTTTATGCAATTTTAAGAGTAAAGCTGAAGTACATGAAACATTATAATTTCTCATTAAATGAAATGTCATTTGCAATGCAGGAGACAGATTTTCATGTGTTAGAGTATTTTTGCAGAGCAAGGCATGTTAGATCTTCAATGCACATGTTAAAGTCATGTTCAAAGTCATGTAAGAACTTCATTAGTTTTAGACCTTTTTAAGAACATTAATGCTGTCTTAAGTGCAGCTATGCAAATAAAAAGAAAGCAAGGCCACACAGATGTTGAAAAGCTTCTTTCTCAGTGAGAGAAAGTTGGTTTATGCCATTTTAAGAGTAAAGCTGAAGTGCATGAAAAATTTTAATTTCTCATGAAATGTAATGTTATTTGCAATGCAGAAGACAGATTTTCATGTGTTAGAGTTTTTTTGCAGAGCAAGTCATGTTATAGCTTCAATGCACATAAATCACTTGTTTAGAGATTGTAAGAACACTAGTGCTGTGTTTAGTGCAACTGAGCAAATAAAGAGAAAGCAAGGCCACACAGATGCTGAAAAGATTCTTTCTCAGTGAGAGAAAGTTGGTTTATGCAATTTTAAGAGTAAAGCTGAAGTGCATGAAAAATGTTAATTTCTCATTAAATGAAATGTCATTTGCAATGCAGAAGACAGATTTTCATGTGTTAGAGTTTTTTTGCAGAGCAAGTCATGTTATAGCTTCAATGCACATAAATCACTGGTTTAGAGCTTGTAAGAACACTAGTGCTGTGTTTAGTGCAACTAAGCAAATAAAGAGAGAAAGCAAGGCCACACAGATGCTGAAAAGATTCTTTCTCAGTGAGAGAAAGTTGGTTTATGCAATTTTAAGAGTAAAGCTGAAGTGCATGAAAAATGTTAATTTCTCATTAAATGAAATGTCATTTGCAATGCAGGAGACAGATTTTCATGTGTTAGAGTATTTTTGCAGAGCAAGGCATGTTAGATCTTCAATGCACATGTTAAAGTCATGTTCAAAGTCATGTAAGAACTTCATTAGTTTTAGATCTTTTTAAGAACATTAATGCTGTCTTAAGTGCAGCTATGCAAATAAAAAGAAAGCAAGGCCACAGATGCTGATAAGCTTCTTTCTCAGTGAGAGAAAGTTGGTTTATGCCATTTTAAGGGTAAAGCTGAAGTGCATGAAAAATGTTAATTTCTCATGAAATTTAATGTTATTTGCAATGCAGAAGACAGATTTTCACGTGTTAGAGTTTTTTTGCAGAGCAAGTCATCTTATGGCTTCAATGCACATAAATCACTGGTTTAGAGCTTGTAAGAACACTAGTGCTGTGTTTAGTGCAACTAAGCAAATAAAGAGAAAGCAAGGCCACACAGATGCTGAAAAGCTTCTTTCTCAGTGAGAGAAAGTTGGTTTATGCAATTTTAAGAGTAAAGCTGAAGTACATGAAAAATGATAATTTCTCATTAAATGAAATGTCATTTGCAATGCAGGAGACAGATTTTCATGTGTTAGAGTTTTTTTGCAGAGCAAGGCATGTTAGATCTTCAATGCACATGTTAAGGTCATGTTCAAAGTCATGTAAGAACTTCATTAGTTTTAGATCTTTTTAAGAACATTAATGCTGTCTTAAGTGCAGCTATGCAAATAAAAAGAAAGCAAGGCCACACAGATGCTGAAAAGCTTCTTTCTCAGTGAGAGAAAGTTGGTTTATGCAATTTTAAGAGTAAAGCTGAAGTACATGAAAAATGTTAATTTCTCATGAAATTAAATGTTATTTGCAATGCAGAAGACAGATTTTCATGTGTTAGAGTTTTTTTTGCACAGGAAGTCATGTTATAGCTTCAATGCACATAATAACTGGTTTAGAGCTTGTAAGAACACTAGTGCTGTGTTTAGTGCAACTGAGCAAATAAAGAGAAAGCAAGGCCACAAATGCTGAAAAGCTTCTTTCTCAGTGAGAGAAAGTTGGTTTATGCAATTTTAAGAGTAAAGCTGAAGTACATGAAAAATTATAATTTCTCATTAAATGAAATGTCATTTGCAATGCAGGAGACAGATTTTCATGTGTTAGAGTATTTTTGCAGAGCAAGGCATGTTAGATCTTCAATGCACATGTTAAAGTCATGTTCAAAGTCATGTAAGAACTTCATTAGTTTTAGATCTTTTTAAGAACATTAATGCTGTCTTAAGTGCAGCTATGCAAATAAAAAGAAAGCAAGGCCACAGATGCTGATAAGCTTCTTTCTCAGTGAGAGAAAGTTGGTTTATGCCATTTTAAGGGTAAAGCTGAAGTGCATGAAAAATGTTAATTTCTCATGAAATTAAATGTTATTTGCAATGCAGAAGACAGATTTTCATGTGTTAGAGTTTTTTTGCAGAGGAAGTCATGTTATAGCTTCAATGCACATAATCACTGGTTTAGAGCTTCTAAGTACACTAGTGCTCTGTTTAGTGCAACTGAGCAAATAAAGAGAAAGCAAGGCCACAAATGCTGAAAAGCTTCTTTCTCAGTGAGAGAACGTTGGTTTATGCAATTTTAAGAGTAAAGCTGAAGTACATGAAAAATTATAATTTCTCATTAAATGAAATGTCATTTGCAATGCAGGAGACAGATTTTCATGTGTTAGAGTATTTTTGCAGAGCAAGGCATGTTAGATCTTCAATGCACATGTTAAGGTCATGTTCAAAGTCATGTAAGAACTTCATTAGTTTTAGATCTTTTTAAGAACATTAATGCTGTCTTAAGTGCAGCTATGCAAATAAAAAGAAAGCAAGGCCACACAGATGCTGAAAAGCTTCTTTCTCAGTGAGAGAAAGTTGGTTTATGCAATTTTAAGAGTAAAGCTGAAGTACATGAAAAATGTTAATTCCTCATGAAATTAAATGTTATTTGCAATGCAGAAGAAAGATTTTCATGTGTTAGAGTTTTTTTTGCAGAGGAAGTCATGTTATAGCTTCAAAGCACATAATCACTGGTTTAGAGCTTCTAAGTACACTAGTCCTCTGTTTAGTGCAACTGAGCAAATAAAGAGAAAGCAAGGCCACAGATGCTGAAAAGCTTCTTTCTCAGTGAGAGAAAGTTGGTTTATGCAATTTTAAGAGTAAAGCTGAAGTACATGAAACATTATAATTTCTCATTAAATGAAATGTCATTTGCAATGCAGGAGACAGATTTTCATGTGTTAGAGTATTTTTGCAGAGCAAGGCATGTTAGATCTTCAATGCACATGTTAAAGTCATGTTCAAAGTCATGTAAGAACTTCATTAGTTTTAGACCTTTTTAAGAACATTAATGCTGTCTTAAGTGCAACTATGCAAATAAAAAGAAAGCAAGGCCACAGATGCTGAAAAGCTTCTTTCTCAGTGAGAGAAAGTTGGTTTATGCCATTTAAGGGTAAAGCTGAAGTGCATGAAAAATGTTAATTTCTCATGAAATTTAATGTTATTTGCAATGCAGAAGACAGATTTTCACGTGTTAGAGTTTTTTTGCAGAGCAAGTCATCTTATGGCTTCAATGCACATAAATCACTGGTTTAGAGCTTGTAAGAACACTAGTGCTGTGTTTAGTGCAACTAAGCAAATAAAGAGAAAGCAAGGCCACACAGATGCTGAAAAGATTCTTTCTCAGTGAGAGAAAGTTGGTTTATGCAATTTTAAGAGTAAAGCTGAAGTGCATGAAAAATGTTAATTTCTCATTAAATGAAATGTCATTTGCAATGCAGAAGACAGATTTTCATGTGTTAGAGTTTTTTTGCAGAGCAAGTCATGTTATAGCTTCAATGCACATAAATCACTGGTTTAGAGCTTGTAAGAACACTAGTGCTGTGTTTAGTGCAACTAAGCAAATAAAGAGAGAAAGCAAGGCCACACAGATGCTGAAAATATTCTTTCTCAGTGAGAGAAAGTTGGTTTATGCAATTTTAAGAGTAAAGCTGAAGTGCATGAAAAATGTTAATTTCTCATTAAATGAAATGTCATTTGCAATGCAGAAGACAGATTTTCATGTGTTAGAGTTTTTTTTGCAGAGGAAGTCATGTTATAGCTTCAATGCACATAATCACTGGTTTAGAGCTTCTAAGTACACTAGTGCTCTGTTTAGTGCAACTGAGCAAATAAAGAGAAAGCAAGGCCACAAATGCTGAAAAGCTTCTTTCTCAGTGAGAGAACGTTGGTTTATGCAATTTTAAGAGTAAAGCTGAAGTACATGAAAAATTAGAATTTCTCATTAAATGAAATGTCATTTGCAATGCAGGAGACAGATTTTCATGTGTTAGAGTATTTTTGCAGAGCAAGGCATGTTAGATCTTCAATGCACATGTTAAGGTCATGTTCAAAGTCATGTAAGAACTTCATTAGTTTTAGATCTTTTTAAGAACATTAATGCTGTCTTAAGTGCAGCTATGCAAATAAAAAGAAAGCAAGGCCACACAGATGCTGAAAAGCTTCTTTCTCAGTGAGAGAAAGTTGGTTTATGCAATTTTAAGAGTAAAGCTGAAGTACATGAAAAATGTTAATTCCTCATGAAATTAAATGTTATTTGCAATGCAGAAGAAAGATTTTCATGTGTTAGAGTTTTTTTTGCAGAGGAAGTCATGTTATAGCTTCAATGCACATAATCACTGGTTTAGAGCTTCTAAGTACACTAGTCCTCTGTTTAGTGCAACTGAGCAAATAAAGAGAAAGCAAGGCCACAGATGCTGAAAAGCTTCTTTCTCAGTGAGAGAAAGTTGGTTTATGCAATTTTAAGAGTAAAGCTGAAGTACATGAAACATTATAATTTCTCATTAAATGAAATGTCATTTGCAATGCAGGAGACAGATTTTCATGTGTTAGAGTATTTTTGCAGAGCAAGGCATGTTAGATCTTCAATGCACATGTTAAAGTCATGTTCAAAGTCATGTAAGGACTTAATTAGTTTTAGATCTTTTTAAGAACATTAATGCTGTCTTAAGTGCAGCTATGCAAATAAAAAGAAAGCAAGGCCACAGATGCTGATAAGCTTCTTTCTCAGTGAGAGAAAGTTGGTTTATGCCATTTTAAGGGTAAAGCTGAAGTGCATGAAAAATGTTAATTTCTCATGAAATTTAATGTTATTTGCAATGCAGAAGACAGATTTTCACGTGTTAGAGTTTTTTTGCAGAGCAAGTCATCTTATGGCTTCAATGCACATAAATCACTGGTTTAGAGCTTGTAAGAACACTAGTGCTGTGTTTAGTGCAACTAAGCAAATAAAGAGAAAGCAAGGCCACACAGATGCTGAAAAGCTTCTTTCTCAGTGAGAGAAAGTTGGTTTATGCAATTTTAAGAGTAAAGCTGAAGTACATGAAAAATGATAATTTCTCATTAAATGAAATGTCATTTGCAATGCAGGAGACAGATTTTCATGTGTTAGAGTATTTTTGCAGAGCAAGGCATGTTAGATCTTCAATGCACATGTTAAAGTCATGTTCAAAGTCATGTAAGAACTTCATTAGTTTTAGATCTTTTTAAGAACATTAATGCTGTCTTAAGTGCAGCTATGCAAATAAAAAGAAAGCAAGGCCACAGATGCTGATAAGCTTCTTTCTCAGTGAGAGAAAGTTGGTTTATGCCATTTTAAGAGTAAAGCTGAAGTACATGAAAAATTATAATTTCTCATTAAATGAAATGTCATTTGCAATGCAGGAGACAGATTTTCATGTGTTAGAGTTTTTTTGCAGAGCAAGGCATGTTAGATCTTCAATGCACATGTTAAGGTCATGTTCAAAGTCATGTAAGAACTTCATTAGTTTTAGATCTTTTTAAGAACATTAATGCTGTCTTAAGTGCAGCTATGCAAATAAAAAGAAAGCAAGGCCACACAGATGCTGAAAAGCTTCTTTCTCAGTGAGAGAAAGTTGGTTTATGCAATTTTAAGAGTAAAGCTGAAGTACATGAAAAATGTTAATTTCTCATGAAATTAAATGTTATTTGCAATGCAGAAGACAGATTTTCATGTGTTAGAGTTTTTTTTGCACAGGAAGTCATGTTATAGCTTCAATGCACATAATAACTGGTTTAGAGCTTGTAAGAACACTAGTGCTGTGTTTAGTGCAACTGAGCAAATAAAGAGAAAGCAAGGCCACAAATGCTGAAAAGCTTCTTTCTCAGTGAGAGAAAGTTGGTTTATGCAATTTTAAGAGTAAAGCTGAAGTACATGAAAAATTATAATTTCTCATTAAATGAAATGTCATTTGCAATGCAGGAGACAGATTTTCATGTGTTAGAGTATTTTTGCAGAGCAAGGCATGTTAGATCTTCAATGCACATGTTAAAGTCATGTTCAAAGTCATGTAAGAACTTCATTAGTTTTAGATCTTTTTAAGAACATTAATGCTGTCTTAAGTGCAGCTATGCAAATAAAAAGAAAGCAAGGCCACAGATGCTGATAAGCTTCTTTCTCAGTGAGAGAAAGTTGGTTTATGCCATTTTAAGGGTAAAGCTGAAGTGCATGAAAAATGTTAATTTCTCATGAAATTAAATGTTATTTGCAATGCAGAAGACAGATTTTCATGTGTTAGAGTTTTTTTGCAGAGGAAGTCATGTTATAGCTTCAATGCACATAATCACTGGTTTAGAGCTTCTAAGTACACTAGTGCTCTGTTTAGTGCAACTGAGCAAATAAAGAGAAAGCAAGGCCACAAATGCTGAAAAGCTTCTTTCTCAGTGAGAGAACGTTGGTTTATGCAATTTTAAGAGTAAAGCTGAAGTACATGAAAAATTATAATATCTCATTAAATGAAATGTCATTTGCAATGCAGGAGACAGATTTTCATGTGTTAGAGTATTTTTGCAGAGCAAGGCATGTTAGATCTTCAATGCACATGTTAAGGTCATGTTCAAAGTCATGTAAGAACTTCATTAGTTTTAGATCTTTTTAAGAACATTAATGCTGTCTTAAGTGCAGCTATGCAAATAAAAAGAAAGCAAGGCCACACAGATGCTGAAAAGCTTCTTTCTCAGTGAGAGAAAGTTGGTTTATGCAATTTTAAGAGTAAAGCTGAAGTACATGAAAAATGTTAATTCCTCATGAAATTAAATGTTATTTGCAATGCAGAAGAAAGATTTTCATGTGTTAGAGTTTTTTTTGCAGAGGAAGTCATGTTATAGCTTCAAAGCACATAATCACTGGTTTAGAGCTTCTAAGTACACTAGTCCTCTGTTTAGTGCAACTGAGCAAATAAAGAGAAAGCAAGGCCACAGATGCTGAAAAGCTTCTTTCTCAGTGAGAGAAAGTTGGTTTATGCAATTTTAAGAGTAAAGCTGAAGTACATGAAACATTATAATTTCTCATTAAATGAAATGTCATTTGCAATGCAGGAGACAGATTTTCATGTGTTAGAGTATTTTTGCAGAGCAAGGCATGTTAGATCTTCAATGCACATGTTAAAGTCATGTTCAAAGTCATGTAAGAACTTCATTAGTTTTAGACCTTTTTAAGAACATTAATGCTGTCTTAAGTGCAACTATGCAAATAAAAAGAAAGCAAGGCCACAGATGCTGAAAAGCTTCTTTCTCAGTGAGAGAAAGTTGGTTTATGCCATTTAAGGGTAAAGCTGAAGTGCATGAAAAATGTTAATTTCTCATGAAATTTAATGTTATTTGCAATGCAGAAGACAGATTTTCACGTGTTAGAGTTTTTTTGCAGAGCAAGTCATCTTATGGCTTCAATGCACATAAATCACTGGTTTAGAGCTTGTAAGAACACTAGTGCTGTGTTTAGTGCAACTAAGCAAATAAAGAGAAAGCAAGGCCACACAGATGCTGAAAAGCTTCTTTCTCAGTGAGAGAAAGTTGGTTTATGCAATTTTAAGAGTAAAGCTGAAGTACAGGAAAAATTATAATTTCTCATTAAATGAAATGTCATTTGCAATGCAGGAGACAGATTTTCATGTGTTAGAGTATTTTTGCAGAGCAAGTCATGTTATAGCTTCAATGCACATGTTAAAGTCATGTTCAAAGTCATGTAAGAACTTCATTAGTTTTAGACCTTTTTAAGAACATTAATGCTGTCTTAAGTGCAACTATGCAAATAAAAAGAAAGCAAGGCCACAGATGCTGAAAAGCTTCTTTCTCAGTGAGAGAAAGTTGGTTTATGCAATTTTAAGAGTAAAGCTGAAGTGCATGAAAAATGTTAATTTCTCATTAAATGAAATGTCATTTGCAATGCAGAAGACAGATTTTCATGTTTTAGAGTTTTTTTGCAGAGCAAGTCGTGTTATAGCTTCAATGCACATAAATCACTGGTTTAGAGATTGTAAGAACACTAGTGCTGTGTTTAGTGCAACTGAGCAAATAAAGAGAAAGCAAGGCCACACAGATGCTGAAAAGATTCTTTCTCAGTGAGAGAAAGTTGGTTTATGCAATTTTAAGAGTAAAGCTGAAGTACATGAAAAATGTTAATTTTTCATGAAATTAAATGTTATTTGCAATGCAGAAGACAGATTTTTATGTGTTAGAGTTTTTTTTGCAGAGGAAGTCATGTTATAGCTTCAATGCACATAATCACTGGTTTAGAGCTTCTAAGTACACTAGTGCTCTGTTTAGTGCAACTGAGCAAATAAAGAGAAAGCAAGGCCACAAATGCTGAAAAGCTTCTTTCTCAGTGAGAGAAAGTTGGTTTATGCCATTTTAAGAGTAAAGCTGAAGTGCATGAAAAATGTTAATTTCTCATGAAATGTAATGTTATTTGCAATGCAGGAGACAGATTTTCATGTGTTAGAGTATTTTTGCAGAGCAAGTCATGTTATAGCTTCAATGCACATGTTAAAGTCTTGTTCAAAGTCATGTAAGAACTTCATTAGTTTTAGACCTTTTTAAGAACATTAATGCTGTCTTAAGTGCAACTATGCAAATAAAAAGAAAGCAAGGCCACAGATGCTGAAAAGCTTCTTTCTCAGTGAGAGAAAGTTGGTTGATGCCATTTTAAGAGTAAAGCTGAAGTGCATGAAAAATGTTAATTTCTCATGAAATGTAATGTTATTTGCAATGCAGAAGACAGATTTTCATGTGTTAGAGTTTTTTTGCAGAGCAAGTCATGTTATAGCTTCAATGCACATAAATCACTGGTTTAGAGCTTGTAAGAACACTAGTGCTGTGTTTAGTGCAACTAAGCAAATAAAGAGAGAAAGCAAGGCCACACAGATGCTGAAAAGATTCTTTCTCAGTGAGAGAAAGTTGGTTTATGCAATTTTAAGAGTAAAGCTGAAGTGCATGAAAAATGTTAATTTCTCATTAAATGAAATGTCATTTGCAATGCAGAAGACAGATTTTCATGTTTTAGAGTTTTTTTGCAGAGCAAGTCGTGTTATAGCTTCAATGCACATAAATCACTGGTTTAGAGCTTGTAAGAACACTAGTGCTGTGTTTAGTGCAACTGAGCAAATAAAGAGAAAGCAAGGCCACACAGATGCTGAAAAGATTCTTTCTCAGTGAGAGAAAGTTGGTTTATGCAATTTTAAGAGTAAAGCTGAAGTACATGAAAAATGTTAATTTTTCATGAAATTAAATGTTATTTGCAATGCAGAAGACAGATTTTTATGTGTTAGAGTTTTTTTTGCAGAGGAAGTCATGTTATAGCTTCAATGCACATAATCACTGGTTTAGAGCTTCTAAGTACACTAGTGCTCTGTTTAGTGCAACTGAGCAAATAAAGAGAAAGCAAGGCCACAAATGCTGAAAAGCTTCTTTCTCAGTGAGAGAAAGTTGGTTTATGCCATTTTAAGAGTAAAGCTGAAGTGCATGAAAAATGTTAATTTCTCATGAAATGTAATGTTATTTGCAATGCAGAAGACAGATTTTCATGTGTTAGAGTTTTTTTGCAGAGCAAGTCATGTTATAGCTTCAATGCACATAAATCACTGGTTTAGAGATTGTAAGAACACTAGTGCTGTGTTTAGTGCAACTGAGCAAATAAAGAGAAAGCAAGGCCACACAGATGCTGAAAAGCTTCTTTCTCAGTGAGAGAAAGTTGGTTTATGCCATTTTAAGAGTAAAGCTGAAGTGCATGAAAAATGTTAATTTCTCATGAAATGTAATGTTATTTGCAATGCAGAAGACAGATTTTCAGGTGTTAGAGTTTTTTTGCAGAGCAAGTCATGTTATAGCTTCAATGCACATAAATCACTGGTTTAGAGCTTGTAAGAACACTAGTGCTGTGTTTAGTGCAACTAAGCAAATAAAGAGAGAAAGCATGGCCACACAGATGCTGAAAAGCTTCTTTCTCAGTGAGAGAAAGTTGGTTTATGCAATTTTAAGAGTAAAGCTGAAGTACATGAAAAATGTTAATTCCTCATGAAATTAAATGTTATTTGCAATGCAGAAGAAAGATTTTCATGTGTTAGAGTTTTTTTTGCAGAGGAAGTCATGTTATAGCTTCAATGCACATAATCACTGGTTTAGAGCTTCTAAGTACACTAGTCCTCTGTTTAGTGCAACTGAGCAAATAAAGAGAAAGCAAGGCCACAGATGCTGAAAAGCTTCTTTCTCAGTGAGAGAAAGTTGGTTTATGCAATTTTAAGAGTAAAGCTGAAGTACATGAAACATTATAATTTCTCATTAAATGAAATGTCATTTGCAATGCAGGAGACAGATTTTCATGTGTTAGAGTATTTTTGCAGAGCAAGGCATGTTAGATCAATGCACATGTTAAAGTCATGTTCAAAGTCATGTAAGAACTTCATTAGTTTTAGACCTTTTTAAGAACATTAATGCTGTCTTAAGTGCAACTATGCAAATAAAAAGAAAGCAAGGCCACAGATGCTGAAAAGCTTCTTTCTCAGTGAGAGAAAGTTGGTTTATGCCATTTTAAGGGTAAAGCTGAAGTGCATGAAAAATGTTAATTTCTCATGAAATTTAATGTTATTTGCAATGCAGAAGACAGATTTTCACGTGTTAGAGTTTTTTTGCAGAGCAAGTCATCTTATGGCTTCAATGCACATAAATCACTGGTTTAGAGCTTGTAAGAACACTAGTGCTGTGTTTAGTGCAACTAAGCAAATAAAGAGAAAGCAAGGCCACACAGATGCTGAAAAGCTTCTTTCTCAGTGAGAGAAAGTTGGTTTATGCAATTTTAAGAGTAAAGCTGAAGTACATGAAAAATTATAATTTCTCATTAAATGAAATGTCATTTGCAATGCAGGAGACAGATTTTCATGTGTTAGAGTATTTTTGCAGAGCAAGTCATGTTATAGCTTCAATGCACATGTTAAAGTCATGTTCAAAGTCATGTAAGAACTTCATTAGTTTTAGACCTTTTTAAGAACATTAATGCTGTCTTAAGTGCAACTATGCAAATAAAAAGAAAGCAAGGCCACAGATGCTGAAAAGCTTCTTTCTCAGTGAGAGAAAGTTGGTTTATGCCATTTTAAGAGTAAAGCTGAAGTGCATGAAAAATGTTAATTTCTCATGAAATGTAATGTTATTTGTTCAAGTTCAAGTTCAAGTTGAGCTTTATTGTCATTCCGCTACATGTGGGGACATGCAGTGGAACGAAATGTCGTGTCTCGCAGGACCACGGTGCTACATAAATACAGACATACAACAATGAAGTAAGAAAAAAACACTATAAACCTATACACTACTAACAGATTTAACTATAAGTATACTATATATAAGTATTTACCCTATACAAACTAAAAGAATAAAGGATAAAAAATACAACTATACGAATGCTTCACATAAATATTATCCTATACAAACTAAAAAATAGAAGACAAAAAATACAAACTGTACATGTGCAAAGAGAGACATTTGAGTCAGCAGCTGGTTGGGGAACAGTGCAGGATGATTTGTAGTGCAAGAGCATGTAAACATAACATACATATATTGCTGAGTTTTTTGTGAGATTGTGCACACGCAGCAGTGTGTGTAAGTGTCCATAGTGCACCTAGTGTAAAGTGTGAGTGTCCATAGTGCACATAGTGTAAAGTGTGAGTGTCCATAGTGTAAAGTGTCCATAGTGCACATAGAGGAGAGTGTCCATAGTGTAAAGAAAAATAAGAATAAAATAAATAAAAAAATATATAAAAGTTCCATACAGTTTTTCTTTGGTGTGGTAAGGTTTGGGGTGGGGGGTGGTCCATGTTCAGGAGGTAGGGGTTTGCATGGGGTTTCAGAGGGGGGCGGGGTGGTTTGAGTTCAGGGCTCTCACAGCCTGGGGGAAAAAGCTGTTGAGCAGTCTGGCGGAGCGGGCTCTGATGCTCCGGTACCGTCTTCCTGATGGTAGGAGCTGGAAGAGACTGTGGGAGGGATGGGTGGAGTCCTTCACGATGCTGTTGGTTTTGCTGGAGCATCGTGTAAGGAAGATGTCCAGGATGGAGGGGAGAGGGGCACCGATGATCTTTGCAGCTGTGTTCACTGTCCGCTGGAGGGTCTTGCGGTCAGCAGCACTGCAGTTCCCGTACCAGACAGTGATGCAGCTGGTCAGCACACTCTCAATGGTGCCTCTGTAGAATGTGGTGAGGATAGGTGGAGGGAGACTTGCTCTTTTCAGCCGGCGGAGAAAGTGTAGGCGCTGTTGTGCCTTTTTGGAGAGTGACATGGTGTTGGTGGTCCAGGTGAGATCCTCTGTGATGTGCACCCCCAGGAATTTAGTGCTGCTGACTCTCTCCACAGTCGAGCTGTCGATGGTCAGTGGGGGGTGGTCAACGGAGTTTCTCCTGAAGTCCATCACAACCTCCTTTGTCTTCTCCACATTGAGGGACAGGTTGTTTGTGCCACACCATTCAGCCAGCTGTGCCACTTCCTCTCTGTAGTGCGTTTCATCGTTGTTGCTGATGAGACCTACCACTGTTGTGTCATCAGCAAACTTGATGATGTGGTTGGAGCTGAACTTGGCAGTGCAGTCGTGGGTCAGCAGTGTGAAGAGCAGCGGGCTGAGCACACAGCCTTGTGGGGCACCTGTGCTCAGTGTTGTAGTGCTCGAGGTGTTGTTGCCGACACGGACTGACTGAGGTCTTCCAGTTAGAAAGTCCAGGATCCAGTTACAGAGGGAATTGTTAAGGCCCAGCAGGTTTAGCTTATTTATGAGCTGTTGTGGGATTATTGTGTTGAATGCCGAGCTGAAGTCAATGAACAGCATTCTAACATAGGAGTCTTTATTTTCTAGGTGGGTAAGAGCCAAGTGGAGGGTGGAGGAAATTGCATCGTCCGTAGAGCGGTTTGGACGGTATGCAAACTGGAGCGGGTCAAGTGTGTTGGGGAGGCTGGTTTTGATGTTATGCATGACTAGCTTCTCAAAGCACTTCATCATGATTGGAGTCAGTGCTATGGGACGGTAGTCATTGAGACAGGACACAGGTGATTTCTTTGGTACCGGTATGATTGTTGTGGATTTGAAACACGTGGGGACGACTGCCTGACTCAGCGAGGTGTTGAAGATATCTGTTAGGACATCTGTCAGCTGTGCAGCACAGTCTCTCAGAACACGGCCAGGTATGTTGTCAGGACCCGCAGCCTTGCGTGGGTTAATCCTAGATAGGGTCTTCCTTACGTCGGCTGGGGACAGACAGAGCGCCCGGTCGTTGGGAGGTGTGGGCAGTTTTTGTGCAGGTGTGTCATTCTGCATTTCAAACCGTGAATAAAAGTGGTTGAGTGCATCGGGGAGGGATGTGTCCTCATCACAGGCCTGTGGCGGGGGCTTGTAGTCAGTGATGGTCTGAATGGCTTGCCACAGGCTCCGTGTGTCTCTGCTGTCTGTGAAGTGGTTGTTGATTTTTTGGGCATATGACCGTTTTGCTTTTTTGATGCCACAGGACAGATTGGCTCTTGCTGTTTTGAGGGCTGCTTTATCTCCTGATCTGAATGCTTCATCTCTGGTCTTTAGCAGCCCACGAACATTTTTAAGAACAATTTGCAATGCAGAAGACAGATTTTCATGTGTTAGAGTTTTTTTGCAGAGCAAGTCATGTTATAGCTTCAATGCACATAAATCACTGGTTTAGAGATTGTAAGAACACTAGTGCTGTGTTTAGTGCAACTGAGCAAATAAAGAGAAAGCAAGGCCACAGATGCTGAAAAGCTTCTTTCTCAGCGAGAGAAAGTTGGTTTATGCAATTTTAAGAGTAAAGCTGAAGTACATGAAAAATTATAATTTCTCATTAAATGAAATGTCATTTGCAATGCAGGAGACAGATTTTCATGTGTTAGAGTATTTTTGCAGAGCAAGGAATGTTAGATCTTCAATGCACATGTTAAGGTCGTTCAAAGTCATGTAAGAACTTCATTAGTTTTAGATATTTTTAAGAACATTAATGCTGTCTTAAGTGCAGCTATGCAAATAAAAAGAAAGCAAGGCCACACAGATGCTGAAAAGCTTCTTTCTCAGTGAGAGAAAGTTGGTTTATGCAATTTTAAGAGTAAAGCTGAAGTACATGAAAAATGTTAATTTCTCATGAAATTAAATGTTATTTGCAATGCAGAAGACAGATTTTCATGTGTTAGAGTTTTTTTGCAGAGCAAGTCATGTTATAGCTTCAATGCACATAAATCACTGGTTTAGAGCTTGTAAGAACACTAGTCCTCTGTTTAGTGCAACTGAGCAAATAAAGAGAAAGCAAGGCCACAGATGCTGAAAAGCTTCTTTCTCAGTGAGAGAAAGTTGGTTTATGCAATTTTAAGAGTAAAGCTGAAGTACATGAAACATTATAATTTCTCATTAAATGAAATGTCATTTGCAATGCAGGAGACAGATTTTCATGTGTTAGAGTATTTTTGCAGAGCAAGGCATGTTAGATCTTCAATGCACATGTTAAAGTCATGTTCAAAGTCATGTAAGAACTTCATTATTTTAGATCTTTTTAAGAACATTAATGCTGTCTTAAGTGCAGCTATGCAAATAAAAAGAAAGCAAGGCCACAGATGCTGATAAGCTTCTTTCTCAGTGAGAGAAAGTTGGTTTATGCCATTTTAAGGGTAAAGCTGAAGTGCATGAAAAATGTTAATTTCTCATGAAATTTAATGTTATTTGCAATGCAGAAGACAGATTTTCATGTGTTAGAGTTTTTTTGCAGAGCAAGTCATGTTATAGCTTCAATGCACATAATCACTGGTTTAGAGCTTCTAAGTACACTAGTCCTCTGTTTAGTGCAACTGAGCAAATAAAGAGAAAGCAAGGCCACAGATGCTGAAAAGCTTCTTTCTCAGTGAGAGAAAGTTGGTTTATGCAATTTTAAGAGTAAAGCTGAAGTACATGAAACATTATAATTTCTCATTAAATGAAATGTCATTTGCAATGCAGGAGACAGATTTTCATGTGTTAGAGTATTTTTGCAGAGCAAGGCATGTTAGATCTTCAATGCACATGTTAAAGTCATGTTCAAAGTCATGTAAGAACTTCATTAGTTTTAGACCTTTTTAAGAACATTAATGCTGTCTTAAGTGCAGCTATGCAAATAAAAAGAAAGCAAGGCCACACAGATGTTGAAAAGCTTCTTTCTCAGTGAGAGAAAGTTGGTTTATGCCATTTTAAGAGTAAAGCTGAAGTGCATGAAAAATGTTAATTTCTCATGAAATGTAATGTTATTTGCAATGCAGAAGACAGATTTTCATGTGTTAGAGTTTTTTTGCAGAGCAAGTCATGTTATAGCTTCAATGCACATAAATCACTTGTTTAGAGATTGTAAGAACACTAGTGCTGTGTTTAGTGCAACTGAGCAAATAAAGAGAAAGCAAGGCCACACAGATGCTGAAAAGATTCTTTCTCAGTGAGAGAAAGTTGGTTTATGCAATTTTAAGAGTAAAGCTGAAGTGCATGAAAAATGTTAATTTCTCATTAAATGAAATGTCATTTGCAATGCAGAAGACAGATTTTCATGTGTTAGAGTTTTTTTGCAGAGCAAGTCATGTTATAGCTTCAATGCACATAAATCACTGGTTTAGAGCTTGTAAGAACACTAGTGCTGTGTTTAGTGCAACTAAGCAAATAAAGAGAGAAAGCAAGGCCACACAGATGCTGAAAAGATTCTTTCTCAGTGAGAGAAAGTTGGTTTATGCAATTTTAAGAGTAAAGCTGAAGTGCATGAAAAATGTTAATTTCTCATTAAATGAAATGTCATTTGCAATGCAGAAGACAGATTTTCATGTGTTAGAGTTTTTTTTGCAGAGGAAGTCATGTTATAGCTTCAATGCACATAATCACTGGTTTAGAGCTTCTAAGTACACTAGTGCTCTGTTTAGTGCAACTGAGCAAATAAAGAGAAAGCAAGGCCACAAATGCTGAAAAGCTTCTTTCTCAGTGAGAGAACGTTGGTTTATGCAATTTTAAGAGTAAAGCTGAAGTACATGAAAAATTAGAATTTCTCATTAAATGAAATGTCATTTGCAATGCAGGAGACAGATTTTCATGTGTTAGAGTATTTTTGCAGAGCAAGGCATGTTAGATCTTCAATGCACATGTTAAGGTCATGTTCAAAGTCATGTAAGAACTTCATTAGTTTTAGATCTTTTTAAGAACATTAATGCTGTCTTAAGTGCAGCTATGCAAATAAAAAGAAAGCAAGGCCACACAGATGCTGAAAAGCTTCTTTCTCAGTGAGAGAAAGTTGGTTTATGCAATTTTAAGAGTAAAGCTGAAGTACATGAAAAATGTTAATTCCTCATGAAATTAAATGTTATTTGCAATGCAGAAGAAAGATTTTCATGTGTTAGAGTTTTTTTTGCAGAGGAAGTCATGTTATAGCTTCAATGCACATAATCACTGGTTTAGAGCTTCTAAGTACACTAGTCCTCTGTTTAGTGCAACTGAGCAAATAAAGAGAAAGCAAGGCCACAGATGCTGAAAAGCTTCTTTCTCAGTGAGAGAAAGTTGGTTTATGCAATCTTAAGAGTAAAGCTGAAGTACATGAAACATTATAATTTCTCATTAAATGAAATGTCATTTGCAATGCAGGAGACAGATTTTCATGTGTTAGAGTATTTTTGCAGAGCAAGGCATGTTAGATCTTCAATGCACATGTTAAAGTCATGTTCAAAGTCATGTAAGAACTTCATTAGTTTTAGATCTTTTTAAGAACATTAATGCTGTCTTAAGTGCAGCTATGCAAATAAAAAGAAAGCAAGGCCACAGATGCTGATAAGCTTCTTTCTCAGTGAGAGAAAGTTGGTTTATGCCATTTTAAGGGTAAAGCTGAAGTGCATGAAAAACGTTAATTTCTCATGAAATTTAATGTTATTTGCAATGCAGAAGACAGATTTTCACGTGTTAGAGTTTTTTTGCAGAGCAAGTCATCTTATGGCTTCAATGCACATAAATCACTGGTTTAGAGCTTGTAAGAACACTAGTGCTGTGTTTAGTGCAACTAAGCAAATAAAGAGAGAAAGCAAGGCCACACAGATGCTGAAAAGATTCTTTCTCAGTGAGAGAAAGTTGGTTTATGCAATTTTAAGAGTAAAGCTGAAGTGCATGAAAAATGTTAATTTCTCATTAAATGAAATGTCATTTGCAATGCAGAAGACAGATTTTCATGTGTTAGAGTTTTTTTGCAGAGCAAGTCGTGTTATAGCTTCAATGCACATAAATCACTGGTTTAGAGCTTGTAAGAACACTAGTGCTGTGTTTAGTGCAACTGAGCAAATAAAGAGAAAGCAAGGCCACAAATGCTGAAAAGCTTCTTTCTCAGTGAGAGAAAGTTGGTTTATGCAATTTTAAGAGTAAAGCTGAAGTACATGAAAAATGTTAATTTCTCATGAAATTAAATGTTATTTGCAATGCAGAAGACAGATTTTCATGTGTTAGAGATTTTTTGCAGAAGAAGTCATGTTATAGCTTCAATGCACATAATCACTGGTTTAGAGCTTCTAAGTACACTAGTGGTCTGTTTAGTGCAACTGAGCAAATAAAGAGAAAGCAAGGCCACAAATGCTGAAAAGCTTCTTTCTCAGTGAGAGAACGTTGGTTTATGCAATTTTAAGAGTAAAGCTGAAGTACATGAAAAATTATAATTTCTCATTAAATGAAATGTCATTTGCAATGCAGGAGACAGATTTTCATGTGTTAGAGTATTTTTGCAGAGCAAGGCATGTTAGATCTTCAATGCACATGTTAAGGTCATGTTCAAAGTCATGTAAGAACTTCATTAGTTTTAGATCTTTTTAAGAACATTAATGCTGTCTTAAGTGCAGCTATGCAAATAAAAAGAAAGCAAGGCCACACAGATGCTGAAAAGCTTCTTTCTCAGTGAGAGAAAGTTGGTTTATGCAATTTTAAGAGTAAAGCTGAAGTACATGAAAAATGTTAATTCCTCATGAAATTAAATGTTATTTGCAATGCAGAAGAAAGATTTTCATGTGTTAGAGTTTTTTTTGCAGAGGAAGTCATGTTATAGCTTCAATGCACATAATCACTGGTTTAGAGCTTCTAAGTACACTAGTCCTCTGTTTAGTGCAACTGAGCAAATAAAGAGAAAGCAAGGCCACAGATGCTGAAAAGCTTCTTTCTCAGTGAGAGAAAGTTGGTTTATGCAATTTTAAGAGTAAAGCTGAAGTACATGAAACATTATAATTTCTCATTAAATGAAATGTCATTTGCAATGCAGGAGACAGATTTTCATGTGTTAGAGTATTTTTGCAGAGCAAGGCATGTTAGATCTTCAATGCACATGTTAAAGTCATGTTCAAAGTCATGTAAGAACTTCATTAGTTTTAGACCTTTTTAAGAACATTAATGCTGTCTTAAGTGCAACTATGCAAATAAAAAGAAAGCAAGGCCACAGATGCTGAAAAGCTTCTTTCTCAGTGAGAGAAAGTTGGTTTATGCCATTTTAAGAGTAAAGCTGAAGTGCATGAAAAATGTTAATTTCTCATTAAATGAAATGTCATTTGCAATGCAGAAGACAGATTTTCATGTGTTAGAGTTTTTTTGCAGAGCAAGTCGTGTTATAGCTTCAATGCACATAAATCACTGGTTTAGAGCTTGTAAGAACACTAGTGCTGTGTTTAGTGCAACTGAGCAAATAAAGAGAAAGCAAGGCCACAAATGCTGAAAAGCTCCTTTCGCAGTGAGAGAAAGTTGGTTTATGCAATTTTAAGAGTAAAGCTGAAGTACATGAAAAATGTTAATTTCTCATGAAATTAAATGTTATTTGCAATGCAGAAGACAGATTTTCATGTGTTAGAGTTTTTTTTGCAGAGCAAGTCATGTTATAGCTTCAATGCACATAATCACTGGTTTAGAGCTTCTAAGTACACTAGTGCTCTGTTTAGTGCAACTGAGCAAATAAAGAGAAAGCAAGGCCACAGATGCTGAAAAGCTTCTTTCTCAGTGAGAGAAAGTTGGTTTATGCCATTTTAAGGGTAAAGCTGAAGTGCATGAAAAATGTTAATTTCTCATGAAATGTAATGTTATTTGCAATGCAGAAGACAGATTTTCATGTGTTAGAGTTTTTTTGCAGAGCAAGTCATGTTATAGCTTCAATGCACATAAATCACTGGTTTAGAGCTTGTAAGAACACTAGTGCTGTGTTTAGTGCAACTAAGCAAATAAAGAGAGAAAGCAAGGCCACACAGATGCTGAAAAGATTCTTTCTCAGTGAGAGAAAGTTGGTTTATGCAATTTTAAGAGTAAAGCTGAAGTGCATGAAAAATTTTAATTTCTCATTAAATGAAATGTCATTTGCAATGCAGAAGACAGATTTTCATGTTTTAGAGTTTTTTTGCAGAGCAAGTCGTGTTATAGCTTCAATGCACATAAATCACTGGTTTAGAGCTTGTAAGAACACTAGTGCTGTGTTTAGTGCAACTGAGCAAATAAAGAGAAAGCAAGGCCACACAGATGCTGAAAAGATTCTTTCTCAGTGAGAGAAAGTTGGTTTATGCAATTTTAAGAGTAAAGCTGAAGTACATGAAAAATGTTAATTTTTCATGAAATTAAATGTTATTTGCAATGCAGAAGACAGATTTTTATGTGTTAGAGTTTTTTTTGCAGAGGAAGTCATGTTATAGCTTCAATGCACATAATCACTGGTTTAGAGCTTCTAAGTACACTAGTGCTCTGTTTAGTGCAACTGAGCAAATAAAGAGAAAGCAAGGCCACAAATGCTGAAAAGCTTCTTTCTCAGTGAGAGAAAGTTGGTTTATGCCATTTTAAGAGTAAAGCTGAAGTGCATGAAAAATGTTAATTTCTCATGAAATGTAATGTTATTTGCAATGCAGAAGACAGATTTTCATGTGTTAGAGTTTTTTTGCAGAGCAAGTCATGTTATAGCTTCAATGCACATAAATCACTGGTTTAGAGATTGTAAGAACACTAGTGCTCTGTTTAGTGCAACTGAGCAAATAAAGAGAAAGCAAGGCCACACAGATGCTGAAAAGCTTCTTTCTCAGTGAGAGAAAGTTGTTTATGCCATTTTAAGAGTAAAGCTGAAGTGCATGAAAAATGTTAATTTCTCATGAAATGTAATGTTATTTGCAATGCAGAAGACAGATTTTCATGTGTTAGAGTTTTTTTGCAGAGCAAGTCATGTTATAGCTTCAATGCACATAAATCACTGGTTTAGAGCTTGTAAGAACACTAGTGCTGTGTTTAGTGCAACTAAGCAAATAAAGAGAGAAAGCAAGGCCACACAGATGCTGAAAAGATTCTTTCTCAGTGAGAGAAAGTTGGTTTATGCAATTTTAAGAGTAAAGCTGAAGTGCATGAAAAATGTTAATTTCTCATTAAATGAAATGTCATTTGCAATGCAGAAGACAGATTTTCATGTGTTAGAGTTTTTTTGCAGAGCAAGTCGTGTTATAGCTTCAATGCACATAAATCACTGGTTTAGAGCTTGTAAGAACACTAGTGCTGTGTTTAGTGCAACTGAGCAAATAAAGAGAAAGCAAGGCCACAAATGCTGAAAAGCTTCTTTCTCAGTGAGAGAAAGTTGGTTTATGCAATTTTAAGAGTAAAGCTGAAGTACATGAAAAATGTTAATTTCTCATGAAATTAAATGTTATTTGCAATGCAGAAGACAGATTTTCATGTGTTAGAGTTTTTTTTGCAGAGGAAGTCATGTTATAGCTTCAATGCACATAATCACTGGTTTAGAGCTTCTAAGTACACTAGTGCTCTGTTTAGTGCAACTGAGCAAATAAAGAGAAAGCAAGGCCACAAATGCTGAAAAGCTTCTTTCTCAGTGAGAGAACGTTGGTTTATGCAATTTTAAGAGTAAAGCTGAAGTACATGAAAAATTATAATTTCTCATTAAATGAAATGTCATTTGCAATGCAGGAGACAGATTTTCATGTGTTAGAGTATTTTTGCAGAGCAAGGCATGTTAGATCTTCAATGCACATGTTAAGGTCATGTTCAAAGTCATGTAAGAACTTCATTAGTTTTAGATCTTTTTGAGAACATTAATGCTGTCTTAAGTGCAGCTATGCAAATAAAAAGAAAGCAAGGCCACACAGATGCTGAAAAGCTTCTTTCTCAGTGAGAGAAAGTTGGTTTATGCAATTTTAAGAGTAAAGCTGAAGTACATGAAAAATGTTAATTCCTCATGAAATTAAATGTTATTTGCAATGCAGAAGAAAGATTTTCATGTGTTAGAGTTTTTTTTGCAGAGGAAGTCATGTTATAGCTTCAATGCACATAATCACTGGTTTAGAGCTTCTAAGTACACTAGTCCTCTGTTTAGTGCAACTGAGCAAATAAAGAGAAAGCAAGGCCACAGATGCTGAAAAGCTTCTTTCTCAGTGAGAGAAAGTTGGTTTATGCAATTTTAAGAGTAAAGCTGAAGTACATGAAACATTATAATTTCTCATTAAATGAAATGTCATTTGCAATGCAGGAGACAGATTTTCATGTGTTAGAGTATTTTTGCAGAGCAAGGCATGTTAGATCTTCAATGCACATGTTAAAGTCATGTTCAAAGTCATGTAAGAACTTCATTAGTTTTAGACCTTTTTAAGAACATTAATGCTGTCTTAAGTGCAACTATGCAAATAAAAAGAAAGCAAGGCCACAGATGCTGAAAAGCTTCTTTCTCAGTGAGAGAAAGTTGGTTTATGCCATTTAAGGGTAAAGCTGAAGTGCATGAAAAATGTTAATTTCTCATGAAATTTAATGTTATTTGCAATGCAGAAGACAGATTTTCACGTGTTAGAGTTTTTTTGCAGAGCAAGTCATCTTATGGCTTCAATGCACATAAATCACTGGTTTAGAGCTTGTAAGAACACTAGTGCTGTGTTTAGTGCAACTAAGCAAATAAAGAGAAAGCAAGGCCACACAGATGCTGAAAAGCTTCTTTCTCAGTGAGAGAAAGTTGGTTTATGCAATTTTAAGAGTAAAGCTGAAGTACATGAAAAATTATAATTTCTCATTAAATGAAATGTCATTTGCAATGCAGGAGACAGATTTTCATGTGTTAGAGTATTTTTGCAGAGCAAGTCATGTTATAGCTTCAATGCACATGTTAAAGTCATGTTCAAAGTCATGTAAGAACTTCATTAGTTTTAGACCTTTTTAAGAACATTAATGCTGTCTTAAGTGCAACTATGCAAATAAAAAGAAAGCAAGGCCACAGATGCTGAAAAGCTTCTTTCTCAGTGAGAGAAAGTTGGTTTATGCCATTTTAAGAGTAAAGCTGAAGTGCATGAAAAATGTTAATTTCTCATTAAATGAAATGTCATTTGCAATGCAGAAGACAGATTTTCATGTTTTAGAGTTTTTTTGCAGAGCAAGTCGTGTTATAGCTTCAATGCACATAAATCACTGGTTTAGAGATTGTAAGAACACTAGTGCTGTGTTTAGTGCAACTGAGCAAATAAAGAGAAAGCAAGGCCACACAGATGCTGAAAAGATTCTTTCTCAGTGAGAGAAAGTTGGTTTATGCAATTTTAAGAGTAAAGCTGAAGTACATGAAAAATGTTAATTTTTCATGAAATTAAATGTTATTTGCAATGCAGAAGACAGATTTTTATGTGTTAGAGTTTTTTTTGCAGAGGAAGTCATGTTATAGCTTCAATGCACATAATCACTGGTTTAGAGCTTCTAAGTACACTAGTGCTCTGTTTAGTGCAACTGAGCAAATAAAGAGAAAGCAAGGCCACAAATGCTGAAAAGCTTCTTTCTCAGTGAGAGAAAGTTGGTTTATGCCATTTTAAGAGTAAAGCTGAAGTGCATGAAAAATGTTAATTTCTCATGAAATGTAATGTTATTTGCAATGCAGAAGACAGATTTTCATGTGTTAGAGTTTTTTTGCAGAGCAAGTCATGTTATAGCTTCAATGCACATAAATCACTGGTTTAGAGATTGTAAGAACACTAGTGCTGTGTTTAGTGCAACTGAGCAAATAAAGAGAAAGCAAGGCCACACAGATGCTGAAAAACTTCTTTCTCAGTGAGAGAAAGTTGGTTTATGCCATTTTAAGAGTAAAGCTGAAGTGCATGAAAAATGTTAATTTCTCATGAAATGTAATGTTATTTGCAATGCAGAAGACAGATTTTCATGTGTTAGAGTTTTTTTGCAGAGCAAGTCATGTTATAGCTTCA
The DNA here is from genome assembly GCF_936440315.1 of Barbus barbus. Taxonomy (NCBI): domain Eukaryota; kingdom Metazoa; phylum Chordata; class Actinopteri; order Cypriniformes; family Cyprinidae; genus Barbus; species Barbus barbus. The sequence continues at coordinate 2,065,420 of NC_136726.1, read as the reverse complement.
ATGCACATAAATCACTGGTTTAGAGCTTGTAAGAACACTAGTGCTGTGTTTAGTGCAACTAAGCAAATAAAGAGAGAAAGCAAGGCCACACAGATGCTGAAAAGATTCTTTCTCAGTGAGAGAAAGTTGGTTTATGCAATTTTAAGAGTAAAGCTGAAGTGCATGAAAAATGTTAATTTCTCATTAAATGAAATGTCATTTGCAATGCAGAAGACAGATTTTCATGTGTTAGAGTTTTTTTGCAGAGCAAGTCGTGTTATAGCTTCAATGCACATAAATCACTGGTTTAGAGCTTGTAAGAACACTAGTGCTGTGTTTAGTGCAACTGAGCAAATAAAGAGAAAGCAAGGCCACAAATGCTGAAAAGCTTCTTTCTCAGTGAGAGAACGTTGGTTTATGCAATTTTAAGAGTAAAGCTGAAGTACATGAAAAATTATAATTTCTCATTAAATGAAATGTCATTTGCAATGCAGGAGACAGATTTTCATGTGTTAGAGTATTTTTGCAGAGCAAGGCATGTTAGATCTTCAATGCACATGTTAAGGTCATGTTCAAAGTCATGTAAGAACTTCATTAGTTTTAGATCTTTTTAAGAACATTAATGCTGTCTTAAGTGCAGCTATGCAAATAAAAAGAAAGCAAGGCCACACAGATGCTGAAAAGCTTCTTTCTCAGTGAGAGAAAGTTGGTTTATGCAATTTTAAGAGTAAAGCTGAAGTACATGAAAAATGTTAATTCCTCATGAAATTAAATGTTATTTGCAATGCAGAAGAAAGATTTTCATGTGTTAGAGTTTTTTTTGCAGAGGAAGTCATGTTATAGCTTCAATGCACATAATCACTGGTTTAGAGCTTCTAAGTACACTAGTCCTCTGTTTAGTGCAACTGAGCAAATAAAGAGAAAGCAAGGCCACAGATGCTGAAAAGCTTCTTTCTCAGTGAGAGAAAGTTGGTTTATGCAATTTTAAGAGTAAAGCTGAAGTACATGAAACATTATAATTTCTCATTAAATGAAATGTCATTTGCAATGCAGGAGACAGATTTTCATGTGTTAGAGTATTTTTGCAGAGCAAGGCATGTTAGATCTTCAATGCACATGTTAAAGTCATGTTCAAAGTCATGTAAGAACTTCATTAGTTTTAGACCTTTTTAAGAACATTAATGCTGTCTTAAGTGCAACTATGCAAATAAAAAGAAAGCAAGGCCACAGATGCTGAAAAGCTTCTTTCTCAGTGAGAGAAAGTTGGTTTATGCCATTTTAAGAGTAAAGCTGAAGTGCATGAAAAATGTTAATTTCTCATTAAATGAAATGTCATTTGCAATGCAGAAGACAGATTTTCATGTGTTAGAGTTTTTTTGCAGAGCAAGTCGTGTTATAGCTTCAATGCACATAAATCACTGGTTTAGAGCTTGTAAGAACACTAGTGCTGTGTTTAGTGCAACTGAGCAAATAAAGAGAAAGCAAGGCCACAAATGCTGAAAAGCTTCTTTCTCAGTGAGAGAAAGTTGGTTTATGCAATTTTAAGAGTAAAGCTGAAGTACATGAAAAATGTTAATTTCTCATGAAATTAAATGTTATTTGCAATGCAGAAGACAGATTTTCATGTGTTAGAGTTTTTTTTGCAGAGCAAGTCATGTTATAGCTTCAATGCACATAATCACTGGTTTAGAGCTTCTAAGTACACTAGTGCTCTGTTTAGTGCAACTGAGCAAATAAAGAGAAAGCAAGGCCACAGATGCTGAAAAGCTTCTTTCTCAGTGAGAGAAAGTTGGTTTATGCCATTTTAAGGGTAAAGCTGAAGTGCATGAAAAATGTTAATTTCTCATGAAATTTAATGTTATTTGCAATGCAGAAGACAGATTTTCATGTGTTAGAGTTTTTTTGCAGAGCAAGTCATGTTATAGCTTCAATGCACATAAATCACTGGTTTAGAGCTTGTAAGAACATTAGTGCTGTGTTTAGTGCAACTGAGCAAATAAAGAGAAAGCAAGGCCACAGATGTTGAAAAGCTTCTTTCTCAGTGAGAGAAAGTTGGTTTATGCAATTTTAAGAGTAAAGCTGAAGTACATGAAACATTATAATTTCTCATTAAATGAAATGTCATTTGCAATGCAGGAGACAGATTTTCATTTGTTAGAGTATTTTTGCAGAGCAAGGCATGTTAGATCTTCAATGCACATGTTAAAGTCATGTTCAAAGTCATGTAAGAACTTCATTAGTTTTAGACCTTTTTAAGAACATTAATGCTGTCTTAAGTGCAACTATGCAAATAAAAAGAAAGCAAGGCCACAGATGCTGAAAAGCTTCTTTCTCAGTGAGAGAAAGTTGGTTTATGCCATTTTAAGAGTAAAGCTGAAGTGCATGAAAAATGTTAATTTCTCATGAAATGTAATGTTATTTGCAATGCAGAAGACAGATTTTCATGTGTTAGAGTTTTTTTGCAGAGCAAGTCATGTTATAGCTTCAATGCACATAAATCACTGGTTTAGAGCTTGTAAGAACACTAGTGCTGTGTTTAGTGCAACTGAGCAAATAAAGAGAAAGCAAGGCCACACAGATGCTGAAAAGATTCTTTCTCAGTGAGAGAAAGTTGGTTTATGCCATTTTAAGAGTAAAGCTGAAGTGCATGAAAAATTTTAATTTCTCATGAAATGTAATGTTATTTGCAATGCAGAAGACAGATTTTCATGTGTTAGAGTTTTTTTTGCAGAGGAAGTCATGTTATAGCTTCAATGCACATAATCACTGGTTTAGAGCTTCTAAGTACACTAGTGCTCTGTTTAGTGCAACTGAGCAAATAAAGAGAAAGCAAGGCCACAAATGCTGAAAAGCTTCTTAGTGAGAGAAAGTTGGTTTATGCAATTTTAAGAGTAAAGCTGAAGTACATGAAAAATGATAATTTCTCATTAAATGAAATGTCATTTGCAATGCAGGAGACAGATTTTCATGTGTTAGAGTATTTTTGCAGAGCAAGGCATGTTAGATCTTCAATGCACATGTTAAGGTCATGTTCAAAGTCATGTAAGAACTTCATTAGTTTTAGATCTTTTTAAGAACATTAATGCTGTCTTAAGTGCAGCTATGCAAATAAAAAGAAAGCAAGGCCACACAGATGCTGAAAAGCTTCTTTCTCAGTGAGAGAAAGTTGGTTTATGCAATTTTAAGAGTAAAGCTGAAGTACATGAAAAATGTTAATTTCTCATGAAATTAAATGTTATTTGCAATGCAGAAGACAGATTTTCATGTGTTGGAGTTTTTTTTGCAGAGGAAGTCATGTTATAGCTTCAATGCACATAATCACTGGTTTAGAGCTTCTAAGTACACTAGTGCACCGTTTAGTGCAACTGAGCAAATAAAGAGAAAGCAAGGCCACAGATGCTGAAAAGCTTCTTTCTCAGTGAGAGAAAGTTGGTTTATGCAATTTTAAGAGTAAAGCTGAAGTACATGAAACATTATAATTTCTCATTAAATGAAATGTCATTTGCAATGCAGGAGACAGATTTTGATGTGTTAGAGTATTTTTGCAGAGCAAGGCATGTTAGATCTTCAATGCACATGTTAAAGTCATGTTCAAAGTCATGTAAGAACTTCATTAGTTTTAGACCTTTTTAAGAACATTAATGCTGTCTTAAGTGCAACTATGCAAATAAAAAGAAAGCAAGGCCACAGATGCTGAAAAGCTTCTTTCTCAGTGAGAGAAAGTTGGTTTATGCCATTTTAAGGGTAAAGCTGAAGTGCATGAAAAATGTTAATTTCTCATGAAATTTAATGTTATTTGCAATGCAGAAGACAGATTTTCATGTGTTAGAGTTTTTTTGCAGAGCAAGTCATGTTATAGCTTCAATGCACATAAATCACTGGTTTAGAGCTTGTAAGAACACTAGTGCTGTGTTTAGTGCAACTAAGCAAATAAAGAGAAAGCAAGGCCACACAGATGCTGAAAAGATTCTTTCTCAGTGAGAGAAAGTTGGTTTATGCACTTTTAAGAGTAAAGCTGAAGTACATGAAAAATGTTAATTTCTCATGAAATTAAATGTTATTTGCAATGCAAAAGACAGATTTTCATGTGTTAGAGTTTTTTTTGCAGAGCAAGTCATGTTATAGCTTCAATGCACATAATCACTGGTTTAGAGCTTCTAAGTACACTAGTGCTCTGTTTAGTGCAACTGAGCAAATAAAGAGAAAGCAAGGCCACAGATGCTGAAAAGCTTCTTTCTCAGTGAGAGAAAGTTGGTTTATGCCATTTTAAGGGTAAAGCTGAAGTGCATGAAAAATGTTAATTTCTCATGAAATTTAATGTTATTTGCAATGCAGAAGACAGATTTTCATGTGTTAGAGTTTTTTTGCAGAGCAAGTCATGTTATAGCTTCAATGCACATAAATCACTGGTTTAGAGCTTGTAAGAACATTAGTGCTGTGTTTAGTGCAACTAAGCAAATAAAGAGAAAGCAAGGCCACACAGATGCTGAAAAGATTCTTTCTCAGTGAGAGAAAGTTGGTTTATGCAATTTTAAGAGTAAAGCTGAAGTACATGAAAAATGTTAATTTCTCATGAAATTAAATGTTATTTGCAATGCAGAAGACAGATTTTCATGTGTTAGAGTTTTTTTTGCAGAGGAAGTCATGTTATAGCTTCAATGCACATAATCACTGGTTTAGAGCTTCTAAGTACACTAGTGCTCTGTTTAGTGCAACTGAGCAAATAAAGAGAAAGCAAGGCCACAGATGCTGAAAAGCTTCTTTCTCAGTGAGAGAAAGTTGGTTTATGCAATTTTAAGAGTAAAGCTGAAGTACATGAAACATTATAATTTCTCATTAAATGAAATGTCATTTGCAATGCAGGAGACAGATTTTCATGTCTTAGAGTATTTTTGCAGAGCAAGGCATGTTAGATCTTCAATGCACATGTTAAAGTCATGTTCAAAGTCATGTAAGAACTTCATTAGTTTTAGACCTTTTTAAACGATAATTTCTCATTAAATGAAATGTCATTTGCAATGCAGGAGACAGATTTTCATGTGTTAGAGTATTTTTGCAGAGCAAGGCATGTTAGATCTTCAATGCACATGTTAAAGTCATGTTCAAAGTCATGTAAGAACTTCATTAGTTTTAGACCTTTTTAAGAACATTAATGCTGTCTGAAGTGCAACTATGCAAATAAAAAGAAAGCAAGGCCACAGATGCTGAAAAGCTTCTTTCTCAGTGAGAGAAAGTTGGTTTATGCCATTTTAAGGGTAAAGCTGAAGTGCATGAAAAATGTTAATTTCTCATGAAATTTAATGTTATTTGCAATGCAGAAGACAGATTTTCATGTGTTAGAGTTTTTTTGCAGAGGAAGTCATGTTATAGCTTCAATGCACATAAATCACTGGTTTAGAGCTTGTAAGAACACTAGTGCTGTGTTTAGTGCAACTAAGCAAATAAAGAGAAAGCAAGGCCACACAGATGCTGAAAAGATTCTTTCTCAGTGAGAGAAAGTTGGTTTATGCAATTTTAAGAGTAAAGCTGAAGTACATGAAAAATGATAATTTCTCATTAAATGAAATGTCATTTGCAATGCAGGAGACAGATTTTCATGTGTTAGAGTTTTTTTGCAGAGCAAGTCATGTTATAGCTTCAATGCACATAATCACTGGTTTAGAGATTGTAAGAACACTAGTGCTGTGTTTTAGTGCAACTAAGCAAATAAAGAGAAAGCAAGGCCACAGATGCTGAAAAGCTTCTTTCTCAGTGAGAGAAAGTTGGTTTATGCAATTTTAAGAGTAAAGCTTAAGTACATGAAAGATGTTTCTTTCTCATGAAGTGTAACGTTATTTGCAATGCAGAAGACAGATTTTCATGTTTTCGAGCTTATTTTGCAGAGCAAATCATGTTACAGCTTCAGTAAACAGAATCGCTAATTTGGAGCTTCTAAGAACACTAACGCTGTTTTTAGAGCATCTAAGCAAATGCAGAGAGCAAACCACAGATGCTGAACAACTTCTTTCTCAGTTAGAGAAAGTTGGTTTATGAAATTTGGAGAGTAAAGCTTAAGAACATGATAGATTCTTCTTTCTCATGAAAGTAATGTTATTTGTAATGAATACAGATTTTAATGTACTAGAGCTTTTTTTGCAGAGAAAGTCATGTTACAGCGTCAATACACAGAATGACTAATTTTGAGCTTCTAAGAACACTAATGCTGACTTTAGTGCAACTAAACAAATGAGGAGAAGCAAGGCCACAGATGCTGAAAAACTTCTTTCTCAGTGAGAGAAAGTTGGTTAATGCAATTTTAAAAGTAACGCTGAAGAATATGAAAGATGTTTCTTTCTCATGAAATGTAGTTATTTGCAATACAGAAGACAGATTTTCATGTTTTAGAGCTTTTTTGCAGAGAAAGTCTGCAAACGTTTGCAGAGAAAGTTTTGCTTCAGTGCCAAAATGACTAATTTTCAGCTTCTAAGAACACTAATGCTGTGTTAATTGCAACTAATCAAATGAAGAGAATGCAAGGCCTCAGATGCTGAAAAGCTTCTTTCTCAGTGAGAGAAAGTTGGTTTATGCAATTTTAAGAGTAAAGCTTAAGTACATGAAAGATGTTTCTTTCTCAAGAAGTGTAACGTTATTTGCAATGCAGAAGGCAGATGTTCATGTTTTAGAGATTATTTTGCAGAGCAAATCATGTTACAGCTTCAGTTAACAGAATCGCTAATTTGGAGCTTCTAAGAACACTAACGCTGTGTTTAGAGCATCTAAGCAAATGAAGAGAAAGCAAGGCCACATATGCTGAAAAACTTCTTTCTCAGTGAGAGAAAGTTGATTTATGCAATTTTAAGAGTAAAGCTTAAGTACATGAAATATGTTTCTTTCTCATGAAATGTAATGTGTCTGTGCACATGATTACCCGCTCTCTTGTGATGCTCTCTATGCCATTCACAATATGCTTTTGTGTTGACAAAGATGCGACGCGGGCAGTGGAATAGGAAAAAATGCAAGAAGATGGAAGATAAACATCTTTTAATAACTAGAGCGCCGCGTTTTTAGAAAGCTGTTTCATGCACGAGACACTGCAAGAGACTCGAGCGCAACAGTCAAACACGTCCATGTTTACATAGGAAAACAATTGAAACGCGGCATAATCAAATAAAAAAACCTGTGAAGAACCTGTGTATGCCTGATATTTCATGTTTGCATCAGGGTGACAGGCTGAAAACTACTGTTCATTGTTTTACAGAGCCTTTATAGTTAATAATAGTGTTATACCGTCAGTAATTTTGAATTTGAATTACTTGAGAATTTTTAAAGCATTTTTCTTGTATTATTTTAAAAAATATATTAAATGAGAAAAGTTTGTATAAGATGTAGTTGTAGTTCATGCATCTTTTCTGCAAAAATATTTAGTGATTTGTTACATCATGATGACAACTTCATGTGTGTGGTGCACTTAGAATAGAATTTTCTTTAACTAGAGGTTTAATAAAAAGAAGTTGCTTGTATAATGTAGTAGTTCTATTTTCAAGTTGATTAGTCATTCTGATTGGCTGTTCAGCTGGCGAACCAGTGCGTGAGAAAAAAACCCCCGGAAGTGACAAATAAACGACGAAGTCAAGAGTGAATACACAGAATGCTCATTATTTGTTTACATTTCTCATTCCGATACGTGAATAATTAAAAAAGATATGGCTGTCTGAACGAGGCAAGTGAAGATGAATTGATTAGCATGATCCAGGAAAGGCCAGCTTTGTATGACATTAAGGAAAAATGTTATGTCTTTTTTTAGCATATTGTAAGCTGCATTGTTAATATGTTATGCACAGTTGTAATTTACATTATAGTTCTTGCAGAATTCTATGTAGACTTTAAAGTATCTATTGATTTTTTTTTTCTTAAATTTTGAAAATCTTGGAATTTTTTACTGATTTTAGTATCGAAACAGATTTTTTATAATTTTGTAAGCTGTATTGTAAATATGGCATGCACAGTTGTAATTTATATTATAGTTCTTGCAGAAATCTGTGTAGACTTTGAAGTATCTACTGTTTGTGTTCATTTTATATCATTGCCTTGTAGCAAATTTTTTGCCCATTGTTCTGCACATTGGAAAATAAAACACTTTTGACTTTGGGTAAAAGGTACTTGCATTCACAATTCTTTATGTAAAAAAGGATCACAAAACACAATGATGTAAAAACCTAACCTTTATTTAGCAATGTCACACCATCTTCATAAAACCGAAACCAAGGTTTTTATCAAAGACTGGAAACAAACAAATTTGTCACATGCTTATATTTTGCCCCACTGAAAGGGCACTACACCAATGTCTAAATTAAAATACTGGCACAGTTTATCCCTGAGCTGTTTGGCGTGTGTTGTACTGTTGGTTGTGTGTGGCAGAGAGGCCTGCTGTAGGCCAGGGTCTTGTCTCCATCTTCCTGGAAGAGTGTCATGATCTAGGCCTTCCTGGTCAATTCCTGCCATGTATACTTCACAGCACTCTGTACGCAGAAAGTTGTGCAAGGCACAGCAAGCCAAAACAACGTCCTCCACTTTGGCGGTGTTTTGGATATTTATGGTGGTTAGAAGGACTCGAAATCGATTTTCCAGGATGCCAAATGCATTTTCGAGCTCGCGAAAGCCTGTAATTGAATATGTGTTGCTCTACAGATAGCCTGCGGTTCGGATATGGCTTCATTAAGTAGTCCTTCAAGGGAAATGCCTCATCTGCCACAATGCAGTAAGGGGCCAGCAGGCCAGATTCAGGAAGTGGTGCAGGGGCAGGTATTTTTGATGTTCTTTTCTCCAAGGCATCTTGCAATAAGCATCCACCAAATACTCCACCATCTGAAATATGCCCATTGCAGCCCACATCAACATACAGGAATCTGTAATTGCTGTCAACCAGTGCCATTAGAACTATTGAAAATGAATGCTTGTAATTGTAAAATGTTGATCCAGTTCCTGGTTGGGGACGAATGTTGATGTGCTTCCCATCCAGAGCACCCAGGCAGTTTGGGAAGTTGCACTGAGCCTGGAATCCAATGGCTATTTGCTGCCACTCTTCCACTGTGTCTGGGCACTGAAAAACAACAGAATTAAAACAAAAAGTAGTTTTAATTGTCGACTCTTGATAACTTGTAGTCATTTTGGCATATTTCACTGTCTGAATGTGTACAAACTGCCCTATAAATGTTGAAGAAGAAAAAATAAAACCGATACATGTATACCTTCACGTATTTCTCTTTTAAGACCTGGTAGATTGCTACACAGGTTTCAGGAACGAATTGCCGAATTGTAGTCATTCCCACTCGGAACTGGTAAGAAAGGCTCTTGAAGCTTTCTCCTGCAAAGATTACAATCACATAACTCTATTATCGAGGTTCCACACCTTTTACAGAGTCAAATCAAACACTTTTAATGCATTTCATTACATTAAATCAGATTATTGTTATCAATTATTAAAGGCATTGTGCTATAAACAACCACAATTATGTTTTATGTTGTCTCTTTTTAAGTAAGCTCCAACTGCCATCCGAAATAATCAAATTATTTTCTTTTTTATAATGCTTAATGATACACCGACATAAACACAACTGAAACAGCATTGTAATGTAATATTCAAATAACGAATAACCTTTAGCTTGCTTACTTGTTGCCAAGAACCGTAGTGTAATCATCAGACGTTCCCCTACGGAGATACAATCCCGGTAGTTCGTGTTTCTCCTCTGTACGATTGGACTGATAAGTTCTTTTAACCTGTTAAACTGAACAGGAAAAAGCCGAGCAAAACTTTTAAAATCAGAGGTTTCACCTAACTTGAGCTCTCGACACAGGTTCGGGAAAGCCCCTTGAGCCTGTCTCTGGAGTATCCATGTTTACTTCATTAATCATTAAACTGTTTGCTCTCACTCTTGCGTTGTTCATAACTTTTCACGTCTCTTCTGTTCTCTTGCTCGCACACACTCTTCTGGAACTTTTCCATCAAAGGCGGAGCTAACCAATCAGAAATCAGTTTAGGAACTTTTTATTTGTTTATTTATAAAAAATATAAATAAATTTTACTTTGTGGGATGGGGATTCTCAGTCAAATAATTTTACAGCAGTAAGAATAAAATAATAATTCCTAAAAATATTAGTGACCTAGAGGAATGATCTGAGTTACACTCTCCCCTCTTGAATGTATGCAGGTCCCTCTGCATGCTTGAATTCAGATGGTTTCAACTGGAGAGTAATTCCTTGAGGGATTCAGGTCTTCTAAAGAGGTAGTAATTGCAATACTTAGACTAGAGAACAGGGACTGAATATCTAAACTGAGAGGATTACACAGTTGCGGGTAATTAAGTCTGTTTGGGGGTTCACAGTGTCTTCTCAAACGTCTGAGATCTTCAGTTTCATTTGCTTCACTCCGGTTCTCTTGAGACTCTCTGGAAATGCAACTTTCTCTTTGGATGGAATGGTTACTTCTTTCATCTTTCCTGCTTGAATTTTCAGAGGATTCACTATCAGTATCTGGTTTCTTTTGATCTGTCATCTGAGCAATTTCCTTTCCAGATTCATCAACTGATCTTTCAACAAGAACCTCAACTTCAGGCGGACTTGATAGGCTGCTCTCTACCGGTTGCTCTAAAGTAGGATGATCGGCCTCCTGTGGATTGGAGGTTTCCACTTCAGGTAAGTTTCCTTTATCAACAGGTTCTGTCGCGATGGGATGTCCTTCATTATTTTCCATCACAGGTTCAGCACCAGGTAAGTGGACTGCACTTCTACTTTTGGAAGAAGGAATAGGTACTGAGTTATACAAAATTCTGGTTTCAATCTCAAAGAACTTTCCAGGGTCATAATAGTCCACTGGATCATGCTCTGACTCTGAATGTTCACTCAAGCTTTCAGACTCTTCAGGTTCCTCAGCATATCTGGCTCTACTCCTGGGTTTCCGAATCACTTTTCTTTCAACAGACTCATCAGGTGTGCCTGTCGACAGGAATCCACAAGGCAGCAGCAGATCCCTGTGCACAGTTCTCAGAGGTTCATCCTTTCTTTTGGGTTTAACCGTGTAAAACCCTGCTTTCTTTGTCACCACGTAAACTTCAGGTTCCCACTTATCCGCAAGCTTGCATTTGCCTTTCAGACGAACATTTTTCACAAGTATACGATCACCGACTTCAAGAGTGGAAATAACAACATGTTTGTCATACCTCTTCTTGTTTCGTTCCGCTACCTATGCAGCATTTTTCGCTGCAACCTTGTAGCTTTCTTCCAGTCGGCTCTTGAGACCTTGGATGTACTTGGAGTGGGATCCAGACTGTCCATCCACAGGTAAACCAAATGCAAGGTCAATCGTTAGTCGAGGTTGTCTCCCGAACATTAGTTAGAATGGAGAGAATCCTGTCACATCACACATCGTGCAATTGTAGGCATGCACTAGTCAAGTCAAGTCAAGTCAAGTCTGCTTTATTGTCAATTCTTCCACATGTACGGCACATACATACAGAGAATTGAAATTGCGTTACTCTCAGACCCTTGGTGCATACAGTTAACATTAAACACGTTCAAATACAGATAATACAGTTTAAACATATGTACATACAACTATACAGCTATACAAATGAGGACATTGTAGAAAAATAAAGAAATAGATAAAGTGGCATAAGGCGCATGGCAGAATAGATAGAGTGCAAACCAGTTAAATAAAAACAAAACTGTGCAGATATACAGTATTTGTAGTGCAAAAAGAGCTTATCAATCTGAGGACATTGTAGAAAAATAAAAAAAGAGATAAAGTGGCATAAGGCACATGGCAGAATATATAGAGTGCAAATCAGTTAAATAAAACAAAACTGTGCAGATATATGTGTAGTGCAAGAAGAGCTTGTCAGTACGGAGAACAGTCCTTATATCAGACTATCCGAAGAGGTAGTTTGCAGTCAATGCTGGATGAGGTAGAGGGGGGGGGGCTTATAATGTCAGAGTTCAGTGTTGCATGGGGTAAAAGAGGGGAGGGGGGCAAGGACGACACCAACGATCTTCTCAGCTGCTCTCACTATGCGCTGAAGTGACTTGCAGCAGGATGCGTTGCAAGCGCCATACCACACAGTGATGCAGCTGGTTAGGATGCTGTCGATGGTGCCTCTGTAGAAGGTGCACATGATGGGGGCAGGGGCTCTGGCTCATCTCAGTTTGCGGAGGAAGTAGAGACGCTGCTGTTCTTTCTTGGCCAGTGCTACAGTGTTTTTAGTCCAAGAGAGGTCCTCTGTGATGTGCACACCCAGGAACTTGGTGCTGCTCACTCTCTCCACAGTCGCACCGTTGATGGTCAGAGGGGCATGCTGAGTGTGTACTCTCCTGAAGTCAACAACAATCTCCTTCGTCTTCTCCACATTCAGAGAGAGATTGTTGTCACTGCCCCACCTGGCCAGGCGGCTCACCTCGCTCCTGTAGTTTGTCTCATCTCTGTTGCTAATGACACCCACCACAGTTGTGTCATCCGCAAACTTAATGAACAGGTTGGAGTTGTGTGACGGTGTGCAGTCGTGGGTCAGCAGAGTGAAGAGGAGGGGGCTCAGCACACATCCTTGGGGGGGGGGCCCCAGTGTTCAGTGTGATGGTGCTGGATGTGTTACTGCCAACCCGTACTGCTTGAGGTCTCCCGGTCAGGAAGTCCAACAGCCAGTTGCACAGAGAGGTGTTGAGCCCCAGCTGGACCAGTTTGTGAGTGAGCTGTTGAGGGATGATTGTGTTGAATGCTGAACTGAAGTCTATGAACAGTATCCTGACATATGAGTCTTTTTTGTCCAGATGTGTGATGGCTGGGTGGAGGGCAGTGGCGATGGCATCATCGGTCGAGCGGTTGGACCTATATGCAAACTGGAAGGGGTCCAGGGAGGGGGGGGGGGGGGGGGCAGACTTGATGTGGTGCATGACTAGCCGTTCGAAGCACTTCATGAGAATAGGAGTGAATGCTATTGGACGGTAGTCATTGAAACAGGATGGAGATGACTTCTTTGGGACTGGAATGATGGTGGTAGCTTTGAAGCATGTGGGGACAACGGCCTGATTTAGCGAGATGTTGAAGATGTTTGTGAAGACATCAGTGAGTTCCACATCACAGTCTCTCAGTACACGCCCAGGAATGTTGTCAGGACCCGGAGCTTGCCTCAAAGCGGGCAAAGAAGGTATTCAGCTCGTTCAGCAGGTGGATGGTGCTGTCACAGGTCTGTGGTGGGGGCTTGTAGTCCGTGATGGTCTGTATCCCCTGCCACAGGCTCCGAGTGTCTCTGCTGTCGCTAAAACGATGGGCTATCCTCCTGGAGTACTGTCTCTTGGCCTCTCTGATGCCACGGGAAAGGTTGGCCCTAGCTGTCTTCAGGCCCTCCTCATCTCCAGCTCTAACGGCAGTGTTCCGCGCCTTCAGAAGTCTGTAAACCTCCCCTGTCATCCACGGCTTCTGGTTGGCCCAGACAATGATGGACTTTGTGACCGTTACATCATCAATGCACTTGGTGATGTAGGCAGTGACAGTCTCCGAGTACTCTTGGAGGTCTGTAGTGTTGTTGTGTGTTGCAGCCTGTTTAAACATATTCCAGTCAGTGGTGTCAAAACAGTCTTGAAGTGCATCTGACGACCCTTCCGGCCACACTTGAATCTGTTTGTGCATTGGTTTGATGACTTTAACGAGTGGTCTGTATGCAGGCATTAGCATGACAGTGATGTGGTCTGAGGCTCTGAGGTGGGGGAGGGGGAGGGCCTTGTAGGCTCCTCTCTAGGTGGTGTAAACAAAGTCCAGAGTGTTTTTTCCCCTTGTTGGAAAGTCTATGTGTTGATGTATTTTTGGGAACACACTCTTTAAGTCTGCGTGGTTGAAATCCCCAGCCAAGATGAGAAAAGCATCTGGATGGGCTGTCTGCTGCTCACTGGTGTGCTGGTACAGATCATTTAGTGCCTCACTCCTGGTGTTGTTGTTAGAGCTGGGAGGGATGTATACAGCAACGAGCAGTATAGCTGTGTATTCTCTCGGTAGATAGAACAGCCGGCACTTTATAATCATAAACTCCACCAAGGGTGAGCAGTGTTTGCAGACCACAACAGCGGTCTGCATAATGTAAACACAAAGCCAGCCACCGCGGATCTTACCTCCCTCGACGAGAGCTCTGTCAGCTCGATAGCATGTTAGCTGGTCGAGCTGTATGGCGCAGTCCCGTATGCTGTTGTTAAGCCATGTTTCCGTAAACACAAAAACACAACAGTCTCTTACAGTCCTCTGAGTAGAGCGAAGCAGTCGGATGTAGTCCAGTTTATTGTCCAAAGAGCGTACGTTCGCCAGTACGATGGTGGGGATAGCTGGCTTGTGTGGGTTGGCAGCTAGCCTAGCTCGGATACCTCCGCGCTTACCCCTCTTCTGCTTCCTCTCACGCCGCTTGTAGCGCCTCCGCTGTGGGCGAGGTGCAGTAGTGGGGGTCGGTGATGGAGTAGGCTTTCGGAGCAGTCCGAGGTCCCGCAGCTCTTCGGCGTGTGCTGAGTTTAACTCTAAAAAATGTGATTCTGCCGACATCGAGCAGAAACTCACGACTGTATGCACGCTTAAAGACAGGTAGACGAAGATGTACAAAAACATTGCGAATTACAAGACAAAAAACACAAAAACACCATTCTGTCGGGAGAGAGAGAAGCCACTGCGTCTGTGCGCGCCGCCATTTACAATGAATGTCGATGAAAACACTAGAGGTTTGACATAATTACAAAGAAAACAATGAAAACTACAATTTCAAAAAAATTACAATGAAAACACTAGAGGTTTGACATAATCCTTCCATCTTGATTTGTCTTTGTTGTTCAAGGTTCCTAGCATCTGTAGAAGTGTCCGATTAAAGCGTTCTACCGGATTGCCTCTTAGTTGGTAGGGGTTGTTTCTAGTCTTGGATATTCCAGCCACTTTGCACAGTTCTTTAACCCTCTGGTGTCTGAGGGTGTTTTGGGGGCCTGGAGAAGTTTTGACATGCCCTGACATTTGTGCTTTTTTCTGTTGCTTATAAACGTATAAATGGCTAAAGTCTAATAACACTGTAAACAGCACAAACTGGGCTACAATAATATGTTAGCAGCATTTATGTGCATGATTGTGTTTTTGAGAAAGCAACGTTTATGCATGGTTAGTGAAAAGTCACTGAAATAAGGCCAAAACTGAGAGGGAATTGCTACAAGAAAGAATGTGAGGAAAAAAGAAATGTATTTATTTACTGTTTGCAGTTTATTTTAGAATATATTTAACTATAATGCAAAATAATTTCAGATTAACTTGCAAGTGCAGGTAAACAATGGAACAAACCAAAAAAAACAACACAAGAGTCAAGACGTTGTGGGTGCAATATCCAAAAAGATCCAAAACAGCGGCAGGAAACTTGAATGCAGGACAACGGGAGACAGCAGAAACTGTATGAGAAAACAAATGGACATGAGTACCACAATAATCTGATAAAGACAGAGCAAACATAGTGACTATATATATATCTGTGTGTATGTATGTGAGTGTGTGTATGTGTTCGTGTTGAAATATATAAATAAACATCACATACCTGGAATTTCCAAAGTGTTTGATGTTTATGTGCTTTGAAGAAAATAAATTTACCTGCTTCCAGTCATTGAGTACACTTTATATAACTATGTATCCTATATAAACCTACACTTAGAAAACCTACTGAAGAAGTTATCTTGCTAGTAAATATACTTTACATATAACTTAAGACATTATACTTGAGTTTACACATGAAATATGTAGTAGTACAGAAGATACATTCAAAAACAGACATTCAGGGAAAAACAGTGCAAACAGGAACAGTGCAAGATAAAAAAAAAAAAAAAAAAAAAAGTAAAGTTTGTAAAAGCCCACTCTTACACCCTATGTATAATCTACTTGCTCACATAATGCTGAGAAAAAGTTCAGGATTGAGGGGAGAGGGACACAGAAGATACATTCAGGGTAAAACTGTGCAGTGGTGGCACAGAAGACATATTCAGGGCAAAACTGTGCAAAACAAAGTGTAAACAGGAAGAATGTAAGATAATAAAGGGTGTAAGGTTTGTAAAAGCCCACTCTTACACCCTATGTATAACCTACTCTCTCACATAGTACACAGAATTGAACAGCTATACATCTTTGTGCCACTCTAGGAAACAGTTCCTTTTCGGCTGAACACACAAGTGAACATCACATGACATTTCCAAGGAGTGTCCTGCCTCTTACCATGCTTTGCAGATCCCGCGACCAGAAATGGCATGTGAGGTCTTGTCAGCTCCTGGAACTGGCACATGGTCAACACTGGTCCTTTTTGGTGTTATTTGCTGTGACACACCACAGAGCTCTGCATTTAGTTCTTCCATAAACTGCTTGTGGCTCATGGTGCCATATAGATCTTTGTGTACAATGAAAGCATTGGTAGCAGCAATGTCCAAAAAGTGTAGAAAGATCTTTCTGTACCACTTCATTGTTTTGTGCTGTGTACTGTAGTATTTTAACAGCTGATCAGATGGGTCAACGCCCCCCATGTGCTGGTTGTAGGCAGTCACAGGTGCAGGACATGGAAAACTCTTTGTCTGCCATCCATTTTGTGTTTTCACCCACCTCTGCACAGTGTCTTCTGTATAGGCAGCATGGATGGTGGAACAGACAGACACCTCTCATGTGTCCATCCACTTCACAAACACAAGATGTTTGTCTCGAATCCACCTGATATGGAGCCCCTCACAGATTTTTTGGGGAGTGAGTTAGCTGCATTCCGAGGGCAACCCTTCCTGTTGTCTCTGTAAGTCCCACATGCACCAAACTTCAAAGCAAACAGATCTGTTAGGAGCTCGGGACTAGTGTAAAAATGATCCATGTATACATGGCACCCAGAGCCCAAAACTGTATGGTCCAAAAGAGATGCCACAGCATCATATGACAGTCCATGACCTGTGGGAAAGTTGTTCTTTCCTGTGTACACAGCAAAATCTACAGTGTATCCGTTTGATGAGTCCGCAAGAACAAACAACTTGAAGCCCCACCTGGTTGGCTTGGCTTTCATGTACTTAGTCATTCCTTTGTTTGCTTTGCATGCCATCATTCTTTCATCGACTGCCAAATTTTTCCTTGGATGATAGATGGCTTTACATGCATGCCGGATAGTGTCCATGAGGGGTCTGACCCTGAAAGGCGGTCATGTTCTGCTGTGCCCCTCTTTCTGTCATTGTCCTTGTCTGCATCTGGGTGATTCATGTGCAGATTCCATGAAATGGTGCGGTCTCTGTCCCTTGGCATGATTATGGCAGGGAAAGGAACAGAGAATATAGTATTTTACCGCCAGTAGTTTCTGATGGACCTCATCTTCACCATGGCCATGTAGAAGAGTAGCCCAATGTAGCAGCACAACTCACTGATGCTGATGTCGGTCCATTTATATTTATGGCCCTTTGCACGTGCCCTGGCAGCCTGAGCATTGGTGTTTTGACACAGAGTGGACACAGCAGTTTCAGAAAAAAACATTTTGAAAAGACTCATGGGAGTGTGTGCATCAAATGGTCTTAGCTGTGGTCCAGGTTCCCGTGTGGGCAGGAATCTCAGAGTCTGTGGAGCCATGTCAACATCAGTCTCTGTTTTCCATAACTGAGTGTTCTTTTGCACTGTTATTCTCACATCTGAAATAAAAAAGTAAGCATGCTGGTTACACAAATAAACTACATTATTAAAATTATTGTGATGGTCACTGATACTGGTACTAATTTATAGAAAAAAAAACACAATTACCACATACTGGATTTTACCATATAGTAAATATATCAAATTAAAGTATAATTTGTAAAATAGTGAATGCACACTTACTCTGTAACATTCTGAATGGAGATGAAAACTGAACGAGACCTGCGTCCCCTTCCTGTGTGAGATGCAGGTGAAAGCGAGAGTGCAGTTACATTCCTAAAGAATGTTGTAAACAACTATTAGCATTTATTATTCAACATACCTTAGTATATGCATACTTGATGAGAAAATAGAATGCCAATAACAAAGAAACTATATTCTAACACTATCAACCACAAATAATATTATCATAGGCATAACAAAAATATAATTTCTATAAACCCATACAGGAAGATTTTATTGTGTTTCTTAACAAAATTACACTAACATTTGAAAGTTGAAGCAGTTGTTAGCAACTACACGTGTTCATAGTCAAATTGCATCACTGATAAGTATGGGCGCGTGCATGTCTGTCAATGGGTCACTTATCGGTGGCATTTACAGCTTACTTGATACATTTACACCTGAGACGATCGCGAACGCAATGATTCAAATGCAAAACATTCAAAACATTTACACCAGAGCAGATATTCATGAAAACAAGCTTAGCTGGTTATCCCTTACGAAAAATAACCACGGTTTTACTAAATAAACACCATAGAAATGGTAATGTTAGTCTATTCAATCTGCCAAATCATGCAGGCTACCACACTTTTACTATAGTAAAACCATGGTTAATTTTCATAAGGGATATCATAGTATAATATCAGATTTATGTTTATATAGCATAGTTTATAGGCGTTCCCGCTTATTACAACATTTAAAACTAAAAGTAGCCTGTAAGACATATTTCATATTTCAACCAGTTTTACTCTGAATACCGGCTGATTTTAGTCTGGAAATATCCTAAAAATAACAAAAAATATGCAGTATTTTATAAATAGCTGAGCAACATTTTAACTCATGAAGGTAAGAATAAAAGGCTTACTCGTCAGGAATGATATCCTTCGCTGGGTCCAGACGTTCTTCAAAATCTTCCTCTGAGGAGCAAGTAAACTCTTCGTCGCTGTCCAGAACCATCCAAAGTTCTTCCTCACCCGTGTAGCGTGCCATCATCCAAACGGGCAGAAAAAGTAAGTAAATTCTGTGATGAAGCTTGTCGTTTTATGCCATTTCTCGGGGGCATGTACATGATTACCTGGCTCACCTGAGCTCATTTCCATATGAACAGCGCACTCAGTGCGAGGCAGGATCACATTAGCTATAATGAGTTGATACAGGAGAATCCATACCACTCCTTACTTTTATACGGATTACATAAAATGAGATTATTTGTTTTCGATTTGAATTGATTTATTTAAAAGTAGATTTATTTAAAAGTTAAATTTCAAGCTTTCTATACATATATTTCTCATGTATTTGAGGCAAGTATTCGCGGAGATTCATGTTGTTTTATTTATGTGTCTGTGAAGAGAGGTGACAGAGACAGAGCAGGCAGTGAACTCACCCTGTTTATTTTATTAATTTCAGAAAAGCCCATTGTTTCGTTGTTATTATGACTATACAGAAATAAAAGTAGACCCTTTGCAGTTTCAAATGATACCTTAATCTTATCTGTGTGATCAAAACTGACAGAGTATTTTTAGTTATTTTATTATAGACGATTCCATTCTTTGAACCATGGAATTAATTCAGGTGGAATGGTCTTGAGACAAGGCTTTTCTTTGGATTCCAGTTGTTGGATGACTATTCCAACTTCTGGATCTATTCTCTGTCTTTCCCGCAGGTTTTCTTCAGACAGTTGGGGAATCACTGTGAACTGTCTAATTCTTTCCCTCTATTTCTGTCTCCAGGTCATCTGGAATTTCTGCTTGCGGCCATCTAGATAGTCCCTCCGCATCCTGGTTTCTACACCCAGCTCGGTACTGTATCTTGAAGGTGAATGTTGATAAACTTGACAATCATCTGTAGCTGATGACTTCTAATTGCAGAATCAGAATCAGAATTTTGCTTTATTGCCAGGTATGTTTGCACATACGAGGAATTTGTTTTAGTGACAGTATTGTTTTAGTGCACAGTGCAACAGAATGACAGCGACAGGACAGGACACAGATAATAATAATTAAAAATTAAAAACAAAATAAAAATTATAATAATAATGTACAAACATACAAAATGGACAATATGCAAAATAGCACAAACACAGTATACAAAATAGATAATTCAGTATGTACAGGTATGTTAGGTGCAAGTTTGAAATGTAATAAGTATGTGTGTTAAATAAAAAATAAAAAGTATGATAGTGTTGTGTGTTTCATGTTTATTGTTTATTGAAGTACTGCTTAATTTTGCGGAGGTCAAGAGGTAGGTCAATGGGTTACTATCAGTTATCACGGTGAAATCAGCCCCATACAAGTAATCATTGCACTTGGTCGTCACAGCCCATTTCAATGTAAAAAATTTCAACTTGTGGGCGTGGTCCTTTGATTCACTCCTGGTAAGTCCTCTACTTGCGAAGGCGATGACTCTCATCTGTCCATCCTGCTCTTGGTATAATGCTGCACTAAGGCCGGTGGTGCTGGCATCTGTGTGCAACACATATGTGAGTTTGGGGTTGGCAAATCCCAATACTGGAGCAGAGGTAAGTTTTGCGACGACAGTATCAAATGCCCATTGACAATCTTGAGTCCATCATTCTCCAAACTGTTCCTTCGGATTGAAGTACTGCTTTTTCTCATCTATCTTTTTCTTGCAACTTTTCTGCAGTGGAGGGTACCCTGCAGTGAGATCATTAAGGGGCTTCCCAATTTTCTAATAATGTTGTACAAACCTCCGATAGTAACCAGAGAATCCAAGAAAATATCTGAGCTCCTTAAGATTCTTCGGCCCCGGCCAGGTTTTAAGAGCTTCGACTTTTGCTGGGTCAGTTTCAACTCCGTGCTGGGATACGATGTGGCCCAAGTATCTGACAGATGTTTGGCAGAACGTACACTTCTCAGGTGAGAGTTTCAGTCTGAATTCCCTTAACCTCTTGAGCACATGAATCAGCCGAGCTTCATGTTCTTCCAGAGTTCTCGAGAAGACTATTAAATCATCATTGAACACGAGCACTTCCTTCCGATTGAGATCTCCCATACCGTGTTCCAGCAATCGCTGAAACGTGCAAGGTGCATTTGAGATTCCTTGCGGCATCCTATTAAATTTCCAGAATTGTAATGGGGAAATGAAGGCGGTCTTCTGCTTATTAGACTCTTCCATTTCAGTTTGATAGTAGCCCGACTTAAGGTCAAGGACTGAAAACCATCTTGATCCGGTTAAGACTGAAAAGGCTTCTTCCAAGTTAGGAAGGGCGTATATGTCCTCGATTGTCTGTTTAACTTCCTGAAATCAATGCACAATCTCACATAATTGTTCCTTTTTCGTACAACAACTATAGGAGACGAGAAGGGAGATTCAGACTCTCTAATAATACCAGCTTCAAGGAGCTCTTGAAGATTTTTCCTGACAGCATCCACATCTTGTGGGTGAATCGGTAAGGCTCTGTACTTGAATGGCATTTCACCACTGAGCTTTTTCCTGTGTTTTACTTGGTCAGTGTGACCACCGTCCAGATCATGTAATGCAAATATATCAGGCATGGAGTTCAGCTGTGATTTTATCCTCTTTTTCCACTCTGGTGTTACAGGAGAATCTCCAAAGTCAATTGGAACCTTGGGCAGAATTGGCTCCATCTTCTCGCTTTCAGTATCAACTTTGGAAAACTCTTTCTCCACTCGCTGGACTGCATGGACTTCAGCTATCACAGCCTTCAGGGGAATCACTATGTCAGTTTGAGTGTCATTTCTCAATACGACTGGTAACTGTGCAAAGCATTGTTTTGGAGGTAGACTGTGCAGGCAGCTTAATTGCCACTAAAAGACCACCAGGTAAAGAGGACGTTGTAGGTGGCTCCACTGACACCCACTTCTCAAACAGAGGCGCTTTCACTTGAGCAAGTCCATCTTGAACTACGGTGCATCCTGCCTGTACAACATCTTGTTGATTTTCAGTTTTACATAACCCACAGCTCCACTGGAAGCTTGTTGTTTCCTCTTCTCCAGTATATTTACCACAGCTTGATAGCCATAACAATGTGACTTAAGAATAGATTGGTTCCCTTGTGTGCAGTTGGTGTATAACACATCCAGTGAATTGATGCCGATTAGGATCTGTGGTAGAGGTCTGCACGGGCTTTAAACTGAAGCCCGAACCCGGCCCGTACCCGCGATCATTTAACTCGACCCGACCCGACAAATACATTTACATGTTAAGCCCGAACCCGACCCGAACCCGAGGTCCACTCTATTTATCACAGCAAATAAATACCATTTTTGCAATATGTTGTATTTTCTCACAGCAAATAAATACCATTTTTGCAATATGTTGTATTTTCTCACGGCAAATAAATAATGTCGTCTCTCAGTTGTTGAATTTCGCGCAGACGTTGCCACAACGTAAATGTGTTTGCTCAGTCCGATCTCATGAAAGTGCGAATACCACGAATTGTATCTGTAGTGCTTATGATACGCAGTTTTCGTGTGCATATGATACGCACTTTATGGGGTGTAATAGGCACACACTCCGCACCCCTAATCCTAACCAAGGGGTTTACAGTACGTAGCATATGCATGCAAAAAACATTTTTGGTGTATAAATGGCACTAGAAATTAATTTGTGGTATAGATACGCACTTTCATGAGATCGTGTTTCATAATCTGCTACTGGGCCGGCCCTCTGTCAAATTTTAAAACCCAGTGTGGCCCTTGAGCCAAAAAGTTTGCCCACCCCTGGGCTACACAGACCACAGACACACAGGTAGAGCCTGTGTGTCTGTGGTCTGTGTAGCAGATGCACATTGCACATCTGCGCACGCAACTTTCTCTCTCGTGCGTGCCGGTCACCACAACACAAAGGGGAAGGGAAGTCGTGGCCTAATGGTTAGAGAGTCGGACTTGTAATCGAAAGGTTGCGGGTTCGAGTCCCCGGCCGGCAGGGATTGTAGGTGGGGGGAGTGAATGTACAGCGCTCTCTCCACCCTCAATACCACGACTGAGGTGCCCTTGAGCAAGGCACCGAACCCCCAATTGCTCCCCGGGCGCTGCAGCATAAATGGCTGCCCACTGCTCCGGGTGTGTGTTCACGGTGTGTGTGTGTGTGTGCATTTGTTCACTACTCACTGCTGTGTGTGTGCACTTGGATGGGTTAAACGCAGAGCACCAATTTCGAGTATGGGTCACCATACTTGACAATACGTCACGAAAAAAACAAAAAAAACAAAAAAAAAAAACACAGCAAGCAGGCAAAGCACACGGCACGCAAACTATATATATATGCCTATTTAGTTTTTCTTAGTTACAAACCCGAACCCGACCCGAACCCGACGCTGTTCAATAAACATTAACCCGAACCCGACCCGAAACCCGCACATTTTTCGGGACCCGTCGGGCTCGGGTCGGGTAGCAGACTTCTAATCTGTGGTATGTTCGTCAAGTCAGGAACTATCAGAGCTAAAGTTGGGACTTCTGCTTCCACTCCAAGGAAATTCTTGGGAAACTTCAGGTTAAGCTCGACATGACCCAAATAGGGTACGGCTTGTCCATTGGCTCCCTCAGCTTCTATAAGATGTCCCAAGGATTTCATTGGCTGCTTGCACAAGTACTTTTCATAGTAAGATTTAGGAATAGTTGTCACATGCAATCCGGTGTCTAGGAGGCAGTTCACTTCTCTCTCTTCCATTTGGATTCTAGCGGTGCACCTTGTTCCTACTAATCCAGTGGGTAATCCACAACATGGAGACTCATGAGCATGTTGGTGAAACAGATACCCATTCTTCTTAGGGCATTTTTCTCTCTCTTTTCTGGAGGTCCCATTTGGCCTGCCGCTCATTTAACTCGCGCCGCTTCTCTTCAACCTTGTGAGGGTTTGGATCATTCTCACAGTTAACAGCAAGATGTCCATCGTCTCCGCAATGGAAGCAATAACCAGGACAGGGTCTGTTGTATAATTTCCTGGTGGGTCTTGGGTTCTTATTCATCTCAGTTTCTGTCAACTGGGGACGGTATTTTGCAGGGAAAGTGTCAAGTCAAGTCAAGTCACCTTTATTTATATAGCGCTTTTAATTATGTAAATTGTGTCAAAGCAACTGCACAATATCAAAAAAAGGA
The DNA here is from genome assembly GCF_936440315.1 of Barbus barbus. Lineage (NCBI taxonomy): Eukaryota > Metazoa > Chordata > Actinopteri > Cypriniformes > Cyprinidae > Barbus > Barbus barbus. The sequence goes on along the minus strand of NC_136726.1, from coordinate 2,041,471 downwards.
AAATAGTGTGTCAATAAAGTAAAATGAAAAGATAAAAAAAGATTTTCAGTTAAAGGCATTTCATTATTGAATTCAGTGTTGTCATCATCCAGCTCAGTTCAGTTTAACCTGTTAACCTTCGCCCCCCATTTTGGGCCTCACAGGTGAAAATAACCTACCTAAATTAAAAGGTAACAGTTCCTGACAAAGTGTGCTACACAAACAAATTAGGTATCTTTGGAAAGAAGACACTCTAGGCTTTACTATCCATCATCCAGAGTTGATAATGCTCAAAAAGTTATAGACACTGACGTGCCTTGAAAAATATTTTTCCACACTGAATGTTTTTTAATTTCATATAGAAATACATGAAATAAGTCCTGGAGCAATCCAGAAAAGTAATGGATTGAAAACCACATGTCTCATGAGTTTATATTTCAAATTTGAAGACGATACCATGAAAAATGAGATTCCTGCAATATTTTTTCTGAAACTATTTATAGTCCTCCCACCCCCTTGTTTGAGGAAAAATAACCACCAAATGCATTGCAGAATTATACAAACTATTTTAGTCATTATACATGTTCCTGCATAGTTTTTCAATTACAAAATAATAGACAGAATTTTAGACATATAAGTGATTTATTTGAGCACTAAAAAATACAAAAATAATTATTTGAGTAATAAAAAAGGAAAATAAATAGAAAAAAATGCTTTGTAGATAGTATGTATGTATATATTCTGATTGCCAGACATAAACTGATATTGGCAGACATGGTCATACAGTCAGTAATCGCACGCTGATGTGCGTCCATACAGATGATAATCATACAGATGGGCCATATAATCAATAATAGCTGATCAATGAATCACAATGATAGCCGTCATAGAGTCGGTAATAAACACGCTGATGTGCGTCCATACATATGATAATCATGCAGATACGGCCACATTCCCCACACAATACACACATATAAAAAATGTTGAAGAAAAAAAAGAAAGTTTTTTTATGGAAAAAGCAGATCGCTAAGTTACGCCCCGCTCAGATGACAGCTGCGTCACAGCGTGCGTCACTCAGGAGAGAGTGCCAAATTCAAATAATCTATATTCCGCTTTTCTGAGACTTTTTTTTCCGTGGGCGGTCTCATTCTTTTTGTAAAACTGTATGCTGCAACACCGTGTTGTTTTTTTACCACCAAGACACTTGTTTTTGAGCGTAATTTATTCCATAACGGATGCGAACAATAACTCTCCCGAAGAAATGAAATGTAAACAAAGGAATATTCATCCTTATTACAACATTATTGTTTCGCTGGACTAAAAGTGCCCGCTGGGATGTTGTTCTGTGGACCCTTACCTCTCTAACTAAACTGGGATTTCAGCAGTGGAAGCGTTTGTGGCTCGTTATTACAATTATAATGGTACGTACTGCTTTTTTATTCTGCATGTTTTGATGTGTACTGCTTACACAAATGTAGCAAATACATTCCTTATAAGCTTTCCATCGAAAAACAGCGATCTGTCGTCGATGCTTGAGGCTTAGACCTTCAGAATGATATATAGTTTGTCAAGATTAACTTTGTCCCGTTTCATTTATTCTATTAGAAAACAATGACACATGCAAACAAAGAGCGTTCAGTGCGCCGTCGCTCTGGCAAAGGTTAACAAGTTAAATAGTGTATTTGCAATCAGGTCGACTATATCGCTGGAAAAGAAGTGTCCCCAACTAAGCAAGCCAGAGGCGACAGCGGCAAGGAACCAAAACTCCATCGGTGACAGATTGGAGAAAAAAAACCTTGGGAGAAACCAGGCTCAGTCGGGGGGCCAGTTCTCCTCTGGCCAAACGAACCAGCAGTTCAATTCCAACTGCAGCAAAGTCAGATTGTAAGGGCTCAACAGATTCCAGTGGTCTTTCCCGATGGCTGTCTAAGTAGCGGGGTCCTCACTGGGGATCTGTCTCTGGCGCTCATCTCGGTGTCCTGGTCTCCGCTGATGTTCAGGGCTGTAGAGGTCGTCTCTGGGTGCTGATCCACCATCTGATCTGATACGGACTGGATCTGGTGACTGCAGTGACCATCTGGGCTGGATACGGACCGGATCGGGTGGCTAAGGTGACTGGGGATATGTCCCCAGGGCTCATCCAGGTGTCCGGCCTCCACCGACGATCAGGGCCACATACATCATCTCCCGGTGCCGATCCACCATCTGATCCGGACACGGACTGAGAAACAGAATAGAAACAGACAAATATTAGAGTAGATGCCATAATTCTTTTGATATAAAGGTTGAATTAAATGAATTAAAGGTTGATCTAATTAATGCAGCCTAACAATCCTTTAACGGATTGTGTTATGTGTAAACCAGGTTAAAGAAATGTGTCTTTAATCTAGATTTAAACTGACAGAGTGGTCTGCCTCCCGAACAGTATTAGGTAGATTGTTCCAGAGTTTGGGTGCTAAATAGGAAAAGGATCTGCCGCCCGCAGCCATTATCAAATGGCCAGAGTTTTGAGAACGCAGCAGACGTCGTGGAGGACTATAATGTGATAAGAGCTCGCTCAAGTACATTTAGACATTTACATTTAGTAATTTGGCAGACGCTTTTATCCAAAGCCACCACTGGTGGTGGTTGAGGAGAGACCCCCCCACATGATTCTAAAGCGCTTTGGGTGTACAGCAATACACAATAAATGCGCTATATAAATGCATCATTCATTCATTCATTCATTCATTCATTCAAAGCAACTTACAATTGGGGTACTGAGTACTGAGGAGCTAAGCCATTCAGGGCTTTATAAGTAATTAACAAGATTTTAAAATCTATAGAATGTTTGATGGGGAGCCAATGCAGTGTTGACAGAACCGGGCTAATATGGTCGTACTTCCTGGTTCTAGTAAGGACTCTAGCTGCTGCATTTTGGACCAACTGTAATTTGTTGATCAAGCGTGCAGAACAACCACCCAATAAAGCATTACAATAGTCTAACCTTGAGGTCATAAACGCATGAATTAGTATTTCTGCATTTGACGTTGAGAGCGCAGCGCTAAGATCCAGTAGAACTAATAAAGAGATATCAGATGATAGAAGCAGGTCATTTGTAACTCTAATGAAAGCAGTCTCAGTACTATGATACGGTCTAAATCCTGACTGGAATTTCTCACAAATGCTATTTTTCTCTAAGAAGGAATATAATTGCGAGGATACTACCTTTTCTAGTATCTCTGACAGAAAAGGGAGATTTGAGATCGGTATGTAATTAACTAAATCTTTCGGGTCAAGCTGTGTTTTTTTTTTTTTTAGAACTTTATTTATTAGATTTTTTCAACACCTTCACTCACAAATAATTATCCAACGAACAATCACATAACAACTAATAATAACACATATAAAAAAATAAATAAAAAAAAGATAATAATTGTATGCATGTGTGTGTGTGTGTGTGGGGGGGGGGGCACATTAGACTAATAAATACCTCAAGTATTAGTCTAATTCTCTTCAATTTAACTATTTCTAGTAGAATTTATCTCCTTAAAATAATCTATGAAAGGTTGCCAAATTTTATAGAATTTTTCTTTGTTTTTTAAAGAGAATCTGATTTTCTCTAGCTCCAAATGTTTCATTACATCCCTCATTGGGAGTATTTATGTAGGAGCAGCTTTCTGTTTCCAGTTTAATAATATTAATCTTCGTGCTAGTAGACTGACAAATGAAACTATATTTTGATCCGAACTGCTTCTAACGATCTCAAAATTGCCAATACCTAGAACTGCCATCAGGGGATCTGGACCTATAGGCCTTTGCAATATTCTTGAAAATGTCAGAAAAAACATTTTTTCAATAGGATGATAATTTTGGGCAGCTCCAAAACATATGAGCCAATGATGCCGGTACCTGCCCACAACGGTCACATGAAGGGTCTACATCTGGAAATATTTTACTGAGTTTTTGCTTAGACCAATGTAAACGATGAATTACTTTAAATTGTATGAGGCCATGTCTTGTACACATATCGATGATCTATGAATCTGTCTAACGGCTATCTCCCATTGTTCGTCTGTAATTTCAACACCCAAATCTTCCTCCCAGGAAGACTTTAAGTGTTCTAGAGATGATGTATTTGTCAACTGGAAGAGCATTTCGTATATATACGAAATGCCTCCTTTCTCATTATGGTCATGCAAAATTATCACTTCCATTACTGATTTATTTGGAGATTTGGGATATAATGGGTTATTTTGTTTAACAAAGTTTCGTACCTGCAAATATTTAAAAAAATGTGACCGAGGTATATTATGTTTATTTTATAGCTGCTCAAATTATGGAAATACTTTATCAATAAATGTGTCTATAAAATTATGAATTCCTTTTTCAACCCAGTCATCAAATATTGTATTTTTAAATGAGGGAGCAAATAAGTGATTTTTTGTGATAGGGCTTTGGAGAGAACCAGCCTGCCAACCAAAACATTTTCGGACCTGGGACCAAATCTTGAGTGTATGTGAAACTACTGGATTTTCAAACAGACCAGGACGTATTGTAGATAGAGGTGAAAACAGTAAAGCTGAAAGTGAAGAAGGATAACAGCATGCACTTTCTATGCTTACCCATAATTGGGGTTGTTTTTGTAACCAGTAGGCCATCATCTTTATATTACTTGCCCAATAATAGGTCTGAAAGTTAGGCAGTCCCATTCCTCCTTTTGATTTGGGCTTCTGCAAAAATGTCTTTCTTATTCTAGGTATCTTTCTATTCCAAATAAACTCTGAAATAATTTTATCAAGACTGTCAAAAAAACTATTCTTTATATATACTGGTATACACTGAAATAAAAATAAAAAGTTTGGAAGGATGGTCATTTTTATTATATTAATTTTTCCCGCTAATGAGATATGAGATATATATAATATGAGACCATCGCTTGTAAATCCTGCGTTATTTGATCCAGTAATTTAGAAAAATTCTCTTTATATAGATCTTTAAATGCCTTAGTGACATTTATCCCTAAGTATTTAAACTGGGTTGATGTTTTAAAGGGTAGGGTGTCAAAAGATTGCTGACCGGCTATATTATTATTATATATATTATCGGAGATAATGGGCAACCCTGTCTAGTAGAAAGTGTTAACCTAAAGTAATCAGACCTGATCTTATTTGTCTGTACTGATGACATTGGAGATGCATAAAGGAGCTTTATCCATTAAATAAATATAGTACCAAACCCCGATAGGGCCGAGAAGAGATAATCCCACTCGATCCTGTCAAAGGCCTTCTCAGCATCTAAAGAAATAAGTATTTCAGATTGAGATCTTGAATGAGAAGAGTACATCATATCAAATAATCTGCAAATGTTGTGAGCCATTTGTCTGTTTTTAATGAAACCCATCTGATCCTCATGAATTATTGTTGGGAGCACATTTTCTAACCTAATGGCCATTATTTTAGCTAATATTTTGTTGTCTACGTTTAGTAAACTCACTGGCCTATATGATGCCGGATCAAGTGGGTCTTTTCCTTTTTTGTGTAATAAAGAAATTGATGCTTGGTAAAATGTGGTTGGCAGAAGAACTCTCTCTAACGATTCATTAAAAACATCTAGGAGAAGAGGGGCAACATCTGCAAGGAACATCTTGTAAAATTCTGGTGTATACCCATCTGGGCCGGGTGCCTTTGATGATTGTAGACTACATATTGCAAAATTAACCTCTTCCAGAGTTACAGGTTCCTCTAATAACTTCTTATCACTTTCATTAATAGAAGGAATATCTAGATTATCAAAGTAGTCATTGAAAAGTTTGGTTTCATTTGTTGATTCAGTTGAATATAGTTCCATGTAAAATTGTTTAAATTCTTTATTAATTTCTAACTGATCTTTTGTTATACAACCAGAACCCGTGCAAATTTCTGTTATTAATTTTGATGTCTCAGATACTCTTATTTGATGAGCCAAATATTTTCCTATTTTATCCCAGTATTCATAATATTTATGTCTAGAAGAATTTATTAATTTAACCGTCTCAGCTGATGATAGAAGATTAAATTCTGTTTGCAATGTTATCCTTTTTGTCAAAAGTTCAGTTGTAGTGGATAATGCATATTGGTGATCTATTTCTGAAATTTGTTCTATTAATTTTTGTCTTTCCTCTTTCTGAGTCTTAGTCTGATGTGCATGAAGGGAGATAATCTGGCCACGTGAATAGGCTTTCAGAGCTTCCCATAATATACTTTTAGAAACTTCAGGGGTTTTGTTGGTTTGCATATAAAAATCAATTTGGGATTTTATAAACTCAACATGTGTTTCGTTAGTTAATAAACTATTATCCATTCGCCAGGTTCTGGAAGTATATCTATTAGGGAAGACTAGTTGTAATTTTAGTGGGGCATGATCTGATAAAACAATGGCTTCGTAATCAATATATTTTACTGCTGAAAATAATTTAGAATCCAAGAAAAAATAATCAATCCCAGAATAAGAATTATGTGGCTGCGAAAAGAAAGAATATTTTTTCTGAGTTGGGTTTAAATATCTCCAAATATCTATTATATTTTCTGATTTAAAAAAGTTCTGGATCCGTTTGGCTGATTTAGATATAGACTGTTGCTTGCTTGATGATCTGTCCAATACAGGGTCCATCACAAAGTTAAATTGTCCTGTTTTGTTTTCTCAAGTTTTGGTAAAATTGCTAATATTGAGTTTATGAACTTCTCATCATCGTAATTGGGAGCATAGATGTTTGCCAATGTAACAGGGGTATTGTAGCTTTTCCCAGTTACAATAATATATCTACCATTTGGATCAGAAATTATATCAGATGTAGTAAAAGGAATATTTTTATTAATAATGATAGCCTTGTAATTAAAATTTGAATGAAACACGCGGCCAACCCAATTTTTGTATAGTTGTTTGTGTGCTTGATTTTTAAGATGTGTCTCTTGTAGAAAGGCAACACTGCTCCCAGCTTCACAAGATGGGCCAATATATTACTTTTCACAGCACCATTCAGGCCTTTACAATTCCAGGTGACAAACTGTACCTTAATCTCCTCAAGAGTCTTTAAAGATCCCATGGTACTTCTGATAATAGTCTATTTAGATAGAGGATAGGATAAATAGGTGAACATCCCCACATCCCCATAAAAGAGGGAGAAAAGAATACAAAAAGAATAGCAAAAAAATTAAATAAATAAAAACCACATATACATATAATAAAACTCAACCATGTAAGAACTCTGAAACTTACCCCCCCCCCCCCCCCCCCCCCACTTCCCAAACAAGTAGTAGGGGAATAATACATTTACCAAAAAAAAAACTGCTGTTTTCCACAGCTTGAGGAGAGAAAGCAGAACCAAAGCTGAACGAAATTCTCTCTGCTCCTCTATTGATATGTATCCAAGACATCTGAACCTCAATAAATTTTTCGATTTTAACAAAGCTATAGCAAGTATAGATAGTGTCAATATTATCATGCATCCAAAGCTCCTGCTGGATATACGTGTATTCACTTGAGCCTATTTACTTCTCATCATGTAATGATGTATTACCTCATCTAATAACAAAAAGAAACTTAACGAAAGTCTATCACACTACAAGTGCATGTAACTTTATGTCAGTTATGAAAAGAAAAAAAGTGTCCGATCATGCTACTTGCGCATAGGTCAGCCCATTTTAGTAATCTTCTGGTTGAAGAATTCTTCGGCAGCTTGCGGAGAGTCAAAGGAGTGTCTAAAGCCATCAACCGTGATAGCGAGTCTGGCAGGATAAAATAGACTGTATGTGATGTTGGCCTCGCAGAGTTTTCTCTTCACCGGGTTGAAAGCCGCGCGCAATCTGGTGACTTCCGGACTCATGTCTGGAAAAATATGTACCTGGGCTCCTTTGTACATGAGTCTGCCTTTCGTCTTGCCGAGATCCAGTATCTTGAGTTTGTCCGCGTAATAATGTAGGCGAACGAGTATGGCTCTGGGTCTCTCATCCCCCGTAGGCCTCGGAGCTAGAGTGCGATGCGCTCGGTCTATCATCACTGGGGAGGTAAAGTTCTCAGCACCAAGCACATCGGAAAAGAAGTCTGTCAGGAATCTGATCATGTTCCCACCTTCAGCTCATTATTTAATGCCCACCAGGCGAAGGTTTTGTCTCCTGCTTCTATTTTCTAGATCCATGCATTTGTCCTGTAATTTCTTACATTCTTTAGCGATCGCCTGTTGTGATTGTTCCAGTGCTGTTACTCTATCCATGGTTTCGCTAAGGGTGTTTCCCATTTCCTCGACATTACTAATTGTCTCTGCGTGTGCCGAGCGCAGGCGTGCTAGCTCACTGGCTAGCTCTTCATGTATAGCACGAATGTCTGCTTTCGTCTCTTCGCGCAGAGAGGAAATATTTGCTTTGATATCGTTAAACAAAGTCGTTATCTCAGCTTTTAACTGCCCCAGCACTGCTTCTCTGGATGCCTTTAGTTCCTCTCTTAGCATATGTAGCGAGATCGAACTTTCTGGCATAGACTCCGTTTCTTTCTCCGCCATTTTTGGACTGCAGACTGTGAAGGGACTTATCGTTTTTTAAATTTGTTTCAATTTACCTTTCTGCAAGTTCCTCTTCATAGCAGAAGTTTTGTTGTTAGGGTAATTCCATATTACATTTGGTCCTTTCTTTGTTAACTTTTGAGGGTTCAGATGATTATATTAATGTATTGTTTTGGCAGAGCTCTGCGTTTCCCACCAACTCCATCGAGCGGCTCCTGGAAGTCCTCAAGTTGTGTTTTTTTAATAGTAGTAGTAGTAGCCCTTTATTGTCACTAGTCACAAGTACCAGCGAAATTAGCCATCAACCTGTCCATACATACACAAACATACATACAATACAATATGACAGGGGGGTGGACAGGACAGGAAGACAGGGAATTGAGGAAGAAATACAGCTTAAACATGAGAAAGGAGGGGAGAAAAAAAATAATCCCCAGACTATGCTCCTATGGGAGTACAGTGTGAGAACAGGAAAAACACCCCAGCAACAAAAGCACATAATCAATACACCATAGACACACGACTTGCAACAGGTGGGGGGTAATCCAGCTCCTACAAACAGCCATCCAGTCCAGCAGCTATTCTCAGCGCCAGTCACAGCTTGTCGGACTGGCGGAACAAAGCGGCGAAGGCGAGGGATCGGGGGTGGGGGGGGTGAATGGAATGTCTGTATATATGGGTATGTGTGTGTGTGTTTTTCTCAGCAAAGCCGTGAGCTTATCCGTGATAGAATCCATATTGCGGTTCATAGTCTCAGTCTCAGTGCTGACCGCTCTGCCCACTGCGTCAATCATGACGGGCAGCCTTGTGAGGCTTTAGACAGCTGTTCCCATCTCCTGAATTTTCCGATAACCCAGGGCAAAGCCTAATCCAATCAGCAGAAACCCCGTTATCATGGTTTCGAATAGGTAGATGTCTTCAATGTCCTCCACGGAAAGAGCCGCCAGACACACGACTCGCCATCTCTCCCATGCGTCCATCGTATAGCCAGTAGCGAACGTTCCAGCAGGACAGCCAGGTTCCCCGAACCCAAAAATGGGGTCAATTGCGTTGGGAGACCAGTTGATCAAATCCATGATTTTTCAGTTTGAAGAGCAGTGCAGAGAGAGTCTCTCAAGTATTAGACAATAGACGAGAGAGCAAAGCAGGGAGGGTAAGGGTAGGAGAGGAAAGAAAAATGCATGGTTACAATTTTATCTCTGATAGAATCGATCTTGGAAGTAAAGTAGTTCATAAAGTCATTACTGCTGTGCTTTTGGGAAATGCCAACACCTGTTGATGCTTTATTTTTCGTTAATTTAGTGACTGTATTGAATAAATACCGGGGGTTATGTTTGCTTTCTTCTAGAAGAGACGAAAAGTAATCAGATCTAGCAGTTTTTAATGCTTTACTGTAGGATAGGGTATTTTCCTGCCAGGCTATACCAAATACCTCTAATTTTGTTTTCCTCCATCTGCGCTCCATTTTCCGGGCTGCTCTCTTTAAGGTGTGTGCTCATTATACCATGGAGTCAGACTGTTTTCTTTGATCTTCCTTAAGCGTAAAGGAGCAACTGTATCTAAAGTGCTAGAAAAGAGAGAGTCCATAGTTTCTGTGACGTCATCAAGTTTTTCTGCGCTGTTGGATATGCTGAGGAATTGAGATAAATCAGGAAGATTACTTACAAAGCAGTCTTTTGTGGTAGAGGTGATGGTTCTACCATACTTGTAACAAGGAGTAGAATTTACAGTTTTAGCTATATGGAGTTTACACAAGACTAGATAATGATCTGAGATATCATCGCTTTGCTGCAGAATTTCAACACCACTAACATCAATTCCATGTGACAGTATTAAATCTAGAGTATGATTTCGACAATGAGTAGGTCCGGAAACGTGTTGTCTAACCCAATAGAGTGCAGAATGTCTATGAATGCTGATCCTAATGCATCTTTTTCATTATCAACATGGATATTAAAATGCCATGTTAAAATACCATGCCAACAATTAAAACTTTATCTGCGGCCAGTACTAACTCAGATTGAAAATCAGCAAATTCTTTAATAAAGTCTGTATGGTGCCCTAGTGGCCTGTATACAGTAGCCAGTACAAACATCACAGGGGATTTATCATTAACGTGTTTCTCTAGATAATGTTATACGCAGCACCATAACTTCAAACGAGTTATACTTAAAGCCTGCCCTCCGAGAAATACTGAGAATATTGCTATAAATAGTAGCAACACCTCCCCCTTTACCTTTCAGACGTAGCTCATTTTTATAGGAAAGTGCTCAAAGCTGGAGACCTCTCTTGACATTCCCCTTGAAATCTCGGAACGAGATGAGCTTGAAGCTCAGCTATCTGCAGTTTCAACTCAGAAATTTCATCTACATTGGGGCTGCTCTTTTCTTTTGCGAACAATCTCGGTCTTCATCATGGTAATCTGTGTTTGAAGTTTTGCAACTTCCCTCTTCAGGCTGTCAACTTCAGACTTTTCAACTTTGCTTTTAGACTTGGCTGATTTCTGCTTTGCACTTAACTGACATGGTTCTTCTTCATTGGACTCATCAGGTACATCACTGCAGTACACAAACTGTTGGTTAATTGCTGTCCGTAACTTGACTGGAACAGGAGCATGTCTGTTTAGTCCAAGGTACTTCCTCATCCTTTTCTCTTTAAGAGATCTTCCGCAGTGCGGATGAGCACCACAAGTTCAGCAAAAGAAGGGGGCGTGGCTCTCTTTCCTTCAAGCTGTAGATCGATGATTAAGCTGTTGTCCCAGCAACCTCTGCAAAATTGCTTGAGGAGACAACGGTTCCTTTCAGCTTCAGCAACATCACCTTGTCTAATCGCAGTGCTCAGCATTACATGAAGGTAGGTGGGTGGTTTTTCTCCTTGATTTTGCAGGGCCAATGAACTTTGCGAACAATTCATCTCTATCCTCCACCGAGCCATAAACAGACTCCAACAGCTTCAAACACTCTGAGGGCAAAGCATATGGGCCTTTGTGCTTGACGACATCCGATGCTGGAGGTAGCAGACTGTCGAGGATCTTCCCAGTCTTGTGCAAATCAGAGAGGGACTGATCATCCAATAGGAAGTCCACAGTCGCACGCCAGGTGTCAAAATCTGGTTAATGGCTGGGGCGAGGAATTCTTCCTGAGAAGGCTTTGAGACGAAAGGAAATATGTGAAGAAGACATGGAATCACTGGTTCTTACCACATGCTCCATCACTACTCATTGAATTCCTGGTGGATTCAAAGCACTGGTAGGTATGTTCAAGGACATGGTCTTGGCAACACTGGCATCAGGGCTCCTAGGTTGGTAAGGTGACTTTGCCGGTGTGCTCACTTTGGCAGGGTTTCCAGGTTCTCTTGTATGCATATTGCTTTCATACACAGGCTGTTCCATTTCTGGCTCAGGTCTCGAAGATTCATTTTCTGAAAACATCAATGCAGATATCTTTAGCAGCTCACTCTGAAGCACTTCCTGTAGGGTTTTTACGCTGTCTCGGGTGATGGCCTACAGGTTCCCCAAGTAGCATTCAGTGACATTGCTACTTGTTGCAGGAGTGTGCACACTTCCCAAGCTGCGCACATGGAAAACAACGTTATCATCCAACGTGCTTCTGATGGACATGGGCAGTGAGGACTTCAAATTTTGCATAGCAGATTCGTCATAAGAGAATTCCACAATGGCAATGCGTTGGTGCTCAGAGTTGACATCATCAATAACTAAGTTATGTTTGATGGATCCATATTTCATTAGGCAGGTTTCTAATTCTTGATCTTGATCAGAGAGCGTTAAGCCACTCACAATAACTGCATTCTGGACATTAACGTTTTCACGTTTCACTATTTCCATTTCTGCTTATTTAACCTGTTAACGTTCACCAGAGCGACAGTGCACTGAAGTGTTTTTTTCCCCACTAGTTTAATGTTTATGAATGAATTTAACGTGAAAGAATATTGTTAATCTTGACAAACATATATATATATCATTCTGAAGGTTAAGCCTCAAGCATCGACGACAGATCGCTGTTTTCCGATGGAAAGCTTATAAGGAATGTATTTGCTACATTTGTGTAAGCAGTACACATCAAAACAGGCAGAATAAAAAAGCTGTACGTACCTTTATCATTGTAATAACTAGTCACAAACGCGTCCACTGCTGAAATCCCAGTTTAGTTAGAGAGGTAAGGGTCCACAAAACAACATCCCAGTGAGCACTTTTAGTCCAGCGAAACAATAACGTTGTAATAAGGATGAATATTCCTTTGTTTACATTTCATTTCTTCAGAGAGTTATTGTTCGCGTCCGTTATGGAATAAATTACGCTCAAAAACAGCGTCTTGGTGGTAAAAAAACAACACGGTGCTGTAACATACAGTTTTACAAACAGAATGAGACCGTCCACGGAAAAAAAAGTATCAGAAAAGCGGAATATAGATTATTTGAATTTGGCGCTCCCTCCTGCCAGCGTGTGACGCAGGCTATGACGCTGCTGTCATCTGAGCGGGGCTTAACTTAGCGATCTGCTTTTTACATAAAAAAAGTTTTTTTTTCTTCTACATTTTTTATATGTGTGTGTGGGGAATGTGGCCGTATCTGAATGATTATCATATGTATGGACGGACATCAGCGTGTTTATTACCGACTCTATGACGGCTATCATTGTGATTCAATGATCAGCTATTATTGATTATATGGCCCATCTGTATGATTATCATCTGTATGGAAGCACATCAGTGTGCGATTACTGACTGTATGACCATGTCATGAATATGTATAATGACTAAAATAGTTTGTATAATTCTGCAATACTGCAATTCTGGTGGTTATTTTCCCTCAAACAGAGGGGCTGGGGGGGGGGGGGGGGGCGAAGGGTAACAGGTTAAAATAATAATAATAGAAAGACAAAACCCAATTAAGTAACAATAACCTACAATAGTTCAAAACAAAAATACAATTATGAGAGTTCAAAACCTGTTCAGTGTATCAAAACCGATTTGCAAATTTCAACATCAATCTTTGATTTGAAGACTGTTTTCCAAACTTGATATTGAGAGACTGATATTGAAACTGAAAAAAACCCTAAAAAAATTGAGGTTGAATTTCAGTCTCAATTCCAACAATAGAAGAACAGTTCAGTCCATGAGAAAAAAAAAACTTTGTCTCAAGGGAAATCCAGGTGAATTTGAGGGGAAAAAAATTGTGTGCAGTTCTGTCCTACCCGATCAGAAAAAAATAACATTTACTTGGTTTCCAGGTGCGAACAATGGGATGACTCGCCAATCCAAACCAGGAATAGGAATCCATGGCCTGGCCAAAATTCAGGATCACAGCAGCAGTTCTTCAAACACTCAAGGAAGAGAAAAAAGAACAAAAAACCCCCCCGGCCTTCCAAAAACAAAGCCAAAAACAATCATAAGTAACTCGTTCAAATATACAGTTTCAAATGACTAAAGAGTCTGCTTCAATTATTTGTATATACGCAACACATACATGCTACTCACCCATGTGGTCAATTAACACACTAAAGTCTAAGCACAGTGTTAGCAAAGCTAGCACCACCTGGTGCACATTTCAAAAGGGAAAAAATTTTACGTCTTCACAAATAAACCACCCTTCAACAACTTGAACAATTATATACACTCACAGATCGTATTGAAGCACAAATTAAGGCATTTTCAACACATTTTTATATTACTCTCTCACATTCCTTGTTAACTTTACAATCTCCAATAACCGTATTAACATTCAATTTAATTGAATACATTTCTTATTACGAAATTTGTACTCACCAAAGAGAAATGTATTATTAAATGTATAAGAGAAATGAGAAAGGTATCTATTTCATCAGCTTCTCATCGCGTCTCTTTCAGTGCTGTTTCTTGTCTCATCTTTCTCACAGCGTTTTTTATTTATAAGAAATTATATCTTAAGTTATCTCTTAATTGGTTAACAATCCAACACTAAATCATTAAACTGTTTGCTCTCACTCTTGCGTCGTTCGTAACTTTTCATGTCTCTTCTATTCTCTTGCTTGCACGCACTCTTCTGGAACTTTTCCATCAAAGGCGGAGCTAACCTTTCACCTTACCAATCAGAAATCAGTTTAGGAACTTTTTATTTATTTATTTATAAAAATATAAATAAATTTTACTTTGTGGGATGGGGATTCTCAGTCAAATAATTTTACAGCAGTAAGAATAAAATAATTCCTATAAATATTAGTGACCTAGATGAATGATCTGGGTTACACTACACTCTAAGAAAAGTCTGTAAAAATAGGGCACACAGCAAAACCTCTGGTATCAAATTATCACTGCTGGGTGTGTATACGTGTCCACACTACAGAGTGTTAAAATCAATGAGGTAATTAAGAGATTCATTGATTGATTATTGGCCATTATTGAACACACCTGATGTTAACAAGCAGAATCACCAAAGAAGAAAATCACAATTTTTAAAGTCACCATTAAAGTGGTCAGTGTTTACATTAGTCGGGCTCTTGACCCTTGACGTTTTAACATTACAATTTGTTTGGCTGCTATAACTAATTATAGCAGCCAGACAAGCAAAGAGCAGAAGTATTTGGGTGGTGATGATTATATACAGAATTGTTCAATGTGGAGTCACAAGGCTGTTGTAATCAATAAAGGAAACTTAACTCAAATATTAGACTCTAAATGAGTTCTGTGATTCAGGCTAAAAAATGATTACGTTAGAACAAAATCATCAACACCACGACCTGATGACTTTTGCTCTTTGCAAAAGTCTGGCTGTTAAAATTCAATTATTTAGCCAAATAAAGTGTAAAGAGTCAAGAGCCCAACTAAAGTAAACACTGACCACTATAATGGTGACTTACAAACTTGTGATTTTCTTCTTTGGTGATTCTGCTCGTTAACATCAGGTGTCTTCAATAACTGTCAATCATCACTCAATAAATCTCTTAATTGCCACATTAACTTTAACACTGCTTCAGTGTTACTTTTAACACTCTGTAGTGTGGACCCATATAGACACCGAGCGGTGTTAATTTAACACCAGGGATTTTGCTGTGCACAATCTACGATGTTAATATGAAAGAATCTTCCGTATTGTTTATTTTAACCTGCATTGTAAATTATGCATTGTGTTTTCAGGTTACAGGGTTACAATGCATTATGGAAATGGATACAAAATGGCGCCGCTGATGGCAGCTATTGTGCGTTGCTCCTCAGTGTTTGTATTGTTTTTGTTTGTTTTCCCTGTTTTTTGTTTTTCAAATAAGATCAGCTTTACCAGGGATGATCTGCTGAACATTCGGCAGAACAAACCACAAAATCTTCTACCGGTTTTTGATTTTTCGGACGTTTTGCTGGACATTGTAGTTGGCGGAGCCATAGCTCTGGTCAAACGCTACAGGAGGCGCAGACGGGGAAAGCGAGCCGGCGCGCTCGTGAAACTTCGTCAGCGCGGATTTAGAACAGCGTTACCTAGCATCCATCTGGCGAATCTCCGCTCTCTACCCAACAAAACGGACGAACTCCTTCTGCTCTCCCGGACAAACAAGGACTTTTCTAACTCTGCTGCTCTATGTTTCACGGAAACCTGGTTGAATGGCGACATACCGGACAGCGCGATCCATCTGCCTAATTACCAGCTGATAAGAGCAGATCGGGACACAGAGTCAACGGGGAAATCGCGCGGCGGCGGGACATGCTTTTACATCAATGAGAGGTGGTGTACAGATGTAACTGTGTTAAAGAAGATGTGCTGTTCAGATCTAGAAACGCTCTTCATTAACTGCAAGCCGTTCTATTCGCCGCGGGAGTTCTGCTCGTTCATTCTCGTGAGTGTTTACATTCCACCGCAAGTGCACGTGAGCACAGCTCTACAGAAACTCGCTGATCTGATCACAGAGAGTGAACAACAACACCCGGACTCTGTTTTAATCATTCTCGGGGACTTTAATAAAGCAAATCTCTCCCGTGAACTGCCAAAATACAGACAGCATGTTACATGTCCCACCAGAGACAGTAATATATTGGATCACTGTTACACAACAATAAAGGACGCATATCACTCGGTTCCACGAGCAGCTTTAGGACTCTCTGATCACTGTTTGGTTCATCTTATTCCATCCTACAGGCAGAAACTTAAGTCTGCGAAGCCTGTATTAAGATCTGTTAAAAGATGGACTAACGAAACAGAGCGGGATTTACAAGCCTGTTTCGACCTGACTGATTGGACTGTTTTTGAAGCTGCGGCAAATGACCTGGACGAGCTCACAGAGACTGTAACATCTTATATCAGTTTCTGTGAGGACATGTGCATTCCTACCAGGACTCATCTATTCTACAACAATGACAAACCATGGTTCACTGCCAAACTCAGACAGCTCCGTCAGGCCAAAGAAGATGCTCACAGAAAGGGGGATAAAGTCTTGTACAAACAGGCCAAATACACACTGGAAAAGGAGATCAGAGTGGCAAAGAGGAATTATTCTGACAAGCTCAGGAACAAATTCTCTTCCAGCGATCCGGCTTCAGTGTGGCTAGGATTAAAGGACATCACCAGCTACAAAACACCACCCCCCAGCACTCTGGAGAATCAACACCTGGCAGACGACTTAAACGAGTTCTTTTGTCGTTTTGAACGATCACCCCACACCCGCCCAGAACACCCCTCCACACAACCATTCACACCTCCAGCAACCCCTCTCTCCCCCACACCTACAATTCAAATCAGCGAAGACGATGTGTGCCAGGTCTTCAGGAAGAACAAAAGAAGGAAAGCACCTGGTCCAGATGGTGTGTCACCAGCCTGCCTAAAAATCTGTGCTGAGCAGCTGGCCCCCATCTTCACACAGATCTTCAATAGATCACTGGAGCTGTGTGAAGTCCCCTCATGCTTCAAACGCTCCACCATCATCCCCGTCCCAAAGAAACACAAAATTACTGGACTTAATGACTACAGACCTGTGGCACTAACGTCTGTAGCCATGAAATCATTCGAAAGACTGGTTCTGGCTCATCTGAAGGACATCACTGGACCCTTACTGGACCCCCTGCAGTTTGCCTACAGAGCAAACAGGTCTGTGGATGATGCAGTCAACATGGGACTGCACTTCATCCTGCAGCATCTGGACAGACCAGGGACTTATGTGAGGATCCTGTTTGTGGACTTCAGCTCTGCTTTTAACACCATTATCCCGGAAACCCTTCAAAATAAACTAACTCAGCTCTCCGTCCCCACCTCCGTCTGCCAGTGGATCAACAGCTTCCTGACAGACAGACCGCAGTTAGTAAAGCTTGGCAAATTCACATCCAGCACTCGAACCATCAGCACTGGAGCTCCTCAGGGCTGCGTACTCTCCCCACTGCTCTTCTCCCTCTACACCAACGACTGCACATCTAAAGACCCCTCTGTCAAGCTCATGAAGTTCGCAGACGACACCACACTGATCGGCCTCATCCAGGACGGTGACGAGTCTGCTTACAGACAGGAGGTTAAGGAGCTGGCTGTCTGGTGCAGTCTCAACAACCTGGAGCTTAACACGCTCAAAACGGTGGAGATGATCGTGGACTTCAGGAGAAACCCCCCTGCTCTCCCCCCACTCACCATCATGAACAGCACCGTGACTGCAGTGGAGTCATTCAGATTCCTGGGCACCACCATCTCTCAGGACCTGAAGTGGGATATTCACATTGACTCCATTGTCAGGAAGGCCCAGCAGAGGTTGTACTTTCTTCGCTTTAACTGTCTGGTTCAGCTCAGCTACCAAATCTGACCTCAGAAGACTACGGAGGGTAGTCCGGACTGCTGAGCGAATCATTGGTACAACCCTCCCCACTCTCCAATAACTGTACTTATCCAGAGTGAGCAAAAAGGCTGGTAAAATCACTCTGGACCCCTCACATCCAGCACACAACCTCTTTGAACTTTTACCATCTGGTCGACGCTACAGAGCTCTGAGCACCAGAACGACCAGACACAGGAACAGTTTCTTCCCTCAGTCAATACATCTCATGAACACTCAATAAATAAACGTAGAACACACAACTAATACATTATCCATTCACCACACTCACTTATTTTATTTTCTCATTTCTAATTTGCACATACTTGACCTGTACATACATAGTCGCCTATATTATATATTATATAATGTGTATTTTTTATTTTTTTTTGCTGCTTTGTACATTGGTCATTGGCTATTTCCTGTTATTTTCTTTCATTACCTGTGTCCTGTCCTGTTACTGTCCTTCTGTTGCACTGTGGAGCTTCTGTCACTACAACAAATTCCTTGTATGTGTAAACATACTTGGCCAATAAAGCTCATTCTGATTCTGATTCTGATAATTGATAATGTCCTGGAAAATTACTAGTATCTTTTCAATTTTCTTACAGTGTACTACTAACTGATCAACAATCACAGGTACAAGCTACTAACAAAGTTTATCATAAATGAACAATTATTCAATTTTTCTATTATTATTATTATTAAATAAAATAATTGCAAATAGCAGCTAACTCAATTCATGTGATGCGTGTACTACTAGGCATCTGTGGTTTCCTCTTTTGGCGTAAGTTGAATAGAAAATGTGCCTTTTTATTGTTTGAGTCACTTATCAAAAGTTGCTAAAAGTTGTCAAATAAATAAAAAAAATTGCTAAATTTGTTGCTAGGTGCTTTTGGAAGAAAATGTTTCTAGGGTAGTCTGAAAAGTTGCTAAATTTAGCAACTAAATTGCTAAGTTGGCAACACTGAGAGAGAGAGAGAGAGAGAGAGAGAGAGAGAGAGAGAGTAATGGTGGAAACTGTGTGTGCACATGCACTTCAGTAATCCTTTCAAAATAAAAGTCATCATCATCATTCGCAGTCAGTCTGTGACAATCATTATTATTAGACTAAAAATATAGCATCTTTATAACTTGAAAAGTAATGCAACAAATTTAGCTTTTATGTGCTTTTGAAAATGCTTTGCTGAGTTGAAACAACATATTGTACGGTCATATAAGACACTGAGCAATTGCATAGAAAGTACTTTGGACTTAAGTGGGCAGTTCTTGGCAAATATAAGTTGCAAACTCAATCAGACTTTATGCTACTGGTCAGACGTCAGGCTTTGTGAGTCTGTGACCATTTATTCCTAAAACAGAATAGAATAGAATGATGTTCTTGATCAGTTATTTTGGTTGTCTTAAAAACAATTTTTTTCCAGTGAATGTATCCTTTATTCTGAAACAGTGAGGGTGTTCTAACAGCAGAGTTGTTGATTAGCGGAGGCTCTTACTTGCTGGAGTGTGAAACCTGAAACCAAGGGAGGGGAGAGAATGAGAGACTTTCTCTTTTGAGTACAGTAAATTTAAAGAGAGAGGGAGAGTGTGCTGAATGTGTAAAGAATGCAAGAGGTTTGGGACAGAGAGAAACTGAGGGAGTATGCATAGAGAGGGAGAGAGAGAGAGAGGGAAAATGTGAGTCAGGAGGGAGGGAAGTAAAGAGGAGAGGTGATGTCAAAGCAGTTGAGCTCAGAGAGTAAACAGAGCTAAAGACAGCAGCATGTGTTTATCTATTCAGCTGAAGGGGCGCAGCCAGCGGGCAGGCCACATTCTCTTCTTGAACCAAATCTCTGCACCCTGCAGTACCCTACTCATCATTTTCCTTCTGTCAGCTCAGGGGACAGCCTGGCCATATGGTAGGTCTGATTTAATTGCTTTCAATAAGAGTCACACTCTTTTGTTGTCTGAGAGTCAGTGTCAACTGAGCTGTCCCTCACACACTTTCTCTCTCGGTCTCTGTCTTTTTTTATGCTTGAGGTATAGGAACTGTACCAGTCTTTATTTGTTTCACATTACAGTAATTAATTGTAATGTTTTAGTAAAAAAATACCCCATCTGAGGTAATGGAATGTGAAATGTGAAAATGTTTTTGAGAGGGTTAAGAAGCATTAATTTTTAGAAGTGAAATGGGTGAAATTTATTGTGTTGCTTTGTATGTGGATTCAACTCTATAAATCTAATTAAACTGAACAGAGTGAGTAAATAACAAACGTGAACTGAAACCATAAACTTCATAATACCTATTCAAGGGATCTTCCTGTCTTAATCTTACAGACCCCAAGATTAGATACATGCTGAGACTTTTTCAAGCATAAATGAAGAGACAGATCACTGACTTTGTATTCCCTTGCTCACCACCCTTTGGCAAAGACCAGGGCCAGGCAAAGGGGAAAAAAGTAATTTCCACGGAACTCTTCCCCTTCACATTCACATCCTCAAGTCACATTTTGAAAACAAGTATTTGTTCAAGTAAAGATTATGCCTTACCTCATGTACAGACATCCACAAAATATGTTGGACAATCTACTGAGTTGCACAAAACATCCCTCAAGCAGAGGCTAGTTAGGGAGCAAATGCATTCATACTGGACTGTGGTTTCATTTATGTGTGGTCTAAAACATATAGAGCTTAGTAGTGCTTATTCAGAGTGAGAGTCCTGCTAAAACCCAGTGGAGTTTCATGTTCCATTGCTGCTAAATCATTCCGAGCTGTGGAATATCCAGCCACTATATTAAAGTGCAAAATTTGAACTTACATGCCAATTAACCCTTGTGTGGTGTTCATATTTTTGTTAGCCAGTGTTCGTGGGTCTGGTGGACCCCCCCTGCAGTTTTGGGTTTTTAATTCAATACAATCAAAAAGTCTATGTTAAAATACTTAAAAGATGTTTACTTCATCCCAATTACAAGCAATATAAACAGCACAAGGTAAAAATTGTCCCTTTACCTTTGTTAGATCACATTTATAAATTAAAGTGCTACAACCTTGTGCGGGAGCCGCAGGGGCAGAAACACAAAGGTTACACTTACACTCACACTCTCACAGACTCTCTTTCTCTCATACACATAAACACACATACACATACTAATAGCAGGCCCAGACAATAGGAGGACAGAGTGAAGGTACACAGGACCTAAAATTTCCACTCTTTTATTAGCCCTGGGTAACAAAACATCCTGTATGTAATATAAGTTTGTGTGTGTGTGTGTGTGTGTGTGTGTGTGTGTGTGTGTGTGTGTGTGTGTGTGTGTGTGTGGGGGGGGGGGGGGGGGGGGGGGGTGTACAGGGAGTGTTCATTGAAAATTTGTTCTGATAAATGTTCTTCACAGAAAATGAGCCAAGGCCAGTGAGTCTGAGTTTGAAAAAATAATTAATACATTTACATTTATTCATTTAGCTGACGCTTTTATCCAAAGCGACTTACAATTGCTATACATGTCAGAGGTCGCACGCCTCTGGAGCAACTAGGGGTTAAGTGTCTTGCTCAGGGACACATTGGTGTCTCACAGTGGATTCGAACCCGGGTCTCTCACACCAAAGGCATGTGTCTTATCCACTGCGCCATCACCACCAATAGTATCATTTTTCTTATTACTATAATAATTATTATTATAGTAATAATTTTTCTTTTGATAAAAACTGAAAACATGTCCCACAGACCCGAACACAAAACAAGGGTTAATATTGACTGCAAAAAATGCTGAAGTAATGCTTTATTAAACTCAAAAGTTTATAATCACTAAGAATGACATCTGCTAAAAGCATATTTTATTTGCATATGCTATCTCCAATTCACTAAACTGTGCAGTTCAGGGCATAATTATTTAGGACGGTGGTTCCCAACCCTGTTTCTAGAAATATGGTGAAATGAAGAAAATTATTTTTGCAGTGAGGGATCTGGACCTATTATTTTGAGAGTATGCCTAAATGTAGTTTTGTTGTAACATTATAGATTTGAATCTTAACTAGACATTGGACAGGAACCTACCTTGGCTAGACTGAGAGCACAACAGTTCAATGTATAAGTGTTTTGATATTTATAGCTATAATAACATTATTTAATGCAGTTCTCTTCATGAGACCTATTGAACATGAGCTCATACCAGAACTAAGCTCTGGTATAATAATAATAATAATAATAATAAAAACACTGAAACTCCAGTATGCCTTTTGCTATAAAAACTGAAATGGTTACAAACACCTCCCACACTACTGTTCCCTGTTTTTCTGAAGTTCTACACAAACACACAAATATGAGGTCATCCGGTGATTAGATCACAGCACCAGAATATTTTCTCTCTTCCATGTGAGCTGTGCATAAAAGTGAATTTTGAAGGTACTCAACCATGGCTAAACTAATCCTGGACTTCTTATTTTATGCATTTCTAGTCTGTCTGTGTGTGTTACAGTTTGTCATATAAAACCACTAAAATGTTGTTGTTCCGAGCTTTTTTAAGGGCTGAGGGTAGTGACTACAGATTGCAGCTGATTGAGTGATGATTTCATACAGCTAGAGGTTAACTTTTAAATTTTTACTTTTACATTTTTATTTTTAAAGTTTTACTGGTAAATGATTAGAAATAATGTCAATACCAAAGCACCTCAGGAAGCGACCTTTAAAGACTATTAACTGTTCATTTCATTATGTTCAGATCTCCAAATGAAATCTCTCTGGAAATACATGAGCCAACCTGGCCAAATTCTTTTAGAATGGGCTCAAACCAACACTCAGTGATGACTATGTTGGATTTCCTGACTAGTTAGTTTGTGCATAGACAGAGAGTTGGAGAAAGCCAAAAATGATCCTTTATAGATGTTTACAGGGTCTACATATCACTTACATGTAAATACTCCT
The DNA here is from genome assembly GCF_936440315.1 of Barbus barbus. Lineage (NCBI taxonomy): Eukaryota > Metazoa > Chordata > Actinopteri > Cypriniformes > Cyprinidae > Barbus > Barbus barbus. The sequence continues at coordinate 2,018,311 of NC_136726.1, read as the reverse complement.
AAGAGTTACAGTATTCCATGTCTAAGATGTCACAGCCATTTCACCCTGTAGCTCAAGACTGGTTGCCCACTGAAGCTAAACAGGGTTGAGCCTGGTTAGTACCTGGATGGGAGACCTCTTGGGAAAATTAAGTTGCTGTTGGAAGAGATGTTAGTGAGACCAGCAGGGAGTGCTCACGCTATGGTCTGTGTGGGTCCTAGTGCCCCAGTATAGTGAAGGGGATACAATACTGTCTTTCAGATGAGATGTTAACCTGTCAACCTTCGCCCCCCATTTTGGGCCTCACAGGTGAAAATAACCTACCTAAATTAAAACGGTAACAGTTCCTGACAAAGTGTGCTACACAAACAAATTAGGTATCTTTGGAAAGAAGACACTCTAGGCTTTACAATCCATCATCCAGAGTTGATAATGCTCAAAAAGATAAAAAGTTATAGACACTGACGTGCCTTGAAAAATATTTTTCCACACTGAATGTTTTTTTATTTCATATACAAATACATTAAATAAGTCCTGGAGCAATCCAGAAAAGTAATGGATTGAAAGCCACATGTCTCATGAGTTTATATTTCAAATTTGAAGAAGATACCATGAAAAATGAGATTCCTGCAATATTTTTTCTGAAACTATTTATAGCCCCCCCCCCCCCCCCCCGTTTGAGGAAAAATAAAGACCAAATGTATTGCAGAATTATACAAACTATTTTAGTCATTATACATATTCCTGCATAGTTTTTCAATTATAAAATAATAGACAGAATTTTAGACATCATATAAGTGATTTATTTGAGCACTAAAAAATACAAAAATAATTATTTGAGTAATAAAAAAGGAACAAAAATAGAAAAAAATTGCTTTGTATATAGTATGTATTCTGAAGTATATATTCTGATTGCCAGACATAAACTGATATTGGCAGACATGGTCATCCAGTCAGTAATCACACGCTGATGTGCGTCCATACAGATGATAATCATACAGATGGGCCATATAATCAATAATAGCTGATCATTGAATCACAATGATAGCCGTCATAGAGTCGCTAATAAATACGCGGATGTGCGTCCATACAGATGATAATCATGCAGATACGGCCACATTCCCCACACAATACACACACACACATATAAAAAATGTTGAAGAAAAAAAAAAAGAATGTTTTTTTATGGAAAAAACAGATCGCTAAGTTACGCCCCGCTCAGATGACAGCTGCGTCACAGCGTGCGTCACGTAATTTATTCCATAACAGACGCGAACAATAACTCTCCCGAAGAAATAAAATGTAAACAAAGGAATAGTCATCCTTATTACAATGTTATTGTTTCGCTGGACTAAAAGTGCTCGCTGGGATAGACAGCTCCTTCTGTGGTCCCTTACCTCTCTAACTAAACTGGGATTTCAGCAGTGGACACGTTTGTGGCACGTGGTACGTACTGCTTTTTTATTCTGCATGTTTTGATGTGTACTGCTTACACAAATGTAGCAAATACATTCCTTATAAACTTTCCATCGAAAAACAGCGATCTGTCATCAATGCTTGAGGCTTAGACCTTCAGAATGATATATAGTTTGTCAAGATTAACTTTGTCCTGTTTAATTTATTCTATTAGAAAACAATGACACATGCAAACAAAGAGCGTTCAGTGTGCCGTCGATCTGGCAAAGGTTAACAGGTTAAACTGAGGTCCTGACTCTCTGTGGTCATTAAAAATCCCATGGCACTTCTCATAAAGAGTAGGGGTGTTACCCCAGTGTCCTGGCCAAATTCCCTCCACTGGCCCTTGTCAATCATGGGCTCCTAATAATACCCAGCCATCGAACTGGCTCAATCTTTCTCTCCTGTAGCTGGTGTGTGGTGAGTGCACTGGCGCCATTTTATCCTCCAGGTGGATGCTGCACACTGGTGCTGGTTGAGGAGAGATCCCCTCATATGACTTTAAAGCGCTTTGGGTGTACAGCAATACACAACAAAACACTATAGAGATATACATTAATTTATTCAGTATAGTAATATTAATTCATTTATTCAGTATACTACTATTACTTGAGCTAGCGGGATTTGAAACTCATATATATTTGAGCCACATGAAAGAATGAAATACATGTCCACAGAAATGCATAACATACAGACCCATCAGGTAACTATGTACCTTTACCCACCATGGTAATAATAAATACTTTCTTCAAAATATTTGTATCACATGCATTGTTGTACATTTTAACTGAAAACAGACATAAATCTTAGGATATTTTAATATTATACGAGTACACTGGTAACCTGTAGCCTACCTGGATCAGAAAATGTTTTTTGCTTTCCTGAGTGCAGACTATTCAAAGGAATGCTTTGAACTACAGGGATAACTGTGATTAGAGATTTGTTTGCATAAAATATCCTATATACAAAAACACATTTTCTGTGTGAGATATAGACTACAATTTATCTCCATAGAATTCCAACACAGGCACACCTCATTCTGCTTAATGAAGTACTGATTACGTGATCACCTCAATCAAATCTAATTTAATGAGTATCTTATTTAATGAGTAACAAGTATAAAATCCACTGCTGTCCTCATCACTATCTTCTTGCAATAGGACCAGCTGGATGGCAAAAACAGTGCTAGTAGTACCTAAAAAGTAATTAGAATCAAATAATAACCATTTACCATTCCAAAAGGGTTGAAAAGTTTAAAGTGAGGAAAAGAAGTGTTCATTACTGGCTTTACTGGCAGAAGGATACAGTGAGCGTCAGGTTTCTCCCATCCTTAAAATTTCAAAGACAGCGGGTTAAAAAGAACAAGGTCAAGCTGCAGACATTGAAAACAACAAAGCAGACCGGCAGAGGACAAAAACAACTTGCTACTGATGACTGCCATGACTGCCAACTTATTTAAATGTCCCTCAACAACATAAAACTGTCAACCAACAACTGTAGGAGGACATCAAGTGGGAAACAGAAATGGCAAACAGCAGCTGGGGTAAAGTATGCAGTGAGAATGGTTTTAAACTGGCTCCTAGGGGCAGGGCTGAAGTCAGAGCTAGAAAAAAACTTCATCATTGAGAAGCAAAGAAGAGCTAGGCAGAGGTTTGCAAAAGATCCTAAGGACTGGACCATAGTGGACTGGAGTAAGATCATCATCTGATTTTCAGCTTTGCCCAACACCTTTTCATCTGATGGTTAGACGGAGACTTGGAGAGGCCCACAAGCCACAGTGTCTCGCACTCACTGTGAAATTTGTTGGAGGATTGGGGATGATCTGGGGATGATCAGCAAGACTGCAATCGAACACATTCATCTTTGTGGAGGGCCTTTGTCCTGAGAGAAAACTTGCTTGCTTCTGCTCTGACAATATTCCCCAACTCTGAAGACTGGTTTCTCCAGCAGGACAGTGCTCCATGCCACACAGCAGGGTCAATCAAGGTATGGATGGAGAACCACCAGATCAAGACCCTATCATGGCCAGCCCAATCTCCAGACCTGAACTCCATTGAAAACCTCTGGAATGTGATCAAGAGGAAGATGGATGGTCACAAGCCATCAAATACAGCAGAGCTGCCTGAATTTTTGTGCCAGGAGTAATGTGATAGACTAGTGGAGAGCATGCAAAGATGTATGAAAGCTGTGACTGATAAGCAGTGTTATTCCACCAAATATTGAATTCTGAACTCTTTCTAAGTTAAAATGTTAGTAATGTGTTGTTGTTTTGCTGTTCTAACTTGTATTCTTTGCTTTATTTGAGGTCTGAAAACACTGCGTCTTGTCTTGTCTTTTTTTGTTTTGTTATTTTGACCAATATTTCTGCAAATAAATTCTCTAAATGGCAATATGTTTATTTGGAATTTAGGAGAAATGATGTCAGTAGTTTATAGAATAAAACAAAAATTGTTAATTTTATTTAAACACATAACTATATACATCGTAAAACCAGAGAAACTGATAATTTTTTATAATTTTTTTTCCAGATCTCTATTTTCATTTACCTACATTAATTTGCTCCATCAATATTTCCACATTTACATCAAATATCTTTTTTTAGATGAAAACAAGAGCTGTAAAATAAATTCTTTCTAAATAGTTGTAATTAATTTCAATTGTTTAATTGTATGTATGTTATAATGTAAACAGTTTAATAAAGCTAAGTCAACATTGTTTACTCATAATAAAATATACTGTATGTGCTGCTGATAGACACCAAACAAATAATGATTTATGCAACACATACTTTTTACTCATCTCACTTGCGTAAAAACAAATTCAGCACTGAATAAAAATGCACAGGGAAATGCAAATCTGCAATAATTAAATTGTATGTTAAATATTACAGTTAGCAGTAACAATGTTACCAAATAAAGTTACTAAACCATATTGTCAGAGTCACCTCGGTCACCGCAGTCTCCACCAACGACACTCACTAGATACCAATCCCCTGATTTCTAATCACCGCCACCTGTCAGCACTAATCAGCAGCACTATATCCCTGCACTCCTCCCATTCCCTCACTGTCTGGTCTCAAATATTCCATGTTGACTAACCTCACCCACTTACCTTTTGTCTACTTACCAGTTGCTCCAGTGTTCCTATCCCTGTTTTCCACCGCTCCAGTTCTCCACCATCTCCATGCTCCGCTGTTACCTCTGGATCCCCTGGAAAAAGGAAAAAGGACATTCATACTCAGATAAGCCCCTAGAGACATTCCCATTCCCCGCCTGCTTACCTTACCTACATTCTGCTCATCTCATTCCCCTCTGCTACTACTCAATAAACCTGTTGATTGTATTTCACTTACCTCTGAGTCTTGTGTCTATCTGCTGACAGAAGACCAGACCAGAACCAACGACAGGAGACGGAGTTCCCGAACCCCGCCGCAGCTATCTCTCCGGTCTCTCTCAGCTCACACACCCTCAATCTGCCTCTGCCAGTCCCAAGGCCATCCCTGCTAACTGGACGGTCATTGCTCTGGGCACGAGCCATCTGGAACACACAGACCACTATATTTAACTCTTTCGATGCTTTCTCTTCCCACTTCAAGGAGGTCTTCAGCTTATCCACCGGCTCGCTCTCCATTGCTGACCAACTCATCCGCCTCCGTCAGGGAAATTCTTCGGCCAGTGACTATACCCTGCAGTTCCGGACTCTGGCGGCCTCGTGTGGATGGAACGAGGCAAATATTCTGATCTACTCCCGGAACCTGGCCGAACATCGCCATCATGTGACGCAGGTCCAACGCCAACTCAGAAAACACCACCTCTACCTGAAGCTCGAGAAGTGTGAGTTCCACCGCCCCATGGTCCAGTTCCTTGGCTACATCCTCAGTGTGGACGGGATCCAGATGGACCAGGGGAAGGTCCAAGCCATCCGGGACTGGCCCCAGCCTCAGTCAGTAAAGGAACTCCAACGATTCCTCGGCTTTGCAAATTTCTACCGGAGGTTCATTCTGAACTTCAGTCTCCTCTCAGCCCCCCTCACTTCCATGCTCCGTCAGAAACCCAAGTCTCTGACCTGGAACTCCGAAGCTCGAGCCGCCTACAAGAAGCTCCAGGAGGCCTTCTGCACTGCTCCCATCCTCTCACATCCCGAACCCCAACTACCATTCATAGTGGAAGTGGATGCCTCCACCACCGGCGTGGGAGCAGTGCTGTCTCAATACCACGGAGAGCCTCCCCGACTCCACCCTTGCGCTTACCTTTCCAGGAAGCTTTCCCCAACGAAGCGGAACTACGATATTGGAAATTGGGAGTTACTCGCCATTAAACTGGCGCTGGAGGAATGGAGACACTGGCTGGAGGGAGCTCGACACCCCTTTACGGTCATCACTGACCATAAAACCTGGAATATCTCCGAAGTGCTAAGAGGTTAAACCCCCGGCAGGCTCGCTGGGCCCTCTTCTACACCCGGTTCCAGTTTTCCATCATGTATCGACCCGGAGATAAGAATGTCAAAGCGGATTCCCTCTCACGTATCCATGCCCCCGATGAACCCTCCACACCTGAACCCATACTCCCTCCAGCCATCCTTGTAAGCCCCATCTGGTGGGCCCTGGATGAACAGATCTGCATCGCCTCCATCACCGAACCCACTCCGCTGGGAGGCCCAGAGAGCAAAACCTACGTGCCCACTTCCTTGAGGACTTCCCATCTGGGCTCCCTGCATGCTTCCCCGGGCTCTGGACACCCAGGCAGCCAGCATACTCTCTCGCTCCTCCAAGCTCAGTACTGGTGGCCCAGTATTACCCGGAATGTCTCCCAGTACGTTCGTGGATGTTCAGTCTGCGCCATCTCCAGGACCCCACATCACTTACCCGCTGCAAAATTAGTCCCATTACCCATTCCACGTCACCCCTGGTCCCACATCGGAGTCGACTTTGTCACAGATCTCCCCAAGTCAGAAGGTTATACCTGCATACTCGTTGCAGTTGACAGATTCTCCAAAGCCTGCAAGTTAATTCCCCTCTGGGGTTTACCCACAGCCCTCGAAACGGCAGAGGCCCTCTTCCATAATCTCTTCCGCACCTTCGGCATCCCGGAAGATGTCGTCTCCAACCGTGGGCTACAGTTTGTCTCCCGTGTCTGGAATGCTTTCTTCAAACTCCTCAATGTCACCATCAGTCCCTCCTCAGGGTATCACCCCCAGACTAACGGCCAGACTGAGCGGAAGATTCAGGAGATTGGGAGATATCTCTGAGCCTACTGTCATGACAACCGGCACAGCTGGAACCGATTTCTCCCGTGGGCCGAGTATGCACAAAATTCCCTCAAGCAAACCACCACCGGCCTCATGCCTTTCCAGTGCATACTCGGCTACCAACCCCCTCTGTTTCCCTGGACAGTAGAGCCCTCTGACGTTCCAGTTGTCAACCACTGGTTCCGAGTGAGCGAGAGAGTTTGGGACTCAGCTCATGTCCAACTCCAGCAGGTAGTGCGGAGACACAAGACCTATGCAGATGCCCGTCGGTCTTCCACCCCCGTCTATCGTCCTGGAGATAAGGTCTGGCTCTCCACCCGGGATCTGCGTCTCCGCCTGCCTCGCCGGAAGCTTGGTCCCTACTATATTGGTCCCTTTACCATAGAGAGGCAGATTAATGAGGTCACCTTCCATCTCCAACTCCCTGCATGGTATCGTATCCATCAAGCATTCCATGTCTCACTCCTTAAGCCTGTCTCTCCCTCTGTCACAGAACCCGACGAGCCTGCAGTACCTCCTCCTCCCGAGATCATCGAGGAGCCCCTAGTCTACAGGGTGCAGGACATCTTGGACTCTCGGCGACGGGGTGGTTGCCTGGAATATCTTATTGACTGGGAGGGATACGGGCCGGAGGAAATATCCTGGGTGACCCGAGACGATGTGCTGGATCCCTCTCTCCTGGCCGAGTTTCACCAGAACCACCCTGACCGTCCTACATCCAGAGGCCGTGGCCGACTCCATCGCCGTAATAGGGCGTCAGGAGCCACCCCTGGAGTCACCACATTCTCCACCAACGACCCTCACCAGATCCAAATCCCCTGATTTCTGATCACCGCCACCTGTCAGCACTAATCAGCAGCACTATAACCCTGCACTCCTCCCGTTCACTCACTGTCTGGTCTCAAATATTCCATGTTGACTAACCTGACCCACTTACCTTTTGTCTACTTACCAGTTGCTCCAGTGTTCCTATCCCTGTTCTTCACCGCTCCAGTTCTCCACCGTCTCCAAGCTCCGCTGTTACCTCCGGATCCCCTGGAAAAAGGAAAAAGGACATTCACACTCAGATAAGCCCCTAGAGACATTACCATTCCCCGCCTGCTTACCTGGACATTCTGCTCATCTCATTCCCACAATAAACCTGTTGATTGTATTGCACTTACCTCTGAGTCCTGTGTCTATCTGCTAACACATACACTGTGTCCATATCATATAACTCTGAAGAGTCTGCATTTACAATCTCAAACATTAGATTTTGGTGTGGGTAGAGTGGAGAATGAATGAAAGGTCTCCCACAGAGGTACACAATGATGCAGGGATGCAAGATATTATCACAATGAATATAATCATAATCAGCCTATAAGGGCTTATAATGTAATCATTGGCACCAGCCCCATGTGAAAAATTATGCTAATTTTGCCTTAAACGATAAGTTGATTGTGCAACTTCTTGCACAACTTTCATGTGTGCAAGAAGTGCTAAATGTTAAAAACACGATAGCAGTGTGGTCATTCTTTAAGTGAACCTTTTCCTGTCTTTTTCCTGATTTTGGATAATTGATTTGAGAGAGCGATTACAGAATGATCCATCGGGTGTGCAAAACCTGTCACTGTGTGTGCAGCAGCAACATACTCCCTTTCCTAGTGCGCACTAGGTAGGCAGCTTTATAGATTTAGAGAGGTGCTGTAGGCCTTCTTGATAGACTAAAAAAAGAAACGTAAAATACACAATTTATTTAAAATTTTAACAAAAAAATTAACAATTTAACCAAAAATAACATTGTTACATGATGAATAAATATCACAAACATGACTTTAAATTAAATAATTAAATACAGTTTAATAATGTATAACTTTAATCCAATAATTTTTATCTGAGGCTAAACGTGGCATCCTTCAGCTTGAATTTCATGAGTTGATGACTCTGTTGCTGTAGACCACCTACAAATTTGAAATCTATAAATTCGGGAAAGCCGATTTGTCACCAGCAGAGACGGACTACAGCTGCGTAAGTGTTTTGAATAACTTGGTTGCAGTTCTGTTGTTTTAATAATTTACTTGCTACTAGGAAGGAATAGTTCGTTTCTACCTATTTCTACTCTGCATTTTCGCTGTTTTTTCTGTTAATTGCACTTACTGGAAATTAGAATAATTTGCGCCTCAGGTGAGAACGAGCCTTTGTGTTTGTGCAAAGTGTTAGTTTCGTCTTGAGCTATCTAGCAGTCCTTTAACCTTATTGGCTGGGCTGATCAGAAGCCGGCAACAGCTGTTTTCACTCTAGTTTCTTAGACTGTATTTAGTTGATGTCAGAGCGCTGACGCGGAAGCGTCCAGCCTCCTCGTGTGAAGACCAACGAGTGTAAAGACAGACGACTTTTTCCTGCGCGACTTTGACCGAGCAACGACACCGAGCACACACTTAAGTATCCTTTATATCTTCCCTCACGCTTTCCTATCCTCTATCATGTGTTTCCAAACCATTCCAGTTCTCTCTCTACCTCGCTCTAAAAATACATGCAGAAGGTCACGTAACCCTGCCAACCTGCGCACTATCTCTACATCTTCCACTGCACCTCTTTCTTTCTCTGTAGGTCTTTGGAATTGCCAGTCAGCTGTCAACAAAGCCGACTTCATTTCTGCATTTTCCTTGCATTCCACACTCAGCATCCTGGGCTTGACTGAGACCTGGATTCGTCCAGAAGACACGGCAACCCCAGCTGCTCTCTCTCACAATTTCTCTTTCTCTCACACCCCTAGGCAAGTTGGCCGGGGTGGGGGCACTGGCTTGCTCATTTCTAACAATTGGAAATACTCTACCCACTCTCCCCTAGGCAATCTCAACTCATTTGAATCGCATGCTGTTACTGTGACAGCTCCTATAAGACTCCAGATTGTGGTAATCTATCGTCCGCCGGGCCAAATACCACCAACCTTCCTAGACGAGCTGGACGGACTGCTGTCGTCTTTCATGGAGGATGGCACTCCACTCTTAGTCTTCGGCGATTTCAACATTCACCTAGACAGGCCTTATGCTACAGACTTCCAGTCACGCCTAGCTTCATTTGATCTCAAACGCCTCACCACAACTAGCACGCACAAATCTGGTAACCAACTCGACTTAATTTATACACGCAATTGTTCTACAGATAACATTCTGGTACAACCACTCCATATCTCTGACCATTTCTTCATTACATTTACGTTACATTTTGCAACTCAGGTGCCACCATCTCCCTTACCGGTTACTTTCAGACGCAACCTACGCTCCCTTTCCCCCTCCCTTCTTTCCTCTGTAGTATCCTCCTCTCTTCCCTCGCCTACCCATTTCTCTTCTCTGGATGTAAATGCAGCCACTGACACTTTATGCTCTACCTTAACCTCTTGTCTAGACGACATCTGTCCTCTCTCCTCTAGGCCAGCACGGGCTGCTCCTTCTAACCCCTGGTTATCCGATGTTCTTCGTGAGAATCGGACCAAACTCAGAGCGGCAGAGAGAAAATGGCGCAAATCAAACGATCCGTCAGACCTGAGTAGGTATCAGTCTTTGCTTTCATCTTTCTCTACTGAAGTCCACACTGCCAAATCCTCACATTTCCACAACAAGATCACCAGCGCTCCAGACATGCGTAATCTCTTCAGAACATTTAATTCTCTCCTCTGTCCCCCTCCTCCACCTCCCACCACTTTGATAACCGCTGATGACTTTGCCTCTTTTTTCACAGACAAAACTAGAACAATCAGCAACCAGTTCTCAACTCCGCAGGACCTCCGATCAACCACATCCACCGCTCCAGCTCCCATCTTCTCCTTCTGTCCTCTCACCGAGGCAGAAGTATCCAAACTTCTCCTCTCCAGCCATCCTACAACATGTCCTCTCAACCCGATCCCCTCACATCTTCTCCAAACAATCTCTCCCACACTCTTACCGGCACTCACACACATTATCAACAAATCTCTCCTCACAGGCATCTTCCCCACAGCATTCAAGCAGGCTCGGGTAACCCCACTGATCAAAAAACCTACATTAAATGCTTCTCTTTTAGATAACTACAGACCTGTCTCTCTCCTTCCATTCATAGGGAAAACACTCGAACGAGCTGTCTTCAACCAGCTCTCGCGGTTTCTTTCACAGTACAACAAGCTGGATGCTAAACAGTCAGGTTTCAGGAGTGGCCATTCAACAGAGACTGCGCTACTCTCAGTCACTGAAGCCCTGCGAACTGCAAAGGCTGATTCCAAATCGTCAGTCCTCATTCTGCTGGATCTCTCTGCTGCTTTTGACACCGTCAATCATCAGATTCTCCTGTCTACACTCTCTTCACTGGGCATCACTGGAATTCCACTTCGCTGGTTTGAATCCTATCTCACCGGTAGATCCTTCAGGGTGGCCTGGGGAGGGGAGGTATCCAAACCACATCAACTGATCACTGGAGTTCCTCAGGGATCGGTTCTTGGACCCCTCCTCTTCTCCACGTACACTACATCGCTGGGTCCCATCATACATGCACATGGCTTCTCCTATCACTGCTATGCCGATGACACGCAGCTCTATCTCTCTTTTCAACCAGATGACCCAACGGTAGCTGCACGGATCTCAGGCTGCCTGGCGGACATCTCGGCATGGATGAAAGAACATCACCTACAGCTCAACCTGGCAAAGACGGAACTTCTGGTCTTCCCTGCCACTCCGACTCTACGGCATGACTTCACGATTCAGTTCGGCTCATCAATGATTACCCCATCAACTTCGGTCAGAAATCTTGGTGTAATCTTTGATGACCAGCTGACCTTCAAAGAGCACATTGCAAAGACTGCTCGTTCCTGCAGGTTTGCACTACACAACATCAGAAAGATCAGGCCCTTTCTGACAGAGCATGCTGCGCAACTTCTTGTCCAGGCCCTGGTTGTTTCTAGACTGGACTACTGCAATGCTCTTCTGGCTGGTCTGCCATCAAACGCAATCAAACCTCTACAAATGATTCAGAATGCAGCGGCACGACTGATCTTCAACGAGCCCAAAAGAGCGCATGTTACACCACTCTTCATCTCCTTGCACTGGCTACCAGTGGCAGCTCGCATCCAGTTCAAGTCACTGATGCTTGCGTACAGATCTACCACAGGCTCTGCACCCTCCTACTTCCACTCACTATTACGAACCTACATCCCCTCCAGAAGTTTGAGATCTGCTAGTGAGCGACGCCTTGTGGTACCATCACAGAGAGGCTCAAAATCACTCTCCAGAACATTCTCGTTTACCATTCCTGGCTGGTGGAATAATCTTCCCACCCCTATCCGGAACGCCGGATCTCTGGCAACCTTCAAGCAACAACTGAAAACTCATCTCTTTCGGCAATACTTGACTTCATCCTAAACTTAAAAAAAATAAATAAAAATAAAAAAATTAAAAAAACTTTCCCTCTATCTTTCTCTCCACCTACTAGTTTGTACTTATTTGAACAATGACTGAGACTTGGTGTTACGAGCACTTCCTCTGTCTGACTGCCTCTTCAAGATGAATCGCTTTTTGTATTCCCCAATTGTAAGTCGCTTTGGATAAAAGCGTCTGCCAAATGACTAAATGTAAATGTAAATGTAAATAAATAAAATATTTAGGTTGCTACTGCATTTGTCTAAAAAAAAAGAAAATATTATTGTTAATTTAATGGACTCTCAATAAAAAATAAATTAGGAATTTAACATTATTTAACATTTACTGGAGACAATAAAAACAGTTTTCCTAAACTACCTAAAATACCTAAAATAATAATAATAGTAATAATAGTAATAATAATAATAATAATTTTTTAAATATTTGCACAAGAGAGATAAGATATATATATATGTATCAGCATTAGTTATCGACCAAAATGTGCTGAAAAATATTGGCATATTGTGTATGTGCAAAAATTCTATATTTTGCATCCCTACAATAATGTGAAGTCAAGTCAATACTATTTGTATAGCACTTTTAACAATGCAAATTGTGTAAAGCAGCTTTACATCGGCTTGATATAAAGCTGGGTGGCTTTTTTTTTGGGCCCTTTGTCTCTCAGGTGAAAATCACTTAATATTGAAGGCCATTACCACTCCCTCGCATATTGGCTTTCAATCACAAAAGATGTCTTTAAAAATTTTAATCAATGTATTGTTTTCTGTGAGCAAATAAACAAGATGATTTTCACATAATTTTGAAGCAAAAATTCTAGGCTACAAGATCCAGTTCTCAAAAGTCTTGTGAACAATTGTTCTGTGTGTGTTTTATGGTCTTATTTCAGTGACTTCAAAATTTTAGTTTTTCACTAACCACGCATAAACGTTGATTTCTCAAAAACACAATCATGTACATAAATGCTGCTAACATATTATTGTAGCCCAGTTTGTGCTGTTTACAGTGTTATTAGACTTTAGCCATTTATATTTTTATATAAAACCACAAATGTCATGTCGAAAGTTCTCCAGGCCCCCAAAACACCCTCAGACCCCAGAGGGTTAATAAAATGAGATACCATTTAATTGATAAATGCTATCTCAGGGAAGGAGAAGTCAATACTAATAAATGAAAATACAAAAAAGTGGTCACATGACCCACAGGGGTCCATTTTAGGTGTGTTTGACTTCATGCAGCGCTGTGCAGACCGATCGGCGGCTGACATGAAGCCAGGTAGAAATTTTGTCCAACTTGAGAAGGCGTCGACGCCACGTCACTGTCACGTGTGGTCTCAAAGTAATTTCAGTTTCTCCAGAGCAGCTGCAGGAGCTCTGCTGATAACACAGCTGTTTCACGATTGGCCAGATTCACCACATGACAACGATCACATGCGTATCTTCAATTCCAATAATGCTCACAAATCTTTGTTTTTAGAACAGTAAAAGCTTTTTACTGTAGTCACAATGTTATGTTAGTCACATTTATCAAAAACACTGATAAAAGCCTATTTAACCCCACTTCATTTGTATTTAAATAGTATATGTTAATGTTGAACTTTCTTGAACAGATGGCTGTATTAAGCAATATATAAAAAGTGTTCCCTGTTGATACTCCACTCGTACTGTGTCTTGTTAAAGACACTATGGGAAAAAGCCTTTTTTCTCCTGAACTGAAGCCTTATTCAATCACGCAGTGAAACTGCACGACTATTGGTTCGTGCAGTGTGTAAAAAAACTAACCAATGGGTCGGCAGCGAAGCTGCACGAGCCTATGGTGGTGAAGCCCGCCAGAGCCTGCCAGAATGGGCGGAGCCATCTGGCTATAAAGCGATAGGATCCTCAGATTTCTTCTCCTTCAGCGACGACGACTTCGTCTCCACTGATCCCAGAAGCCTACTCGCCATTGACACGCCTCGCAGCTGGACCAGCGAACTCAAATCTGCTCGGCTTTGTCGCCGCCTTTTCCCTGCGCTCCAGCATCGCAGCAGTTCTGGGCCCGTTCGCTGCTGCCTAAAAAGAGCAAATTTCCTGGGGTTGTTGCAAGTGCTGCGACCACGAGTGTGGCTCATGCAGGGAATCCTGCACGATGCAGAAGAGCAGTGAGCGTGCCGCCTGTCTGGGTCACGCCCATACAGAGACTGTGCGCTCACTGAGATGGAACAATGCCCTATTGGAGTACGAGCCCATTCTACTAGAGGCATCGCCTCGTCATGGGCTTGGTCTAGCGGTGTGTCCATTACAGAGATTTGTGTGGCGGCCAGCTGGGCCTCGCCGTCCACATTTGCTAGGTTTTATAAACTGGACGTACCGGCCTTACAGGCCAGGGTCCTCTCTGCTTAGATAAGCGTAAATGCATAGGTTGTGGGATCAATCCTGACAGAGAATTCTTGACCGCAAGCTCTCTGCTGGGTTCCTTGCATACTTCGGTCCTGGAAGTACTGAGTAGGTAGGAGTTACATGGAACGATCACCCAGGCCGAGGCTGAGCATAACTTCTATGTATTTAGCTCGCTTTAGCCCGGAGTATACTATTGCACTTCCCTATGGGTATTAAATGCTTATGGAGGTATATTATGCAGTCGTTCCTCTACCTTAGCACGGCATGATTGAATTGTGTTCCCAAAGCATCTTTAACAAGACGCAGTACAAGTGGAGTATCGACAGGGAACGTACTCGGTTACTAACGTAACCTCGGTTCCCTGAGATACGGAACGAGTACTGCGTACTTTGCCGTGCCAGGTAGCTGTACGACTCAGTCGTCGCTTCAGTCGAAGTAACCTGAGGATCCTATGGCGAAACGGCCGCTTTATAGCCAGATGGCTCCGCCTATTCTGGCGGGCTTCATCGCCATAGGCTCGTGCAGCTTCGCTGCTGACCCATTGGTTCGTTTTTTACACATTGCATGAACCAATAGTTGTGCAGTTTCACTGCGTGATTGAATAAGGCTTCAGTTCAGGAGAAAAAAGGCTTTTTCCCACAGCGTATTTAACAAGATGCAGTACTCGTTCTGTATCTCAGGGAACCGAGGTTACGACAATAACTGAGTACGTTTCTGTTGCTCATGAAAACGTTTCTGAAACATCTGTGTATTTGACAGATATTGCATTTAATTCACTTCATCTGTGATAGAGCATGCAAACACCGCGAGAGCATCACTACCGGGAGCAGAAAGTGTCTGACTTGACGTGTCCGTTTCCAACTCTGCCCCCAAATGCTCTCGGCTAATATTGTTGACCGCCATCTGTAGCCATGGTTCAAGTTGAACACACCCTTTGTTTTCACTTTCAGGACATGTGCACATGTCACGTGACTCCATATTTTGTCCAATGAAAAGTGCACTTTTCATCAAATTTCATTCATATAATTGCTTACAGAAGTTGGAGTCACCTTTATTGGAAAGTAAAGAAGTTGGTTTTTAGTTTGCACTGTCTTTCCTTAGTTGGTTGTCATGCTTATTCACTTGATTTAGTCATTATATTATGGTGTGTGTGTCTTTATTATCATGTGTATTTAATTTAGGTTTTGTTAGTAGTCCTGTGTCATCTATCTTGAATGTTTTGTACATTGCTCTGTTCATGTGGATTACCTGTAGGATTTATTAAATATTACCTATTTGCCTTCATCTTCATCTTTGTGTGTTTTTACAACCACAAACGTAACATACCGCAGGACAGATACTAGAAATACACTGTTTTAAAGGTATTTTAATGTTATTGTTTTTATTGTTTGTTTGTAGTAGCATGTTTATTAGGATTAATCTACAATCTGTCTACAATACAATGTTATCCAATAATTGCACTCAGACCCGGAGGATGACTCATTCAAGATGATCATAATTTGATCAGAAACTAGTTATTTTTGAATAATCAACTCTGGGCTTGGAATATTTCTTTAGTGTTAAATCAAATTTATGTCATTCAAATAAAGTAGCAATACAAACATTTCTGGTCATTTGATATTCTACTTAAATAAATAGAAATAACAAACCGATTATAATTATTATTTTTTTTTTTATGTAGTGATGGGAGAAAAGGTCTAAAATAAAATAAACTGATATAAACTATGACATGTCCAAATATGTTCTGTCATGACAACTCTCTGAGGGATTGGAATGGTAAGGATCTATTCCGCCAAGACCAAAGTTAATGTATTTGTTCTTGGCGGAATAGATCTGCTACGCTGCTGCTGCTGTGGCAGAACAAGTACCGAGACTTGCTACTGCCAATACATCCACAACATGCTGCTGTGATTATGTAAGAAATACTGCTGCTGCATATATAACATACATGAATAACCCCCGTGAATCACCTCGAAGCATACAGTTGTAACGATCAGCCTAACAGGCTGGGTTACAAAGTTTAAAATGGGGTCAGATTTTATTGTGTGAGGGATTTTGTGGGTGTTAAAAGAATGACAAATCAGAAATGTGTTTAAGAACGGTGTATTTACCAAGTTCACAGGTCTATAAAACAGCACAATAAAACCAGGAAAACTCAGTCTGTTAAAAGCATACAGTCCATCCCACCATTCCGAAAAACAGTACAAGAATCCCAGTGTGTTGAAACGTCCCAATGTGAGTGTTCACCAGTGTCTATGCAGTCCACGAGAACTGATAATCCAATTGGTTGCAGAGTTGTGACTGGAAAGGTAAGTCCACAGTTTGGAAACTCCACAATCCAGCAAGTTCTATTTAGTGATTCCCTGTTTGTTTGGCATGCTGCTCTTTTTTTATTTCGTTTTTTTTTTATTGAACAATCCTTAAATGTACAAACAACTTGGCAATGACAAACATCTTCACATTACAATATACAGAACCGGTGCATACAAATACAACAGAAAGAGAGAGAACAGAGAGAGACAATAATAATAATAATAATAATAAAATAAAATACATAAAACATTAAATGTGCTAGGGTTTTTCTTGTAAATCATATTCTATAATAATAGAAAACAGATTTATTGCATTCTTCCCCTTCATCACCTTAAGGGCTTTTGTATACAAAACAAACATATTATGAAATGCACAAAAGGTTGGTTTTACTTTCAAGTATTTAGATTTGTGTACATAAAACTTTCCCATCATAAGGATGCTATTAACCAGAAAATCATCTTTGCTATTGTTCATTTCAAGTCCATAGATAATGTCCTTTTAGGGTGAAGCTGTCAAGGTGACGCACCTTTGGATTAAGCCAGGAATGAATATCAGACCATAAAGCATCCACATACATACAATGAAAAAACAGATGATCCGTGGTTTCAATGTCATCACAGAATATACATTTATTAGAGTCAAATCCAAATCTAAGTCTCAAGTACTCACTGGATGGATAAATCCCATTTAAAATATTAAAATGAAATTCTTTAATTTTAGGAGATAAAGGAAATTTTATATATTTAGTTCTAAGAGTATGAATGTCATCTTTTCGGAAATAATATGAAATTACATTTCTGTAAACTACGATAGGATAAGAAATGTTGTTAAACCTATTTTTAATACTCTTATTTGAAAGTTGACCTTCTCTGAATTCACAACCTTCAATTAACAGTGGAGGTAAACATGGTAAACAAGGTCATGGGGTTAGAATAAAAGAGAGTTTCTTTGATTAGACAAATAATAGAATTAGGGATAGCTTTAACAATAGATTCAAATTTAGCCCGATTGCAACTTAAATATTTAACACAGAAATTATCGTATGATATAATACCACTATTCTCCATTAAATGGGACACTGACCAAATACCTTTCTCCATCCAGTCCTTGTCATACAATGATTTGTTTCTAACTGTAATGTATCTATTATTCCATAATGGTGTACTGTGTGGTGTAAAATTATGTTTATATAAAATCTTCCAGTATTACAAGACCTGTTGGTGAAACTGGGATAATTTAACTGGGAGACGTTGAACAGTGAAATCACAACTTAGCAGAAACTCTATTCCTCCTAATTTCTTGAATAACTCTCTGGGAATATGAAACCAAAAATTGTTATTGTTTAGTCAAGTCAAGTCTGCTTTATTGTCAATTCTTCCACATGTACGGCACATACATACAGAGAATTGAAATTGCGTTACTCTCAGACCCTTGGTGCATACAGTTAACATTAAACACTGACAGTAGACGTTCTAATACAGATAAATACAGTTTAAACATATGTACATACAACTATACATATATACAAATGAGGACATTTGTAGAAAAATAAAGAAAGAGATTGATAAAGTGGCATAAGGCACATGGCAGATAAGAGTGCAAACCAGTTAAATAAAACAAAACTGTGCAGATATATGTGTATATGTATAGAGTGTATATATATAGTGCAAGAGGAGCTTATCAGTCTGAGGACATTGTAGAAAAATAAAAAAGGAGATAAATAAAGTGGCATAAGGCACATGGCAGAATAGATAGAGTGCAAACCAGTTAAATAAAACAAAACTGTGCAGATATATGTGTAGTGCAAGAAGAGCTTATCAGTCTGTTAAAGTGACAAGAGAACAGTCTTTTTATCAGACTATCCGAAGAGGTAGTTTGCAGTCAATGCTGGATGAGGTAGTGATCAGTCCAATGCTGCACAAGTGACAGGTGCTGGTCACAGTTTTTAAGTGGGTGGGGGTCCTGTGGATGTGGGGAGCTGGAGGGGCGGGGTCGTAGTATCAGAGTTCAGTGTTGCATGGGGTAAAAGAGAGGAGGGGGGGCAAGGACAGGAGGGAGTTCAGCTTCCTGACAGCCTGATGTATGAAGCTGTCCTTCAGTCTGCTGGTCCTCGATTGGAGACTCCTCCCTGATGGCAGCAGACTGAAGAAGCTGTGTGTCGGGTGGGTGGGATCACCTGCAATGCGGAGGGCTTTGCGGGTGAGACGGGTGCTGTAAATGTCCTGGAGGGAGGGGAGAGAGACACCAACGATCTTCTCAGCTGCTCTCACTATGCGTTGAAGTGACTTGAGGCAGGAAACTTGCGTTACAAGTGCCATACCACACAGTGATGCAGCTAGTCAGGATGCTCTCGATGGTGCCTCTGTAGAAGGTGCACATGATTGGGGTCGGGGCTCTGGCTCTTCTCAATTTGCGGAGGAAGTAGAGACACTGCTGTGCTTTCTTGGCCAGTGCTACAGTGTTGTTAGTCCAGGAGAGGTCTCCTGTGATGTGCACACCCAGGAACTTGGTGCTGCTCACTCTCTCCACAGTTGATGGTCAGAGGGACATGCTGAGTGTGTACTCTCCTGAAGTCAACAACAATCTCCTTCGTCTTCACATTCAGAGAGAGATTGTTGTCACTGCACCACCCGGCCAGGCGGCTCACCTCGCTCCTGTAGTTTGTCTCATCTCTGTTGCTAATGAGACCCACCACAGTCGTGTCATCTGCAAACTTAATGAAAAGGTTGGAGTTGTGTGACGGTGTGCAGTTGTGGGTCAGCAGAGTGAAGAGGAGGGGACTCAGCACACATCCTTGGGGGGCCCCAGTGTTCAGTGTGATGGTGCTGGATGTGTTAATATTGACCCGTACTGCCTGAGGTCTCCCGGTCAGGAAGTCCAACAGCCAGTTGCACAGAGCGGTGTTGAGCCCCAGCTGGACAAGTTTGTGAGTGAGCTGTTGAGGGATGATGGTGTTGAATGCTGAACTGAAGTCTATGAACAGTATCCTGACATATGTGTCTTTTTTGTCCAGATGTGTTAGGGCTGGGTGGAGGGCAGTGGTGATGGCATCATCGGTTGAGCGGTTGGACCTATATGCAAACTGGAAGGGGTCCAGGGAGGGGGGGGGGGGCAGACTTGATGTGGTGCATGACTAGCCGTTCAAAGCACTTCATGAGAATAGGAGTGAGTGCTATTGGACGGTAGTCATTGAAGCAGGATGGAGATGACTTCTTCGGGACTGGAATGATAGTGGTAGCTTTGAAGCATGTGGGGACAATGGCCTGATTTAGCGAGATGTTGAAAATGTCTGTGAAGACATCAGTGAGTTCCACTGCACAGTCTCTCAGTACACGCCCAGGAATGTTGTCAGGACCCGGAGATTTCCCATTGATCCTGCTGAGGAATCTCCTCACACTGTCCAGGGACAACCTGGTCGCCGGGAGGAGGTGGAGTCTTCTGTGCAGTGGTGCTGTTTTGTGCCTCAAAGTGAGCAAAGAGGGCATTCAGCTCATTCAGCAGGGGGATGGTGCTGTCACAGGTCTGTGGTGGGGGCTTGTAGTCTGTAATGGTCTGTATCCCCTGCCACAGTGTCTCTGCTGTCATTGAAACGATGAGCTATCCTCCTAGAGTACTGTCTCTTGGCCTCTCTGATGCCGCGGGAAAGGTTGGCCCTAGCTGTCTTCAGACCCTCCTCATCTCCAGCTCTAAAGGCAACGTTCCGAGCCTTCAGAAGTCTGTAGACCTCCCCTATCATCCACGGCTTCTGGTTGGCCCTGACAATGATGGACTTTGTGACCGTTACATCATCAATGCACTTGGTGATGTAGGTTTAACAGGGATTTCAATCAATTAATTTCAAGGGTCCCATTTATAGTATCAAAATTGCTTGTAAACCTCCATATTTATATTGTTTTATCATTACATTTATGCATTTAGCAGACGCTTTTATCCAAAGCGACTTACATTGCATTCAAGTTACAGTTTTTTACATTTTATCAGCGCTTGCTTTCCCTGGGAATCGAACCCATGACCTTGGCATTGCTAGCACCATGCTCTACTATTTGAGCAACAGGAAAACCATCTCTACTTTTTTTAATGTAATGTGTCTTCTTCTTCCAGATGTAACCAAAATTAATCTGATTGATTTTTTTAATAGCTCTATTTGAAATAGCAATTGTGTATGCTGGATAGATTAATCTTGAAATGCTTTCCATCTTAGTCAAAAATATTCTACCTAATAAACTTATACCTCTCAATAACCAAGAATTGAGCCTAATTTCACATTTGTCTATTATTTTCGACACATTCATAAATTCATTTTCAGTGGGATTTTTTGAGATAAGCATTCCTAAGTATTTAACTTTAGATTTTATAGGGATGTTATAAGCCTCAGTTAAGTGACATTGATGGATTGGCATTAATTCACACTTGTTCAAATTTATTTTTAAACCAGAGGCCTTGGAAAAAGTGTGAATAGATTGTAGTGTTTTGGGGACCTCTGATAATTGCTTTAAAAAAAAGGCAGTATCATCTGCAATTTGACTGATGATTACTGTCTGGCCAAGTACCTCTAATGGGGCTATTGTTGAGTTTTTGATAAAGATGGAAAGCAGTTCTGTGGTTATAATAAAAAGAAAAGGGGAAATAGGGCAACCTTGCTTTATGCCACGATTAATACAAATTCTGGGTGATGTGCCTCCTGGTAAGGAAACAGAACTATTAGAATTTTCACACAGAGATTGTATAATTTTTCTAAATTTCTCCCCAAAACCAAACAATCTTAAACACTCAAAAATAAAGGGGTGTTCAATTGAATCAAATGCCTTATAAAAGTCAATGAAGAGAATAAAACCATCGTCTTCTATTAGATGTCCGTAATCTAAAAGATCTAACACTAAACGAATATTATTGTGTATAATTCTTCCCTTCATAAAGCCAGATTGAGATTCGCTTATAATTTTGTATAAAAACATTTTTAATCTATTAGCATATATAAGGGTTACAATCTTATAATTAGTATTTAATAATGTAATTGGTCTAAAGTTATCTAAAATTTTGGGGTCTTTATCAGGTTTAGGGATTAAAGTTATTAATTGTTTCACGGTGGATATAAATGTCATATTTTCAATTGCTTCTTTTAACATAAGCATAAACGGTTCTTTTAGTATACTCCAAAAGTGTTTGTAAAAGTTTGCAGTAAGGCCGTCACACCCTGGAGATTTGTCTAAAGATAAGCTACCTACTACTTTATCCAATTCATCAAAAGTAATATCTGCATCACACAGTGCTTCAAAATCATCATCTATATGGGGAATACAATCTTTAATATGGTCAAAAAAGGATTTTGCATCCTCCAAAGAAAAGGTTGAGTAATATAGGTTACTATAAAAAGAAACAACTTCCTTAGTAGTTGAAGCTTGATCAGTAATTACCTGGCCCTGGATCAATAAAACTTTTAACTGATAGCCTCTCTTGCCTAACCGACAGAAATATGAAGTACTCCTTTCCCCATCTTCAATCCATTTAGCCCTAGACCTGATGATACAATTCCTGCAACCATTTCTTAAAGTGAAGTGAAGTGACATTCAGCCAAGTATGGTGACCCATACTCGGAATTCGTGCTCTGCATTTAACCCATCCAACGTGCGCGCGCACACACACGCACACACACACACGGAACAGGGGAGCAGTTGGGGGTTCGGTGCCTTGCTCAAGGGCACCTCAGTCGTGGTATTGAGGGTGGAGAGAGCGCTGGACATTCACTCCCCCCACCTACAATCCCTGCCGGCCGGAGACTCGAACCCGCAACCTTTGGATTACAAGGCCAACTCACTAACCATTAGGCCACGACTTCCCTTAAAGACACACACACTAAAATGTTAAGAGGAATAAAATGGACTTAAGGATACATGTAAACCAGTTAAAACTCTATTGTATATAAAATCATTGCAATAAAAAGATTGGTAAAACATGTATCTTGTGTGACAGTGACAGTGTCACACAGTATCTATAGATGTGGAGCGTTTCTGAAGCACACACAAAATCACTTTTCAGAACATTCTGGTTCACTGTTCCTGGCTGGTGGAATGATCTTCCAACCCCTATATGGAATGCTGATTCCCTGACAATTTTCAGTCTCTTTCGACACTATTTGACTTCACCTTTAAAAAAAAAAAAAAAAGTATTCTCTTTATTTATTCCTTCCCTTTCTAGCTTGTACTTATTTGAACAATTCCTGAAACTTGGTATTACGAGCACTTCCTGTGTCTGTTTGCGTCTTTAAGACGAATCGCTTGATGTATTCCCCAATTGTAAGTTGCTTTGGATAAAAATGTCTGCAAAATGAATAAATGTAAATGTAAATGTACTGCCTATGATATTGTGTTTTCTTGTTAGATTACAGGTTCCTGTACAACTACTGTCCAGGGCCCGAGTGGAGTGTGATGTGTAGGGGATGCTGTGAATATGATGTCATCCACTGTAAATGTCCTCTTCAAGGGACTTCGGTAGGTTATGCAGTGCCATGCTGTCGTAATGCTGTAAATGAATGCGATCCCTGCATCATCCATCCTGGTGAGCAGATAACACACAAACACATTTACAACTATTTCTCATTTTTCTCTTCTTGTGATAAACATTTTATGGTTTGTCCATGGTTTAATAATAGCTTCATTTGATACTATATATTCAATAATTAAACAGCTTGAAAGCAATCAAACATCTGACAGAAATATGAATGTCATATATGTTGTATATTGTAAACATTCCATCAGCCCAACATGTCTTATGATTTGTTGATTTTGACATTTGGAATTCTGGAACTTGTAAACAAAGAATGCAATCAATGTATTCACTCCAGTCAGATTTATTGGTTTAAGTTTTTTTTGTTTTTGTTTTTTCCCTAAGAAATAATTTGTCACATTCTTGACTGGGTGGTGTCAGTTTTACAGCAACAGGGAAATTAACTGTCCTAGTCTTAAATATGTCTGTACATGCACACATCCAGATGTTTGCAATCCAAGAAGTTTTGTTTTTTTTAATTGTTTTTTAATTCGGACCTAAGCTCTGTGTATTAACCTAAAGGATGATTATTAATGTCAATAACCATATTTTTATGTTAACCATATTTTACTTTACTGTTAACCAAAGAGCAGGAGTTCTCAACACTGGCCCTGGCAGAATTTTTATTCTAACCCTTTAACTCGATTTCGCTTCTCTGTTTGTGATCAGATCATTTTAAGCCTTTAAACTCCAGTTCAAATAATCAGACCAAAACAGCACCAATGTCAAAAACAGGCTCATTACGTCAGTGGCCTGTTTCATGAAGCTAGCTGAACAAACAACAAGAGTTGATAAAACCTGGTTTACGTCATGCTCAGTGGACAAATAAACATAAACATTCTCGGTCAACTCAGAGTTTGATCCAGAGTTTGTGATTAATTCTAGAGTGTGTGTGTATATTTGTGTATGTAATTTATTTATATTTAAAAAGAGCTCAAAAAGTATCAGGTTATGCATGTACCTAGTGATGGGCAGATGAAGCCTCATGAGGCTTTAAGCTTTTCAGCCAAGTGGTTCACAAAAGGGTTAATTTCTGGATGCTTCATTTGCACACAATACCACCTGGTGGCCAAAGAGTGTAAAACAAGCAGATATTAAATAGACAGAGTTGGATAGTCCAGCGGTCAGAAAGTAAAAGTCCTACCATATGTTTATTCCACCCATGAACTCAGCAGTTGAAATCAGAGGAGGAACCAAGTCATTCATTTTAAGTCACAAGCAAGTCTCAAGTCAAATCCCAAATCCTCAAAGAGTTAAAGTTAATGAGATAATTACGTGACTAATTAAATGATGATTGTGCATTAGTGATGAACACCTGCGAATTACAGATGAGCAGATGTTGATGTTTAATTGCTTAAAATGATGCCCCCATCATGGAGATCAGTGTTTGCTTTAGTTGGGCTCTTGACCCCAAAGTAATTTGTTTTTAAGCAATTGCGATAGTGTTTTACAGAAAACATTTGTGCACTGCTGAATTAAAAGCTTACACAGATTAGTTTACACTTTCTGCTTATAAATCATTTGAATGAACATCATGAAGGTGTCTCTCTTTGGTTTGTCGACTGACATTCATCTATTATTCAACTGTGAAGAAAGTTCTGTCAAACAAATAACACCGCAATGCTTAAATATTGGGGAAAAAAGAAGAACAATAGTAGCTCTAGCTTTTAGACATGAACACTTATCATGTGATCCTCAACAGTGGTAACAATATTTTTCATACTGCAGTGCATGATGGGAGTTTTTGCTATGGTGGTACCCAGCATGCATTTCAGCATTAAGCATTTTGGTGATTGTCACCATTGTTGAGATTCATATGCTGGTCCGTGATGTCTCTGTGTGTGTGTAATTAAAATAAGAGTTGAAATATTTATATGTGTTTTGTACAATGGCTTTAAAATTAATTCATTACAACTATTAGACCAATAATTCCCTTCCATGCTGTAGTTTCACAGGATTGATTATTCAAAACCTAAACATACAAATAAAATAAAAAGTTGCTTTGGATGTAATCAGGCCAGCACCTGATGATTTAGTCATATAAAAGTAGTTAATAGTTGCTCACTGTAGAGCTATGGTCTCTCTGCTTCACAACACCACATACAATATTATAGAAAGAGATCTTACACAGGAGTCCAGGGTCAAGAGCCCAACTAAAGCAAACACTGATCTCCATGATGGTGGCATCATTTTAACCAATAAAACATCAACATCTGATCCTCTGTAATTCGCAGGTGTTCATCACTAATGCTCAATCATCATTTAATTAGTCACTTCAAAGTGAAGTCAAGTCAAGTTGAACTTTATTGTCATACCGCTACATGTGGGGACATGCAGTGGAACGAAATGTTGTGCCTCACAGGACCACGGTGCTACATAAATACAGACATACAACCTATACACAACTAACCTACTGCCAGATTTTACCTATACGTATACTATATATAAATATTTACCCTATACAAAGTAAAAAAACATTAAAAAAATAAAATAAAAGATGAAAAAATACAAACTATACGAATGCTTCACATAAATATTTACCCTATACAAAAAAAAATAAATAAAGGATAAAAAATACAAACTATACGAATGCTTCACATAAATACTGTACACGTGCAAAGAGAAACATTGTGAGTCAAGCAGCTGGCTGGGGAACAGTGCAGGATGATTTGTAGTGCATGAGCATGTAAATATACATATATTGCTAGTCTTTGGTGGGATTGTGTACACGCAGCAATGTGTGTAAAGTGTCTAGTGCACATAGAGGAGAGTGTGTTACTACAGGTGGTTTGTACAGGCCCACTCACCTGTGTGTAGCAAACTTCGAATTGCATAAAAAAAAGTTCCATACAGTTTTTTCCTTGGTGTGGAAAGGTTTGGAGTGGGGGGGTGGTCCATGTTTCAGGAGGTAGGGGTTTGCATGGGGTTTCAGAGGGGGGGCGGGGTGATTTGAGTTCAGAGCTCTCACAGCCTGGGGGAAAAAGCAGTTGAGCAGTCTGGCGGAGCGGGCTCTGATGCTCCGGTACGTCTTCACTGTCCGGGGACAGCGTCATCACCTGGTCGCCGGGAGGAGGTGGAGTCTTCTGTGCAGTGGTGCTGTTTTGTGCCTCAAAGCGAGCAAAGAAGGCATTCAACTCGTTCAGCAGGGGGATGGTGCTGTCACAGGTCTATGGTGGGGGCTTGTAGTCTGTAATGGTCTGTATCCCCTGCCACAGGCTTTGAGTGTCTCTGCTGTCGCTGAAATGATGAGCTATCCTCCTGGAGTACTGTCTCTTGGCCTCTCTGATGCCGCGGGAAAGCTTGGCCCTAGCTCTCTTCAGGCCCTCCTCATCTCCAGCTCTAAAGGCAGCGTTACGAGCCTTCAAGAATCTGTAGACCTCCCCTGTCAGCCACTTGGTGATGTAGGCAGTGACAGTCTTGTTTAAAAATATTCCAGTCAGTGGTGTCAAAACAGTCTTGAAGTGCCTCTGATGACCCTTCCGGCCACACTTTTATCTGTTTGTGTATTGGTTTGATGACTTTAACGAGCGGTCTGTATGCAGGCATTAGCATGACAGTGATGTGGTCTGAGGCTCCGAGGTGGGGGAGGGGGAGGGCCTTGTAAGCTCCTCTCTGGGTGGTGTAAACAAAGTCCAGAGTATTTTTTCCCCTTGTTGGAAAGTCTATGTGTTGGTGTATTTTTGGGAACACACTCTTTAAGTCTGCGTGGTTGAAATCCCCAGCCAAGATTAGAAAAGCATCTGGATGTGCTGGTATAGATCATTTAGTGCCTCACTCCTGTTGTTTTTGTTGGAGCTGGGAGACCACAACAGCGTCGCAGCACTATGCATCATTGATGTAAACACAAAGCCCGCCGCCGCGGATCTTATCTCCCTCGACGAGAGCTCTGTCAGCTCGATAGCATGTTAGCTGGTCGAGCTGTATGGCGCAGTCCGGTACGCTGTTCTTAAGCCATGTTTCCGTAAACACAAAAACACAACAGTCTCTTACAATCCTCTGAGATGTACAAAAACATTGCGACTTACAAGACAAAAAACACGAAAACACTGTTCTGCCGGGAGAGAGAGAAGCCGCTACGTCTGTGCGCACCGCCATGTTGTTTACCATGTTTACCATAAAGTGTAGGCGCTGTTGTGTCTTTTTGGAGAGTGACAGGGTGTTGGTGGTCCAGTTGAGATCCTCTGTGATGTGCATCCCCAGGAATTTAATGATGCTGACTCTCTCCACAGTCGAGCTGTCGATGGTCAGTGGGGGGTGGTCAACGGAGTTTCTCCTGAAGTCCATCACAACCTCCTTTGTCTTCTCCACATTGAGGGACAGATTGTTAGTGCCACACCATTCAGCCAGCTGTGCCACTTCCTCTCTGTAGTGCGTTGCATCGTTGTTGCTGATGAGACCTACCACTGTTGTGTCATCAGCAAACTTGATGATGTGGTTGGAGCTGAACTTGGCAGTGCAGTCGTGGGTCAGCAGTGTGAAGAGCAGCGGGCTGAGCACACAGCCTTGTGGAGCACCTGTGCTCAGTGTGGTAGTGCTCGACGTGTTGTGGACGACATGGACTGACTGAGGTCTTCCGGTTAGAAAGTCCAGGATTCAATTACAAAGGGAATTGTTAAGGCCCAGCAGGTTTAGTTTATTTATGAGCTGTTGTGGGATTATTGTGTTGAATGCCGAGCTGAAGTTAATGAACAGCATTCTAACATAGGAGTCTTTATTTTCTAGGTGGGTAAGAGCCAGGTGGAGGGTGGAGGAACTTGCATCGTCCGTAGAGCGGTTTGGACGGTATGCAAACTGGAGCGGGTCGAGTGTGTTTGGGAGGCTGGTTTTGATGTTGTGCATGACTAACCTCTGAAAGCACTTCATAATGATTGGAGTCAGTGCTATGGGACGGTAGTTATTTACACAGGACACAGGTGTTTCTTTGTATGATTGTTGTGGATTTGAGACATGTGGGGACGACTGCCTGGCTCAGCGAGGTGTTGAAGATATCTGTTAGGACATCTGTCAGCTGTGCAGCACTGTCTCTCAGAACACGGCCAGGTATGTTGTCAGGACCCGCAGCCTTGCGTGGGTTAATCCTAGATAGGGTCTTCCTTATGTCGGCTGGAGACAGACAGAGCGCCCGGTCGTTGGGAGGTGTGGGCAGTTTTTGTGCAGGTGTGTCATTCTGCATTTCAAACCGTGAATAAAAGTGGTTGAGTAAATTGGGGAGGGATGTGTCATCATCACAGGCCTGTGGCGGGGGCTTGTAGTCAGTGATGGTCTGAATGGCTTGCCACAGGCTCCGTGTGTCTCTGCTGTCTGTGAAGTGATTGTTGATTTTTTGAGCATATGACCGTTTTGCATTTTTGATGCCACAGGACAGATTGGCTCTTGCTGTTTTGAGGGCTGCTTTATCTCCTGATCTGAATGCTTCATCTCTGGTCTTTAGCAGCCCACGAACCTCTGCTGTCATCCATGGCTTCTGGTTGGCACGTGTGGTGATGGTCTTGGTGACTGTCACATCATTAGTGCACTTTTTGATGTAAGCAGTCACAGATTCAGTGTACTCATGCAGGTCTGTGTGGTTGTTTGCTTTAAACATGTTCCAGTCTGTGCACTGAAAGCAGTCCTGTAGTGTTGAGGTAGCATCATCTGGCCAAATTGTGATGAGTTTTTGAGTGTGTTGTTTCCCCTTGTTGCAAAGTTCACATGTTGGTAGAACTTTGGCAAAACTGTCTTTAAGTTTGCGTGGTTGAAGTCACCGGCTATGATGAAAAAGCCGTCTGTGTTCTTTGTTTGTTGTTCACTGATGGCGCTATACAGTTCACGAAGCGCGTCCTTAGCGTTTGCACACGGGGGGATGTAAACCGCAACAATAACAATGGCCGTGAACTCCCGCGGCAAATAGAACGGTCGACACTTCACAACCATAAACTTAATTATCTCATTAACTTTAACTCTTTGAGGACTTGGGATTTGACTGGAGACTTGCTTGTGACTTGAAAGGAATGACTTGGTTCCTCCTCTGGTGAAATCAGTTGCTGAGTTCATGGGTGGAACAAACATATGGCAGAACTTTTACTTTCTGACCCTTGGATTATCCACCTCTGTCTGTTATATATCTGCTTGTTTTACACTCTTTGGTCACCAGGTAGTATTGTGAGCAAATTAAGCCTCTAGAAATTAACCCTTTTGTGAACCACTTGGCTGAAAAGCTGAAAGCTAACCGTGGTTCCCCAAGAGGGAACGAGACACTGCATCCTCTAGTGGACACTATGAGGAATGCCGTCAGCATGACCAGTGTCTAAAGCATGTGTGAAATCACTCCAAATACTTTGGACCGTGCAGCCCATGACGCCATTAGGAGCACAGCTGGAAGTATAAGAGGGGGCCTGTAATGCACATCATTGACTTCTTTTTCTAATGGAGATGGCTGGTTTAATTACAGAAAATGGCAGAAAACATGGAAAACACCAAAGTGATTTACATCTTATACGCTAGTTCCTCAGAAACAAATCTCAATATTTAATGCCTCTTTCTAATCCTCTTCAGGCTGCAGCATATTCGAGAACTGCAAGCGCTGTAACAATGGCACATGGGGCCCAAGGGACGATTTCTTTGTAAAAGGGCAGTACTGTGCAGAGTGTCGCCCAGGCTGGTCTGGTGGGGACTGTTTAAGTAAGTTCCTTACACTGCAGTTTTCGTGTATTCAAAGTAATGATATATTTAAGAGACCTCGCTCTGGGAATTTCTTTCTCTTCAACATGACTATGAAATGCTCAGTGTTTGCTTACTTTAATCATGATGCAGTTTTTTTTCTTTCTATTAACGATCAGACAGATTACCTGGATAAGCATCGTTATTCTGAAAAGTTTTACTCGCATGCAAACTCACTGGCTGGGAAGTAAAAATACACAATTATTTCTGTATCAATTTCATACAGTTCAGTCATGAAAACTCTTGGAAGATTTTAGCATGGTGATGGATATGACAATGTTACTGTATTTGATCTTGGCAGAATAGATCTGCTACACTGCTGCTGAATTGCTGCTGCTGTTGATTGTAGTTGTAGATTATTGCAGCAGCTGCTGCAAGCAAGTACAAGAACTTGCTACTGCCAATGCATATGGTGATACGGTGCCGTGAGTATTTAAGACATACTGCTGCTGCACAAATAGCATACAAAATAATCCCCCAACAAAGCTGGAAGAAGAAAATAATTAATTATGAATGCTGCTGCTAAACAATAATATACTTAAAATAATCCCTATAGGCAGAAGGAATATAAAAGATAACCCCCCCCCCCCCCCAAAACAAGCAGATCTATTGCCAAGACATATGTACTGCTGCTGCTCTGGAAAGCCGTGAGACCGTGTGTTTTGCTATTGTAGCAAATTAGCTCAAAGTGAGATGAACATAATTAATGTTAACGGGTTGTTATCAATTATATTCATCCTCGGGAATTAACTGTAGCATTAACAGTACAATAAAATGATTTGTTCGTCCGCAGTACGTACAATTTAAATGTCTATTAACTCTAAGGAAAATGATTTCTCTGGCCACGAAAAATAATTTCCTTACTGAAACATTGCTCACAGAGCATGTAACAAAACCGGAACGTTAAAGTGACCTCGTTATGTGAGCAGCAGACACAGACAACCAAGCGTGAATACATATGGATGTTTATTAAACTACACTACAGGGGAACATGCAGCATTTAACTATACACAAACATACATACATTAAACATAAATGCCAATGCAAGGAAGGCATGGAGAGAGAGAGAGGGTGAGAAAGAGAGAGAGAGAGAGAGAGAGAGAGAGAGAGCACTCTAGTGGTCAATAGAGTAGAGTGATATGGCAGGATTTACACATCAGCTAACCACAACCTGTTAAGAATCACATCACCTTAATTAAAAGGGGGTCGAAGCTTAGAAGCGCATCTAAATAGTTAACAAGCAGTTAATTGCATTGATTTTGTTGGTGCTGAGCAGGGCTCTAAACCGGTTCAAGGAACGAAAACGAAAACCGGAAACGAACAAAATTTTGACTGGAACAGAACCAGAAACAGAAACAAAATCAAATTTTATAGGTCTGAACAGAATCGAAAATTTGAAATGGCCATTAACTGGTTAATAACGTTATTTTATCGTTCCATTTAATATTTTAAATTTGCTGTCAACCAATCAGGAATTCAAGTAGTACAGACTATGCAAATGTGATGCTGACGCATCCAGCAAATGAAATGCCCACCCACACTCAGCTGTGAACTCTAGTCGCAATGGCAATGAATTCTGCTACCATCTGTTTTAATGGGAGGTAGCAAAATCTGACAGGGCAGCAGAAATCGTCAGAACACTGGCGTTAGAGTTTATATGACAGAGTAAGATGGATTCAACAGATCTTACGCACCTGCGGCGCTTCTGTGAACGGAGAAAACGGAATAAAACTATAGGTTTACATAAAAAGGAATATATATGCCTATACACTAAATATATTTCACGTAAATTATTGACAGTTTAACAAAACGAAAGAAAAAAAAATGCTGAGTTAGGCCTATGGTTCAATGTGACTCATTCCAGCGTTTTCGTAAAGGAAAACGACGCTGGCGCCTCACGCACACAAAGACACATATTTTTGCGACATTGCAGCCAGTTCATTATCAAAATAAAATACAGTGAAAGGAACGTGTAAAACATTACAGTGCTCCGTTGTCCGACAGCGTGACCACCGCCTCGCTATGTTGTTATTGCCGATGTGAAGGATGATGTTTTACGTCGATGAAAGTAAAAACCAATAAATAATATTTTAGTATACATCGAGAATATGGAAACATTTGGATTTGTGCCAAGTGAGAGAGGTAGGCATCAGTTTCACCTTTAATTTGTTTTTGGATTGACGTTTTTATAGCCTTTTATAGCAGCCTTAAGTTTAGAGGATTTGTTGTGGAGAGAAACTAATAACTGTGTTTATAATGTTTGTAAACATTTTTGATTTACCAGCATTTTAGCCTACATCATTTCTGAATAATAGCCTAATAAAATGCGACGTGGCTTAGCCTTTGTTTTTGTTTTTTTCCTCAAAACGCAATTTTATACAACATTTTTGATTTACTAGCATTTTACCCTACACCATTTCTGAATAATAGCCTAATAAAATGTGACGTGGCTTAGACTTTGTTTTTGTTTTTTTCCTCAAAACGCAATTTTATACAAGTAGCGTTTTCTTTTTTTTTTTTTACAATTTGCAGCAAACATTTTTAAATATCTTAAAAATGTTTACTTTAATGTCTTTAAAGCATTAATAGATTTTTTTCTTTTGTTTAGTAGCCTACATTTAGAAATGTAAAAATCTATAAAAGATGATGCTGTATTGGCTGTGACTAAGCGCAGCGGATTAAGATAACATCTCTTTCTGTATTTTTTTTTCTTTTTCTTTTTGTGTAAAGAAAACCCTGCACTTTATTATTATTATAGGCAAAGACAATTTTAAAAATAACGATTTTAACCATTATATTTTCTACTCGAACCGATTTCGGAACAGTAATAATACAGAGAAATGCAGGAACGGAAACATTAAAATATCGATTCTGCTCGGAGTGAACCGATTTACTTTTTTTTTGTTTTACTTTTTTGCCCTGGTGCTGAGTAAATTGTCCTGGTGCACGTATAATGCGTAGAGACTTGATGAATTCCTTTGGGAGTGAAAGCTTCGTCATTCCAGCCATGGGTTGATTGGTCTGAAGTGAATCGACGAAGTTACTGGTCTTAAAACTGCCAGAAGCTCGGACTCCCCCCGAAAGGGGAGTCATGAGATTTCCAAGGTGATATGTGTGTCTCCAGGGCACTGAAAGTAAAGAGAATAAATTGCAGTCTTTTGCTCTTTGGAAAAGTCTGACTGTTATAAGTCAGCTATAGCAGCCAAACAAAATTTAATTTAAAAAAGTTAAGGGTCAAGAGCCCAACTAAAGTAAACACTGACCACTATAATGGTGACTTAAATTGTGATTGTGATTAATTGTGTTAAATTGTGATTAATTGTGATTTTCTTCTTTGGTGATTCTGCTTTTTAACATCAGGTGTGTTCAATAATGGCTAATTATCACTCAATGATTCTCTTAATTACCTCATTAACTTTAACACTGCTTCAGTGTTACTTTTAACATTCTGTAGTGTGGACCCATATAGACACTTGGCAGTGTTAATTTCACACCACTTCAGTGTTACCTTTAACACTTTGTAGTGTGGACACATATAGACACTTGGCGGTGGTAATTTAACACTGGGGATTTTGCTGTGTATCTATGTGAGCCTGGGCTGACTTTGCCGAATGGCTTATTGCTAGTGAACTATTGCTGTGTGTACCTGATCGGTTGACCAGATAGCTCAAGCTAGTGACCTGAGTTGAATGTGTTTCTGGGCTAATGGAGCACAGATAAATTAACTAGTGACTTAACAATGTGAACCTGGGTGCTGTACCCGTAGGTTTATTTAACTAATGACCTAAATAACTATGTGAGTCTGAGGCAATAGCTCAAACTTACCTAGGTAGAATAGCATTATGTGTGTCATTAATCACACTGTAGGCTGAAAAATTAAGGAACCTCCAGCAACCACCTGACTCAGGCTCTGTGCGAGCTACTGTGCGAGCTGTTGCGGTTGTCAAATTTACTCAGAATTTGCGAAGCATAATCTACTGCTGCAGCACTTTTTTTTTTCTTATAAGCAAAGTAATAAATGCCTATTGAACTTTAAAGAGTTAAGTAACCCTCCAGAGTTATCACTAAAATTTTGTGCAACTAAAGCGCTTTCTGCTGCCGCTACTATATTAGCAACAATAATATGACTTGCTATGCATGCTGCTGCTAATATTATTTCTAACCTTGCATCTGAATTTGCTATGATTTACTAAACTAGCGATCTTAATAGCTATGAATGCTATAAGCGTCTTTATTAACAAGCAAATACCTATTTTGCTTTGAAGAGTTCACAAAATCTACTGTAAGCCCCGTTAAATAAGCAAAGAAATAAAATGCCTATTTCACTTTAAAGAGTTATTTACCCCATGCGTTATCACTGAATTTCAAGCAACTAAAGTACTTTCTGCTGCCGCTGCTATATTAGCAACAATAATTGACTTCCTGCTGCTAATATTATTCTAACATTGCAAATGAATTTGCTATGCATGCTGCTGATACATACGATCTTTCTATAATATGAACAAATTTCTCTTTTCTTCAGTGATTCTGCTTGATAATGTAACCGGTTCTACTTCGCCTCGCTCCAAGCGGGATTCGAACCGCGGTCTCCGGCGCGGGAGGCAGGCGCTCTAACGAGGAGGCTAAAGGTCACGGCCTCTAGCGTCAGTCGCCAGAGCGCCTCTTTTTGAGATCAGGGGAGTGAGGTTTACACACACCAGCACTTACTTGCCTACGTCTGTTACAATAATAGCAGGTGTTCATCACTAATGCTCAATCATCATTTAATTAGTCACTTAATTAGCTCATTACCTTTAACTCTGCTTCAGGGTTAATTTAACTCTATTTAGAGTGGGACCAAATGTTCTCTGAATAGAGTTAATTTTACTCTGAAGAGTTTACTGTGTACTACTGCTACAGCAGCACAAAGGTACTAAGAATTGCTATAAGCCCCTTTTAAATGAAATGCAAATGATGCCTATTCACTTGAAGAGTTCACCGACCATCCATTTTTATACATTGAAACTTCAGCAATTGTAAGTCGTTTTGTATAAAATCGTCTGCAAAATGAATAAACGTAAATGTAAACTATGGTCTACCTACTGTTGCTGCAATTAAACGCATAATTTGATTTGCTATGCATACTGCTATTAATAATTTGCTAATAACGCAATCTGCAATTCTGTGGATACTGCTGCTACACTCCATGAAAATACTAGAATTGCTGTAGCCCATCCATGCATTGTCACTGAAATTGCATGCAACAAAAAGTACTTTCTGTTGCCCCTACTATATTAGCAATGATAATTGGTTGCTATGCAGACTGCTTCTAATATTATTTCTACCATCGTATCTGAATTTTGCTATGCCATTCTGCTGCTATTGTGATCTGAAAGCTATGCATACTGCTGCTACAGCTGCACGAAAGTACTTAGAATTACTATAAGCGTCTTTTATTAAACAATGAAACGCAAACAAATAATGCCTATATTGTTTTGTAGAGTTCAAAAAATCTCTGTATGCCCTGTTAAATAAAGTAATAAAAGCCTATTTCCATTTAAAGATTTACTTACCCCATGTATAATCACTGAACTATCATGCAACCAGATATATTCTGCTGCTGCTGCTATAAACAACAGTAATAATTTGACTTGATTTGCTATGCATAATGCGATTAACAATTGCTAATAACACGATTTGAATTCGTTTATGAAAGACAGTTATACGGGTTCACCTTGATTTAAAACGGTGAACAACTGTGAAACACCAACTGCAAACCGACCCCACTAATGAGGTGTGCATCTGAAAGAGATCCATTTGCGGTTAACCCTCTGGGCCCGACAAACGCGAATACGCGTTTTGTGGCAGATTTTCCTGATAAGGCAGAAATGAGCTTGAATTACTCTGCCATGTTTGATTGTTCAGATAAGAGTAATACACCATTCGAATCTGTAAGGGGTCTACTTTTATTTGTATACACTCATAATAACAACAACACGCTGTGATTTTGTAGAATAAAGAAAATAAACAGGGTGCGTTCTCTGTCATCTCTGTCTCTGTCACCTCTCTTCACAGACACGGAAATAAAACAACCAGAATCTCAGCGAAAACATGCCTCAAAGACTAGATAAATATATGTATAGAAAGCTTGAAATGTCTAATTTTAAATTAACCAATTCAAGTCGAAAACAAATAATCTGTTTTTATGTAATCCGTATGAAAGTAAGGAGTGGTCCGGTTTCTCCTGTATCGCCTCATTACAGCTAATGTGATCCCGCCTCTCATTGAGCATGCTTTTCATATGGAAATGAACTGAGGTGAGCCAGGTAATCATGTACACGCCCCTGAGAAATGGCATAAAACGTCAAGCATGATGGCACGCTACACGGGTGAAGAAGCACTTCGGATGGTTCTGGACAGTGACAAAGAAATTACATTCTCCTCAGAGGAAGAGCGCGACTCCGATGACGAATGTTTGTATTTTGAAGAACGTCTGGACCCAGCGGAGGATATAATTCCTGACGAGTAAGCCTTTTATTATTACCTTAGTGATGTAAAATGTTGCTCAGCTATAGCCTATTTTATATCTAAATTTGGAAATTTCCAAACAGTCTATTGTAAGAATAAAATCAGCTATTCAGAGTAAAATTGGTTGAAATATGAATTATTATCTCCTTACAGGCCACTTATAGTAGCCTACTTTTTGATCAGTTCATCAGTAATATTCAGGAAATAATAGATATTGAATGGATGTTTGAACTTATTTGCATGTTTGTTTGTTTTTAGTTTTTTTTATGTCCTACAAAGTGCGTATATAACTAAGCCTATATATAAAGATTTATAATGACGATGTATAGCCTATGTATAGCCTATGTAATGATAAATATATATTTATCATTACATAACGCTTTTCTCGTTTGGCTCTCAACGAAGGCGGTCGCATTTTTCTCTCCCTCTCCTCCCCTTACCTTCCCTTCCCTGCTTTGCTCTCTCGTCTCGTCTCGTCTATTGTCTAATACCTGAGAGACTCTCTCTACACTGCTCTCCGAACTGAAAAATCATGGATTTGATCAACTGGTCTCTCAACGCAATTGACACCATCTTCTCGACGAGAAGTTTAGGTTCGGGGGAACCTGACTGCCCTGGCGGGACGTTCGCAGCTGGCTACACGATGGACGCATGGGAAAGGTGACGGGTCGTGTGTCTGGCGGCTCTTTCCGTGGAGGACATTGAAGATATCTACCTATTCAGAACCATGATAACAGGTCTTCTGCTGATTGGATTAGGCTTTGCCCTGGGTTATTGAAAAATTCAGGAAACGGGTACAGCTGTCAAAAGCCTCACCACAGACTATTAACCGCAATATTGATACCATCACGGAGAAGCTTACGGCTTTGCAAAGGAAAATTGATGGATTTGGAGACCAGAATGGACAAAGAGAGTAGCCGTGAAAATTGGAATACGGCTACTCGCCCCAAGACCAAACAATCGCAATCTTATCTTCTTTCGGCCCTTTCACACCAGCACTGGTCTCGGCCAAGGTCGCTGTTGGAAAAACAACCCCTGGAAGAGCACTGCAGTGAGACGCTCTTGCGTTCCTTCCACAGACACCTGCGGATTGTTGACTCTGTCTGGGTCCTGATCAAGGCTGTCTCCATAGCCACGTGCTGTGTCGCTATCACATTCTGCGGACTGAGACAACTTAATTTGAATGCCAGCGTGGCGGCTCTCCAGGCCTACAAATACATACATACACACACACATACGCACATATATACAGATATGCATTCACCTCCCCACCCCCGATCCCTTGACTTCTCCGCTTTGTACCGCCAGCCTGACAAGCGGGTCTGACCGGCGCCGAGAATGGCTGCAGGACCGGATGGCTGCTTGCCGGAACTGGATTAACTCCCCTGTTGCAGTCGTGTGGCTATGTTGTTGATTGACTATGTGCTTTTTGTTGCTGGGGTGTTTTTCCTGTTTTCACACTGTACTCCCAAAGGAGCATAGTCTGTGAATCATTTTTTTTCTCCCCCCTTTCTTCATGTCATATCATGCTGTATTTCTTCCTCACTCTACAACAAATTCCTCGTATGTGTAAACATACTTGGCGAATAAAGGTCAAGTTCAAGTTCAAGTTCCGTTTATTTCTAAAGCACATTTACTGCCGCCAGCCGACCAAAGTGCTGTACAATAATTACAGTATAGATACACAAGAAAGAAACACAATCAATAATCACTTAGAAACAATAAAAACAGGATGAATTACATGTTAAAAGCCGAGACAAACAGATGAGTTTTGAGAGCAAATTTAAACTCAGATAAAGTGGAAGCCATTTTAATTTGGGTCGGGAGATTATTCCAGAGAGTGGGGCCAGCCACTTCAAAGGCTCTATTTCCCTTTTTTTCAAGCGGGTTCTGGGAATCTGAAGGAGGAATTTGTTTCCCGATCTAAGTCCTGAACAACTTGTAAACGGGAAATTTGAGTCTTTGAAACACCATAATATAGAGAGTTGCAGTAATCCAGCCGAGATGTAATAAAGGCATGGATAGCAACCTCTAAAGAGGCGTTAGAAAGAAAGGTTTTAATTTTAGAGAGAGATCGAAGATAAAAGAAACTAGAACCTACTACAGAGCTGATTTGTCTGTCAAATTTCAAGCCGTTGTCGATTTCCACACCCAGATTTCGCACTCGGGATGAAATAGCTAAATTTAAGAACTCAAGATTAGGTATATTTTGTGTTCTAGTTTCAGAGGGGCCAAAAACAATAACTTCCGATTTATCTGAATTTAGAAAAAGGACATTTTTTGAGAGCCATGATTTTACGTCAGCCAGACATGCTGATAAACTATTAAGAACATGCTTTTTTTCCGTGGTCAAAGGCAGATAGATTTGCATATAATCAGCTTAACAATGAAAAGAAACGCCGTGTTTCCTAAAGATGGACCCCAAGGGAAGTAGATAGAGAGAAAAGAGAGTAGGTGCAAGAACAGACCCCTGGGGTACACCACAGGTTAGCTTGCGTAAAGAGGAAGATAAATTTCCTATTTTAATTGAGAAAGTTCTATTTGTTAGGAAAGATTTTAACCAATTTAAAACCGCCCCTCCCAGACCCACATAAGACTCCAAGCGAGAGATGAGAATTGCATGATCAACAGTGTCGAAGGCTGAAGACAGGTCCAGCATAACTAAAATGACAGAATCACCAGAATCAGTGGCCATTAGAATATCATTAAGAACTCTTACAAGGGCAGTTTCAGTACTATGCAGTGATTTAAAGCCTGATTGAAAAGTCTCATAGATGTGATTATTAGTTAAAAACGACTGGAGTTGTAAAGAGACAATTTTTTCCATCACCTTAGAGATGAAAGGTAGAACAGAAACAGGCCGAAAATTTGCTAAAATAGAAGCATCCAGTGAGGGTTTCTTTAGCACAGGGGTGACTGTGGCCATTTTTTAACTATCAGGGATGAACCCTGATTGCAGACATTTATTGAGTAGAGATACAAGCCCTGATCCTACAGTATCAATTATAAAGAATAAAGCTCATTCTGATTCTGATTCTGATAATCAAATATATATAATGCCATAGGTATATATGCTATGATATATGTCTTACAAAACTTTTTTTTTTACACATTATGGATTTAGACTATATTTTTCCTGGCTTTTCTTCACGAATATCTGATGTGGTAATTGTTTTGAATGCGTTATACTGTTTTGTATTGTTTTGAATACCATTGGCTTTCTCGATCGTCCTGGGTGTAAATGTATCAGAAAGCTGTAAATATCACAGATAAGTGGACCATCGACAGACACATACGCACGTCCATTCTTATCAATGATGCAATTTATTATCAGCTATGCATCTTCTGGTAATTGTTAACAATTGTTTCAATTTTCGTTTAGGACTGTGGCTGCATCACCGGCATCTTGCAAAAGAAAGGCACGCAAGTGTCGTTCAGTTTTGAGTTCGCTGGAAAATCACAATGAGTAAGTGCACATTCAGAATTTTACAGATGTTAGTTAAATTTTGTTAAGAAACGTTGGGATAACACAATAATAAAATCTTCCTGTATGGGTTTATAGAAATTGTACTTTTGTTATGCCTGTATCCCACATGAAAAAAATACTATAGTAATCTGT
The DNA here is from genome assembly GCF_936440315.1 of Barbus barbus. Classification (NCBI taxonomy): domain Eukaryota; kingdom Metazoa; phylum Chordata; class Actinopteri; order Cypriniformes; family Cyprinidae; genus Barbus; species Barbus barbus. Next base: position 1,978,187 of record NC_136726.1, on the reverse strand, counting down.
AGTAAATACTATAGTGTTTTTGAACCATACCATAGTAAAGCTGATTATACTGTATATATTATAGTATTATTATTTTATAGTATTATTTTTATATGTGGTTGATAGTGTTAAAATATAGTTAATTTGTTATTGGCATTCTGTTTTCTCATCAAGTATGCAAATACTAAGGTAGCCTACTGTGAAAAATAAATGCTAACAGTTGTTTGCAACACTTTTTTAGGACTGTAAATACACCACTCTCGCCTTCACCTACATCTTGCACAGGAAGGGGACAAAGGTATTGTTCAGTTTTCAATTCCATTCAATAATTGTGTAATTGTACATTATATTGTAACACAATAATGGTAATAATGTAGTTTATTAGTTTAAACGACATGCTTTTGTTTTTTTCTTTTTTTTCACATGTGAGAATAACCGTGCAAAAGAACCTGTAGCAAAGAGAGCTAAATCAAATAAGCAGCCCACTTGGTCATGGAAAACAGAAACTGATGTTGACATGGCTCCACAGGCTCTGAGATTTCTGCCCGCACAGGAACCTGGACCACAGCTAAAACCATGTGATGCACACACTCCCATGAGTCTATTCAAATTGTTTTTTTCTGAAACTGCTGTGTCCATTCTGTGTCAAAACACCAATGCCCAGGCTGCCAGGGCACGTGCAAAGGGCCATAAATATAAATGGACAGACGTCAGCATCAGTGAGCTGTACTGCTACATTGGGCTACTCTTCTACATGGCCTTGGTGAAGTTGAGATCCATCAGAGACTACTGGCGGCAGGACAGTCATTTCTCTGTTCCTTTTCCTGACACAATCATGTCAAGGGACAGATACTGCACCATTTCATGGAATGTCCACATGAGTCACCCAGATGCAGACCAGGACAATGACAGAAAGAGGGGCACAGCTCAACACGACCATCTTTTCAGGGTCAGACCCCTCCTGGACACTATCCGGCTTGCATGTAAGGCCATCTCTCATCCAAGAACAAATTTAGCAGTGTATGAAAGAATGGTGGCATGCAAAGCAAACACAGGAATGACTCAGTACATGAAAGCCAAGCCAACCAGGTGGGGCTTCAAGTTGCTTGTTCTTGCGGACTCATCAAATGGATATTCTGTAGATTTTGCTGTGTACACAGGAAATAACCACTTTCCAACAGGCCATGGACTGTCATATGATGCTGTGACATCTCTGTTAGACCGTACAGTTTTGGGCTCTGGGTACCATGTTTACATGGATAATTTTTACACTAGTCCCAAGCTCCTAACAGACCTGTTTGCTTTGAAGTTTGGTGCATGTGGGACTTACAGAGACAACAGGAAGGATTGCCCTCGGAATGCAGCTAACTCACTCCCCAGAAAATCTGTGAGGGGCTCCATATCAGGTGGATTCGAGACAAACATCTTGTGTTTGTGAAGTGGATGGACACACGAGAGGTGTCTGTCTGTTCCACCATCCATGCTGCTTATACAGGAGACACTGTGCAGAGGAGGGTGAAAACAGAAAATGGATGGATGACAAAGAGTTTTCCATGTCCTGCACCTGTGACTGCCTACAACCAGCACATGGGGGGCGTTGACCTGTCTGATCAGCTGTTACAGTACTACAGTACAGACCACAAAACAATGAAGTGGTACAGAAAGATCTTTCTACACTTCTTGGACATTGCTGCCACCAATGCTTTTAATGTACAGCTCTGTGGTGTGTCACAGAAAATATCACCAAAACAGACCAGTGTTCACCATGTGCCATTTCCAGGAGCTAAGCAGGCCTCAGATAACAGCGCTGGTCGCCGGACCTGTGTGCTTTGCAAAGCAAAGCATGGTAAGAGGCAGGACACTCCTCGGAAATGCCAGGCATGTGATGTTCACTTGTGTGTTCAGCTGAAGAGGAACTGTTTCCTAGAGTGGCACAAATATGTATAGCTGTTCTGTGTACTACGTGAGAGAGTAGGTTATACATAGGGTGTAAGAGTGGGCTTCTAAAAACCTTACACCCTTTTTTATCTTGCACTCTTCCAGTTTACACTTTATATTTTTTTGCACTGTTTTTCCCTGATTGTGTCTTCTGTACCACCACATGTTTCATGTGTAAATTCAACTGCAGTATCCATATAAGATCATCTCAAGTGAATCTCAAGTTATTTTATGTGATATATATATATTCTAAATAAACTACAAACAAAAAATATATACATTTATTTTTTCCTCACATTCTTTCTTGTAGCAATTCCCTCTCAGTCACACACCTGACTGAATGGCTCATTATGCAGCTCATTATGCGGGCCTTTGTCTTCTCAGGTGTGAATCACTGCATTGATAATGATAGTTCACGCCCTCTCGCATAGACCCTTTCTACTCAAAAAGTGACTTAGAAATTGTAAATCAATATATTGTTTTCTCTGAATGAGTAAGATGATTTTCAGATCATTTTGAAGAAACATTTCTAGGCTACCAGACCCAGTTCTCAAAAGTCTTGTGAACAAATATTCTGTATGTGTTTTATGACCTTATTTCAGTGACTTCAAAATTGTAATTTTTCCCTAACCACGCATAAACGTTGCTTTCTCAAAAACACAATCATGTACATAACTGCTGCTAACATAATATTGTAGCCCAGTTTGTGCTGTTTACAGTGTTATTAGATACTGTCGCTAAAGACAGCTAGGGCCAACCTTTCCCGCGGCATCAGAGAGGCCAAGAGACAGTACTCCAGGAGGATAGCCCATCATTTCAGCGACAGCAGAGACACTCGGAGCCTGTGGCAGGAGATACAGACCATCACGGACTACAAGCCCCCACCACAGACCTGTGACAGCACCATCCCCCTGCTGAACGAGCTGAATACCTTCTTTGCTCGCTTTGAGGCACAAAACAGCACCACTGCACAGAAGACTCCACCTCCTCCCGGCGACCAGGTGATGACGCTGTCCCCGGACAGTGTGAGGAGATCCCTCAGCAGGATCAACGCACGCAAAGCTCCGGGTCCTGACAACATTCCTGGGCGTGTACTGAGAGACTGTGCAGTGGAACTCACTGATGTCTTCACAGACATCTTCAACATCTCGCTAAATCAGGCCGTTGTCCCCACATGCTTCAAAGCTACCACCATCATTCCAGTCCCGAAGAAGTCATCTCCATCCTGTTTCAATGACTACCATCCAATAGCACTCACTCCTATTCTCATGAAGTGCTTCGAACGGCTAGTCATGCACCACATCAAGTCTGTCCCCCCCCCCCTCCCTGGACCCCTTCCAGTTTGCATATAGGTCCAACCGCTCGACCGATGATGCCATCGCCGCTGCCCTCCACCCAGCCCTCACACATCTGGACAAAAAAGACTCATATGTCAGGATGCTGTTCATAGACTTCAGTTCAGCATTCAACACAATCATCCCTCAACAGCTCACTCACAAACTGGTCCAGCTGGGGCTCAACACCTCTCTGTGCAACTGGCTGTTGGACTTCCTGACCGGGAGACCTCAAGCAGTACGGGTTGGCAGTAACACATCCAGCACCATCACACTGAACACTGGGGCCCCCCAAGGATGTGTGCTGAGCCCCCTCCTCTTCACTCTGCTGACCCACAACTGCACACCGTCACACAACTCCAACCTGTTCATTAAGTTTGCGGATGACACAACTGTGGTGGGTCTCATTAGCAACAGAGATGAGACAAACTACAGGAGCGAGGTGAGCCGCCTGGCTGGGTGGTGCAGTGACAACAATCTTTCTCTGAATGTAGAGAAGACGAAGGAGATTGTTGTTGACTTCAGGAGAGTACACACTCAGCATGCCCCTCTGACCATCAACGGTGCGACTGTGGAGAGAGTGAGCAGCACCAAGTTCCTGGGTGTGCACATCACAGAGAACCTCTCCTGGACTAAAAACACTGTAGCACTGGCCAAGAAAACACAGCAGCGTCTCTACTTCCTCCGCAAACTGAGAAGAACCAGAGCCCCCGCCCCCATCATGTGCACCTTCTACAGAGGCACCATCGAGAGCATCCTGACTAGCTGCATCACTGTGTGGTATGGCGCTTGCAACGCATCTTGCCGCAAGTCACTTCAGCGTATAGTGAGAGCAGCTGAGAAGATCGTTGGTGTCTCTCTCCCCTCCCTCCAGGACATCTACAGCACCCGTCTCACCCGCAAAGCCCTCCGCATTGCAGGTGATCCCACCCACCTGACACACAGCTTCTTCAGTCTGCTGCCATCAGGGAGGAGACTGCGGAGTCTCCAGGCGAGGGCCAGCAGACTGAAGGACAGCTTCATACATCAGGCTGTCAGGAAGCTGAACTCCCTCCCGTCCTTGCCCCCCCCTCCCCCTCTTTTACCCCATGCAACACTGAACTCTGACACTATGAGCCCCCCCCCCCCCCCCCCCCCCCCCCCCTCACCAACTTAAAAACTGTGACCAGCACCTGTCACTTGTGCAGCATTGGACTGATCACTACCTCATCCAGCATTGACTGCAAACTACCTCTTCGGATAGTCTGATATAAGGACTGTTCTCCCTACTGACAAGTTCTTCTTGCACTACACATATATCTGCACAGTTTTGTCTTATTTAACTGATTTACAAACTAATTTGTAACTGATCTATTCTGCCATGTGCCTTATGCCACTTTATCTCTTTTTTTATTTTTCTACAATGTCCTCAGATTGATAAGCTCTTGTTGCACTACAAATATATCTGCACAGTTTTGTTTTTATTTAGACTTGACTTGACTTGACTTGACTTATTACACTTTAGCCATTTATATTTTTATAAGCAACTGAAAAAAGCACAAATGTCAGAGCATGTCAAAAGGTGCTTTTACATCAATGAGAGGTGGTGTACAGATGAAACAGTGTTAAAGAAGATGTGCTGTTTAGATCTAGAAACGCTCTTCATTAACTACAAGCCGTTCTATTCGCTGCGGGAGTTCTGCTCGTTCATTCTTGTGAGTGTCTACATTCCACCGCAAGCGCACGTGAGCACAGCTTTACAGAAACTCGCTGATATGATCACAGAGAGTGAGCAACAACACCCGGACTCTGTTTAAATCATTCTCGGGACTTTAATAAAGCAAATCTCTCCCGCGAACTGCCAAAATACAGACAGCATGTTACATGTCCTACCAGAGGCAGTAATATATTGGAACACTGTTACACAACAATAAAGGACGCATATCACTCGGTTCCATGAGCAGCTTTAGTACTCTCTGATCACTGTTTGCTTTATCTTATTCCAACCTACAGGCAGAAACTTAAATCTGCAAAGCCTGTACACTGTAAAACCCAACAAGTTAGGGTAACTCAACCCGTTTGAGTAAACAAATTCCCCTTGGTTTAAACCATGTAAGTGTTAAAACTTGCAGTTAAGTAATTAAGTGATTAATTAAGGGCTGACTGAGCATTAGTGATGAACACCTGCTGTTAACAAACAGAATCACTGAAGAAAAGAGAAACACCATCGCCTTAGATTAAATCAACTGAAATAAAATACATCTCAAAATCTGATTAAACAACCCCAAAAACCACATCACCAGCTCCACTTATTAATAACCAGACTGAGACATCTACAGAAGATCTTATTGAGAATTAAATAAGGTTTAGATGTTGATTTATTTTCATTTGATGTAACCATGTTTGAGATCAGTGTCTGCTTTAGTAGTGCTCTTGACATTTGTGGTAGGTTTTTATTTTTGGTTGTTGTAACTATGTGTTCCTCGAACATATTTGTTACAACTCAAAAGCCCAGAGAAAATGATCAGTAGTTGGTTGCTGTATATTTGTAATGAGAATTATTTGTTAGTGAACTGATCTCATTTAGAGTGAGCATAGACTCAATGTGTGTCTAATCTCTGATTATATGGATGCTGTATTGATTATAGTGAAAATGATTCTAAGAGCCAGTGGTTCTGTGATGGTCAGTTAATATAAATACTTTCCAAACAGTTTGTCCTAAAATTATTTTTTAATCTATGGCAGTAGCTGGACTCAGACAGACATCAAGAATCAGTTTGTGAACCTCAACAATGGTGACCTTTAAAAAAAAATAAAAAAAATCATGCAATGCATGCTGGGAGCCACTGATGAGTTTTGTCCTATGCTAGTACCCAGCATGCATTGCAATATGATTATTATTTTATTTTTATTTTTAAATGGTCACCATTGTTGAGGTTCATAAGCTGATTCTTAATGTCTGTGTGAGTCGAGCAGATTCCATAGATTAGAACTTTTTTGTGGACAAAATGTTTGGAAAGTCCTTTTTAATAACTGACTGTCACATAACTGCTGGCTCTTAGAATCACTTTCTCTACAATCAATACTACATTAATTTAAGCAGAGATTAAACTGTTTAATCTCTGCTTAAATGGATGTGGAGTATACATTCACACTCAATGAGATCCGTTCACTAATAGATGATTGTCACTATAAATATGTAACAATCAACTATTGATAATTTTCTCTGGGCTTTTGAGTTGCAGCAAATATGCTCGAGGAACACTTGCTTACAACAGCCAGAAAAAAAGAAGAAACCAATAAACTCAAGGGTCAAGAGCCCAAGTAAAGCAGACACTGATCTCTAACATGGTTACTTCAAATGAAGCACTAAATCAACATCTAAACCTTAGTTAATTCTCAATAAGATCTTCTGTAGATGTCTGACAGAAATAAAGTCAGTCTGGTTATTAATAAGTGGAGCTGGTGATGCTGTTTGTGGGGTTGTTTAGATCTTGAGATTTAATGTATTTTATTTCAGTTGATTTCAGTTAGTTGTTCTTGTGTTTCTCTTTCTGTCAGTGATTCTGGTTGTTAACTGCAGGTGTTCATCACTAATGCTCAATCAGCACTTAATTAATCACTTAATTACTTAGTGAACTCAACTGAAATAAGTTCAGAGTACTCTTAATTGTTAGTTTTAAAAAACTTAAATGGTTTAAGGTAATAAGTTTCCTCAAACGGTTTGAGTTAACCTAACTTGTGTTTTTAAGGCAATTGGTTTACTCAAACGGGTTGAGTTACCGTGACTTGTTGGGTATGTCTTCTTTTAGTGAACTCAACTGAAATAAGTTCAGAGCACTCATAATTGTTAGTTTTACAAAACTTAAATGTAATACGTTTCATCAAACGGTTTGAGTTAGCTTAACTTGTCGGGTTTTTAAGGCAAACAGTTTACTCAAACAGTTTGAGTCACCCTAACTTGTTGGGTTTTACAGTGCACTGATTGGTCTGTTTATGAAGCCGCTGCCATCGATCTGGACGAGCTCACAGAGACTGTAACATCATATATCAGTTTCTGTGAGGATATGTTCATTCCTAACAGGACTCATCTAATCTACAACAATGACAAACCATGGTTCACTGCAAAACTCAGACAGCTCCGTCAGGCCAAAGAAGATGCTAACAGAAAGGGGGATAAAGTCTTGTTCAAACAAGCCAAATACACACTGGAAAAGGAGATCAGAGTGGCAAAGAGGAATTATTCTGACAAGCTAAGGAAAAAATTATCTTCCAGTGATCCTGCTTCAGTGTAGAAAGGCATGAAGGATATCACCAGTTACAAGACACCATCCCCCAGCACTCTGGAAAATCAACATCTGGCAGACAACTTGAACAAGTTTTATTGTCATTTTGAAAAATCACCCCACACCCGCCCTGAACACCTCTCCACACAACCATTAACACCTCCAGCAACCCTCCTCTCCCCCACACCTACAATTCAAATCAGCAAAGAAGATGTGTGCCAGGTCTTCAGAAAGAACAAAAGAAGGAAAGCACCAGGTCCAGACGGTGTGTCACCAGCCTGTCTGAAATCCTGTGCTAACCAGCTGGCCCCTATCTTCACACAGATCTTCAACAGATCACTGAGGCTGTGCGAAGTCCCCTCATGCTTCAAACGCTCCACCATCATCCCTGTCCAACCAATGAAACCCAAAATTACTGGACTTAATGGCTACAGACCTGTGGCTCTAACGTCTGTAGCCATGAAATCATTTGAAAGACTGGTTTTAGTTTATCTGAAGGACATCACTGGTCCCCTGTAGTTTGCCTACAGAGCAAACAGGTCTGTGGATGATGCAGTCAGTATGGGACTGCACTTTATCCTGCAGCATCTGGACAGACCAGAGACTTATGTGAGGATCCTGTTTGTGGAATTCAGCTCCGCTTTTAACACCATCATCACGGAAACCCTTCAGAATAAACTAACCCAGCTCTCCATCCCCACCTCTGTCTGTCAGTGGATCAACAGCTTCCTGACAGACAGACAGCAGCTAGTAAGGCTGGTTAAATTCACATCCAGCACTCGTACCATCAGCACTCACTGGAGCTCCTCAGGGCTGCGTACTCTCCCCACTGCTCTTCTCCCTCTACACCAACGACTGCACATCTAAAGACCCCTCTGTCAAGCTCCTGAAGTTTGCAGACGACACCACACTGATCGGTCTCATCCAGGACGGTGACGAGTCTGCTTACAGACAGGACGTTAAGGAGAAGACTGTCTGGTGCAGTCTTAACAACCTGGAGCTCAACATGCTCAAAACTGTGGAGATGATCATGGACTTCAGGAGAAACCCCCCTGCTCTCCTCCCTCTCACCATCATGAACAGCACTGTGACTGCAGTGGAGTCATTCAGATTCGTGGGCACCATCATCTCTCAGGACTTGAAGTGGGATATTCACAAAGACTCCATTGTCAGAAAGGCCCAGCAGAGGTTGTACTTTTTTCGCCAGCTGAGGAAGTTCAATCTGCCACAGGAGCTGCTGAAACAGTTCTACTCTGCCATCATTGAATCCATCCTCTGCACTTCAATAACTGTCTGGTTCAGCTCAGCTACCAAATCTGACCTCAGAAGACTACTGAGGGTAGTCCGGACTGCTGAGCGAATCATTGGTACAACCCTCCCCACTCTCCAAGAGCTGTACTTATCCAGAGTGAGCAAAAGGGCTGGTAAAATCACTCTGGACCCCTCACATCCAGTACACTCACTCTTTGGACTGTTACTGTCTGGTCGACGTTACAGATCTCTGAGCACCAGTACGACCAGACACAGGAACAGTTTCTTCCTTCAGGCAATCCAGCTCATGAACACTCAACAATAAACGTGAAACTATAATACATTATCCATTCACCACACTCACTTATTTTATTTTTATTTTCTCATTTCTAATTTGCACATACTTGACCTGTTTTTGCTGCTTTGTACATTGCCTATTTGGATATTTGTATATTATTCTTTTATTATCTGTGTCCTGTCCTGTTGCTGTCTTTCTGTTGCACTGTGGAGCTTCTGTCACTACAACAAATTCCTTGTATGTGTAAACATACTTGGCCAATAAAGCTCATTCTGATTCTGATTCTGAATATAAATCACTTTCCTATGCACACCACTCGAAAGCTAGTAAGACTGACTCAGAATGATTTTTATAGATTTTTAAACATTTTCTTAGAGATGTGAAATCACGGAAGAAAGCAGATTTACATTATCTCTTATCTCATGTCTGCCGAAAACTGCATTAGGCTATGTAGCGTACATTGTGACGACTCGAATAACGGCATTAAAATCTGAGAAATTTGAAAAGGCCAGTAGTAGTTTGCATTCCTGAAAATCAATGTCTGTCAATTAACTAAACGGTTGGCAAATATTGCTGAATTGTCATGTTTAGTTGCATACATTTTACCTGAGCTCGCATTCAAGTCTCACAGCTCAGCGTCTGTGAACGTTAAATCCCACCTTCTACACTTTGATTGGCTATTTCAAACATTTTGAAATTGATGAGCGCTTTGAGCCGGGGTACGTAATGTTAATTCGAATTTTTGAATGAAGTGGGCCGCGCGGCCCTGGCCATTCGTCTGGGCCGATGGAAGAATATACAGTGCTCTCCATAAGTACTGGAACAGTAAAGATAAAATTGCTCTGTTGGCTGTGGAGTCAATACATTTGCAAATATGATTAAAAGATGAATATGTGACAAAACTACAAAATGTCACATTTTATTATTAGCCATTTAAACACATTTTAATGGTTTTACCAAATAAAAAGAACAGCACTTTTAGAGTTCATCCCACTCATTGATGTGAGCATAAGTATTTGGACAGCTGAACATAAGGCAGATATAAAAGATTAAAAGCTATTATTTAGTTGCAGATCCCTTGCGCACAATCACAGCAGTGATTCTGTGACCCATAGACATCACCAGACTCTTGGTCTCATCCTTTGAAAGAATTTTCCCAGCCTTTAATGCAGCCAATTCCAATTGTTGCTTGTTTTGGGGAGTTTCTGCCTTTCCTCTCCAGCTGGTGAAATTCATGCTCAATCGGATTTAAATCTGGAGATTGACTTGGGCAATCTAAGACTTTCCATTTCTTTGCCCTTATAAATTCCTTGACTGAACTGGCAGGGTGTTTTGGGTCATTGTCCTGATGCAATATGAAGCACTTCCAAATGAATCTGGTGGCATTTTCTTGAATATTGGTAGGCAAGATGGTTTTGTACCCTTCCAAATTCATTCTGCTACTGTCATCATACATTAAGTCATCAGTAAAGTTGAGAGGGCCTGTTCCAGAGGCAGCCATGCATGCCCATGCCACGACACCACCTCCACCATGCTTTACAGATGAGGCTGTATGCCTGAGATCATTGCAGTTCCCTTTTTTCTCCACATTTTTGCTTTCCCATCACTTAGATAAAGTCGTGACGTATTGTCAAGTATGGTGACCCATACTCGAAATTGGTGCTCTGCGTTTAACCCATCCAAGTGCACACACACAGCAGTGAACAAATGCACACACACACACACACCGTGAACACACACCCGGAGCAGTGGGCAGCCATGCTGCAGCGCCCGGGGAGCAATTGGGGGTTCGGTGCCTTGCTCAAGGGCACCTCAGTCGTGGTATTGAGGGTGGAGAGAGCGCTGGACATTCCCTCCCCCCACCTACAATCCCTGCCGGCCGGGGGCTCGAACTCGCAACCTTTCGATTACGAGTCCGACTCTCTAACCATTAGGCCACGACTTGATAAAGGTTCATCTTTGTCTCATCGGTCCATAAACACAGTTCCAAAACTCTTCTAGCTCACATTTGTGCTTTTTGGCCAACTCTAATCTTGCCTTTCTATTTTTAGTGCTGGTCAGAGGTTTGCATCTTGCTGTGTAGCATCTGTAATTCTGTGTCAAAGTCTCCTGAGGACAGTAAATTGTCAGAGCATCACCCCAGCTTTCTGGAAGTTGTTGGTGATTTTACAGACATGTCTTTTAGAGTTAATTTTCACAGCTTTTATGATTTGTCTGTCATCAACTACTGTTGTTTTCTCAGCCGATCAGGTCGTTGTTGGTTGCTGGTGGTTTCCAAACTCTTGATTTCTCCATGCCTTTTGTTTTTGCTATAGCTCTAAATGACTTCCTCTTTTCTTTTAGCATCCAAATTGCTTGCTTTTCTCTCAAAGTCAGCTCCCTCATCTTCATCCTAGTTTGTGTGTGTCATCATCGAATGCAAGATTCAGAATGCAGAAGTAATGGATATAACTGATACAACACATTCCCTGATTTTAATATATGAAGAATTAATGCAACAGGACACAGCTGATCACTTAGAAAGACATGTGAGGCAACTGTTCCAATACTTATGCTCACATCATATAAGGGGATGAAACTCTAAAAGTGCTGAACTTCTTAGCTGGTAAACATCTATGTGTTGATTCACCCAATAATAAAATGTGACATTCTGTATTTTTGTCTCATATTCATCTTTTAATCATATTTGTAAATGTCTTGACTCCACAGCCAACAGAGCAATTATGTCTTTACTGTTCCAATACTTTTGGAGGGCACTGTACGTACTACTATCCATTATATTTATATATAGGCTATATATATTACGCAAAGGGCCGGCTCGGCCGACATTGTACAGTGGCCCACCGGGAAAACTCCCGGTGCACCAGATGGCCAGTCCGCCACTGATTCTTACGTACATGAACTAGGAAACTGCTAGCTGCTGCTGCTGCTGCTAATGCTACTGCTGTTATATTAACAATACATGCTTAGTAATTACTCCTCACGCGAATACTCTGCTTGTAGTTTTACAACTTGTATGTTTTTCTTGTAAGTTTAAAAATGTACATCTGACGAATGCAATAATACACTGAAATCAGAGTGAAGACCATTTACTTATCTAGCTGTTGAGCTTCAGAGAACACAAAGCCCGCTTGTGCCAATCAGAACCAATCAGCTTGTGCCAAGTCGTTTAACTCTCTGAATATCACCTGCGCCATCTAGAGTTTTATGACTGAACTATATTATTTATTCCTGTATCGGTCATGGGCCCTGTGTCTCACCAGGAGCCCATTCTTCATACGTTGCTTAATATATCTGAGATGATTTGAAAGATTCCAGGGCCTGTATTTATCAAGCCTCTAAGAATTACTCACAAGAACACTGCTAAGAATTGTGTGAAAACATTCTTGGCTCAATCTGCGCTTTAAAGTTAGTTATCAGTTATTTCAGTCGTAATTTAAGTGAAGTGTAGGACTAATTCTTAAGTGTCTGTCTTAGAGATGATTCACGACACTTTGCTGTGCCACAAACGGGATTTTGGATGACGACATACGCATGGACCAATCACTGAATAAATTTCCTTATTTAAGAATATTCTCAAATAAATTCACATTAAATGGTTAAATTCCTAATAGGAGTTTACATTTAACACAAATTTGACAATAAATAATTTTCAATAAAGAGAGTATATAATGGCAAGGAAGCGAAGCGCCATCACAACCTTCAATTTAGGGTTGTGGCGATAGAGATAGTATCGTGTATCTCGTGTAAAACTCATTCAGGGCTCCCAGAATGCATTGCGCCATGAAGCATGTCACCATTGTTGAGATTCATACACTGATTCTTGATGTCTGTGTGTGTGTCCATGTGATTTGTACACTGTGGGAAATTGCTGTTAAAAAACAGTCATATTTTGACAGTAACAGCCAGTCTTTCACTACTACAGCAAAAGTCTGGGTAATATTTGTTGTTTTTGAGAAAATAATTTTCTGTAGACTCGCGTACTAGTAACAGTGCTCAGAGTTAACACTCAGGGGGCTGCGTTTCAAATCACATCTTCATTCAATATTCACTACATGAGTTTATTAATACTGTCCACCTGATAGAGAGAATGAAAGCTAGTGAGTGAATACAGCCAATGATGAACAGCTGCTTTGAACAAACAGATTCACTGAAGAAAAGAGCAAGAAATGAAACTGCAACTGACAAACAGCCACAGCCTTAAATGAAATCAACTGAAATAAAACAGCAGAGGATGATTAAACAACTCCACCAACAGCATTATCAGTGTCACAAATTACAGTCTGTCTTTATTTCTGTCATATAATTACAAAAATTATTTGAGAATTAATAGACATTTAGATGCTTTATTGAAAATGGGTGGTGATGGCGCAGTGGATAAGACACATGCCTTTGGTGTGAGAGACCCGGGTTCGAATCCACTGTGAGACAGCAAGACACTTAACCCCCTAGTTGCTCCAGAGGCGTGCGACCTCTGACATCTATAGCAATTGTAAGTCGTTTTGGATAAAAGCGTCAGCTAAATGAGTAAATGTAAATGTTTCGTTTGACCTCACCATTATGGCGATCAGCATTGCTTTAGTTGGGCTCTTAAACTTGCATTTCTGTAGACATCTGACAGACATAGCATCAGTCTGGTTAGTAATGTGTGAAGTAATGCTGATTTAGGAGTTGTTTAATCAGATTTTAAGAGATTTAATGTATTCTTTATTTTAGTTGATTTCGTCTAAGCTATGGCTGAATTCAGTTGTAGTTCTTGTGTTTTTCTTTCATTCAGTGATTTTGCTTGTTTAATTGTTCATTTAAAACTGAGGATTTTGTTGCGGGGTTTAAAGGGTTAAAGATGTAATATGAAAAAAACAGCATGAAATGTAATTTAACAGCAATAAACTGTAATTAATTTATGGCAACAAACTGTAGAAAAACAGTTACTTGCTGGCAACCGTGCTGCCAGCAGATTACTGTTAATTCAAGGAAAAACAGCAATTTACTGTAAAACGTAACAGCCAGGTTAACTAAAAGAAAAAAAAAAGTTATTTTTACTGAAATATTAGTGAAGTTCCACAGAAAACAGTTATGTAAATTCATGAACTGATAAGGATAGTACATTTTAATCTGAACTGTATTAATGTGTTTTTGCACAAGAGAGATCTGTTAATGTAGTTTTGTGGGTCACCATTGTGCTGGAGAGTAGAGTCTGTGCTGCAGTCAATGATGAGCCACAAACTCTGATGTTCTGCTGCTTTATTTAAACACAGTAACTGTGCAGTTGCTTAAGCAGCAATGATCCTTTTGTTAAATACTCCAGCATGTGTTATAGCTGATAATGAACTAAAATGATTTGAGTTAAAGACGTGTTTTTTTTTAAAGTTTTTGCAGTTTTATAAGAAATATTTCTTCTCAGTGGACTCAAAGATATAAGGTCACATTACTAACGCCATATGAATACTAATATTTTAAACTCGAACTGTATGAAGCTATTGGAGCAGAGTTAATTTCCATGGTAATATAACAGTAACATGCTGTACAAAAGAAGAGCTGTAAATTAACGGTAGAGGGCTGTAAATTAACAGTACATTACTGGCGACTCTGCTGCTAGTACATTACTGTTATTTAACGGCAAGAATTTTTTACAGTTCAAAGGGAACTTTGTGAACAAGGTGTTTTAAAAAAATACAGGTAGAAATACAGATTATCTGATTAGAACACAATTGGATCTTATGCGGTTGCAGTGTATTACTACAGTAACTAATATTAAGTAAATATCATAGATTAGACTCTAGATGAGACCAGCTGATCAAATCACTACATGATGACATTACTAACATCAGCAAGAAGCCAAAATTATCTGACCACAGTTTCTCTTACCACTTTTGCCATAACAAACAGAATTATAGCAGCTAAACAGAAATATTGAATCAAGAGTCAAACTGCCCAACTAAAATAAACAATTCTCACCACAATGGTGACATCAAACCAAACTATTACTTTCAAACGGACATCAACATCTAAATCTCTGTTATTCTCAATAAAAACTTGTGTAAATGTATGACAGAAATATATAATAAGTTTATAATAAGTGAAGCTGGTAATGCTGTATTTGAAGTTAATGACACTGGAGCTTGACATCAAACAAAGGTTGGGTTTTCACTTTCAACCAAACTTTGGGAAGCTTTATTAGAATGTTAAAGGATAATGTCCTAATAATGTTATCAATAAATATTTTTAGAATGTTTTTAGAGAATGTTATTCCACCTTTTAGCAGAACATTCTGGGAACTAAAATAAAACTTGCAGCTGAAAACATTCCCAGAACATGAAACATTTCTAGATGGGATTCTTGAGAGTAATTCTTAGAGGCTTGATAAATACGGCCAAGTGCCATTTTAGTCTTAAGTTTGACAGTAGGAGTAGATTTCATGAATTCTCAGCACTTAAGTATAAAAGCAAGTTATCAAATTTCTTAAAGCTAAGAATTACTCTTTTTCTCCCAGTTATTTAAGTCAGTTCGAGAGGTCTCTCAAGTGGATAGGAGTTGCCAGTAGGGGCTTGTGATGGCACTGAGGAGACAGAGATGTGCGTTGCGTGAATCTCTCAGGAGAAGAAGAATGTTTTTGAAATGTTTGACGACGAGCAGTTAATCAAACACTTACATTTCCTCAGTTATTCAGAACGAGCAAAGAATATTTTCATTAATAAAGAACATCATAACTGACTTCAGTCTAGCGCAGTCTAGTATGCTGTTTAAAAACACTCCCGTTATAATCAGTGAAGCTACCTACACTGTATGATGAATGAATCTCTTAGCGCTTATTTACACTGCATACGTCTGCAGCACGTTTACAGCTCCGACACGACCACCGGAGATGATCAGCCACACCATGGCACGTTTCTGAAGCAGTTCTCAACGCTGCATCACTAAAGATAGGTGCCCATATGTATTTTTGATACATGTACATGTAGCAGATCTATTCCGCCAAGACCAAATATAGTAACATTGTCATAACCATTATGCTAAAATCTTCTGAGAGTTGTCATGATACAAATAACTATGTACAATTTGAATAGTTGAGATGATAACCAGCGTTTTTGACCAGTGACCTTCTTACTATAACTAGCCCCTAACGTTAATGCAACTGCATACACCTTAACAAAAGTCAATCCATAATCTAGTAATATAGCATCCCACCTGATGTGCCCCATGCTCCATCTAACCTGGGATCTAGAATACACTAACACTGGACGCAAATATGCCGGAACATACACCTTCACTTAATCTACTTGAGAAAATAATTTCAGAGTATGTCAGAATAAGATCAAACATACTTTATTCATCGGGTAATCAAGATAGTATTTCAAAATCCAATTAAAACTATATAAAACATTGATCAATTATGTAAAACATTCAATGATATCAAAATGAGAGAATTTAGAAATGATAATGAGAGATGGAGGAGAGTTGTCTACAGATTGCTTGAACCCTTTGTCATCTCTTAAATAGCAAGATAAACCCTGAACTTACCAAATGGAGTTGTTTGTTTATTGCAGGGAATTTAGCATACCTTTGGGGGTTATGAGTTTGTAAGATCTGCTTATGATCCTTGATGGTTATTGGGACTTCATGTCCTAAGAGACCCTTTTAGCCTTTTGACATTTGCATGTAATTCACAGCCTGGCCCCACATTCTACCTTTATATGGGTGCTAAATCGCCAGTGGTTGTCCCACCACTGTCAAAAAGATGCTAGACAGAATTGACTATCTGTTCTCTCCATCGGACTTCAAACACATTCCAGAGAACTAAATGACCCTCGATACCAGACACCAACGGCCTGGATGACCAATGGACTACCTCCACGAGTACAACACACATAACACACACGCATAGAGACATTTCCTTTATTTAGACCATAATTAATTAGTTACAAAGGTATCTGGTATAGGCATGTGTTGTTTGTATTAGTGATGGGAAGTTCGGATCATTTTACCGACTCGGACCTTTGAGTCTTGTTCAGCAAAATGAACGAATCTTTTTTCGAGTCATTTCGTTCATTTTAGCAAAATATAATTCAAATGTTACGTGTTACTTTCCAAACACATCTACAAACAATACAAAACTATGCTATAAGAAACAGAAAATATTACTTAATTGTTTACCTGGGTCTTTAGTCTATGATTAGCTCACCACCTCTTATCTGACAAGTGTTCGGGTTTGAGTCGTTCGTTCATCACGTGACAGCCCCATACACTTAACCAATGCAGCGTGAGCCGGAAAGAGAATGGATTAGTTCTTCGATCGAGTCTCGGGTTTGAGTCGTTCGTTCATCACGTGACAGCCCCATACGCTTAACCAATGCAGCCTGAGCCGGAAAGAGAATTTATTAGTTCGTCTATCGAGTCTCGGGTTTGAGTCGTTCGTTCTTTTGTCACGTGACCACTTGCCGGATCAGTACATATCAACTAGGCTACTATAAAGTAAAACTGTATTTTTTTGTATGTTGGATCATATTTAAGAATTATCATAAAATTATCAAAATATGTGTAATAAGCATTTTCCTAGAAATAAAAATGGTCTGTTCATTTTTTTTTAATGCAAACATGCCTTAAAGCATGTTCTAAAATATAGCCACAGTGTTATTTTAAAGCTTATTTATTTTTTATTTATTTAAAAAAGGCCTAGCTTGTTGTGCTAATATATATATATATATATATAGCACAAAAGTGTTATTTATTTTAAAGCTTATTTATTTTATTTATTATTTTTAAAAAAGCCTAGCTTGTTGTGCAGTATTTTGTTTTAGTTTTTTAAGGCTTTAGTATATTTTAATTTTCTTGTATTTTTTATTTAAATCGTTTAAATTCATTTTGGAATAGTTATCTTCTTTGCTATAGCTTTTTCTGGCACAAAAATAAACAATAAAAAAACAATTCAGGAGTGTGTACAGAGTGTTAATGTCTAAAGTGTCATATGTTACAAAAGTATAGTAAGTAACACTATAGTCCAATCTAAAGGGTTAACTCAAAAGACATAAATACAACAAGGTATTGTATTTTATGAAGATTAGACTAAAAAATAAATAAGAAAACAAAGCATAACAAGTCAAGTCTGCTTTATTGTCAATTCTTCCACATGTACGGCGCATACATACAGAGAACTGAAATTGCGTTACTCTCAGACCTTTGGTGCATACAGTTAACATTTAAGACACTGACAGTAGACGTTCAAATACAGATAAATACAGTTTAAACATATGTACATACAACTATACAGATATACAAATGAGGACATTTGTAGAAAAATAAAAAAAGAGATAAAGTGGCATAAGGCACATGGCAGAATAGATAGAGTGCAAACCAGTTAAATAAAACAAAACTGTGCAGATATATGTGTTGTCCAAGAAGAGGTTAACCAACTCGTTATTATCTTTTTTTACCACATGGTGTTATGGAAAAGAACCATGTGACAGAAATTAAAAGCAATAATTTGAGACCAGAAAAGCATCACATAACTGTAAGAGTAAATAATACTAATAATTCTAATAATAATAATAATGACTATGCACCCGTTTGTAAGGAAGGTTGTAAATTAACTAATTTCTCTGTCCAAAACTGTCACGTCACGTGACAAAAGAACGAACGACTCAAACCCGAGACTCGATCGAAGAACTAATCAATTCTCTTTCCGGCTCAGGCTGCATTGGATAAGCGTATGGGGCTGTCACGTGATGAACGAACGACTCAAACCCGAGAATGCTGTGCAATGCGCATGTGCGACTGAACGAATCACTCCCCGAGACGACTCGTTCTTCCCGAGTCACATTAAAGATTCGTTCAAAATGAACGAATCGTTCAAGAACGACCCATCACTAGTTTGTATGTTTCCTTATATTAGCCTAGTGACCAATCGTTATTTGTATTAGTAAGCTCTGTATTCTCATATTCAGGTGTATGAATGTATCTCTGGTTTAATATCTTTTAGATGTCTCTTTCTTGATATCAAAATTATCTGCTCTTTATTTCTCAAACAATGATGTACACTGTGGCCTCATGAAATGCATCATACTATTCTTACGGTACTGTGGGAAGAATTACACCGATTGAGCAGAACAGTCATAACACATGCAAATGAGGTGTCAAGTGAGACAAAGAAACACTTTCCCACTGAAACTATGTGCCTTGTTGTTGATCAAATTGACCAAAATTGGTGTTACAGAAAAACCAGATAAAACTTCTCCCACACCCAAAAGGCGAGGTCTTCTCTTTACTTTCGGTGCCCTGGAGACACACATATCACCTTGGAAATCTCGCGGCTCCCCTTTCGGGGGGAGTCTGGAATTCTGGCGGTTTTAAGTCCAGTAACTTTGTCGATTCACTTCGGGCCAATCACCCCATGGCTGGAATGACGAAGCTTTCACTCCTAAAGGAATTCATCAGGAATCTACGCATTAACAGCTGTTAGCTGTTAGTATCTGACTAACACTTAGAGAGACAGTGTGTGTAAAGTGTAACAGTTCCCTTCCTCCCTCTACACTTTCTTTCTGTTCCATATTCTGTTGGGCTATCAATTACTTTGGTCTCCGCCATATGCTTTTGTTTATTTGTTTATTTTATTTTACTGTGTTAATTGCAGCAATTATTTATTTATTTTATTTGGGCTTATTTTATTTAATCTACTCCAGTCTGTAGTTAATGTAAATCTAGCTACACCTATTGAGAAAAATTTAATTTACTTAGATTTTAAATCTATTTTTAAAAAAAATTCCATTTATTTTCCTAAGCAATTAGGACATTTTTAACTTGGTTTCTAATTTTAAATTCTCCTTAGTTAGGGGGGCGCCTCGGATACCTCTGACCCTGTACTCCGGGAGGCAACACGCAGCACGACATCAGCGATGGGGTCTTGGTTAATTACCCTGTGAAGTTACACGGTGGTCCACCCTCTTGAGAGGAGCGAACTCATCCATAGCTCGAGGCCCAAAAGGGGGGTCCATGTAACTTGGGACCCACAGGCGAAATCCAATTCTGTGCCAGCTAGTTGTTGGCCCTCCCTCACTTGAGTGACGCAACATTTTTCCAAAAGTCATTTGCTGTTTGAGTGCTTGCCACCGGGTTCCATGGGTGCGAGTGATCAGGAGCCCCTGCAGTTGCGTGCTCGGGAGAGTCAAGGGAGATGGCCCAACCATTGGGGTCCACCCGGGTGACCTCAGCTCACCACCAAGCCTAACAACACCTAAGATATAGCCATTCACTCAATATGAGACTTGAAGAGGACTAGAGAGCCTCTCTGCTTTAGCGTGCTTGGTCTGTCCAGCTATCTCTCTCATCATCTCCCTAGGCAGTACAACCCCGGAGAGCCACGCTCTGCAGTCCTTGTCACAGCCCCTAGAGGTGGTAGTAAGCCCTTGATTTCCAACTATCCCTTTCTAGGTTTGAACTTTGATTTGTTTTATTAATTTCAGGTTCTGTTTGTTTTGGTTGTTTTTGTGGGCCTGGAGACCTAACCTGTTTGAACCATCAGAAAATACTTGGTAATAACGTTGATAAACCGAATAGCCTAAGTCATTAAATGACCCACTAGATCAGGGCTATTCAATTACAAATTCAGTTGGGCCAGATTTTCAAACCAAGAAGGTTAGCTGGGCCAGTTATTTCAGCGGCGAAGCAACTCGTAATGACACATTTTAACACCAACACAAACAAATTTATTGAATACATGTAAGGTTTATTCATTGTTTCTCTTTTAACTTTGGTCAGTTTGCACATCAAAAGGTGCATAAAAATACAACAAAAGAGTTAACTGAACAGAATCTGAGGTAGCCCCTACTTTTTCCACTTACAAAAGAAAAAAAAACTGACCTAGGCACCTCTTGCCTAGGCCTACCTAGGCTACATATCTGACCTATCTGATCACAAAGTGCATAAAACAAAATAGTGCACAGTATGTTAGATAAGCAATAACATTCAAAACATCCTTTTGAAACAAAATAAACATCTTACTCACATTTGACCCAGGAACATCTCAAAGTGCATAAAATAAAAAGTGCACAGTATTCACGACTAGGCTATAACTAACACATGAATACAAGGTGGACTACTGCACATACTGAGGGAACATATTTTAAATCACCACATTTGTGATTAGGCATGCCTTTGTTACACATCCAACATTATATTGATGTAGGCTACAGTTACCCAGCTGATTTAGTGGGAGAAGTGACATTTTTTGTTTTGAACGAGAGCAGTGACTTTAGGCTCGTAAGTTGTCAGTGCAATCCGAAGGCATTGGTGGAGAGTACAGTCAGTCAGGGAGCAACGATAGTTGCTCTTTATGGAGTTCATGTGTGAAAAACTTGACTCACATGTGTATGTTGATCCAAACATACTGAGCATGACGATTGCTACTTTCTTAATGTTAGGTAACTGATGTACGTTGACATTAGTCCAAAACATTGTAGGCCCGTTAGTGCAAAGCTCCTGTGCCATGGTTACAGATGACTGCATGTCAACAAGTTCGAGTGTGAATTTCCCCTCGTCAATGGAAGGAACCACTTGCTTTGCTCTGGCTGATAAGTCCCCTTCTATTGCAACAGTGAATGGGTCTCTGACAAAAACGGCCACCTCTGAGGGCAGAACACGTCCATCCAATCGACCAGCAAAGTTCATTTTCAGCCTTGCAATGAAATCTGTCATCACATCCGTGATTTGTGCGGGGGATGAGATGAATTTGCGGAGTGTCGGAAAATGCAGCATTCGGCCTGTGCTCAAATCAGTTGCGAAAAGGTCCAGTTTAACTGGGAATGCGCGCATCTGTTCCACAAGGTCGATGACAGTTTTGTCTCTGCCTTGTAGTGCCAAATTGAGATCATTCAGGTGTTTGAATATGTCGCTCAGAAAGCAGGCATCGGCCATGAAGTTGTCGTCCAGTATGCGACTCAAGTGCGTTTCTGCCTTTTTTTGCTTGCTGCTGCGGAGGAAAGTTATGATCTCCTCTCTGAGACCACAGAAACGCTCCAGTGCTTTGCCTTTGGACAGCCACCTCACGTCATTATGCAAAACAGGTCGTGGTGCTCAGCAGACATTTCTGACAGCAGCATGCGGAACAAGCGGTGTTGGAGGCTTGATGTAGAGCGAATAAAATTAATTGTAGCCATCACGTTGTCCATTGTCGTTTTGAGCATCCCGCTTAGTTTTGCGCACAACACCGCCTGATGCACAATGCAGTGTAAGGAGATCAACTGAGGTGCAACAGCGGACCAACGTGCTGCCAAACCATTCACTTTCCCTGTCATGGATGGAGCCCCATCTGTCACAAGCCTGCACACACGCAACATATCCAGACCATTGTCTTTAAAAAAAGCGGAAATTTTCCCAAAGACTATATCGCCCGTTGTGTGTCCTTCTAACGGCAGTAGGCAGAGCAGCTCCTCTCTGAAGCATTTGCTGTCAAAAAAACGGACATATATGCACAACTGAGCAGTATCAGTTTTGTCTGTGGACTCATCTACTGCTATAGACATAGTATCAGCTTTCCTCAGATCTCCTAACAGCGTTTCATACACATCTGCAGCAAGAATTTCAACCCTACGAATGTTGGAAGTATCTGACAGGGGTACGTTTTTTATAGCAGATGCCACGCTCGTTTTAATTTTATCGTCATTTATCACCTCATCCACGACGGCCAGCATACAGTCCTTCACGGTTTCAGAGTCTGTGAATGGCCTTTTCTTTTTTGCCAATATCCAGGAAACACGAAGGGATGCTGCGGTAGCTCTCTCTTGGGCTGTGAATGACCGCACCATGGTAGTACTGCTCCGGTTGTAAGATGCAATCAAACTCTGCACTTTTGCTGCCCTCTCTTGAGATCCCTCTGGAAAATTGGTGTGGAAAGTCTGGTGTTTCTCAACGTGGTGACGGTTTTCATTGGCAATTTTACGTTTCAGTGTTGAGAAAGACATATTGATAGTAATCTAGGCTACTACCAGCACGCTCTGCATTGTTTGCGTGTTGCTAGGCTACGTGGTCTGTACTACTGTATGAATTTACGTAGGGATGTGCGTTTCTGGCAGGACCACGGGCTGGGCCATTTGGAGATTGCTTCCGGGCCGCATGTGGCCCGCGGGCCGCCAATTGAATAGCCCTGCCCTAGATTATCACCCATCGACAGCGTTGCTCATAGTTTTCGGGTGCTCACTCACACCAATTATCCTCTCCTGCCTTATCAGCCATGATATTTAAGTGTTTAGTTTGCGTCACTAACTGATCACACATGTTAGCCACACAACACATAGCCCCAAATATTTTAGCTTACTAAATCTGTACGGACTTGCATTGGTTTTTGTTGTGTTTGTTTTCCCTCTCCACCTGTGTTCCACCTGTGTCCAGATCATCCAGCCCTGCCACCCACCTGATCAGCCAAAGGCTTGGCTAAGCGCTGCAAATGACGCCCTCCGGTCCGGGACCACTCCTGATCTACAGCACCTGAGCGAAACAGCTGGATGATGACCTGAACTGGCAGATAGACCATGATCAATTCAAGGCTACAGCCACAGAGGGCCAGCCAGGATCACCGGTGCTCTTGACTACATCCGCATCATCCATTTAGCGCTGAGCGAAAGATGCTTCAACCACAAGGAGGCCCAGAGGACCGGGAGCATGTGCAGAACTGCCAGACCAGCTGGACCAGCAAGTGACAGCAGATGAAGAGATCAAGGAGCTTTGTTTTTTTTAATGTTTTTTTTCTCTTTCAAAACAAAACCATTAATCTGGCTCGCTTGTTCGGAAAATAGGTAATGTAATTGGTTTAATTTACGATCCATCTAGAATGGCATTGCCATTGGTCGCCTGGTAAATGCACGGCTGCATCATATGCCTGGCTCCGAGTGTGCGCGCTGCACAGAGGCATAATTCGTTGGAGTTTTCCCTCTCTTCCACCTGACTTTCCTTCACTTTTATATAGCTTATAAATGCCCGTGCGCATTTTACTTTCACTTTCAATAGCACCATTCCGCGTCAATTGCTTATCTATAACTTACAATGACACATTTTCTGCAATAAACATGGGACTTTTATTAACAAAATGAAAACACCATATGCTATAAGCCTAATATAAAATAACAAACTTACAAATGTTTAAAAGTAAAAAAAAAAAAAAAACCCTCTGTGGAACCAAATGAATAAGAAACAGAACGAATAAGAGCAAAATGAATAAAGCCTGGAGGATCAAGCTCCTTGATGTAAAATAAAATAAATAAATTACACAAAATTTAAATAAAGTAAAAATAAGCAAACACTGGGGCTATGGCTGGGCGATTTTTCAGATTTTATGTATTAATTTTTATTGAATTTAATGTTTTGCCACAAATTTATTTTTTATAAATAGAGGAATCACGATTTTGAATAGAAATATTACCAAAGGCTAGAATTAGACACTTTGACAATAACAGTAAAGAGAGAAGAACGATCCAACCGCATGTCAGTGCACATGATTAACTGCTCTCTTGTGATGCTCTCTATGTCATTCACACAGAATGTGCTTTTGTGTTGACAAAGATGCGACGTGGGCAGTGGAATAGGAAAAAATGCAAGAAGATGGGAGATAAACATCTTTTAATAACTAGTAAAAAAAAAACAGATAAAGTAGTTCATGCATCTTTTCTGCAAAGATATTTAGTGATTTGTGATCTACATCATGATGACAACTTCATGTGTGTGGTGCACTTAGAATAGAATTTTCTTTAACTTGAGGTTTAATAAAAAAAAGTTGCTTGAATCATGTAGTAGTTATATTTTCAAGTTGACTAGTTAAAATTGTACAAAATCGAGAATTGGTGAAATATTCTATGAAAATCAATTTTTTTTTTTTGCCATATCGTCCAGCCTAGAAACAAATAATAAAAAAAAACCTTCCAATTTTAATTTCTTTAATTTTTCAATCTTTAATTGTCTATTCTCTAACTGAACTAAATTATTTTTATTTCTACTATTAAAAATGGCCTCAGCTTAACACCTGTAAGCCTGTCTATATCCACGGGGGATATATATTGCACCTATATTATATGGCCTAAGGTAAACAGCAAACAAATGCATGCACGGCCACACACAGACACACATAGCTGAAGGTGTTTATATGCTACACAGCCTTGCTTGGGAGGGTTAAATGGCATCAATATAATGGCATCACCGAGCCACTTCATCTGATGGCTGCACATCCAGGATGATCCAACACCGGTCAGCATACCGGTCACCACACAAACCCGGTACTAGGACTCCTGGGGAACCCAATTGAAAAGAAGGGAAACCAGAAAACAGCATGTTGGAAAACAAGGCGAGACTTAGAGCTCTGGTAACACTGGAGTAAATAAAACTTTTATGTCACTTTCAACTTTTTGGCAGACCCCAAGCTGATGCTCAGAAAGAGAACTGAACTCTTAAGGCCCAAAGGTGTGCACTGAACATGCAGCCATACATTCATACCACCTTCTCAGTGATAAAGAGCTGCTGGGTCACATTGACCTTTTGCTGAAATTGAGACAGCCGAAACCCCGGGCTGAAGTACGAGAACCCCTGCCACTCCAGCCAGACAGACTGTCAGGTCACCGCCTGACAATCTCACAGCCAGCCATGAGGACATGGCCTGAAGCCTCACACACTTCAAGGCACTCACCGAGCACACACCAGACCGGCCTTCGCAAGCAAGTGCACAAGTTTCCTATGAGGTCCTGTTGTCAACCATAGTAACTGCCAAAGACACCTGCGTCTTAGCTTGAAGTAAAATAACCAATGCTCAACCTGCTACTCCTTGGTTCTTGCAGACCTTGCAACCCCCTGGGGAAACCCTGTAAAGTGCAAGAACTTCCGGCCAGACCTCACCAGACGTTTACTCTGGTAAAAATATGAGACTGCAGTACCAGCATACGCAAAAGGGGAACGGACAGCGACAGTGTGACACACAAACAGCGTGGCCAAACCCTCAACCACACACCTTCAAAGGAAGGGAGGGAACCTGGCCCCACTCTGAGCCACACTCCCTTTTCTAGAGACATCCTGCACCTGCCGACAACTGCTAGTGCCTAAGCTGCTCTTCACAAGAGGCAATGATGCAGAGTTAATGTCAACTATGTGGACTCATTCAAGACCACATTACATCATCAAACTCAAATGGCATCTGCACTCTACACAATGCCTGATTTACTCTCATGCCAAGGAGTTTCATCTGACAGCTGGATTCACCAACTACTGCCTTAGTCCTGGTCTACAGCAACAAATGGCCAGAACTAAAGTGGGGTTGCCCACTTCAGCAGAACACTGCTCCCAAAGGAGCACTAACTACTCAGATGACAAAAGAGCCCTGCTCTGCACTTCATGAACCACCCAGAGATTCTCCAGTTCAATGGAACATGGAAAGTGATCACAAAGACATGCCGCCAACCTGTAAGGGCCCTCAACAGCCAAAGCAGCTGTACAGAGGACCAACATGGTCAATGGCCTTTTAACCCTCTGGGGTCTGAGGGTGTTTTGGGGGCCTGGAGAACTTTCGACATGCCCTGACATTAGTGCTTTTTTCAGTTGCATATAAAAATATAAATGTCTAAAGTCTAATAACACTGTAAACAGCACAAACAGGGCTACAATAATATGTTAGCAGCATTTATGTACATGATTGTGTTTTTGAGAAATCAACGTTTATGCGTGGTTAGTGAAAAACTAAAATTTTGAAGTCACTGAAATAAGACCATAAAACACATACAGAACAATTGTTCACAAGACTTTTGAGAACTGGATCTTGTAGCCTAGAATTTTTACTTCATAATTATGTGAAAATCATCTTGTTTATTTGCTCACAGAAAACAATACATTGATTTAATTTTTTAAAGACATGTTTTGTGATTGAAAGCCAATATGCGAGGGAGTGGTAATGGCCTTGAATATTAAGTGTTTTTCACCTGAGAGACAAAGGGCCCTCCCCTAAAGGCTGCTAATGGGCCATCAGTGTGACTGTGACTTTATATATATATATATATATAGGTTTGTAGCCATAGACTTATGCAAAAAAAGACATTTTATTTTTGAGAAACTAATTATTATTGTTTAGCATGCTATTAAAATCTATTTTTGAACAAAGTAGGCTATTAATCATAAACGTTCTAAACTCTCATATTACTTTTATTGTTTTATATAGAGCATGAAAACATCATCGCGCTGTAAGAAATTTAAATACAATGAATTGCCCATCATATTCAAAATGTTTTACTGGATTTCAAACATTTTAGTCAGGAATTATAGTTTGGGGAAAACCCAACTATGATTTTGTAGTCATATAGCCATCCTGAACATCATGTATGATTTTATAGTATAGAAGATATGATTCTGCAGTCATAGACTCACGCATGCTTTGTACTATAAAAGGATGTACTTCGTACTATAAAAAATATATTTTATATCTGAGAACTAATTGTTATTGTTTAGCACGCTATTAAAATATATTTGTGAACAGATTATTGATAATAAACATGGTCTAAACTTTCTTAGATGCGTAGCATTCATCGTGTTTGGGAAAAAACCCAACTAGTAATGTGTTCAAGTTTATGTCACAATAACACGTTAACTAATGCAAAACATAAACATTACTTACTCATCAGATCGATCTTCTCTACTTGAACTCTTGTTCTTATTTTGAGGGAAATCCAGCCTTTACTGAGCGCGTCTTCTTCCAGAAACGAACAGTATATGAACTCTTCACTCCTGACTCTTTGTCTATGTTGGGCGTCTTCATCCACGCGTGGCTCACGTGGTTATTTGCATGTGAACACGAGGGGGAGGGATCCCATTAAAAATAATGAGTTAGACTAGACAGACTGAACATCGTGTTGGTTTCATACGGATTACTTCATCACAGAATATTTGTTTTCGATTCAGGCTTTCTATAGATATAACTCCCATGTCTCTGTGTTGAGTATTTGCTGAGTTACACTTCATTTTAGTGACGCGTTTCTGAAAACAGTTCGCGGAGACGGAGAAGACAGAGCGCACCCTGTTTGTTTTCTTTATTCTTCAAAAGCACAAAGTTTAGTTGTTATTATGAGTGCATACAAATAAAAGTAGACCCCTTACAGATTCTAATGGTGTATTGCTCTTATCTTTAACGATCAAAAATGGCAGAGTAATTCAAGCTCATTTCTGCCTTATCAGGAAAATCTGCCCCAAAACGCGTATCTGCGTTTGTCAGACCCAGAGGGTTAAGGATACAATGTTGAGGTATGGTGTGCCCAGAGCGGGTGTTTTGTGGGATAACAGCAAACCCCTCCCACAGCAACACTTCAAGCTGGACTCCCAGTCATCACAGTACAAGTGACAACCATCCTGATCACCCTTTAAATCGCATCGGCTCAAAAAACTGCATCAGAGAACAGTTACACAGACTCAAATTATGCCAAGCTCAACTTCACACACCACCTCCTTGACTAGGAAAAAGATGAGTTTGCCACAATGAACAAGAAGCCAGTCAAGCACAACACCTGCTGCTCCAGCCCTCAAACTGCTGCATGACATCAAACCATGCTGCGTGTGCTGAACAACATTCTATAATATGTCCCCGATGACCACACTGCACCAAAGCTTGTGGTGCCACAGTGAAAAAGGTGGGTCAGGTTAATGTATGCCCACAACGCATCATGTGCTGGACACCACAGTACCAGAGACACTTATGAGACACTAAAACAAGTGGCATACGGGGCTGGCATACAGCAAGATGTGGCGGAATATGTCAGAGCATGTCAGGTTTCTGTCAATTCCGAACAGCAAATTTGAACCACAAAACCCCACTACAACAAACTCCACTTTGGGTTTGCAATCACTGAAATGACACTTGGCTGTTTCACCACATAGAGGCCTATAACACCATACAGATCTGTGTCAGTCCTCACTTTCCAGTCTGCCAGCATGTCACAGACTGCAAACCCCCCAAGGAGGAGATGTGAACACCTGGCTAAGAAGCATTACAGATAGTCTCACCCACAAGACAATTGAACTTTTAATATTCTGAGTAATAGTCACAATTCGGAAGAGACTCCTGACGAGCACAGCATCCATCGTCAGAAGGAGCTGAAACATGCCCAAAGCCGCATAGGAAAGCTGGCAGTGAAAATCCAGAATGATTTCAGGCATCAGACCACTGTGTTCCTGAGAGAGCTATTGCACATCTCACGCTGCACGGACAAACCCAGGATAAACTCAAGGTACTAGACCGAGTGAAGCAGGAAACAAAGGAAAAACTGAACATCTCCAAGAAGCCCTTGCAGTTGCTAAACGTGACCGACAAGGACTAAAGGCTTCCCATAAAGACATGAGAAGACATCTACAGTCTGCACAACAGCTACTAGAGAAAGCCAAAACTGACTTTAAAAGAAAGACTCTAAAATAAATAATAATAATAATAATAATAATAAACTTTATTTTCTATAGCGCCTTTAAATGAAGATCTCAAAGCACTTTACAACAACAGATAAAACCATACACAATAAAAAGATCAAAAACACTACAAATAAAACAATATAAAAATAGTACATTACTCTTTTGAGCAATACAAATGTTTCATTAAAAGCTACCCTAAAAAAATGAGTTTTAAGGCGAGATTTAAAAGTGCTAAGAGTTTTAGCTTGCCTTATCTCAATAGGTAAAGAATTCCACAGTTTTGGAGCTAATGAAGAAAAAGCCCTATCGCCCATCAATCTTAAACGGGTTAAAGGAACAGTTAGAAGACCAGTTAGAAGTGGTCTTCCAGACCAAATGCTCTGGAAGACCACCTGAAAAGGAATTAGAGCCAAGAAAAGTGGAGCTCTCATCAGCATCACCATCACTGAGCAAAACAGAGTCCCCCATCCAAGAATTGCTACACAATGGAAGAAGTGACTAGCCGCAAACCAAAGCATCGCCAGCCTTCACCACAGAACACTTCCCTTTTAACAAAAGAAGAAAGCTCTCCATGCAGACCCTGAAACTGCACATGAGACGACTCTTAAAGACCTTGACAAACTGGCTAAAACATCCCCCAGTTCGACCAAACGCGACAGAACGTCAAGATATCCAGAAGTGGAAGCTGACAGAAACAGGTTACACCTCCTCAGACCCACATCCAGTCCTGAGAGGATTAGATTAGAAAATTAGAAACCACCTGTCATTCGTCCTGTCTGATCCACCTACCATTCGACCATCATGATCCACTGTTGGCTGAAGATGTCTCCAGGTGAACATCTTCAGCCAAAAGGGAGGGAATCTGTAGCATCTGCTTATGATCCTTGATGGTCATTGGGACTTCATGTCCTAAGAGACCCTTTTAGCCTTTTGACATTTGCATGTAATTCACAGCCTGGCCCCACAGTCTACCTTTAAATGGGTGCTAAATCGCCAGTGGTTGTCCCCCCACTGTCAAAAAGATGCTAGACAGAATTGACGATCTGTTCTCTCTATCGGACTTCAAACACATTCCAGAGAACTAAATGACCCTCGATACCAGACACCAACGGCCTGGCTGACCAGTGGACTACCTCCACAAGTACAACACACACGCATAGAGACATTTCCTTTATTTAGACCATAATTAATCAGTTACAAATGTATCTGGTATAGCTATGTGTTGTTTGTATGTTTCCTTATTATATTAGCCTAGTAACCACTCGTTATTTGTATTAGTAAGCTCTAAACACTCATATTCAGGTGTATGAATGTATCTCTGGTTTAATTTCTCAAACAATAATGTACACTGTGACCTCGTTAAATGCATCATACTATTCTTATGGTACTGTGGGAAGAATGGTGGGAAACACCGATTGAGCAGAACAGTCATAAAACATGCAAATGAGGTGTCAAGTGACTATTTAGACGTGCTTCTAGGCTTTGACCCCTTTTGATTAAGGTGATGTAATTCTTTGATGTTTCTAACAAGTTGTGTGTAGCTCATGTGCAAATCCTTCCATTACGCTCTCTTTTGCGTGCGAGCGCTCTCTCTCTCCATGCCTTCCTTCCATTGGCATCTATGTTTAATGTGTGTATATTTGTGTTTAGTTCAATGTTACATGTTCCCCTGTAGTGTAGTTTAATAAACATTTATATGTATTCACACTTGGTTGTCTGTGTCTGCGGCTCACAGAAGCTCACTTCAACGTTCTGGTTTTGTTACATGCTCTATGATGTATTAGTGAGGAAATTAATTTTCCGTGGCCAGAGAAATAATTTTCCTTAGAGTCAATAGACGATTAAAACTGTCCGTACAGCAGACGAACAAATCATTTTATTGTACTATTAATGCTACAGTTAATTCCTGAAGATGAATATATAATTGATAATATCGTTATGATTAATTATGTTCATCTCACTTTGAGCTAATTTGCAACAAGTGGCTTTGATTTTAGTGGGAAGATGCATCTTATAAATATACAGTAGGTAATTTTTGTGAAAGGCCTGAGAGAAGGCACATTCTATTATTATTGTTTTTGTTGTTGTTGTTGTTTTATCTTAATGGTGGTTAATCCTAATAGAACAAGAACTTTTTCGTCTTCTCATCTTTTCCTGTTTGTGAGACAGAGTTCAAATGTTGAACCCTCCTTAGGTCCAGTATAGCATTAGCCTTACAAAAGTTCACTAAATATCACTTACTACTGTTCTTCCTGCTTACATGTCTGACAATGACTGAATATCAGATATTGTTAAACGCATGTAATGTTGTTGCTCCTGGACAGAGCACAATACAAGTATGGTATTTGTTTTAGTGCATTTGACACTGCAACTTTATTGACTTTGTCTACTTTTTTAGCATGTGGAGGAGTGATTCATAAGAGGCAAGGTCACCTGGTTCTGGAGAGTTACCCAAACAATGCCCGCTGCGAGTGGACACTAAAAGTAGACCGGCCTTTCACCATCGATCTGAGGTGAGAACTGAAATTACACAAACACAGAGACATTAGATAAACTGGGACATTCCAAAGACTTCTGCTATAACTGAATTATAACACCCAGACAAGCAAAGAGCAAAAGTCAGCAGGTGGTGATGATTGTTTTGACATAATCATCATGTATTGACCTGAATAACTGAGTTAGGTTTTCTTTGTTGGTTACGTCAACACTGTGAACAACATAAGATCTGGCAATTTAAGTATAATCAGACAGATGTTTTTTTTAAAGTTATTTTGATCAAAAACTTAAACGAGTTCAGTGATTCAGGTCAAATAATGATAATGTTAAAACATAATCATCACCACCTGATGACTTTTGTTCTTTGCTTGTCTGGCTGTTATATTTTAGTTACAGCAGCTAAATAAAATATAATATTAAAGCCCAACTAAAGTAAACACTTAGTAAACACAAAGTAAAGTAAACACAAAATAGTGATTTTCTTCTTTGGTAATTCTGCTTGATAACATCAGGTGTGTTCAATAATGGTCAATCATTACTCAATGAATCTCTTAATTACCTCATTAACTTTAACACTGCTTCAGTGTTACTTTTAACACTCTGTAGGATGGACCCATATGGACACCCAACAGTGTTAATTTAACACCGGGGATTTTGCTGTGAGGATGGCAGGACCTGCAATATATTTTCTTGTCCGCCCACAGTAAAGGTAAAACTGCCTGCTCCCATGAGATTTGCATCCCACAAAATCCCAATCCCAATGCAGCCCTCTACTCTAAATTTCTAGCGAGCATATCTGATGTTTAACAAATGCAACCAAATTGATTATTTTTTGTGTAGTCAATTATTAGTCAAAGTAAATTTTAATCCAACAACGTCAAGTCAAATGTTCCACAGATGTTATGCAGTCTCGAGTCAACATCATCATCATCAGGTCTTACCAAATCCAACAGTAAATTCAAACATTATTGTAAGGAAGTTTTCAATTTCATCAGTAAGATGGCTGATTTTGGCTAGATATCCTGTGTTTATCTCTAAAGCAATTCTTATGAAGTACTGAACAATCAGGAGAATCTGACACATTCAAGAAGTCTGGCAATAGTTCATTACTGGCCTGTTGCAAGGGAAACAATTGCATGTCAGTGTTTCAGAGCCAGGAAAACATTACCTTTTCATGCTGGAGGAAAACAAGACCTGAAAACCTAAATTTGGATTAATAAAAGACAGGAACTATTATTCTATATTTTATGTTTACATTCTACCAATTAAAAGTCTAATATGTAAATATATATATATATATATATATATATATATATATATATATATATATATATATATATATATATATAATATCCTTTAATTGCAAAATAAAATATTTATGGGAGTCAATGAAATGGTCAGCTAATTCTGTTTGAGGGAGTTCACCAAGAATGAATTGTGCCACTGACAGCACAGTTTATTTACATGTGCTCTCTATTATTCTTTCTTAAGAACTCTACAGAGCAAAATAACAATGTCAGTAGTCACATTGTCTAAAGCCCTATGGAATCACATACATGAAATAATTCCCCACTGAATTAATACTGTTTGCAGATATTGTAAACTCGTAAATGTTGGTGATTTTAATATCCTCGTACAGTAGGTGTCACGGTGTCTATTAGTTTGGACTTTCTGTTTGCATCGTCTTCACCGTCTTGTTAGTTGTTATGGTTTTTGATTTGATTTCGTCATTTTTCGGCGTGTCTAGGCATTATTTTAGTTTGTTCAGTGTATTTAAGTTCCTGTCTGCCTGTTCATTGTTGGTCGGGTCTTGTAAGTCTATACCTCAAGTATACCTAAGTGTCACCAACCTGCCATTGTCTGGATTATTCCTGTTTGTGCTTTAATAAAGCCTGCTTGCTCTCAATCTCATCTAACACTCGTCCCTCGAGTGTGACAGAAGACCCGACCAACAAAGTTTACAGGTGTGATTCTACCCTGTTTCTTTTCCTGTTTTGTCAGTTTTTTGTTTTCCGTTACCATGGACCACTTTGCCGTGATGACCCTGCTATGCTTGGAGCAGAGGAACTGCTCCCTCAAAGAACATTTGGAGGAGTTCCTTGGTCTTGACATCTGACCACCTTCCCGGACGACTGCCTGAACACATTCTTACATGCTGGACTGAACACCGCTACACGTGCAGTTGTCCAGGGAGGGTCCTCGAAAGAGCTTCACGTACATGGAGTGGGTGCTGGTATCATGCGGTTCATCCATGACTGTAGGACCAGCGGACGATGACACCAGACCCAGAGTCCAGCCAAACACCACCCTGCTGCGCAAAGCATCAGCCAGAGCCCACCACAGACAGAGAGCCAAAGCACGCCACGACCAACGAGCCATCACCTTTAGGAGCAACAGAGCTGAATATCGAGCCAGAGCCTCATCCGATGTCTGACCAGGTGCGTGATCTGGTAACGAAGCATGCCCATGGAGGAAGTTATAGTGGAGATCGAGGGCGCAGAGGAAAGCTCCGCCTCTGAGGGTGAGCTGAGGCTGAGCTCAGAGGACTTATATGTAAACATGCCCGTTCTTCTCTCACCAGAACCGTCTGTCTGCCCCGAACTGTCTGAATGTCCTGAACCATCAGCCTGTTTTGAACAGTCTGTCTGTCCCATCATGACCATGGAAGCCTGCATTAACTGTTTGCATGTCCTGTTACAGCCAAGGAGGCCGTTTATGGCCTGCCAAAACTGCGGAGATCATGCCTGAACTGTCTTTCTGCCCTGAATTATCTGTCTGTCCTGCTAAGACCATGGAGGTCACTTACCTATCTGCCACGTTCCCTGTGCTGGTAATCACGCTTGTGTGTGTGTGTGGTGGCATACACATGCCCAGAAAACCCCGTCTATCCCAAAAACCCACCCAGCTTGGCATGAGCCACCTGCCATCTTCTGCCCTGCTGCATCAGCTCACGTTGAGCTTTCCATCTATGGAGCGGATTCACTTCAGGTCTGTCAGTCTCCACCTCCATCATGGTGGAAGGATCCCCGGTCTCCACCTCCAACCTCCAAGACCTGGACACAGTGGGCCGCCTTCCTGGCTGTGGTCTGGGTCCTGCCTAGTTCCTCCTGCTCCTGGCACCTCACATCACTGAAGAAAAGAGAAACACAAAAACTACAACTGACTTCAGCCACAGCCTTGAATGAAATCAACTGGAAGAAAAACAAAAATCAAAAACATTGCCACCATAATTGTGGTCAGTGTGTTTAGTTGTGTTCTTGAGCATTTTAATAATTGCAATATTGTTTCACAACAAATGTTTGTGCAATGTTGAATCAAACCTTGCAGTAGTAGATTTGATTATGCTTTTGATTAATGAATGTTTTTGGTTTAAATCTTTTGTTTATTAGCTACATTTGGTTATTAAAGAAGAAAAAAAACCTCATATTAAGCAAGTGCCACCATAATGCTTCAATATTGAGAAAAAAAATTCTGTTTAGGATTTGGCTTTTAGACGTGAACATTTATCATAGGATCATCAACAGTGGTTACAGTAATTATTCATACTGCATTGCAGGATGGGAGTTTTTCATGCATTGCAGCATGAAGCATTTTGTTGATTGTTGATTTTGTTGAGATTCATGTGCTGGTTCTTGATGTCTGTGTGTGTCTAAAAATGTACTTGAATTCAAATTTTTATATGCTTTACATAGATTTAAAATTAATTCATTGTAACTATTAAAGAAACCCTTTGCTTGCATGCTGTGGTGTCACAGAATTGATTGTGCAAACCCTAAACATATAAATGAAACAAATGTCCCAAATTTCCTGGGTCTGGGTAGGCCAGGCACGGAGCAGAGCACAGGCGCTGTTTGAGCTGGCTCATCGCTGTGTCTTGGGCTTCAGTCCAAACGAATGGTTCATCCTTTTTCAGGAGGGAGGTTAGTGGTCGGGCGATGTCAGCGTAGTTTTTGATGAACTGTCGCCAAAAAGCTTCGCAGCTCAGAGATGTTAGTCGGCACTTTTCTGCTTTGGATTGTTTGGGTGCGGTTAGCCTGTTGCTCGATGCCATTTCTTTCGACAAGCAGTCCGACATAGTTCACCTTGGTTTTGCACCACTGTCCTTTGTGAAGGGCGATTTTGGCTCCTGCCGTTGTCAGCTGGTTTAGGACGTGATCAATTTCCTTGAGGTGGTCTTCCACACTTGAGCTTTTCATCAAAATATCATCTACGTAGACAAGGTTGCCTCTGGCTCTGGCGTCAGGGCATGCTTTGTTCAGAAAGATGTTGAATTCAGCTGGTGAGTTTGCATAGACGAAGGGGCACCGTGTGAAGGTGTACTGTCGATTGCCAAAAGTAAATGCCAACTTGTGTTGGTCATCGGGGTGGACAGGGATCGTCCAGAACTCGGAGGCGACGTCCAGTGTGGACAGGATCGTCGAGCCTTTGATTTTGGGAATTTCTTGGTCCAATTGGGTCATGGGCCATCGTGACAATGGTACTTGCTGATTCAACTTGCAATAGTCGATGGTGGGCTGCCATTTGCCATTGGGTTTTAGGACTGGCCATATCGGTGCAGAGTATGTGCTGTTACAGGGTCGGATGACCCCCTTTTCCAGCATGGAGTCAACAATTTCTTGCACTGGCTCATATGACGCTATTGGAATCTTGTACTATCGCACGAATGTGGGTGGTGCATTTGGGTTTGTCGGGATGTGCACAGTGTGGATGTTGGTCAGTCCACAATCCAGGGAATCCTTTGCGAAGGAGTCCTTGTACTTGAGCAGAACCTGTTTGAGTCCTTGGCGATTCACTTTGTCGTGGAGGGCATCCACCTCATTCAGGATCTGTTGAAGTTGTGCGTTGAACCCGGCGTAGGGTTCTTCTGCAGTTAAGTTATTTGGGGGGCTTTGGGCCCCGGTGTTCACCTGTGTAGGCGATTCTGTCTCAGGCTGTGTTGAGACAGTGTAGACAGCGAGATGAGATTTCTTCATCTGTTAGTTCTGAACGGCAGACGCTTTCTCTGGACACCGGCAGAATGGAAGTGATGGTGATTACTTCATGGGGTTTTGTGAATGTTATGGGGCCTATGACAGGTACCGTCAGTTCAAAGTCGTGGAATGCCTGGCTGATGAGCCATCCCAGGTGATTGGCTTTGGGAACGTGGATGTCTTGGGCCATACAGTTGTTGAACAACACATACACAGCACGAGATGACACTTCGATGAGAGGTGTGACTTCCAGGGTGAGTCCTAGTTTCAGGCAGGTCCTGGAAGGTTGGAAGAAGCCTAGCTTACTGTTGAGAGTTTGGCCAGGTCGCAGGTTGAGGCGGACAATGACACTCTTGCTGTAGGCCGGTATTGTGGCTTCTTGCTCTGTGATCATAGCACATGCGTCTGGCATGGTTTGACCAGATTGGAGGTTCTTGAGGTTGACTGAAGTTGTCAGTTGGTGTGGCAGAGGAGCCCATATGATGTCGTTCACGGTGTCAATGCAAGCATTGAGCCGGACCATGATATCCGCTCCAATGTAGATGTCATGAGGCAGGCCTGGGACAACGAGGAAGTAGTGACTCAGATGTCTATTGTTCCATCGCATGTCCACAGCGCAGATGATCTTGGAGGTGGCCATGGTGTCGACCAGGGACTGAGAGGGAAGCGGCTTTGCTTAGCGACACGTGGTAGACTCATGTCTTTGCTTCAGTGTTCTGAATAGCTTCAGGCTGATGGCTGAGTTCTTTGCCCACAGGGCTAGTGCCGCGTCGGACACTGATGTGCCTTGGACATCTATTGCAGTCATGATTTGAAGGGGGCCTGCGTTTGATTCAGGCTCCTGCAGTGAGCAGAGGAGAGGGTCCTGGACTTTGCTGCTTGTGCTTGATCCAGGTACAGGCTTTGCTACTGCATCATCAGTCAGTGAATTAGGGGCTGTGTCTGTGACTTGATACTGCAACTCGTTGGAGTCTAATGACTGCCAGGGCAGAGATTCGCGGACTCAAACAGCTAAAGATAGTGTCCATATCTTTAGGTGCTTGAAGTTGATAATTATGTGTGCTCTGATAATTTAACAATAACATTAAGATCTTAATTATTAACTATCAATGTGTTTGATTGTCGGCCCGGGAAAATTAAAAAAGTTCCTTGATAATTGAGATGGTAAGGATTAATTTGTTCTGATGGTTCTAATGACACAAAGAGGAATTAGTAATCTGTTAGGTTTAGGGATGTGGAACTTTTCATTTAATTTCATAATTACGAATTTGAAGGTTCGAAGAGATTAAGCAGATCTTTCCCAATGAGAAGTGGATACGTCTTGAGTGGTGAAACGTATACTGGATGGATGAGATCCATTGATCCTACCGTTAGGTGGATTGGGGCCACATGTTTCAGTTGGAGGCCCGTGTGGGAATATGCTTGGAGGTTCAGCTCACACCTCTGGAGTCTGAGGGTTCTGTTAGCCCTCTTTGTTCTTTCTTGGACCTTTTCGAGGAGCTCGGTGGACATTAGAGTGATGTCGGCTCCCGTATCAAGAAGGGCTTCGCCTCTTTTGTGTCGTTCAATGATGATGGAGAGGTAAAACTTTCTTGCTATACTTTTCTCAATGAGATCACCTAGAAGTTGAGGGACTGGAGTTTGGGAGGAAACCGTTAGGATATCAGGGCCGATGTGGTGTTTTTCGGAGGAGTGGCAGGCAACCAAGACAGAACTTTCAGGAACTTGAGTGGTTTCATCAGCAGGTGTTTGTTGGACGCTGCTGTGATCTGGAGCGTTGAGTGTTGAGTTAGTGTTTCACTCTGTTGCTGGGTTTTCAGGTGAGGTTTCGTGTCCATCTGAAGTTATTGCAATTGCGGTTCTCTGAGAGTGAGGTAGTGCTGTTATCCGTAGCTGGCTGGGTCAGCTGGTCGCTGCCTTCTCGTCCGGCCGCTAGTTAGGCTGAATCTGGTTTCTCTTTCTTTTCACATTTCCGATCTTCCTCTTTCCGTTGGAAGAATTATTTCATCATTTTCACCAGCTCTTGTGAGTCGAAACACGGTGGTGTCTTTTGTTCTTGCGTGGATTCAGTTTGAGCTCGGTCAGCTTTGAATCTTTGTGAATTATTTCGTCGATTCCTTGAGCTAGTCGCTCCAGGGTGAGTTTGTCGTTTTCCCTTTGCGTTTCCGTTGGATTCCCATGAGTTTTTTCCTCTTGAGTTTCCAAATGAGCTTGGCTGGTTCCACGATCTTTCCCATTGACTCTCATGAGGCCTTGACTGGTCCCATGTCTTTTCCCAATGCCGTCCAGGTGAGCGTTGACGTCCACACGGTCTATCCCAGCGTTCATACCTCTGTTTAGATCTGGTACCAGTGTGGGAGTCTCGTTCTTTGTCGGACGAGGGTGCATTCCACTCTCTGGGTGGCGGCTTGGCATTGTCTTGGCATTGGGCGCTCTCTAGAGCCAGCCCTTGACTTTGAGTTTTGAAGTCAAGAACTGCTGGGCTTTTGCCGCTCTTTTCTGAGGCATCTTTTGTTTGCCGTAGGCTTTCTAAAAGTAGAAAAATAGAACTTAATGACAGTACTGGTCCCGTAATGGCAAGATTGACACCACAACACTAGTTAGAGTATGCCTCGTTCGTGCTGGAAATCTCTCCGACGCCTACCTTTTCGTTGACCTGCTTTAGCCTGGCGGGGTATGATTTCACAAAGAGGAAGGTAAGTGGAAAACAATTTTGAAACGTCGTTCTCAAGTTTCACAAATACCTTTTCAATTGCTAAAGTTCTCTGCTTATGCTTTCCCTCAGGCAAAATCCCAGAAAACAGCAGCAGTAGTCAAATTAGAAGATAGTGGCAGGGAGAAAAGAGAAGAAGAAGAGTGAGGATTTACTTCCAATGTCAGGATTAGTAATAAAGGTGGAAGCGCGGTGGCGCTGTTGAGTCGCTGTACCAAGGGGTTTGGCTTTGCTAATTTTAGTAGGGTAAAACACACTGGCCTAAGTATTGAGAAAATCCTAATTTTCTTTTGGAGTTTGGCTAATTAGAAGGTTACGTTCTTGTGCCCTAGGCAGAGTGAGGAATTAAATTGGTCCAGTGGAGTACAGCAGCAAGGCCCACCGCCCGAGCGCACCAGGTGAGCTCCTGTAAGGGTCCTGCCGAACACTCAGTCCCTACCGTAGTTGCAGTGAGCCTCTCAAACAGCTGTGACACGGGTGAGGCACGTCACCGACTGCTGGTCTGAAGAGGGGCAGGGCTAGATCTCGGGAGCTATTCTGTCAGTGCGGACCTGGAGTCCGACGTACTTCAGCCAGTAGTTAGCCGAGGTGGTATATCTGCACCTTCTCCCAGTCAGCCTGTTGACTCCTCATCCGATACCTGATTGCTAGGCCTGCTGCGGACCTTCACTGTGCACCACTAGAACAGAGCTATTCAGTTTTCTCCTCCAGCCTGCACCAGGTTTACGTCGGAACGGGTGGCTCCACTTGCTTTAGCCCACACTGGAAACAATGTCACTTCACCAACCAAGCACTACGGGGAGTCCTATTTACTATTAGACCCAAGCAAAAGAGACACCTAAATTAACTTCTGTGTTAATTAAGTAACTAAAGGATTGAAAATAAGGCAGATGGAACCAACTTAATTGCGAATTGAATTTAGAATTTCAAATTATAAATCGTGATTCCTAATTACGTTTTAATGATGTCATCATTAAAATTGATAGGATCGATTCAGATAAATTTTTCAGAGGGATATAATTTGATTATAATATTATAATGATTTTCCTAGTTGCAGAGTATTATTGGCAGTTAAGGATTAAGATCTTAAGGATGTTTGTCATTAAAATTATAAGCGCAATTACAACTGGAACCAGTATGGAAACAGGAACTGTAATTAATAATTAGATTGAATTAGAATTTTCAAATTCGTAATTATGAAATTAAATGAAAAGTTCCACATCCCTAAATCTAACAGATTACTAATTCCTCTTTGTGTCATTAGAACCATCAGAACAAATTAATCCTTACCATCTCAATTATCAAGGAAATTTTTTAATTTTCCCGGGCCGACAATCAAACACATTGATAGTTAATAATTAAGATCTTAATGTTATTGTTAAATTATCAGAGCACACATAATTATCTCAATCAGTCTATATGGAATCAGGAACTGAAATTATTTTAATTAAATGAGTTTAATTTCACATCTGGGATTAGTTATGAAATAAAATTATCAGTTTCAAATATTTCATAGCGATTCACCCGCTGATATCCTTAAAATCATGAGCGCAAATATAATTAAATTAATTATCTTCCTATCAAAGCAATGAGGCTAAGACCCAGCATTAATTGCGTCTAACTACAAGGGGAAGAGACCAATCTTAGATGCAGTGGGGCAAATTGAGTATTTGATACACTGCCGATTTTTCAAGTTTTCCCACTTACAAAGAATGGAGAGATCTGTAATTTTCATCGTAGGTACACATCAACTGTGAGAGACAGAATATAAAAAAAATCCAGAAAATCCCATTGTATGATTTTTTGAATAATTAATTGCCATTTTATTGCATGAAATAAGTATTTGATAAAATAGAAAAATAGAACTTAATATTTGGTACAGAAACCTTTGTTTACAATTACAGAGGTCAGACATTTCCTGTAGTTCTTGACCAGGTTTGCACACACTGCAGCAGGGATTTTGGCCCACTCCTCCATACAGGTCTTCTCCAGATCTTTCAGATTTTGGGGCTGTCGCTGGGCAACACAGAGTTTCAGCTCCCTCCATAGATTTTCTGTTGGGTTCAGGTCTGGAGACTGGCTAGGCCACTGCTTAGTTGCCCTTGCTGTGTGTTTGGGGTCATTGTCATGCTGGAAGACCCAGCCACGACCCATCTTCACTGCTCTTACGAAGGGTTGAAGGAGGTTCACAGCAAAAAATCCAGGGTGAAATTAACTCTCCTGGGAGTACATGTGAGACCACACTCAAGAGTGTGAAAGTGCTAAAATAAGAGTGTTAAATTAACACTGAAGCAGAGTTAAAGTTAATGAGGTAATTAAGAGATTCATTGAGTGATGATTGACCATTATTGAAGACACCTGATGTTAACGAGCAAGTTCAAGTTCAAGTTCAAGTTCAAGTTGAGCTTTATTGTCATTCCGCTACATGTGGGGACATACAGTGGAACGAAATGTCGTGTCTCGCAGGACCACGGTGCTACATAAATACAGACATACAACAATGAAGTAAAAAACAGTATAAACCTATACACAACTAACCTACTGACAGATTTAACTATAAGTATACTATATATATAAGTATTTACCCTATACAAACTAAAAGAATAAAGGATAAAAAATACAACTATATGAATGCTTCACATAAATATTACCCTATACAAACTAAAAAATAGAAGATAAAAAATACAAACTATATGAATGCTTCACATAAATACTGTACATGTGCAAAGAGAGACATTTTGAGTCAAGCAGCTGGTTGGGGAACAGTGCAGGATGATTTGTAGTGCATGAGCATGTAAACATACATATATTGCTGAGTCTTTTGTGGGATTGTGTACACGCAGCAGTGTGTGTAAAGTGTCTAGTGCACATAGTGTAAAGTGTCCATAGTGTAAAGTGTCCATAGTGCACATAGTGTAAAGTGTCCATAGTGCACATAGTGTAAAGTGTCCATAGTGTAAAGTGTCCATAGTGCACATAGTGTAAAGTGTCCATAGTGCACGTAGTGTAAAGTGTAAAGAATCACCAAAGAAGAAAATCACAACGTTTATGTCACCATTATAGTGGTCAGTGTTTGCTTTAGTTGTGCTCTTGACCCTTATATTTTCAAAGTTAGATTTTGCTTTGCTGTTATAACAGAAATATAACAGACAGACAGACAAGCAAAGAGAAAAAGGAAAACAATATATGCATATGTATGTATATATATATATATGTGTGTGTGTTGTTTTTCCTAAATCTCTGAAGTCCTTCAGAGCCAAATCTCTGATTTAGATAATTGTTGATTATAGCAGTCTTGTGATTCATTAGCATAGGATTACCAGCATTTTCAATACAAGCCGAGGGATTTCTAAAAGTTGTTTGTTCAAAAATCTTTGGAAAGAACAAACTCAAACATCAAGAATCAACCTGTGAATCTCAACAACGGTGACAATCAAAAAAGCATGTTGCAGTGCATTCTGGGTGCCACCAATCAATTTCATCCATGGCTCCCATGATGCATTGCGGCGTGAATAAATTATTAGCTGAATTTTCTTAGTAATTTCCTTTATTCTTACTATTATTATTATATTTTTTTTATGCGACTTTTTAGTAGCTTGTTTTCTAATGTTTAGAGTTGATCTGTTTATGCTGTTTGTCACAGTTGTTGAGATTCATACACTGATTCTTGATATCTGTGTGTGTCTAAAATAAGATTTTTTTGTTTTTTTAATTACCAGAACAACTTTCAAGGACCCCTTTTTATTATTGAATATTGTAGAATAACAGGATTCTTCTAATCAACAAGGTAAATCTGACTGTTTTAGATTCTGAATGAGTTTGGCAATATAGATCAAATGATCGTTATGTAATAACATTACCAACATCACATGACCTCTTTTTTCCTTTTGTTTGTCTCTCTGCTGTAAGTCAGTTACAGTATCCAAACAAAATCTAACTTCAAAAATGTAAGGGTCAAGAGCCCAACTAAAGCAAACGCTGACCACTATAATGGTGACATAAAAGTTGTGATTTTCTTCTTTGGTGATTCTGCTCGTTAACATCAGGTGTCTTCAATAATGGTCAATCATCACTCAATGAATCTCTTAATTAACTCATTAACTTTAACTCTGCTTCAGTGTTAATTTAACACTCTTATTTTAACACTTTCACACTCTTGAGTGTGGTCTCACATGTACTCCCAGGAGAGTTAATTTCACCCTGGATTTTTTGCTGTGTTGTTGCCCAAAATCTTGAGATACATGGCCCCATCCATACTCCCCTCAATACGGTGCAGTCGTCCTGTCCCCTTTGCAGAAACGCACCCCCAAAGCATGATGTTTCCACCCCCATGCTTCATGGTTGGGCTGGTGTTCTTGGGATTGTACTCATCCTTCTTCTTCCTCCAAACACAGCGAGTGGAGTTTATACCAAAAAGTTCTATTTTGGTCTCATCTGACCACATGACCTTCTCCCTTGCCTCCTCTGGATCCTTCCAGATGGTCTTGGACATGTGCTGGCTTGAACAGGGGGACCTTGCGCGTGCTGCAGGATTTAATCCATGACGGTGTAGTGTGTTACTAATGGTAATCGTTGAGACTGTGGTCCCAGCTCTCTTCAGGTCATTGACCAGGTCCTTCCGTGTAGTTCTAGGCTGATCCCTCACCTCTCTCAGGATCATTGATACTCCACGAGACGAGATCTTGCATGGAGCCCCAGTCCGAGGGAGATTGACAGTCATCTTGAATTTCTTCCATTTTCTAATAATTGTGCCAACAGTTGTTGCCTTCTCACCAAACTGTTTGCCTATTATCCTGTAGCCCATCCTAGCCTTGTGCAGGTCTACAATTTTGTCCCTAGTGTCCTTAGACAGCTCTTTGTTCTTGCCCATAGTGTAGAGGTTGGAGTCTGATTGATTGAGTGTGTGAACAGGTGTCTTTTATACAGGTAATGAGTTCAAACAGGTGCAATTAATACAGGTAATGAGTGGAGGATAGGAGGGCTTCTTAAAGACAAACTAACA
The DNA here is from genome assembly GCF_936440315.1 of Barbus barbus. NCBI lineage: Eukaryota > Metazoa > Chordata > Actinopteri > Cypriniformes > Cyprinidae > Barbus > Barbus barbus. The sequence continues at coordinate 1,933,535 of NC_136726.1, read as the reverse complement.
GGTCTGTGAGAGCCAGAATTCTTGCTGGTTGGTAGGTGATCAAATACTTATTTCATGCAATAAAATGGAAGTTAATTATTTAAAAACCATACAATGTTATTTTCTGGATTATTTTTTTTTTATATTCTGTCTCTCACAGTTGAGGTGTACCTGCGATGAAAATTACAGATCTCTCCATTCTTTGTAAGTGGGAAAACTTTAAAAATCGGCAGTGTATCAAATACTTATTTTCCCCACTGTAAATACCTTATTCCTATGAAAATTAGCTGCCTTGTCTAGCAATGGTTTATTTAAGTTTGCATTTGTTAAAGTCCTTTCAAATGGGAGGAGAGGTATAGCATAAATAAATGCAAAATAGAGAAGAAAATTATGTGAACAGTCTTAGTGTGAGTTAAAGTTCAGCAGTAAACGAGTTAATCGTCCCAAAACACACTGCACAACACACTGCATTCAAACCCACAGGCTACAAAATGCTAGGTGCTATTCACTAGCCTTCAATGCTACCAGCTTTGGCTAGGCTTCAATGCTACTTATTAGCTTCAGTTAGCTTAGCTCGTGCTATGCTCTTTGTTTACCAAAGCTCAAAATGACGCGGAACTGAGCCTGCGCACTAGAAATTTTCCGAGAGAGTCTCTGAAGACTTCCGGTTGGGCTGTCACCATGGTGACACACACTGTTTCAGAGTGCGTCTCACTCTTGAACAACCACAAAAGCACTATTTAGATTATTTTCTTTATAGCACTAACAATCTCAACTCATTTAGACCAAATTAAATTAACCCACAGATTAATTATCAATCTAACACTTTGGCCGCGGCGAGCTCAATCACTTCGTCAGATTATTCTGGCAGACCAAAACACAGTGGATTTTCTTTACCCATTTTTCCTTTGATCAATGTAAATATTCTCCCCACAGACGCGTTTTGGCCACTCCTTCCGAGCGCCCCATGTTGATTTCACTCTTTAGTGAATCAAAATGGCAGAAAATCAATAAGTAGCTAAGTTAATATTCTCGCCAGGGAAAACACATAGTTCAGTTAAACATTGGAACACGCAATGAATCACAGACTATGAAAAGGCTTTATAGAAGAGAGAAATTAGGAAATTCGCTCATTTGTCTCTTTTGCACTTTTAGAGCGACTTTTGTCTTAAAAGACACTTTTATTTTTACTGCAGTTTACTTTCTTCTTAAACAACAACTCACGTTGCACTGTCTTTCATTCAAAACGCATTGCCACAAGTAAGTGTACAGTACCACAACAGCTTTGACTCTCTGTGCATCCGCTATATCTTTCCGGTTAAAAATATGAAAAACACACAGATTGACTATTCTGAATGGGCTATAAATTTTCAAATCAAACTAATGCCCACATTCTCCACCATTATATGTAAGGATTAGCCCTTATTTTAATTTTAGCTTTTAGGGAATCTATTCCAGCGAATCGTTAAATTAAGTATATCTTTAACAATATTGTTTATCTTATTCGTGGCCAACGATAAAACAAACCAAATAGTACTTTATCCAAATTCATGAGCATAGGTAGCGCGATCTTTGGCAAATATTTTAAGACTTAAATCACTTAGCACCAGACAAAAGATTTCTTAATAAATCAAAGTTTATTTGCTACTCTACAACACTACTAAGCTAAAATAACACAAAACAGAATACATACACACACAAACACACATTGCAGGCAATGAACTTGAAGAAAACTTAAACTAGCACTCTTTTGCTAGGTACTGAAACCTCACCCTGAGGGAGTTTCAAGCAGAGAACTTGTCTGTCTTTACTCATAAAATTACTTTAGCCGGTTTCCAGCAGAATTATGGAGAATTGTTTGATTACTTGCTTTAAGTTGAGTTTGACAGCTGGTTGGGTGTTTCCGCGCGGTCTCCGAGGGGTCGGCGGGAACCTCCGGCTGATTGGCTGCTGATGTGTCGTCGTCACACGATGTCACTGGGGATGCCCTCTTGCAATTGGTTGGTTTTCTGTGACGTGATGACGCTCTTAGGAAGTTTGTTTCAGTTCTTATGGCTTCAGGTGTTAAAGTTTCTTTGGTCAGAACTTTGAAGGCATGTGTGGATCTTTGCCAGATGGTATATGGCCAAGAACGCTTAACAGCGCGATCAGATCAGGACCCGAAGTTTCAAACATGTCAGCGCGCGAGCAAGCAGCAAAAAAAGCAAAGCTTTCATCAAAAGTCAACTTTCATCCATGCCAAATTATTGCTGACACAACTAGCTTTCATTAAAAATCAAACAACAGGTATTTGGTATACACAAAGTACATACCTTAATTTTATATAATACATGGGTTAATGCATCGATTAACATGCTACCTTCTAAATAATCACACCAAGCATATGAAAGACAAACTAAACACACAACCTCAATATATATTGTCTATATATACAGTATATGTTGCTTTCGGTAGCAGCAACAATTATTGTGTCTTTCGGAACACAATAATCAATCTTCTTTGTTCTGCCAATAAGAAGAAAAGGCGCGTTTCTCTGCTGGGGAGAAACGGGAGGTCACTCCGAATGAAGATCTGGTGATTTTCTTAGCTCGGACGTCTGTTGTAAAACCATCATCTTTGTTGTTACCATCATTGAATTACTGCATTAAACGATCAGGAGATATCAGGGAGGGTCTGTGCGGGAGCCTTTCCAGATGCCACATGCTTTGTACTGTTGATTATGCGACTTTTATTTATGGTAAACCGGTCAGGAACAACATTGAAGGTTCTGTTCTAAATCCATTCCTTTCACCAGAATTTATCATTAATAAGAGATACCTTCCTTTAAACACAAGATCGTAAACTACCTGTGTAAACTATGTGTCATGTGGTTCGATTTAGAAAAGGCTTTTGATAGCTTAGACCACCTTTTTTTACGTAAAATGTAACAGAGTTATGGGTATGGGGGAGTCAATTCTTAGATGGATCAATTTATTATACACTGGATGTAAGAGCATATTGGTGAATGGTCATCTATCTCCACCTGTTATCGTCCGATCAGGAGTGAGTAATAGCTCAAGCTATTAGGCAGAATTCTGAATTGAAAGGATTATTAATACCAGGGAGCTTAGGTAAGGAAGCAAAATTATCACTTTATATGGACGATATCACTTAGTTTTTTTTTTTCAAATAACCACTCAGCAGAAAGAGCACTACAGTTTATGTGAGCTTTTTACACTGACGACTGGGATGAAAATTAACAAAAGTAAGATTGTGAGATTCTATATTTAAATTGGATGGAACCCAAATTAAATTTTGGATTGAAAATCCAAGACAAAACCATTAAAATATTTGGGATAGTGTGGGGTAGAGATATGGAAGAAAGGAATTGGCATCCCAGGCTACAACAAATCTTAGTTTTGGGAGGGAAGTGGTGTGTGGCCAAGTATGGTGACCCATACTCAGAATTTGTGCTCTGCATTTAACCCATCCAAGTGTACACAAAGTAGTGACACCCGGAGCAGTGGGCAGCCAATGCTGCGGTGCCCGGGGAGCAGTTGGGGGTTTGGTGCCTTGCTCAAGGGTCTCACCTCAGTCATGGTATTGAGGGTGGAGAGAGTGTTGGTTATTCACTTCTCCCACCTACAATCCCTGCTGGACCCGAGACTTGAACCCACAACCTTCGGGTTACAAGTTCAACTCTCTATCCATTAGGCCACAACTGCCCACTTTTAGGGGTAAAGTGCTAATAATTAATGCAGAGATTGTAGCATCTCTTACTTTTGTAGCCTCAACTTTGCCAGCCACACGATGGTTTTTAACTTCAGTAAAGAAAAAGATTTTTCGTTTTTTTACGGAACTCTAATCAGGAGAGGTTGAAACGAGAAATTGTATGTAAAAAAATCGAGAATGGAGGATTAGCAGTCCCCGATATACAAGCCAAACTGGATGCTTTGGTTCTCTTTCCTGTGTTGAAATCTTGCCTAGATGACGAAGTGACTACTTAGTAGTCTAGTTTAGTAGTTTTTTCACTAAGTTTTGGGTAGGCCAACAAGTGAGGAGAATTTGGAATAAGAGAATGCCTCAAAACCCAGATAGCAACATATTGTCGGCCCAGATCCAGCCCACATCTGGGCACATGTGGAATGATGATCTGGCCCACATGTAGCGTGGAATGATGGCACTTGGGCGGACCGCTCCTGTTTGCCAGATCTGGGCCAAAAGCAGGCCATAGCAATGCCACATATCAGCCAAGAGCAAAGAAATAAACCACACTGGACCTTATCTGAGCCACAAAATCTTCATAAATTATTTATAGAGTCCTCTCAGCTTGTCTAAGCTTCTTAACAAGAAAAATCACTGAAGGAAAGAAGAGAAAAAAAAAAAAAAAGTTACAGTTAACAGATAAAAACAGATACTCAAGAACTACAACTGACTGCAGCCACAGCCTTAAGCTCGGCTCACACTGTGCGATTTTGGCCACGATTTGGTCGTCTGAGACAAATTTTGAAAATCCTAAAATCCTAAAAGTTTCCTATAATCCTAGGCTAAAATCGGTCGTCTAGATCGCTGGTTTGACATTTTCACCGACAGCCGATTAATGGCCGTTGCGATAAATTTTTTCCTCCGATTAAATTCTGGCAGTGTCAGAAGATTTCAGACACTTTCCTGCAGTGTGACATCTCCTACGATGACCGTCAAACCAAGAACCAATAGGAGCACTGAACTTGACGCAATTAGCGCGACAACTTCAAACCATTCATTATTTGTAAAAAATGATATATGTACAAAGTAAAGTTTACTTAAAGTTTATTTATTAAGGGGCAGGATGTTTAAACTCGAATAACAAAATTACCTCAAGTTCGCTCTGTAGAACTGGAAGTCCATAAAGTCCTCTTTTGCCGAGCCATGACTTGCTCCACACACGTCGTCTTTTTCGTTGTTTTTTTAACATCAAGGCATGTAATTAATAAAACTAACGCTACACGTTGCTGTTGTTTGCTAGCTACCATTATAGCGAGAGAACGCGGGTCACGTATTGATGACGTAAAACTCCGGACAAGTCTTCTTGAGTATGTCCGTTTTTGTAAAAAAAAAAAAAAAAGTACGTCCGTTTTTGTCACGTCTTGACTGTCGTACAGTCTGACATTAAGACAACTGAGATCCTACAGTCTGACATGGGGATCATGGTCGTACAGTGTGACAAGCAGCAATCGCAAAAGACTATTAAAAATCGCACAGTGTGAGCCCGGCTTTAGATGAAATCTTTGGAGATTTAATGTATTTTATCTTCAGCTGATCTTAACAGAGAAGGATTAAAAACTCCACAAATAGCCGTACCAGCTTCACTTATTACTAACAAGACTGACTTCATTTCTGTTAGAGGTCTACAGAAGTTCTTATTGACAGGGGTTTAAATCTAATGTTTGTTTCATTTCATTCCATAATGGTGACTGGTGTTTCCATTAGCTGGGATCTTAACTCTTATTATCAATTGCTGTTTTTCTTTGACTGCTATGACTGTTTGTTTGACACATTTGCAGTACATCATAATCTACTTTTGATGGTTTCATAATTATGTAATTGCCTGATTTACTGAAACTATTAGAATCCAGAAGCTGTACAGTTTAATGTGTTCACTTTACAAACCCTGTGTTATTACAATGTGAGTTTGAAGATACATAAAAAAAAAAGAAAAGAAAGAGAAAAAATAAAAAAAATAGTTAATTGTAGTGACTCACACAGATATCAGCATTCAGCATATGAATCTCAACAATGGTGACAAAATGTTCCGCTATTCGGATCAATTCTGGACATCACAAAAAGACACAACAAAATACACAGCACAAAATAAATGCACCAAAGTAAGAATTACAGAAGGTAATAGGACAATTCAGCTGGATAATTTATTCATGCTGTGATGCATGCTGGGAGTTTTGTACTATTGTACCCAGCATGCATTGCATCATTACACTTTTTATTGTCACCATTATTGAGGTTCATGTGTTGATTTATGATGACTTTTTGTGTTTTTGAATCTAAAGGTCTGAAACTGGAAGTAAAAAAATTTGATAGCGCATGAAGGAGATATTATTTTTTTATTTCTTTACAGGAATCCAGAAATATTCTTTACCCAATTTTAGATTACATCATACAGCTGCAGCTCACATGCATGAAAGTGGCATGTTTGAGCTCGTTGATACAAGAAATCAGCAGTCTAATATAGAGATTGATTGGCAAAAAATATTTTATGCATTTTGAAAATACAAAAATACTATGATTAAATGTATTTAAATACAAAATACATTAGAATTTTTTCAAAGGTATTTAAATACAAAATAGTATTTTGTATTTCAAATATGTATTTTAAATACATGTATTTGAAATACTGCCCATCCCTGGGTATAAAGTGTTACATTGTGCCGTTAAATAACAGTAATTTACTGACAGCAGAGTTGGCAGCCCTCTACCGTTAATTTACAGCTCTACATTTTTACAGCATGATATTGTTATACTACCATGGAAATTAACTCTGCTCCAATTGTTGCAAACAGTTTGAGTTTAAAATATTAGTATTAATATGGCGTTAGTAATGTGAACTTATATAATTTGAGTCCACTGAGAACAAATATTTCTTAGTATAAAACTGCAAACACTTTAAAAAAACTAAAAATATGTCTTTAACTCAAATCATTTCAGTTCATCATCAGCTATAGCACACATGCATGTGCTGGATTAATTAACAAAAAGATCATCGCTGCTTAAGCAACTGCACAGTTACTGCCTTTAAATAAAGCAACAGAACATCAGTGTTTCCGGCTCATCATTGACTGAAGCACAGGCTCTACTCTCCAGCACAATGGTGACCCACAAAACTACATTAGGCAAGGCAAGTTTATTTATATAGCACATTTCATACACAGTGGTAATTCAAAGTGCTTTACAAAAAAGAAAGTTAAATAGTCATTAAAAATAATAATCACAGCAATAAAAACAATTAAAAATAATAATAAAAACAATGACTTTTAAAATGATATTTAAAATAAATTTAAAACAATTAAGAGAAAATGATTATACATAAAATACACTGCAGTCAGTTCGGACATAGCACAGTGCTCATTCAACAAATGCACAGCTAAACAGTTGCGTTTTGAGTCTGGATTTAAATGTGGCTAATATTTTAGCACATCTGATCTCTTCTGGAAGCTGGTTCCAACTGTGGATAATAGTAATAATAGCTAAAAGCGGACTCCCCTTGATTTGTGTGAACCCGTAGTATTTCTACCTGACTCAATCCTAATGATCTGAGTGGTCTGTTAGGTTTATATTCATTGAGCATATCAGCAATATATTTAGCTCCTAGGCCATTGAGTGACTTATAAATGAGTCAAAGTACTTTAAAATCAATCCTAAATGTTACTGGAAGCCAGTATAAGGATCTGAGAACTGGTGTGATATGCTCAGATTTTCTGTTTCTAGTCAGAATCCTGGCAGCAGCATTCTGGATGAGCTGCAGCTGTCTAATGGTCTTCTTGGGAAGGCCGGTGAGGAGAGACCATTACAATAATCCACCCTGTTGGTGATAAAAGGCATGAACAAGTTTCTCCAAGTCTTGACTGGAAACAAAACATCTAATTCTTGCAATGTTTTTGAGATGATAGTATGCTGATTTAGTTACTGCTTTGACATGACTACAAAACTAAGGTCTGTCTCCACATTTACATTTACATTTAGTCATTTGGCAGACGCTTTTACCCAAAGCGACTTACAATTGGGGAATACAAAAAGCGATTCATCTTGAAGAGGCAATCAGACAGAGGAAGTGCTCGTAACACCAAGTCTCAGTCATTGTTCAAATAAGTACAAGCTAGAAAGGGGAGAGAAAGAGTTTATTTGTATTATTTTTTTTTTATTTGAGTTTAGGATGAAGTCAAGTACTGCTGAAAGAGATGAGTTTCAGTTGTTGCTTGAAGCTTGAAGATTGACAGGGATCCGGCGTTCCTGATAGGGGTGGGAAGATTATTCTACCAGCCAGGAATGGTGAACGAGAATGTTCTGGAGAGTGATTTTAAGCCTCTCTGTGATGGTACCACAAGGCGTCACTCACTAGCAGATCTCAGACTTCTGGAGGGGATGTAGGTTCGTAATAGTGAGTGGAAGTAGGAGGGTGCTGAGCCTGTGTTAGTTCTGTATGCAAGCATCAGTGTCTTGAACTTGATGCGAGCTGCCACTGGTAGCCAGTGCAAGGAGATGAAGAGAGGTGTAACATGCACTCTTTTGGGCTCGTTGAAGATCAGTCGTGACGCTGCATTCTGAATCATTTGTTGAAGTTTGATTGTGTTTGATGGCAGACCAGCCAGAAGAGCATTGCAGTAGTCCAGTCTAGAAACGACAAGGCCCTGGACAAGAAGTTGTGCAGCATGCTCTGTCAGAAAGGGCCTGATCTTTCTGATGTTGTGTAGTGCAAACCTGCAGCATCAAGCAGTCTTTGCAATGTGCTCTTTGAAGGTCAGCTGGTCATCAAAGATTACACCAAGATTTCTGACCGAAGTTGGTGGGGTAATCATTGATGAGCCTAACTGAATCGTGAAGTCATGCTGTAGAGTCGGAGTGGCAGGGAAGACAAGAAGTTCCGTCTTTGCCAGGTTGAGCTGTAGGTGATGTTCTTTCATCCATGCCGAGATGTCCGCCAGGCAGCCTGAGATCCGTGCAGCTACCGTTGGGTCATCTGGTTGAAAAGAGAGATAGAGCTGTGTGTCATCGGCGTAGCAGTGATAGGAGAAGCCATGTGCATGTATGATGGGACCCAGCGATGTAGTGTATGTGGAGAAGAGGAGGGGTCCAAGAACCGATCCCTGAGGAACTCCAGTGACCAGTTGATGTGGTTTGGATACCTCCCCTCCCCAGGCCACCCTGAAGGATCTACCGGTGAGATAGGATTCAAACCAGCGAAGTGGAATCCCAGTGATGCCCAGTGATAAGAGGGCAGACAGGAGAATCTGATGATTGACCATGTCAAAAGCAGCAGAAAGATCCAGCAGAATGAGGGCTGATGATTTGGAATCAGCCTTTGCAATTCGCAGGGCTTCAGTGACTGAGAGTAGTGCAGTCTCTGTTGAATGGCCACTCCTGAAACCTGACTGTTTAGCATCCAGTTTGTTGTACTGTGAAAGAAACCGTGAGAGCTGGTTGAAGACAACTCGTTCGAGTGTTTTCCCTACGAATGGAAGGAGAGAGACAGGTCTGTAGTTATCTAAAAGAAGTGTTTAATGTAGGTTTTTTGATCAGTGGGGTTACCCGAGCCTGCTTGAATGCTGTGGGGAAGATGCCTGTGAGAAGAGATGTGTTGATAATGTGTGTGAGTGCCGGTAAGAGTGTGGGAGAGATTGTTTGGAGAAGGTGTGAGGGGATTGGGTCGAGGACATGTTGTAGAATGGCTGGAGAGGAGAAGTTTGGATACTTCTGCCTCGGTGAGGGGACAGAAGGAGAAGATGGGAGTTAGAGCAGTGGATGTGGTTGATTGGCTGGCCTGGAGGAGAGAGGACAGATGTCGTCTAGACAAGAGGTTAAGGTAGAGCATAAAGTGTCAGTGGCTGCATTTACATCCAGAGAAGAGAAATGGGTAGGCGAGGGAAGAGAGGAGGATACTACAGAGGAAAGAAGGGAGGGGGAAAGGGAGCGTAGGTTGCGTCTGAAAGTAACCGGTAAGGGAGATGGTGGCACCTGGGTAGCAAAATGTTAAGTAAATGTAATGAAGAAATGGTCAGAGATATGTAATGGTTGTACCAGAATGTTATCTGTAGAACAATTGCGTGTGTAAATTAAGTCGAGTTGGTTACCTGATTTGTGCGTGCTAGTAGTGGTGAGACGTTTGAGATCAAATGAAGCTAGGAGTGACTGGAAGTCTGTAGCATAAGGCCTGTCTAGGTGAATGTTGAAATCGCCGAAGACTAAGAGTGGAGTGCCATCCTCCATGAAAGAGGACAGCAGTCCGTCCATCTCATCTAGGAAGGTTGGTAGAATTTGGCCCGGGGGACGATAGATTACCACAATCTGGAGTCTTATAGGAGCTGTTACAGTAACGGCATGAGATTCAAATGAGTTGAGATTGCCTAGGGGAGAGTGGGTAGAATATTTCCAATTGTTAGAAATGAGCAAACCAGTGCCCCCACCCTGGCCAACTTGCCTAGGTGTGTGAGAGAAAGAGAAATTGTGAGAGAGAGCAGCTGGGGTTGCCGAGTCTTCTGGACGAATCCAGGTCTCAGTCAAGCCCAGGATGCTGAGTGTGGATTGTAAGGAAAATGCAGAAATGAAGTCGGCTTTGTTGACAGCTGACTGGCAATTCCAAAGACCTACAGAGAAAGAAAGAGGTGCAATGGAGGATGAAGAGATAGGGTGCAGGCTAACAGGGTTATGTAACCTTCTGCGTGTGTTTTTAGAGCGAGGTTGAGAGAGAACCGGAATGGTTTGGAAACACATGATAGACGTGGAAGGATAGAGGATAGGAAAGTGTGAGGGAAGATAAAAACGATACTTAAGTGTGCTCGATGTCGTTGCTCGGTCAAAGTCACGCAGGAAAAAGTCGTCTGTCTTTACACTCGTTGGTCTTCACACGAGGAGGCTGAACGCTTCCGCGTCAGCGCTCTGACATCAAATAAATACAGTCTAAGAAACTAGAGTGAAAACAGCTGTGGCCGGCTTGCGACCAAGTTATTCAAAACACTTACGCGAGCTGCCGTCCGTCTCTTCTGGTGACTAATCGCTTTCCCGATTAGTCACCAGAAGTCATCTTTGTCATCTTTGTCTCCAGAATCATCCCAAAATTTTTGACTTGATTTTGAGTTGTTTGACCCCTGGAGTCAAGGTATGCATTCACCTTGAGAACTTCATTTTTGTTTCCAAATGCAATGACTTCAGTTTTCTTGTTTAACTGAAGAAAGTTTTGGCACATACAACTCTTAAATTCATCAATGCATTGGCAGAGGGAGTCAATGCGGCATTAAACTAACAGATCTCTCTTGTACAAAAACACATTAATACAGTTCAGTTTAATCTCATTATTAACTCTCATTATCAGTTCATGACTTTGCATAACTGTTTTCTGTGGACCGTCACTAATATTTCAGTAAAAATTACTTTTTTTTCTTTTGGTTAAGTAAATTCTGTGATTAATTAAATGATGATTGTGCATTAGTGATGAACAGCTTTAGCCACAGCCTTAGATGAAATCAACTGAAAGAAAGACATTAAATCTCTCAAGATCTGACCAAACAACTCCTAAATCAGCATTACTTCACACATTATTAACCAGACTAATGCTATTTCTGTCAGACATTCACAGAAATGCAAGTTTATTTGTTTGTTTTTTAACTACCATGATGGAGATCAGTGTTAGCTTTAGCTCTTGACTTTTTAACATTAACTTTTCTTTGGTTGCTGTAACCATGTGTTTTAAAACACATTTATGATGGTAAAAAGAACCAAAGTAAAATTTGTAATATTGTTAGTTATGTTTTGCTAATGACATAACCTTCATTAAACACCATATTCATTGATTTTTTCTGCAGTGTCTCTTCTGTTACCGAAGTGATGATGTAATAACAGCCTGGTCATTCTTTTGCTCTAGTTTATGTACATTTACATTTAGTATTTGGCAGACGCTTTTATCCAAAGCGACTTACAATTGGGGAATACAAAAAGCGATTAATCTTGAAGAGGCAATCAGACAGAGGAAGTGCTCGTAACACCAAGTCTCAGTCATTGTTCAAATAAGTACAAGCTAGTTAGTGGAGAGAAAGATAGATTTTTTTTTTTTTTTAAAAGCTCAAAAGCGCGGTGAAACACACACCTTAAGAATCAGCGTATGAATCTCAACAGTGGTGACTATCAACCAAAATAAATAAGTAGATCAACTCTGAACATCACAAAACACGCTACTAAAACTCAACACAAAAATAAAAGCAAAAAGAAAGAATTAGAGAAAATAAGTGGACAATTAAGTGGCATAATTTATTCATGTCGCAATGCATGCTGGGAGTCATGGGTGAATGACACCATAGAACTAAAGGTTTTGTGCATAAGATGTTTTACCATTCTTCATAATAGGTTATTATTTTGCTGTATCATATATTGTAAATAACATGAAACTAATAAAAACCCCCCACACCACTTCATTAAAGACTGAATGAGATCAGAGAAACAGGCCGTTTCATGAAGATTACAACCCAAAAACATTTACTTACAATTTTTTGGGGCTTTTGTTACTATAACAAATGCATTTTACAAACACAGTTACAACAGCCAGAAAAAAATCTAGCATTAAAAAGTAAAGTGTCAAGAGCCCAACTAGAGCAAACACTGATCGTCATAATGATGAGGTCAAACGAAAGGTTTCAATAAAGCATCTAAATGTCTACTAATTCTCAAATAATTTTTGTAGATATATGACAGAAATAAAGTCAGACTGTAATGTGTGAAGCTGATAATGCTGTATGTGGAGTTGTTTAATCATCCTCTGCTGTTTTATTTCAGTTGATTTAATCTAAGGCTGTGGCTGTATGTCAGTTGTTGTTTCATTTCTTATTCTTTTCTCCAGTTTATCATTGGCTGAATTCACTCATTAGTTTTCATTCTCTCTGTCAGGTGGACTATATTAGTAAACTCATGTAGAGAATAGTGAATGAGGGTGTAGGGTGTGATTTGAAACATCCTCTGAGTGTCGACTCTTGGACCATCTCAAAAAAATGTATATTTTGGTGGTTTCAAGATGGCGCCTGTGTCTTTGGCATGCCGTCTGCTGCTCCTTTTTGTGTGTTTGTGGACACCTGTCTGGTTTTCAAAATACAGTGCATTTTTTACTTATGATCGACAATCACTATTGGATATTCGCGCCTCATTTATGGACAGTTTTAAGCAGGATATGGAACTCGTTTTTAATCAAACGCATGGGAACCTCTTAATGGATATTCCGGTGTGTATCCGCCGGGGGCCTCTCACCACTTCGCGGAGAAAGCGGAGGAGGAAACGCGGGTGTCGGGGAGGACTTCAGTAAAACTGAAAACATACATTCGGGCTGGCTTCTGGCCTTTCCCATGAGTCGTCATGCCGCGGCCCTGTTGCCTGGCGGCCGCTGGACTTGCCTTGTAGGTGGCTTCGACCTATTCTCCCCCTGTCTCCGTCCCCTGTCTCCATGGATGGCCTTCCTCGGATCGGCCTCTGTTGCCAGCGCAACGGAGTGACTCCCGGTAACCTGCGCCCGCTGACCAGAGAATTGCTTTCTCCGGAGGTGATTGCCCCACCAAAAATGGCTCTAATCGACGCTCGATCTCTGGTGAATAAGACCTTTCTGCTAAACGATTTCTTCACTACGCATTGTCTGTATTTTATGTTCCTCACTGAATCCTGGACCAAGGTTGGTGATTTAACTCCCTTCTCCGAATTGGTTCCGCCTGACTGCACCTTTTTTAATTCTCCCCGCCCGAATAGAAAAGGGGGTGGACTAGTAACTATTTTTAAAGACTCCTTTCTTGAACGCTGTCGGTCTTTTTCAGTGGATGTGTTTACCAGTTTTGAAGTTCAACTTCTCCATCTTGACTGGAACGGTCCTGTTTTATTAGGGGTGTTTTACCGACCCCTCATTCAGCAAAGGACTTCATACAGCAGTTTACTGAATTTATCGGCAATATTGCCATAAAGTACGACCGCTTTTTATTATTGGGCGATTTTAACATCCATGCATGCTGTCAGTCAAACTTGTTATCAAAGGAATTTCTCAATCTTATTGGCTCTTTTAGTTTGGTTCAGTGGATAAAGGACTCCACTCACGTTCAGGGCCATATTTTGGATCATGTACTCATGGGTTTGCCGTTTCTGATATTGAGATATCTGATTTTCTGCTTTCTGACCATAAGCCGATTTTATTTTCTATGTCTCTTCTTTCTCATTTTACTAAGAAATCTGTAACTCAGTCTCGGTCCTATTCTTCTAAGTTTGGGTCTAATTTTAATAAGTGTTTTATGGAGTCTTGTTCTCATCTATCTTTGGCTCTACCGCTACCTGACCTGCATGCTGAACAACATTTACGTCTTCTAAATTCTGCCTGGCTGGATGTTTTAGACATTACTGCTCCGCTCAAGCCTTATAAGCACAAATCTAAATCTGTTTCGTGGCAAAATTCTGATACCCGATTCTTACGACAAGCTTGTAGAAAGGCCGAGCGCAAATGGAAAAAGGATAAATTACATATTTTCATTTCAGTTGTTTAAAGACAGTTTATCATCTTATCAGTCTGCTGCTAAATCTGCTAAGGCTGCTTATTTTTCTGATTTAATAAAAAAAAAATCATTCAACTCCTAAAGCCCTGTTTTCTGTTATTAATTCTGTTATTAATCCTCCTGTTAACACAGTGTCTGTTGCCTCCAATGCTCTATGTGAAAGCTTATTGAGACATTTCATTGATAAAATCTCTAATTTGAGACCCAAAGTCTGTTCTCTCCACTCTGAACCCACCCTTTTTCTCTGCTTCCTGTTTCTTGGGACGTTTTGAAGCCATTTCCTTACAATCACTCAAAGACATCATTGCTAATATTAAACCATCGCTTTGTCCTTATGACATTATGCATCCTAAATTTTATAAAGTAATTGCTGATTGCTGATAAAAGGCACAACAGCGCCTACACTTTCTCCTCCGGCTGAAAAGAACAAGTCTCCCTCCACCCATCCTCACCACCATTGAGAGTGTGCTGACCAGCTGCATCACTGTCTGGTACGGGAACTGCAGTGCTGCTGACCGCAAGACCCTCCAGCGGACAGTGAATACAGCTGCAAAGATCATCGGTGCCCCTCTCCCCACCATCCTGGATATTTTCCTTACACAATGCTCCAGCAAAACCAACAGCATCGTGAAGGACTCCACCCATCTTTCCCACAGTCTCTTCCAGCTCCTACCATCAGGAAGACGGTACCGGAGCATCAGAGGCCGCTCCGCCAGACTGCTCAACAGCTTTTTCCCCCAGGCTGTGAGAGCCCTGAACTCAAACCACCACACCCCCTTCTGAAAACCCATGCAAACCCCTCCCTCCTGAAACATGGACCACCCCCCACCCCAAACCTTACCACACCAAAGAAAAAACTGTATGGAACTTTTTTGTGCAATTCGAAGTGTGCTACACACAGGTGAGTGGGCCTGTACAAACCACCTGTAGTAACACACTCTCCTCTATGTGCACTAGACACTTTACACACACTGCTGTATATCGCTGAGTCTTTGTGGGATTGTGTACACACTGCTGTGTGTACACAATCCCACAAAGACTCAGCGATATATGTATGTTTACATGCTCATGCACTACAAATCATCCTGCACTGTTCCCTAACCAGCTGCTTGACTCAAAATGTTTATCTTTGCACATGTACAGTATTTATGTGAAGCATTCGTATAGTTTATATTTTTTTCTTTAATTTTTTAGTTTGTATAGGGTAAATATTTATATATAGTATACTTATAGTTAAAATCTGTCAGTAGGTTAGTTGTGCATAGGTTTATAATGTTTTTTACTTCATTGTTGTATGCCTGTATTTATGTAGCACCGTGGTCCTGCGAGGCACGACATTTCATTCCACTGTATGTTCCCACATGTAGCGGAATGACAATAAAGCTCAACTTGAACTTGAACGTGATACTGTTGGGCCAGGTTTGGTGTCTTTTCTCAATAAGTGCCTTTTAACTGGCTCTGTAGCCGCTACTCTTAAAGTGGCTACTGTCACTCCCCTTCTCAAGAAGCCTTCACTAGATCCTTCTATTTTGAATAACTTCCGTCCCATTTCTGTCTTACCATTTTGGTCAAAGGTTTTTAGAGAAAATTGTGTTTGACCAACTGCAGCATTTTCTAAATCATAAGTGTATTACTGAAAGTTTTCAGTCTGGTTTTAAATCTGCTCACAGTACGGAAACGGCCCTTCTCAGAGTGCTAAATTATATTCTTTTAGCTACTGACTCTGGTGATTCTGTGGTCCTCCGAGTCACGTCGGTGACCGACGAATTGGGATCTCGCTTAGAGAGACCAATCCCCTACGAGAGTATCTAAACAAGCCAATGGATATTGGCATGCGATTATTGCATCCTGCTGCCGCTAATCACAGCATGAGTATAAGTAGGCAGCGGGTGCAGCGCATATTCAGCTTTTCGATTCGGAGCCGAGCGTTTGTCGTTCTGCTCCTGACCAACCTACAGTGTCTGCAAGTCAGTGCGCTCTTCGAGGCATTCTTGTGCTGGTGGTACGGCGCGTCAGGTTGCACTACCCCCTAATTGTGTTGCAAGCGGCCATCTCCCCTGTGCGCTTCAGCACACTGAAAGAGTGATTTCTCTAAAAGAGCATTCACGGGTGCGTCTTTTTAAAGACGATGTTGCATCTGACAAACTTGACGTTACGTCTTTGTAAAGACGAGTTGGGTCTTGCTACAGACAACATGTCACCTGTGCGTTTCTGGATGCAGTAGTTACCTGGCGCCAGGTGATGGTCATGATCGCTGCCTCACGTGCCTGGGCAGTAAGCATGCTGAGGTGGCGTTCATGGATGAGGTATCTTCTCATGGGAAGATGATCATCTCGGAGTTGCGGGCCAGGCTCCGTTACCTCGACAAAGGGACGGAGCTCTGTTGCCTCTGCCTTGATCTGGTTCTCGTTCTGGCTGCAGACAGATGGGGACCACTTCAGGTGGTGGCATGGTGGTCTGAGGATTACAGTGGTGGAGAGTGAGCATCGGAGGGTGAGCCGGAGATTTCTGGGCAAGAAGATTCGGCTGTGCTGCTGCTCCGGCAGTAGCAGTGCCTGAGTCGGATCCAGAAATCACAGCTATGCTTTCCCGGGCCACTGAGAGGGTAGGGCTCGAGTGGAGATCCCACCGTGTCCCGAGCCCTCGAGGTTGGACGACTGGTTTCTCGGGGTAGCTTGCACTGCCCCAGTGCTTCTCTTCCCGGAGGTGCATGGGGAGCTTACCAAGTTGTGGACGGCACCTTTTACTGCCAGAAACCGCCCTGTTAACTCCTCCCCTTCACCACTCTCGGTGGTGGCGCAGCTAGGGGGTATACGGGGGTCCCCCCGGTGGAGCAGTCAGTTGCGATGCAGGTGTGTCCTAATACCGTCTCCACCCAGCGGGGCAAACCGTGCCTCCTTTTCCGGGCCTGTAGGTACTCGTCTGGCCTGTCCGGCGGTGCTTATGTGGCCTGTGGAGAAGCTGCCTCCACCTTACGCTACGGCGTTACTGCAGGTTCCTCAGGCTAAAAGCACTGAGGGACATGCACGGGGGTGGTTACGATCCAGAAGAGGCGATCCAACACGTCCTGCCCCGGCGGGCAGCTGCTGCCTCCACCCGTCCGCTGGCTGCAGTGCTCCAGCCTGCTTGTTGCCGAGGGCGGCCCCTGCGTCCGTCCCTGCTCCCGCACCGCATCCGCAGCAGCCTCCAGAAGCGGTGCCGTTGAGCTGGGCGTAGGCAGGCCGCCCCGCCCGTCCTGGCCCCCGTCAAACCTGGCGGTGAGCGGAAGAGCAAGAGGCCCGGGACGGGCAACCCAGTGAGAGAGAGAGGACTGCTTCGGGAGGTGGCGGATGCGCCTCCCCCTCCCCCCGGAGGAGGGCCGGGTGGAGATTCTCCTGTTTCAAAAATCTCGACAAGAAGCGGTTGTCTCTGCCTCTGGGTCCCAAGAGGGCATGGAGAGTCACGGACGGACCAACTCCGGACCGCACTCATCCTCCTCTTTCGCCAGCTGGCAGCAGTGGGCGGTTCGAGAGCGTCATCAAAGGCCCTACTCATGCACCCTCTGCCAAACCCCGGAACCAGGTAAGCGTGCACCGCACACTCAGACCCCTTTGGGCCGCCACGGGCAGTGTTCCTGTGTTCCACCTCGCTGCCCCACCGCGGGTACGTTGGTGGTCCCGCTGGTCCGCTTGTACGGTGTCTGGGTGCCTGCGCTACCCAGCCTGTCTTGCTGGCTCCGGTGGACCATCTGACTCGGCTATGCGGTTCAGTTCCCTCCCAAGTTCAGGGGCATCCACCTCACAGCAGTGAAGGCAGCTGATGCTCACGTCTCGTGTGGAGAGATCGCTGTCCTACTGGCGAAGGACACGATGGAGCCAGTCCCTCCAGCCGATATGAAGACAGGGCTTGCAACCCTTACTTCATTGTGCCCAAGAAAGCGGTGGGTTACGACCAATCTTGGATCTGCGCGTCTTGTACCGAGCCCTTCACAGGCTTTCGTTCAAGATGCTCATGCAGAAACGCATCTTCGGGTGCGTCCGTCCCCGAGATTGGTTTGCAGCGATCGACCTGAAGGACGTGTACTTCCATGTGTCGATCCTTCCGCCCCACAGGCCATTCCTGCGGTTTGCGTTCGAAGGACGGGCATATCAGTACAAGGTCCTGCCCTTCGGGCTGTCCCTGTCGCCCTGTGTCTTCACGAAAGTTGCGGAGGCAGCCCTAGTTCCCATGAGAGAACAGGGCATTCGTATTCTCAACTACCTCGACGACTGGCTCAGTCTCAGGACCAGTTGTGTGAACACAGGGATTTGGTGCTCTCACACCTCAGCCAGTTGGGCCTTCGGTCAACTGGGAAAAGAGGAAACTCTCCCCGATGCAGAGGATCTCTTTTCTCGGTATGGAGTTGGATTCGGTCAGTCAGACAGCACGCCTCACGCAGGAACGTGCTCAGTCGGTGTTGAACTGCTTGAATACGTTCAAGAGCAGGACAGCGGTCCCACTGAAACAATTTCAGAGGATCCTGGGGCATATGGCAGTTTCAGCGGCAGTCACGCCGTTGGGGCTGCTTCATATGAGACCGCTTCAACACTGGCTCTATGGCCGAGTCCCGAGGTGGGCGTGGCAGCGCGGCACTCACCGGGTCCAAGTCACACCGGCCTGCCGCCGAACCCTCACCCCGTGGTCAGACCTTTCGTTTCTGCGGGCAGGAGTGAAGCTGGAAAAGGTCTCCAGGCATGCTGTGGTTTTCACGGATGCCTCCACCACCGGCTGGGGCGCCACGTTCGACGGGCTTCCAGTGTCGGGGGTTTGGACGGGCCCCCAACTGCACTGGCACATCAATTGCCTAGAGTTGCTAGCGGTACGTCTGGCCTTGATACGTCTCAGAAGGCGCTTACGAAGCAAGCACGTACTGGTCCGCACGGACAACATTGCGACCATTGCGTACATCAACCGACAAGGTGGTCTGCGCTCCCGTCGCATGTCGCAACTCACCCGCCACCTCCTCCTCTGGAGTCAGAAGCGTCCGAGGTCGCTTCGTGCCATTCATATTCCGGGCTTGCTCAACCAGGCAGCCGACGAGCTGTCACGAGCTGCGCTCCCCGGAGAGTGGAGACTCCATCCCCAGATGGTCCAGCTGATTTGGAGACGTTTCGGACCCGCTCAGGTAGACTTGTTTGCGTCTCTAGAAACCGCTCATTGCCAGTTGTTTTACTCCCTGACCAAGGGAACACTCGGCACGGATGCACTGGCACACAGCTGGCCGCGGGGCCTTCGCAAGTATGCGTTTCCCCCAGTGAGCCTTCTCGCACAGAAACTGTGCAAGATCAGGGAGGACGAGGAGCAGGTCCTTCTCGTGGCGCCGTACTGGCCCACTCGGACTTGGTTCCCAGAACTGATGCTCCTTGTGACAGCCCCTCCCTGGCAGATTCCTATGAGGAAGGATCTACTGACTCAGAGACGGGGCACCTTATGGCACCCGCGTCCAGACCTCTGGAAACTTCATGTCTGGTCCCTGGACGGGACGCAGAGGTTCTAGGTGACCTACCCCAAGGGGTAGTTGACACCATCACTTCGGCTAGAGCGCCATCCACGAGGCAGGCCTACGCCTTGAATGGAACCTGTTCGTCGAGTGATGCTCTTCTCACCGAGAAGACCCCCGGAAGTGCCCGATCAGAGTCGTGCTTTCCTTTTTGCAGTAGGGGTTGGAGCGAAGGCTGTCTCCCTCCACCCTTAAAGTCTATGTGGCTGTGATTGCTGCCAACCACGACCCCGTGGAAGGGAAGTCGGTGGGTGAGCATGACTTGGTCATCAGGTTCCTTAGGGGGGCAAGAAGGTTAAATCCTCCACGGCCCCCCTCTATACCCTCTTGGGACCTGTTTCTAGTGCTCGAAGCACTACAGCAGGCCCCATTCGAGCCTTTGCAGTCAGTTGAGCTGCAGTTTCTTTCAATGAAGACTCTGCTCCTGCTTGCATTGGCCTCCATCAAGAGGGTAGGGGACCTGCACACATTTTCGGTCGACGATTCGTGCCTAGAGTTGGGCAGGCTGACTCCCAGGTAATCCTGAGGCCCCGGCCTGGCTATGTGCCCAAGGTTCCCACTACTCCCTTCAGGGACCAGGTGGTGAGCCTGCAAGCGCTGCCCTCGGAGGAGGCAGACCCAGCCCTAGCTTTGCTTTGTCCCGTCCGGGCGTTGAGATGCTACGTTGACAGGACACAAAGCTTCAGGACCTCAGACCAGCTCTTTGTCTGTCAGGGAGGCCGGCAGAAGGGGAAGGCCGTCTCCAATCAGAGGGTGGCCCACTGGATAGTGGACGCCATCACCCTGGCTTATCAGGTACAGGGTGTGCCCTGCCCGTTCAGGTTGAGAGCTCACTCTACTAGAGCTGTTGCATCCTCCTGGGCGTTGGCTCGTGGCGCCTCGCTGGCAGATATTTTTAGAGCTGCGGGCTGGGCGACCCCTAACACGTTCACTAGGTTCTATAGCCTTCGTGTGGAACCGGTTTCCTCCTGTGTTCTCACCTCAAACGGGTAGAAGCACTGAGAGGCTCTGGTTTCGGGTTGGCTTGCTAAAACTGCTCCAGAGAGTCCGTACCCGTAGACCCTGTCGAGTTCCTCCGTCCCCTCGGCAGTCAGACGTGGCGGAGCGTCTGACGCCAGGCCCTCACTCGTTGAATCCGTGAGAACTGGTAGAGGGCTGGGTTCCATATGAAAGGCCTAGTTGGATCCCATATGTGTATAGTCCACGGTATAGCCTGAGAGCCCGCGTTTCCCCGGCAGGTCTTCTGTCAATCTCCATGAGGTACAATTTCCTCTAATTTTTCATATGCGCCTCCTGCGGGAAGGGCGAGCTTCCGTAGCGTCCGGTTCCAACTGGAATGGGTACGTTTTCCCAGTGTT
Organism: Barbus barbus; assembly: GCF_936440315.1. NCBI lineage: Eukaryota > Metazoa > Chordata > Actinopteri > Cypriniformes > Cyprinidae > Barbus > Barbus barbus. The sequence goes on along the minus strand of NC_136726.1, from coordinate 1,912,428 downwards.
ATCCAGTCTTACTGTGTGGGTAGTGCCATGGCAAATGTAGTTGGTCTTCTGTGGTAGCCCTGACCTGCGCCAAAAAATAGGGGCTCAGGAGGCTTCCACAGGACACTGGAAGGGGCAGTATCCGTTGCCCTTTGGTAGGGGATCCCAATTCGTCGGTCACCGACGTGACTCGGAGTGACTGACTGATAGGGAACGTCTCGGTTACGTATGTAACCCTCGTTCCCTGAAGAAGGGAACGGGGACGTCACGTCCCGTCGCCACGGCTGCTGTACCACCGCTGAGCGGCCGGGTCACCGGCTCGGCTCCTCAGCGAAAATCTGAATATGCGCTGCACCCGCTGCCTACTTATACTCACGCTGTGATTAGCGGCAGCTGGATGCAATAATCGCATGCCAATATCCATTGGCTTGTTTAGATACTCTCGTAGGGGATTGGTCTCTCTAAGCGAGATCCCAATTCGTCGGTCACCGACGTGACGTCTCCGTTCCCTTTTTCAGGGAACGAGGGTTACATACGTAACCGAGACATTCTTTTAGATCTATCAGCAGCATTTAATACTGTGGACCACTCTATTTTGATTTCCAGATTAGAGTTAGACGTAGGCCTAAAAGGTACGGTTCTTAAGTGGTGAGTTAGACGTAGGCCTAAAAGGTACGGTTCTTAAGTGGTTTCAGTCATTTTTATCTGACAGAATTTGTTTTGTCAAAGTAGGTAACTTCTCTTCCTCCATTGCTCATCTCACCTGTGGCCTCCCTCAGGGCTCGATATTGGCGCCCTCCCTTTTTTCCCTGTACATGCTTCCTTTGGGTCACATTCTAAGAAAGCATGGGGTGTCTTTTCATTTCTACGCTGATGACACCCAGATCTATTTACCTTTTAAGAAAAATTATCCTTCAGCACTTTGTACTTTAATAAGGTGCTTAGGAGAGGTCAAAATCTGGCTTGCTCAAACATTTTTAACATTAAATGAAGATAAAACAGAGGTGATTGTTTTTAGTTCTACTGATCATTCTCAGGCTATCAGCCTAGATCTGGGCTTATCGGCCTCCAGATCTTCTCGGTTGCGAAATCTGGGTGTCCATCTCGATGAGTCATTAAAATTGGATAAACATATCTCTTCTGAAATTGGTTCCAGTTTTAATCAACTACGCTTGCTGTCTAAAATCAAACACTTTTTAAATGCCACAATGTTAGAGACTGTTGTCCATGCCTCTTATTACCTCACGTTTAGATGACTGCAACGCACTATATTACGGTATTTCAAAATCACAAATCACTCGCCTACAATTGGTTCAAAACGCTGCTGCTAGATTTATTCAAAATAGTCGCAAATATGATCACATCACCCCTATATTGAGGGCCCTCCACTGGCTGCCTATTCAATTTAGAATTGATTTTAAAATTATCTTATAGACCATTTCACGGACGTAAACAATAACAAAGGCGTTGGAGCGCTACTGCGCATGTCTGGTCCTGAAGCATTTCCGGTAGCGCCATTTTAAAATCTCAGATCTATAAAAACCTATAGTGCAAGCGCATCCCTTTTAAGCCTAGCGAAAACGCAAGTTAGGTATTTAAAAAATAATAATAATAATTACCCTTTAAACATGACAGAGAACATTAAAAGTAGTGTTCCGGACGGCTCTGATTGATGCTGTGTGTGTGCGTGTACACGAGAGATGGCGTTAAACGCGTATCGCAGTCTGGATGCTTACAATTAACTCCTCAGAAGTTGGGATCATTTGTTTGTACGATGGATGACATCAGTCTTATGTTCGGTTAAACTGAAGCAAGACAAACAGTGTTACTTACGATCTTATCATGGTGTGTGCTAAGATGTCACGGGAGGTTTTTGGTGGACATTTCACTTGCATTGCTGGGTCAGTCTGTATGTCTACGCGTTCATTTTTATTTGTACAGTGCTTTTCACAATACATATCGTTTCACTGCAGCTTTACTGAACATGCATGTTTATTACAATGCTAAATGAATGCTAATAAACTAAGCACTACATCCCATTATTACTGATTTCAATCGTTTTATAATGTGTGCTTAGTGTGGTCAAGTTTGTTGCTGTGGAACAGTGCGAGAATGCTCTATCTGAGCCATCATGTGGTCATAAATAAACAAGATGAATGCAGTTCAGTGCTGACTACCGTGTTTTGCATAAACCTTTATTAGGTTTTTTTTTTTTTTAGATAAAGTATAGCCTACATGCAGATTAATAAATGCACACACACGAGTTTATATGTGGGTATGTATGTTTTTATGCACATTTACTGTAAACACACATACAGGTAAAAAGTGTGGCCACTATTAATGTTTTTGAAATAAGTCTCCAATGCTCATCAAGCCTGCATTTAATTGATCAAAAATATAGACAAAAACAGTAATATTTTGAAATATTACAAATTAAAATAATGGTTTTCTATTTTAATATGCTTTAAAATGTAATTTATTTCTGTGATTAAATCTATTTTCAGCATCATTACTCCAGTCTTCAGTGTCACATGATCTTCAGAAATCATTATAATATGCTGATTTATTATCAGTGATGGAAAAAGTTGTGCTGCTTAACATGTTTATAAACTGAGATAATTTTAGTATTCTTTGAATAAAAGAACTGCATTTTTTGTAATATAAATGTTTTGTAACAACATGCACTACTGTTCAAAAGTTTGGGGTCAGTATTTATTTTATAAGAATATGAATACATTTATACATTTTTTTATTGATTTTAAAAAGTGATAGTAAAGACACACTGTTAGAAAAGATTTCTATAATTTTGAAAATTCCTGTCTGGATTTAATTAATCAATCCTGTATAAAGCATCACAGGTTCCAGAAAAAAATATTAAGCAGCACAATTGTTTCCAACACTGACACTAACCAAATATCAAATCAGCACATTACAATGATCTCTGAAGAATCATGTGACACTTAAGACTGGAGTAAAGGCTGATCAAAATCCAGCTTTGCATCACAGAAATATAACGAATATTAAAACAGAAAACCGTTTGACAATATTACTGATTTTGTCTGTATTAAAAACATAAAAAATAGTAATGTGTCCAGACATTTGACCAGTACTGCATATAAACAAAAGACAGAGACTGTTTCCAGCATATTTATTAACATGTGATCAATATCAAAAGCAGCAGGCTGACCATATGCAGCTTTGAGTACTACATTTCATTTCATCCTCAAGTTCTCAAACACATCTGGGTGTTCATATGGTCACATGTGGCTTGGCACTGTCCTGTCTCCCTGTAGCACTCACTGTCTTAGCTGTCTTACGTTACAGATGATGGCTTTCCTAAAGACAGAAGTAGAAAAACAATTGTTTTATTTAATGCACAACATTTACAAATAATACTATTATTGTTTAATACATCAGTACATGTTGGAATTAACATTAGACAAGCATAAGTGATGACAAATGTTTACCGTTAGCTTTTGTAAACTACTGCAGTTAACTGTTTCACTATTCAACATTCAAGTTTAGAGAATACATTTCTATAATGTGTTACTCACTGCATTTATCTGCTGACAAGATGGCTAGACAACTAATGAGAACTCATTTAATTATAGCCCACATAACGCTTGCAATAAAATGGAAATAAAAGCTTGGCCTTTTTCACTTAAAAAGAATCAAAACGCTAGGCGCATATGTAAACAATGACGAAAACACAATGCTGCATCATACTTGAAGAGTTAACGTAAATAAATACAAATAATTAGATGGAAAAAAAACAAGAGCTTGTCCTTACCTGAATGGAAATGTGCGCTGTATATCCTAGAGCTGCTAGTGTCTATTCTGCTTCTTCACTGCTGCAATCCAGGCGCGTTTCTCGGGCATCTAACCCTTTAATTTCCGATTATTTATAAATTAATGTTAGTTCGAGCCCAGCGGGAGCACCCAACCACCGAACTACAAGGATCTAATTTTAATTTCTACATTTTAAACAGTAGGATTAAATAAATTAATCGCAATCCCACTGTGCATCAAGCGCCTGCCGCCATTGTTTTGAACACTAACCGGAAACGTCCGTGGAACAAAGACGTCACTTCCTTATACCGCCGAATATCCGTTGAAATGGTCTATTGGTGTACAAATCTTTACATAACCAAGCCCCTAGCTATCTTTCAGAGCTGTTGCAGTTTTATACTCCCACTAGAAGTCTAAGATCCAGTGATCAGAATCTCCTTTTAGTCCCTCTGTCCAGACTTAAATGTAGAGGGGATTGAGCTTTCTCTGTGGTCGGGCCTCGGTTATGGAACAATCTGCCGCCTGAGATTAGAGTGGCATCTTCCCTATCCGTTTTCAAGTCACTTTTAAAAACACACTTGTTTGATCTGGCCTACTAATATCCCTTTCTTATTACACTGTATTATGGTCTGGATTATTACTCTGTTTCAAGAATGTCTATTTGTCATTCCTTTTTGGTTTTTAATTTATATGTTGTATTATCTCTGTTTTATGTGTTTATGGTTTGATTTTAATGTACAGCACTTTGGTCAGTCTTGTGGCTGTTTTTAAACATGCTTGATAAATAAATGAACTTGAACTTCAACTTGACTCTGAGCACTGTTACTTCACAGGACTGCAGATGGCTACTTTCTCGAAAACTACAAATATTACCCAACAAACCGTAGAAAACCAGTAACATGCTGGCAACAAGAGCTGCCAGTAGATTAACGTAAATTCAAGGAAAAAACAGCAATATACTGTAAAATGTATTTTGATGTAAATCAGATTACCAAACAAAGGTAAATTTTTTACACACAAAAGTTTAATGTTTATAGAAAAAAAGTTATGCATAGTAATTACCTGATAAGGAGAGTAAATATTAATCTGAACTGTATTAATGTGTTTTTGCTCAAGAGAGATCTAATTTAGTTTTGTGGGTCACCGTTGTGCTGGAGAGTAGAGCCTGTGCTTCGGTCAATGATGAGCCACAAACACTGATGTTCTGCTGCTTTATTTAAAGGCAGTAACTGTGGAGTTGCTGATGCAATCGGTTTCCAAAATGAAATGAGATACCACATGGTATAATAACGGTAACATACTGTAAAAATGAAGAGCTGTAAATTAACGGTACAGAGCTGTAAATTAACAGTACAATGCTGGCAACCACAGCGGCCAGTAGATTACCGTAATTTTACAGCGCAATTGTTTAGGTCATCATGAGAGCTTAGTTGTAATCTTCATTACTTTACTAAGACTCTATATAATCACACAATCACTGCATATCCTGAGACCTGAATCATATCCTAATCACCTGAACTTGTCATTTTCTTTATTTCAGGTTTATGATGCTCAGTTTGGAGTTTGACCACAGCTGTCAGTATGACTATGTTGAAGTGAGAGATGGAGAGAGCTTGAACTCACGTGTGATTGGACGTTATTGTGGAAATGAGCGACCACCTCCAATCAAAAGCACTGGCAATTCCTTGCACATTCTTTTCATCTCAGATGGTTACAAGAACTTTGATGGGTTTTTTGCCATCTTTCAGGAGAGCTCAGGTAAGACGGTATTATCAGTTTGCTCTTTATGAATACAGTTCATTTTTCAGGTCAGGGCATGAATCGAGTCATCTCATCTCTTTCATCTCAGAGCAAAGCATATGTTGTTGCATTGCAACTAACAATGTGCTAGTCTACAAATATATAATTTTACTTTTGTCTGCCATCAGTGTGTGTGTGTGTGTATATACACACACACACTCACACAAATAGATATACAAATACAGTAAACCTATGAAAGGGACATCTCGTTTATGTACAGTATGCAACCTTGGTTCCCTAAGTAGGGAACATGATGCTGGGTTGCTTGACATACTCCGTTCTTTTTAATAGGAATATCTAATTTGTGATGGTGCAAACACATCCTTGTGAGCGGTGCTAGCACCACCAACCAATGAATAAGTTCTAAAGGATTCTATATGGGGTTCAGACAGTTGTCACACATGGAGGACAGTTCCCATAGCGCCAGCTACTGTACAAAAGTGCTGATTTGCTGCAGAAAACCAAAAAATAAAAAATAAATAGTAAGCAACAACAAAAACATGTTGCTGGAGACGGGCTTATTGAACATGCAAATTCATTTTCTGCCAGCAGGAGGCACTTTTGGAGCAGCAGGAACAGTGGTTTCCCTGGTAACAGCTGTACACAAAGCAGCCCTGCGCTCATGAACGCTACTTTACCAGATAAAATGAAAATACCAGTGAAAATTGTCTTAAGACTGCCGGTTCTCTTCAAAGATACATTCATATAAAACCCCTGCGCCGTGTTTTGAAACGTGCATTGCTCGTGTTTATTCAACGAAGTCAACCACCACAAATAAATCAATGCATGGGAAACACTGGTAAAGTTTCCCATACATGGCTTGCTTAGTTGGGGACGCTTGACTGATTGCACAGACAGAGCTGAACTGGATGTTGACATCAATGAATAATCAGTGAACTGACCTTAGCTGGAAAATGACTCTTTGTTATTGTCCTCTTGCATTATTGACAAACTATTTTCCTGTTGACACTGTAAAGCAGCTTTCACACAATCTGTATTGTATTAACTGCAATATAAGTATATTATACACAGAAGTGAGTACACCCCTCACATTTTTGTAAATATTTTATTATATCTTTTCATGTGACAACATTGAAGAAAAGACACTTTGCTACAATGTTAAGTAGTGAGTGCACAGCTTGTATAACAGTATAAATTTGCTGTCCCCTCAAAATAACTCAACACACAGCTATTAATGTCTAAACCGCTGACCACAAAAGTGAGTACACACCTAAATGAAAATGTCCAAATTGGGCCCAATTAGCCATTTTCTCTCCCCGTTGTCATGTGACTCGTTAGTGTTACAAGGTCTCAGGTGTGAATGGGGAGCAGGTGTGTTAAATTTGGTGTTATCGCTCTCACTCTCTCATACTGGTCACTGGAAGTTCAACATGGCACCTCATGGAAAAGAACTCTCTGAGGATCTGAAAAAAAGAATTGTTGCTCTACATAAAGATGGTGTAGCCTATAAGAAGATTGCCAAGACCCTGAAACTGAGCTGCAGCACGGTGGCCAAGACCATCCAGCGGTTTAATAGGGCAGGTTCTACTCAGAACAGGCCTCGCCATGGTCGACTAAAGAAGTTGAGTGCACGTGCTCAGCGTCATATCCAGAGGTTGTGTTTGGGAAATAGACATATGAGTGCTGCCAGCATTGCTGCAGAGGTTGAAGGGGGGGATCAGCCTGTCAGTGCTCAGACCATACGCCGCACACTGCATCAAATTGTCTTCCCAGAAGGAAGTGTAACCCGTTACACGTGATAAATTTGTGTCAACTTTACAAATGGACCAGTGGGCTCAAAAGATTAGGTTCGTCCGGGGAGAGAGAGATGATACAGCAGCAATGAATACTCAAAACAAAAGGATGAGGTAAGAACAAGTTTGAATTTACTGAATGTTCTTTTCTTTTACCTTGTTGTTAGAATTAAATGATTGATCAATTAGTTGAACATGGACCATATAACCTCACACAGGCGTAAGGAAAACAATAGAAAATGAAACAAACAAAACAAAACAAAATTTGAAAGTCCAAAAGTTTGATGTTTCTCAATGAACAGATCAGTTTGTAAACTCAGTCCAAAAGTTCGTGAGGCACTTAATTCAGTCGTCCTATTCTGCCCTGGATAGAACAGAATAAATTGATGTGTGGTTCTAATCCTACCGTTCAAAGACGAGAAAGTTCAGTTTCGGCTTCGATTTCTCTTTCAACAGGGAATTCAAAGGATTCGTTAAACGGGCGGCTCGCCAGTCCAACCCCACCGTTACACACACAGGAAGAGCTGAGACAGTCTACACTTCAGGAATGATTCACACTTCGTCCGATTTGCGTGCAGAATGGATCACACTCATCAATTGGACATCACAGCACTCACATGGAAACAAAAGCAGAAGAACACAAAAACCTGGCCAAGGAACTCGTTTACATGTACATCAGAAGAACCAGGGAAGTTCCAGATGATACACGTTCTCAAAATGTCATTCTCGGGCATAAACTGCTTCTCTCTGAATCATCAATTCTCGACTCAATCGGAGCTTCAAATCTCCCGGAGCAGCACAAGCATCTGCTCGCGTCAGAGGTTCACAGAGAAAAGAAAGTTCTAGAAGGCGCTGCTCTCTAAAAGTGCCGCGATAGCGGAATTTTCCATGACGTCATTCAAAATGCGATCTCATTGGAGGCTTATGTAAAACGAGATAACGCTATTGGACATATTTATAATATTCAATATTTATATTTCTCTATTTCTATATAATTAATTATTTTGTTTGCAGTCTTATTTTTGATCTGAAATTATGATCTTTCATACTTTAACTCTGTTGTTTAATTTGGAGTGCATTTTGTCTCTGTCCACTGGTAACCTGGGTTACAGAAGCCTCTTCTAAAGATAATGCACAAGAAAGCCTGCAAACAGTTTGCTGAAGACAAGCAGACTAAAGACATGGATTACTGGAACCATGTCCTGTGATCTAATGAGACCAAGATAAACTTATTTGGTTCAGATGGTGTCAAGCGTGTGTGGCGGCAACCAGGTGAGGAGTACAAAGACAAGTGTGTCTTGCCTACAGTCAAGCATGGTGGTGGGAGTGTCATGGTCTGGGCTGCATGAGTGCTGCCGGCACTGGGGAGCTACAGTTCATTGAGGGGACCATGAATGCCAACATGTACTGTGACATACTGAAGCAGAGCATGATCCCCTCAGTTGGCAGTATTCCAACATGATAACGACCCCAAACACACCTCCAAGACGACCACTGCCTTGCTAAAGAAGCTGAGGGTAAAGGTGATGGACCGGCCAAGCATGTCTCCAGACCTAAACCCTATTGAGCATCTGTGGGGCATCCTCAAACGGAAGGTGGAGGAGCGCAAGGTCTCTAACATCCACCAGCTCCGTGATGTCGTCATGAAGGAGTGGAAGTGAACTCCATGCCCAAGAGGGTTAAGGCAGTGCTGGAAAATAATGGTGGCCACACAAAATATTGACACTTTGGGCCCAATTTGGACATTTTCACTTAGGGGTGTACTCACTTTTGTGGCCAGCGGTTTAGATATTAATGGCTGTGTGTTATTTTGAGGGGATAGCAAATTTACACTGTTATACAAGCTGTACACTCACTACTTTACATTGTAGCAAAGTGTCATTTCTTTTGTGTTGTCACATGAAAATATTAATAAAATATTTACAAAAATGTGAGGGGTGTACTCACTTCTGTGAGATACTGTATATTGAAATATCGGAAATGTGTTTAAAATCATAGTATCATTATTTAAATTTTTTTTATTGCGATATATATTGATATTGAATTATTGTCCAACCCTATACAGTAGGTACTTTGCCCCTACTCCCCCAAACTTGTCACCAAGGCTACCTTACGTGAGTGCTAGTGCAGTAGCAAGTAGTTGTAGCAGGAGTTTCATATATGGGATGAGGACATGGTCCATATATGAGATGAGGAAAGTACCTTTTTGAAAGTAACTTTATTACATATGCCCTTTTTGAGTACTTGAGCTTAAAGGAGTCATCGGATGCGACATGCACTTTTACAAGTTGTTTGAACTGAAATGTGTGTTGGCAGTGTGTGAACACATTCACCCTATAATGACAAAGATCTACCCAGTGTTTTTTTTTTTTTTATCTCGTTAAATCATTACCCCTTTCTCATATAAAGCCGTTTTACTGTTATATAATATTTTGCTTCATTGTAATGTATGTAAATTCCCTGAACTACATTTCTACAGCTATTAATATGTTTAAATGTAAACGAAAAGAGGCAGTGGTGTTTGATATCATATTTCTTCTTATTGTAAATACAGTGAGGGACATTGCAGTAGCCAAGGCGAGCTGCCTGACGTTATCAAGTATGCTGCTGTTTCATTTGCAGACTTGCATTGTCCCGTCCCTGGGAGTTCACACTCCCGAGTCGAACTTGCGAAGTCTGAACTACCAAGGACGCAAGTCTGAAATTTGCGAAATGGCCCTGGACTGGGAGGAGCTAGCCTCGCATAGCTTTCATTGGCCAAGGCCCGCCCATGAGGCCATTTGACCGACATGTCAAACAACCAATCACAGTTCGTATCGTTCAGCGTCACATTTTGGGACATGAAAATGTCGCCACATTTTCAGACCAGTGTGTAAAACTCTCGGACGTATTTTAAAGATTCTATGCTGTGAAATTTAAATATTTCACATACTTTTGAAAATCCAGCATTTAGTTGATCCTGAGAAGCGCTTGCCATCACAGTTATAAACATGATGGCTTTCTTCTTTTGTGAGGGGGCTTGGCGTCATGGCATCTTCGTTTCCAGGAGGAACGTTAAAGAAGCTGTTGTTAAGGGACGTCCGTTTTATTTCGTGTAGGTTCCGTAAAAACATGAGCTCCATCAGAAGACCCAAGCATGCAGAGAATCAATCTGAAAACATCAAGAAGTTCCTTGTAGCATCAACATCTGGAGCAGGATCGGGGAGGAGGACGCTGCAGGTCCTTCAGCCGTCTGCTGTCAATAAGAACCTTGGTCGTATCATTGAGAATGGCAAAGCGGTTCCAAAGAGAAAGATGTGGAGCGCTGAGCAGGCGAAGGGCTCAAAGAGGGTCAAAGCAGAGGTACCTATAAAATCCATAAGTCCGGAGGATGAAAATCAGCCTGAGAGGGTCACGCAAGAGGCCTATGAGCTCATGACCAAAGAAACTCCTGGGTCCTCCTACTGGAAGGAAGTAGCAGAAGAGAGGCGGAAAGCCCTGTTCCGTGTACTCCAAGAAAATAAAAAGTTGCACAAAGACATTGAAGCCAAAGATGAACAGATATCTCAGCTGAAGAGTGAAAATGAGGAGTTACAGGAGCTGGCACAGAATGTACAGCACCTGGCTGACATGATTGAAAGACTAACTGGTAAGAGTCCAGACTGGAAGAACATGGAGATGAGAGTGAAGCTGATGAGAGCCAGGACAGTGTTGAACTGGGCACAGAACTGTCACCTGAACATATTGTGCCACGTAAGGATGAATCCACAACCGATGAAAGCTGAAATGATGGCACCTGAAAAATATAGAACTGAAAAGAACCATTATGGACCCGTTATTTTTATTTTTTTTTATCTCCTTTGAGAACCAATACGCACCTTTTTTTTGTTTTAAATTTTTTTTTTTTTTTTTTTGCTGTAAATGAGCTTTTACTTTCACTACCTGTAGTTAATATGCATGTTCACTGCCGGTGTACATATGTAAAATTGAATGCATACAATGGAAATAAACTCATATTTTGTAAAGAGAAAAAAAAAAAAAAAAAAAAAAAAAAAAGAACATGACGCACATGTATCCCAGAAATCCTGTATAATTCGACCAATCTGATGACGACTTCGAAACTCAAGTTTCCACTTTTGTGTGCCATATGCATCAGACGTTCAGCCAACAGTCCGTGGGCGTGACGTCTGAGGCTAAGACTAGTAAGCATTCAACTCTAATCCCAATGAAGATGAAATCGTTCATTTTCTTGTTGTCATACAAGAAATGTAGATAGAAATCGTTCATTTTCTTGTTGTCATACAAGAAATGTTCTGTTTGAGCAGCTGAAAATGGCTTAAGTTACCATTTTCAGCTGCTCAAATAGAACGTTAATGTCATCTTGTGCTTCAGCAAGGTATCTCCATAAATACTGTGGGAATTAAATTATACCTTAGCGATTTAAACAACAGATGAGTAAGATAGAGATTTCTTCAGATAAACAAAGCTACACGGAGCTACAAATAGCAGCACGGCAGGCAGGAACAGGAAGCGATCTCCAACAGGAAGGAGTATTGTTATATTGTTATTAAATGTTTTTATTTAACTCAAAATATCATAAATTACAGATTGATTATTTTGCACTCCTTAAATTGAGAAATTACTGTCACAGTGGTCAAATATCGAAGCTGGAGCCTTTAATCTTCCTAATGATACACAGTTTGTCCAGATCAAGTATAAGTACGATGTTTCAATGTGCTGTAAATTTTGTACAACAATAATCTGTGGCCGCCTGCGATCTTTGCATGTCACAGGGTTAAAATGAGGGGAAAAAAATGCAATTGTATAAAATTCCTTAAATCAAGATTTATTTGCAACTGGTTGCAAGTAGGAGTCTGAAATATGAATTTATTTGCAGGTTTTATTAACAAACAAATGATAAAAAGTCCAAAAAGATAACATTGACAATATCCTCTTGAAATCCCTAATGCATGTACCATATGCAATTTTGCCTATCAAGAAAACAAATCTTGTTATCTTGTATTTTCTTGTTATCTTGTAAATATAAAATCAAATCTATATTTATATATTGCTATGTGTGTTTAGGCATGTGTATATTATTGGAACTGAATGACTGACATGTAAATGTATGTATTTGTATAGAATGCATATCCTCTCCATGTCTGCATGATGGCACCTGCATCGTAGACTCCTCTCACTCCTTCCACTGCGCCTGCCTGGCTGGATATACTGGAAAGAGATGTGAACATGGTGAGAACAGTCTTTTAAAGAGATAAATTAACAATTTAATTATATCCATATGCAGACATGACCAGAGTCTAGACTCAAACTGCAGCTAATTTGTTGTTCCTGCTGCTGCTGTTGTTTTGTTTACAATGTGTTAACGTTTGTTTATACTACTACCATTACAAGGCAAATTCATGCCGTGTATGTTATAAGGCTGCACTTTTTATTCTGCCCCTGATGTGTGTTCCATCTATGCAAACTTGACAGTAAGCTAACAGGATTCAGAAAAGGGTCGAGCACAGGAGGAAATTTGAGGGCTTTTACTGTTATGCTCTTTTCCACTTCTTTTCTCTTTTTTGGTAAAAAAGCGAAGGCTCTCCAAGGCACAACATGTGAGGATAATCAGGCAGAGGAGCAATTTCTGACTAATTGCATGGAGCGAATCTAGACCACTGCAGTCATTTACTGGTTAACCTCTAACCTAAGAGTCACATGACCTGAACCAACCACTGAGTTATCAATGTCGTTTTTGATCTTACATCATACTGCCACACTGTGGTGCTAAATAAATAAATAGCAGAATGTGTTCCGTTAAACTTTTTATACCATAGCATGTAACAGTTGTATGCAGGGCTTGTTTTGTGCTTGTGATTTGGACATGTATGTGTCATCTATCACGTCAAATTTATAAATTATGAAACCAAACCACCAGTAGGTGGCAGCTCATGATGGTCTCTTAATGAGTGAGTTGTTGAGTCATTCGTTACTTTCATTCAAACAGCTAATTTATTCAAGAATGAAGCAGGTGTCTTTCTTGACTCACTCAATTTGTTCAAAACGCTGAATTATTTAGTAATGAAACACTGATGTGTTGCTCAGAGATGCACAACAGATCTGCAAAATAGAGCAAAAACAGTCAATATCGTGTCTAAAATGTAAGTCACCTAATATCAACTTCTTGTTTAATGAACTACTTTGTATAAAATCATTGTCACATTGTAATTGTGTTGATATTCGGGAAAATGTCACTCTTGGCTGTGAGGTGTTGCTTTTGTGTTGTGCTTGTTTGTTTTGATTTCTCCACGAGTCTCTCTCTCACATGCAGTTTGTCTGCACAAGCCTCAAGTGGTGTGACCTTGTCAATTTTCAGTCACCGTTTTTACACCTAATGTAATAAAGTCAGAATCATTACACACAAAAGTTTTTGGTGGCTAAAATATCGGTGCTTTCCTGGTTATTTTTTGTTATTCACATTTTAATCAAGCTACTTGTCTCAGAAGTGGAAAAGTGGACAAGCTTTAATGCCGAGCCCTGTGCATGTATATATGATCTCCCAGTGCTTGAGTGCAGAAGGCCTTTGGTTCCAGCCCATGGGACTATAGAGCATCTGGATGCAAGGGTTGGAGGACATGCTGTCTTCCAGTGTGACCCTGGACACACATTAAAGGGTTTCAGGATGGCCACCTGTTTATTGGATGGGTCATGGAGTACACCAAGTCCACAGTGTGGTAAGCAACTAAAAACTCATTGTAAGATATAGATCTACAAGTAAGGCAGAAAAACAACTTTTTAAATTTGAGTTATTGTACTTGGGTTAAAATTAATTTGATCATAGTTGAAGCATGACTGTATCTTTTCATCAGTACCTGACCAAAACTGCGGCATTCCTCCAAAGCCAGAGCATGGTGATCACTTCCTTGTTTATGGACCAAATGATGTACTTATTGCTATACAGTATTTCTGCTATAAGCTGTACAAACTGAATGGAACCCCTCAGAGAACCTGTCTGGGCAAAAACACTTGGAGTGGGACAGCACCAACCTGTGTCAAAGGTACTGAACTGCATTCAATACAATGACTTAGTAGCTCTTGGTCCTGAGCATTATTTTTCATTAAATCATTATTGTCAGTTTATCATTGGCATATACAGTATGGTAGGTCTATGGTTATTTTCTTTTCCATGTGTACTTCAGTTTTTGTGTGGTAGAGAAGTGCTTTAAATAAACCTTTGAATGTATTCTATTTACAGAGCTGGACATAATTCCTGCAGCAGATAATGAACAAAAAGACAAACACAAACCTACCGGACAAGACCAAGCGGGCTATGCCAAGAACAAAACTTCACAAGAAAAAGAAAATGAGTCAAAAACAGTCAAAGATATACAACCACAAAAACCTACCCCTGGAAAGGATCATGTGGGACAAGATGGAAAGTTTGGCGAAGACATGGACATAGATTTTGGGAGCAATTTTGTAAAAGAAAAACCTAAAGTTGAAAACAAAGATGCTGATAGCAGCATTAACACAATCAGAAAGAAGGAAACTGGAGAGGATAAGGACACTCTTAAACCCTTTGACAAAGATGCACATTTAGATATCAGAAAGAAAGTTGGAAGTCCAACAAAAGATTTAGCCATGGAATATATAGATTTTGTTTTGATAGACAATAGGATGGCCAATAATCAGACAACAAAGGCTGACAAAACCAAGGATGGTGGAATGGACAAAGGACAAAAAAGAACTGATGGACCTCAATATACAATATTAAGCCTGACTGAAAATGAGAAAGACAACATTCTTTATGAAATAGATACCATACACAAAGGGAATAACACTCAGTTTTTCAATAGGAATGACATAAAAAATTTGGGGACACTGCTTGAAGAAACTGAACAACTCCCAACAACTACTTTTGGAAATGATAGCACAACAATCATACCTACAGTGAGCAAAACTACTTACAAAATGACAATGATGGTCAAAATGGATGCAGTGAATGAAAAGACAACAGAACAGGATTTACAACAAGAGACAAAAAAAGAATCTCAACAAAACACAGACATGGAAGGTGAATCTGGGCAGATTATTGGTAATTGCAAGTATCTCTACGATGCTGTATAAACACCACATAATTATGCAATTAAATGTTTTATAGTGATTTTGTAGTTAAATTGCTTTTGCAAGAATTATGTCCTGTACTGTTAATGGTTCCCATAAGTATATTTTTCAGCTGACTTGAGTGGAATTATGTGGTAAAACACAGAAAACACAGATTTCCTGCCATATTTAATGATGCTTCAATACAGTTACTGAATCTACAGTAGGGTGCAACAGGGCTAAAGTATATATATGTGTGTGTGTCTCAATGTGTAGAGAACAAATAAGAGCCAGTTATTTTTAGGGAATCGAAAATATACAGGTACATCTAAAAAAAAAAATTAGAATATCGTGAAATTGTTATTTTTTTTGGTAACGTCAAAAAGTGAAACTCATATATTCTAGATTAATTACATGTAAAGTAAAACATTTCAAAAGTTTTTTTGTTTTGTTTTCATTTTCATTTTTAGAGCTTACAGCTCATGAAAGTAAAAAATCCAGTATCTCAAAATATTAGAATATTTATATTTGAGTTTCATTAAATGACCATCCCAACAGTATAAATTCCGGGTATCTCTTGTTCTTTGAAACCACAATAATGGGGAAGACAACTGACTTGGCAATGGTCCAGAAGACAATCACTGACACCCTCCACTAAGAGGGTAAGTCACAGTAGGTCATTACTACCATCACTTCCATCTGCTGACAAGCTTTATGGAGATGCAGATTTGCTTTTCCAGCAGGACTTTAGCACCTGCCCACAGTGCCAAAACCACTTCCAAGTGGTTTGCTGACCATGATATTACTGTGCTTGATTGGCCAGCCAACATGCCTGACCTGAACCCCATATGGAATCTATGGGATATTTTTAAGAGAAAGGTGAGAAACAGTCGATCCAACAATACAGACGAGCTGAAGGCTCAATAGTGCCTCAGAAGTGCCACAGACTTTTTGCTTCCATGCCATTCCTCACTGATGCTGGAGTTTGTGCTAAAGGAGCCCCAATCAAGTATTGAGTGCATAAATGAACATACTTTAAAGAACTTGTACTTTTCTGTATTGCAAATCCTTTTTTTGATTAATTTTAGGAAATATTCTAATATTTTGAGATACTGGATTTTTTACTTTCAAAAAAAAAAAAAAACTTTTGAAATGTTTTACTTTACATGTAATGAATCTAGAATATATGAAAGTTTCACTTTTTTGAAACAACTTACCAAAAAAAAGAACAATTTCACGATATTCTTTTTTTTTTTTTTTTTTTTTTTTAGATGTACCTGTACATCACAACCAGTGTTATATGATTCCAAAATTAATTGAAATTATCTGATTCTTTGGCAATGGAGTTGCATTTATTTTTTCCAAATATTTAGTTTTAGAATTACTACAAGAAATAACCATTAAGGAGCTGAAATTAAGATAAATTGGAACTGATAAATTCTTCCCAACTTACATCCCTAATAAAAAGCTACATCTCACGTTTCTCAAAGCAAAAGACATTTTACTCAAATGACCATGTCTGGTAATTAGTAAGTCAAAATTAATCTTAGTCTTATATCATAGGTTTTTTTTGTTTAGTTTTTTTCAAGCCATTGAAAATTATGTGTTTACTGAATAACTGAATAAATCAGCATGCACAACATTACTTTTGATTTTGTTAATACCTCTGACTGGACAAACAGTAACCTCTGAACGGTGAGACTAAAAACAGCCATGTTTCCACTGTCACTGGAGGCTTCATTGTGCCTCCTCGGGGCTTCCTCGGGACCAGCGGCAAGAGATTTTTGTCCCGCCGAATGCCTTGGTCTAAAGCAGGCCAACTGGGGCTTGAGGAGTGGTCATGAGCAAAAGTGGAGTTTATCTGAGTCAGGAGACAGTTGGCACTGCTGCTCATTTTTGATGTTTTTCTTTTTCTTTTTCGATTTACTTATCAAGCTACCAGCTAACATCAACATTTAAGACATTTCAAACAATTTTACTGGCAAAACTCACTTTTAGACAACACTGAGTGTCTGAAATAGCTTACGAGTGTAGGGTGGCCTATAATTAAGGGTGGGTTTTAGCTGGTCTGGCAATGGAAACGCAGCTTGACTTTCTTTTTGTTTTGTTTTGTTTTGAGCACTGCCACTGTGCTCTAGGGTGCCCTATACAAAAATAACCATTTTACCTAACCATGCACTTTGTTTGTTTGATGTATACATTGACATTTTTTCCCTCTTTCACTTTCTCTGTCATACTTTCTTTTCTCTCTCAGATGGTGAAGGGAGACCATGTCTTCGACTGTCACCATTGTATAATGGTTACTATAAGTTGGTTCCTGACCTCCTTCCAGAAACAGTGGAGTTCTTCTGTAACCAGTCTTATGCTCTGAGTGGCAGCGCACGGAGGACATGTCAGCCTAATGGCACCTGGTCTGGCACGCAGCCCATCTGTATGAGAGGTTGAACCAGTCTCAGATTTCTACAGTCTTTTTAGCACTGAATTTACTGAAGAGATACGAAACTGTTGCAAAGTTATCCATAAAATGATTTCTAATAGCAGTTTTCAATTCAGCAGTTTTACCTTTTGCACAGAAATGCAGAATTATTTTTAGGACCACAGAGCAGTCAGGACCTCGGTGTAACACCTCTTCCAGAGGAGAGGGCTTTTTACAGTATTGTGTATAGCAGTGGCAAGCATTGATTTCTTTAACCGAGTTTGCTGTCTTATTTGCTTTATCAGAAATTACAAATAAGAAACATCATGGCAGGTGCTGATTTAAAAATAGGGGGTAACACTTTAGAATATTGTTTCTTACTTACTGCATAACTAATAAGGAAGATATGTTAACTAATCAGTATATAATACAATTTTATGATTGTGTTAAGTAACAGCTAGCAAATCAATAACTAATGTATTCTGCCATACCTCCTGAAGAACTACTATTAATTATCTACTAGTTCATTTTCAAGAAAAATAACTATGAAGTAACTACTAATGAACAGTTATACATAATTACATTGGGTTGTGACCCTTTCAAATAAATGTTATTAGCAGTAGTAGTAGTAGCAGTATGAAAATGCAATATTAATAAATACAATACATTTTATAGAGGTTTTCCCTGTGTAGTGAATTGTTTTGTGAGTGTGTTTTGTAAGAAATCAGCATCCGATAGGAACCCCACCACCACTCTAGTGCCATGCGATAACTTACCTTAGTTTTTATATTTTATATACAGTATGTGTGCCTCCTCAGCAAATACCATATTATCATTAATTCAGTTCCTGTATGTAAGGCAAGGACTGAGGGAAAGTGAAAATACGGGTAACGAATTAGTAATTAATAAAGAATTATCAAATAATTCTCCAGGATTAATTTCGAACCTGAAACAGTTGGCCTATTCTAAAGTGAAAATATTTGAAACCCATTAGTAATTAATAAAGAATAGTTAGATAATTCTGCAAAAATGACTTAGAACCTGGAACAGTATTCTAAAGTGAAAATATAGTGAAACATTTAGTAATTAATAAAGAATTATCAGATAATTCTGCAGGAATTACTTAGAACCTGAAACAGTATTCTAAAGTGAAAATATAGGGAACCCATTATTAATGGATTTCAAGATGGCGCTGCTGTGTTCGGACGCTGTCCAGGTCGCTCTGCTAAGAATGTGTTTTTATTTACTTTTTTACTTTTACTTTTTACACATTTCACGTCGGCACTGATCACCTATAACAAAGAAACACTTTTGGACATTGGAAACCGCTACACTAACCTGTTCCAGGACACTTTATCCACAAATCCATCGTGGCCTCTGGAGATTCTTCGGAATGCGGAGATAAACAATAAACCCCGAGGCAACGGATCAAGAAACATCGCGGGAAACGCTCCGGGGAAACATGGCTTTCGTCCTCGGTCCCGGACACTGCTGTAATGCCGAGTGATAACTTCTCTGTTTTACGGATGGACAGAACAGCAGAGGCTGGTAAATCCAAGGGTGGAGGAGTGTGTTTCATGATCAACAAGAAATGGTGTGACCCCAGGAATATCTCCATTATGTCGCGTTCCTGCTTGCCTCATCTGGAACATCTTTCCATTATTTTCCGGCCATTTTATCTGCCCCGGGAGTTTTCATCGATCATTGTTACTGCTGTGTACATTCCACCACAGGCAGACACCAGCTGGGCTTTGTCTAAGCTTCACAATGTGCTCAGCGGCTACATTAACAAACATCCTGACGCTGCCTTTATCATCGCGGGAGACTTTAACAAAGCCAGCCTCAGGCAGGTCATGCTGAACTTTCATCAACATGTATCCTGTCCAACTAGAGGACCAAATACACTGGATCATTGCTACACTCAGTTCAAGAATGCCTACAAAGCCCGCTCACTACTGGCAAATCGGACCATGCCGCCATTTTCCTCACCCCGGAATATAAACAAAGGCTCGTTCAGGATCCCCCCGGTGCAGAGAGTAGTGACGCGCTGGTCCTCCCACTCAGAGGCTATGTTGCAGTATCATTGATGAAGTCGACTGGGACATGTTCCGGGCGAGTTCTTCTGACGTCAGCGAGTTCACGGATGTAGCATTAAGCTTTGTAAACACGCCAACCGAGCAAGCTACAGAAACAATAACTATTAGGACATTCTCCAACCAGAAACCGTGGGTGGACAGAGCTATCCGTGCTGCGGTTAACACACGCACTGCCGCTTACAATGAGGCTCTTCTGACCGGGAATATGAGCGAGTGCAAAGCATTGTGCTATGCTCTCCGACGCACAGTAAGAGCGCCAAACACAGATACATTTCCAGCTCAATGACTCTCGACGGATGTGGCAGGGACTGAGGACCATCTGTGCCTTCGGAAACAAATCCTCTGCGGAGGTGAGAGCAGATCTGTTGCTGGCCGACGAGTTAAACATCTTATAAGGCCGCTTCGATTGCAACGGCGGCAGCGCGACTCTGCCGTCCAGCGCGTCAGGAAGCAGCAGGCAGAGCAGCGATAATCCTGTAACCACCGTGTCGGAGGATGAGGTTTGGAGGGCGCTAAAGAAAGTGAACGTCAGGAAAGCAGCCGGACCAGATGGGATAACCGGCCGTGTTCTGAGGTCCTGCGCAGATCAGCTCGCTGGTTTGTTGACTTCTATCTTTAATGAGTCCTTTGTTACCTCCGTGGTTCCCACCTCATTCAAAAAATCTGTCATTATCCTTGTGCCAAAGAACAATAAACCCTCTTGCCTGAATGACTATCGCCCAGTTGCCCTCACATCTATAGTCGTGAAGGTTTTTGAGAGACTTGTAAAGAGCAACATTTGCTCCTCCATACCTGATACTTTGGACCCTCTTCAGTTTGCCTATAACCCAAACAGATCTAGGGACGATGCCATCTCTCACGTCCTCCACTCTTCCCTCACACATATGGACAGCAACAATGGGAATTATGTAAGGCTGCTATTCATTGACTATAGCTCAGCTTTCAATACTATAGTCCCCATCAAGCTAGCTTCTAAACTCATGGACCTCGGCCTAAACTCCTCACTCTGTGACTGGATTCAAGACTTCCTCACCGGCAGACCTCAATTGGTGAAAGTTGGCCACTTCACCTCAAACTCCATCACCCTGAACGTAGGAGCCCCACAGGGCTGTGTCCTGAGTCCCCTGCTCTACTCTCTCTACACGCATGACTGCGTGTCCTCTCACAGCTCCACATCTATTATCAAATTCGCTGATGATACTGTGGTTCTGGGCCTCATCTCCAACAATGATGAGCATAAATGACTGCCCACTACTCCGGGTGTGTGTTCACGGTGTGTGTGTTCACTGCTGTGTGTGTGCAGTTTGGATGGGATAAATGCAGAGCACGAATTCCGAGTATGGGTCACCATACTTGGCCGTATGTCACGTCACGTCACTTATATTACTATTTAAGTCAACAACATACTGACCTGCACATTTATATTTATATTTTTTATCTTTTATTAAATTTTATTCTTTTTTTTCTACTTTTCTTTTTCTTAATATTTGTATACTATACAATTGCACTGGCCTTGGAGCAGACCTGACTTACATTTCACTGCTGGTTATACTCTGTATAATTGTGTATGTGACGAATAAAAATCTTGAATCTTGAATTAATAAAGAATGATCAAATAATTCTGGAGGACTTATTTCGAACCTGAAACAGTAGGCCTATTCTAAAGTGAACATTTAGTGAAACCTTTAGTAATTAATAAAGAATTGGGCTCAGGGAAACTGCAGTTAACTTCCGTGTTAACACAACACAAAAACTACCCAAGAATAAAAATCAAAAAAACAAATATGACCCAACAGCTTCATAACAGTGTTTCGGTAAATAAATAAATAACCGTTTCGGTAAAAACTTTACAAACCACCATGTACTGTATATGTAATAAGTTGGATAGTTATGGCAAGACAGTGGAGTTGGGGTTCCTTTCCGAAGCAGATTCCCTACAGAACATGTGTACAAAGTAATTATTTACCATACAGGCAAAAACATAATGGGTGAGAACCAAATGTAAGTGACATTTCACCAACTTTACAGGAGGGCCAAGACAAAAATTTACCATAGGTTGATCTGACTTTGTGCACTGATTTCAATCGTTCATAATAGAAATTTCTACACTCATGGATGACAGTATACTTTTGCCAGTAGAAAGAGCTCATCAAGAGCTTTCATTTGATATATATTGGTGTGCAGCAAACAAAATGCATATTTCATTACCATTATAGGCTAATAATAGTAGTAGTGGACTGTAACAAAGTTGCTACTGTAGTAGTACTTTGTACTCTTCCTTTTATTCAAGTAATTTTGAAAATGAGTAGGCCTACTTATAATTTAACTGGAGTAATATTTTATTGGGGTATCTGTACTTTTACTCAAGTACTTGATTTGTGGGCCACAGCCTGATTATTATAGTGACTATTTGCGTATAACTATTCATTAGTAGTTATTCCATAGTTATTTTTCTTAACCTTAACTAGTAGATAATTAATAGTAGTTCTTCAGGAGGTATGACAGAATACATTAGTTATTGAATAGCTAACAATCATAAAATTGTATTACATACTGATTAGTTAACACATCTTCCTTAGTAGTTAACAGTAGTGAGTTAAATGTTAATGAATAATTACCTGTTAGTTCTCCAATAATTCCTTATTAGTTATGCAGTAAGTAAGAAACAGTATTCTAAAGTGTTACCAAATAGGGCTGTTACCAGGAACAGCCATTAGGTGGCAGTGCCTTGCCAAATTATTAAATTGACTTAAGCTTAATTTGGATGGCATTAGTTTTACATGGAGAGGTGGGGTAAAGTAATTATTTCTAGAGCTTCTCAGTTATTTTAGTCCCGTTTGAATGTGCAGTCTCAGTAATCGTTACGGACACATTTGTGAAACACACGTGACAAAGAAATTTCCCTTCTGTAAAACAAATCCAGAAAAATCCTACCTTGAGTACAGTAATGCTAATCCCATGTGAACAGACCAGCTGTAAATATGAATGTTAATATTACATCATTTCCTGGCACGAAACTTCGGTTAGCTTTAGGTAAGTGCCAACAGAATACAATCGGAATGTAATTAATAAATTGTGCGGTCAGCCCTAACTGAACTTATAAGCAGCATATTATAAACATATTATAAGCACAGGAAGCAATGCGGCACATGATGACAGAAAGGACGGCAGTGCTTATGTTGAGTTACCCCCCCCCCACCCCCACCCCCACCCCACTTCTGGTAGCTTTACTGAGATTTGTTTTCCCATGTCAATTGACCATTAATATTGCAGACGTCCTGTGGTAAAATTACATTATCTACCAGGGGGGTCATGCACTCATTATTTTTGAGGGGGCACGAGTGGGGGAGGGGTCATCATGTGACACACAGCAGCACTTATGTTTAATTTTATTATTTTTTTTTCCTTATAGATAGTTAGTTGATCTATAGTGGGCGATGGTCAAAGTAACCTAATGATGTAATCTATTAACTATGCATAACAACCTGTCTGTTTACTTAAGTAACATATATGGGTGTCATGCCATAACAGTTTTAATATGACTGACTTTATATTTAATGTGAATTTAACATTGAAAGTTAATATGAATAAAACACTGTAAGTTAGGTTTGGCTACTTATCATAACACTTTCATTGTACAGAAGAGCAAAGAACATTTTCACTGACAGTCTAGAGTTCAAGCACTCTCAAAAACTCCCATTAAAATCACTGAAGCTACTTACACTGTGAAATTAATATATTACTTACAGATTCATACACATATCTGCACTTTATTGTTTCTAACAAGTGAATTCTCCAGTATTCAGTCTGCGAGCAAGTGAAGAAAACAGCGGCATTTCAGCGATGTCTCATCTGAACGCCTCTGATTACATTACATTCATAAACTCAACAGAATGGTGTGTGATTGGTTATAATGCACAGTGCTGTAAAACCGCTTCTGTCTCTGGCTCAGCGAACTGAGATTTAAATTTTTTTTTTTTTTCAATTTAATCACGCTGGTGTGATTGTATCAAATATCGAAAATATTATTCGGCTATTTTTTGTCTTTTGGAAGTTGCATTCAAAATCCACTAGGCTCAAAAATCTGAGGGGGCACGTGCCCCCTCACTCTCAATGGGCATGACGCCTCTGCTGTCTACCCTTGTAAAACTAATCCCTTCCGAATAGGGTTATAAACTCACCAGCCACTTTATTAGGTACACCTTGCTAGTACCAAGCTGGATCCCCTTTCCCTTCAGAACTACTTTAATTAATCACGGCACAGATTAAACAAAGAGGCCAGAAACATTTCTCAAAGATTTTTGATCCATATTGACATTACAGCATCACACAGTTTCTGCAGATTAGTCGGCTTCACATCCATGATGCCAATCTTCCATTCCACCTCATCCCAAAGGTGCTCTATTGCATTGAGATCTGGTGACTGTGGAGGTGATTTGATTACAGTGAACTTACTGTCATGTCTGTGATGATTTAAATTTTGTGACATGGTGCATTATCCTGCTGGAAGTAGCCATCAGAAGATGGGTACACTGTGGTCAAAGCGATGAACACAGTAAACAACAATACCAGGGTAGGCTGTGTTTAAATGATGCTCAGTTGGTACTAAGGGCAGTGTTGCCAATTTAGCGATTATGTTGCTTATTGTAGCAACTTTTGAGACTACCCTAGCAAGTGTTTCGTCTAAAAGCAACTAGCACCAAATTTAAAATTTATTTGACAATTTTTAGCAACTTTTGACAAGTGACTCAAACAATAAAAAGGCACACATTTTCCATCTGAATTACAAAAAAAAGAGGAAACCAAAGAGGCCTAGCAGTACACACATCACATGAATTTAGTTCAATTGTTCAATTTAATAATAATAATAATAATAATAATGTATTATTTATTTATGATACACTTTGTTAGTAGCTTGTACCTGCAATTGTTGATCAGTTAGTACACTATAAGTAAAATATCTAGAAAAATGGAAAAAGTAATTTTCCAGGATTTATCCATTATCCGTTGTAACCCTGTAACCTGAAAACACAAAATACAATGCGTAATTTAAAATGCAGATAAAAAACCTGTGAAAAATCAATACAGAAAAATTGTTCATATTAACAGAGTAGATTGTGCTTTATTTTTACAGATTCTTCTTAGAGTGTAGCATACTAACTAACTACTAATACACTGCTTACGTGGCCTAATGGTTAGAGAGTCGGACTTGTAATCCAAAGGTTGCGGGTTCAAGTCGCGGGCCGGCAGGGATTGTAGGTGGGGGGAGTGAATGTCCAGCGCTCTCTCCACCCTCAATACCACGACTGAGGTGCCCTTGAGCAAGGCACCGAACCCCCAACTGCTCCCCGGGCGCTGCAGCATAAAATGGCTGCCCACTATAGTTTACTAGTTTACTAGCTAATAAAAAAAAAACTTACATTGTTCAAAAATGTGTAAGTGTTCAATAATTCAATGTTGTATTTAAAAATGCACTTATTTTAATATTATATTATACATTTATATAATTTGGCACCGTACCAAACGGGCAGTTAACTGGGTCAAGGTGGCAGTCTCCGCACCAAGAAGTGAAAAATTTTCACTTCAGGGCATACAGTTTCCTCGTAGAGGGAGCTCTGGATTGGAAGATGGTCTCAGCAACCTTGGTTGAGAGACCGGAAGCTATGAGCTGTGTCCCCTCAGAGGCCACAGCCACAGCTTCCCCAATTCCGAGGAGATCTCTCCTGACAGGAATCTCCCACGGAGAGCCGTCGAGGAGAGAAATCAGGTCCGAGAATCATACTCAGCCCGGCCAGAACGGTGCTACCGAAAGTAGGCTGACCTCGTCCTAGCACACTCACGCCAGAACTCCCGGGAGAAAAACATACAGACGAAGCCTCGGCCAGCATTCATTCCCCAGGCCTCGGCCCCTGTCTCAACAGGATGTCTGCTCCCTGAAATACCCAGGGATATAGTACGGCTCTCAGAGAGCGAAGTTAGCCTGGGACCACACGAGGATCTGATGCGCCAGCCGTATAAGGGGCGCGAACGCAGACCTCCCCGGTGGTTGATGTAAGAGACCAACGCTGTGCTGTCGGTGCGCACCAACACATGGTGATCTCTTAGGTCTGGGAGAAAGTGCTTGAGTGCATGAAACGCGGCCAACATTCCCAAACAATTGATATGCCACATTAGGTGGCGACCGCTCCACAGACCGCGGGCAGGGTGGCCACTCATGATCGCTCCCCAACCGGTGTGAGGGATGCATCCGTCGCTAGCATTACGCGGCGACAAAGAGCTCCCAGCACCGGGCCCTGAGACAAGAACCAAGCTTGGCTCCACATGTTTAAGGCACGTAGGCATTGCCGCGTGACCTTGATCATGCGAAGCGGGTTTCCCCTCGGGGAGAACCCCTTGATCTTGAGCCACCACTGTAGGGGCCTCATGTACTGCAGGCCAAAAGGTATCACGTTGGACGCAGCTGCCATGAGCCCCAGCAGTTCTGAAACTGCTTGACAGTGAGTGACTGGCCCTCTTTCACTCTCTTGACTGAAGTGAGGATCGACTCGATCCGAGCAGGAGACATACGTGCCTGCATCGTGGTCGAATCCCACACCACGCCTAGATAAGTGGTTCTCTATACTGGAGAAAGCACACTTTCTTGGCGTTCAGTCTCAACCCCTTCATGTGCGCGAGAACGACATCTCGATGCCGAATTGCCACCTGCTCTGATCGAGCTAGAATCAACCAATCGTTGATGTAAAAGTGCGGGTGAGAGTGCAAGGCCAACGAGAAGAACCCGATATTGGTAAGCTTTGCCCCCAAAAGCAAATCTCAGGAACCTCTCGTGAGAGGGAAGGATGGAGATGTGAAATATGCGTCCTTAGATCTATCGTGACAAACCAGTCCTCGGACTTGGCCTGAGACACGACTGAAGAGTGTACTTAGCACCCTGAACTTCAGTCACATGACTGAGCGGTTCAACTGATGCAGATCTACCATTCTTCTTTGGAACAATGAAGTACCGGCTGTAGAACCCGGGCTCTCTTCCATGAGGAGGGACCACCTCGATGGCCTCCTTCCTCAAGAGAGTGTCTACTTCCTGTTCCACGATCAGAGCCTGCTGGGGGCCCACGCACGTGGGAATCACCCCGGTGAAAGGCGGTGGCGGAGCGCCGAACTGAATACAAAGGCCTTTCTCTACAGTACGCAGGACCCAATGAGATCCATTTGGCAGTAGTTTCCACGCTGCCTAAATGGTCTACTAAGGGAACCAGTCTCTCGAGACTGGCCTCTGGTGTACTCAGAGCTGCTGGCACCAGGAGCTCTAGAGACTCCCGCAGGGGAGGCGAGCTTCTCAGCTCCACTACACTTCGGGGCGGAAGAGACTGAGAACATTGCTTGCTGGAGCCAGCTGCGCCCTGGAACCCCGGCAGGATTGGCAGACTGGTCTCCCGAGGGCACTGGGGGGGAGACGGACACCCGCTCTGCCCCAGAGGGGTCTGCCCTCATAAGCCTGGAGCCTTACGCCCGTAGGGCTTCTTGGCCGAGGACTCCTTAGACTTAAGAACGGTCCGCAGATCCGGCTTAGCCTTAGAGGTCCCCGAGCCAGAGCATTTGCCACCACGGCCCCACCTCGGTGGGGTACGAGTAGCCACGCTCTGTTTTGTGCCTCTCTGAAGACAAAACACAGAGAGGCACAAAACAGAGCCTATCTACAGCCCTCACATTCTTACTGTCCTCAACTAAAGTTTGGATGCGTGTCTCTAATTCTGAAATCTTCTCTGTCAGCCTAACTATTTCCCTGCATTTATCACATGTAAATCTCTTGTCGCCGACAGAGAGAGGTAAACTGTACATGTGGCAAACAGTGCAAACAACAATAGCAGGAGAAGCCATTATTCACAGTGATTGAAGAATGATTCGCTTACCACTGTTGTTTGATGAACTCGTGAAAAACGGAGGGAGAAAAAAGAAAACAATAATAGATGCGAATAGAAACGCGAATGGAACCGCGAGTGACAAGCTAACCGGCTAAAAAATGCTAACACGCTGCACGCGCACTGCACTTGCGGTTTTAAAAAGCGAACGATCAAATTAGTTTGATAGATAATATCAGAAATATGGTGAGAATTAAGTTATATATTATCACTTTAAACAACAGAGAGTGAAAATAAGATAGAGATTCAACAGAAAAGCAAAGCTGCACGGAGCAACAATTGCAAACCTCTCAGCAGCACGACAGACAGGGACAGACAAAAGCAATCGATCAGCAATCGATTTTTTGCAGGTGAGTCCAACACTTATCTGGTCCAGCTTATCTGGAGTCAATTCGGCAAAGCACAGGTAGATCTGTTCACTTTGCAGGAGTCCTCCCATTGCCCTCTATGGTACTCCCTGACTGAAGCTCTGTTTTGCACGGTGGTTTGGCACACAGCTGGCCCTGGGGACTGTGCAAGTATGTGTTCCCCAATGAGCCTGGTTGCACAAATATTTTTCAAGGGTCAGGAAGGAAGGAGAACAGTTCCTGCTGGTTGCACCCTGCTGGCTCACAAAGACTTGCTTCTCGGAGCTCATGCTCCCCTCTATGCCCCCTCCCTGGCGAATTGCCCTCCTTCACTTTCTTTTTGCTAACTAGTGTTCTTCCTGAACAGAAGAAGATTTGCCATTGGATCAGTGCTTTCCTCCCTAGAGGAAAGGTTGGACAGACAGAAGTCCGCCTCCACATTGAAAATGTACATAAGGACTATAGTGGCGCATCACACTGTGGAAGGTAGGTCTCTAGGAAATCACAACCAGATCGTAAGGTTCCTCAAAGGCATGAGGAGGCTAAATCCATTGAGGCTGTGCCTTATTCCTCTCCTTGGTCTTACAGGGTCTGCAGAGAGCTCCCTTTGAGCCCTTAGAGTCAGTTGAGCTAAGGGCCTTCTCTTTGAAGATGGCTGTCCTGACCATGCTTACCTCCATCAAGAGGGTTAAGGAGCTGCAAGCAGACTGGCTCTGTACCCAAAGTTTCCACTACCTCTTTCAGGGACCAAGTGGTGAACCTGCAAGCACTCCAAGCACACCACTATAATGCACACTTTTCCAATCCATGTGCGTTTCCTATTTCTGGCAAAACTTGGGATAATAACTGACTGTTTTCAGTACTCATCAGTAGCTGAATCAGTGGCAGAGGTATTCTGCTTCCAGGCCCATTATTTGTGGTATGCCACTTTTCTGATGGGCCTCTCTAATTGGATGAAGTGTTCCATATGGTGTAATTCCTATATGGTAATCTTATTTGCTGTTTTTTTTTTCCCCCACTATAAAGGTGCCCTGCCGTGTATATACCCAGGGCAGAGCCTTGCTTGCCGCCAGTCTCTGTGGATAGGAGCCTCTCCCATCTCTTGGTTAGAGCCCATCACAGAGATCTCTTCCATGTGTAGTACTTCCCACTAGGTAAACCTATGTGATGTATTCTTCACATACTGTCCTCTTCTGGGTAGTGTTGTTTTTTTCCATAGTGTTTTTTCCCTATATGGAAAAAGAGCACTTTCCCCAGTGTAAACTAAGGGTCTGCACGGCTCCATGAGTCTTCAACACAAACTTCTGGTTCGCCTGGCCAGAGGAGAACTGGCCCCCCGGACTGAGCCTGGTTTCTCCCAAGGTTTTTTTCTCCATTCTGTCACCGATGGAGTTTTGGTTCCTTGCCGCTGTCGCCTCTGGCTTGCTTAGTTGGGGACACTTAATTTCCAGCGATATCGTCGACTTGAATGAACAGATACTATTTAAACTGAACTGAGCTGGAAGATAACATCATTGAATTCAGTAATGAAATGCCTTTAACTGAAAATTGAGTGTTTAATGTTGTAATTTTACATTATTAACACACTATTTACCTATTTTGATATTGGAAAGTTGCTTTGACACAATCTTTATTGTTAAAATCTCTATATAAATAAAGGTGACTTGACAGTAAATTTATCTTTTATTTATTTAAATAAAAAGCAGGAAAGTTCAAGACATGGTACAGTATACACTTAAATCTGGAGATTGAGACGGTTACGAAGTGGTAATAATGCTCAATGTAGTGAAACCAATACATTCATACAGGATACTTCAACAACAATATAAATCTGATAATCTATTTTCTTAGTATTTTCATAAATACTGTACTGGCATAAACATTAAAAATATTGATAAATTCAAAAATAAATAAAAAACTAAGATGTTTTGTTTGTATTCTTATTTATAGCCTGTCGAGAGCCCAAAGTATCTGTGCTGGTGAGACAGAGAGTTCTACATCCCCATATCCCATCCAGGTATAGACAGTTGCAATGTCACTCCTGATGGCAGAATGTTACAATAACATGTATGCAAAGTTGAACCGTTTAATTAATTACTATGACCATAATTCTCCCATTCATTCCAAAGCAGAATTTTCAAGTAAATTTTGTTAATTGAACTGTAAAATGTGTTTCTTTAATTCTGTATGTTTGTCTAATATGATGTCCTTGTTCTGTTGTTTTTTTGTGTATATATGTGTGTGTGTGTTTTCAGGAAAACACCTGTGCATAAATTTTATTCTTCCTCTGGAGTGACCAATTACTTAAGGGATGTGCAGCCCACCCAGGACCCTTTCCACATGCCCCCGCTCCCACAGGGGTTTCATCATGTCTACACACACATTGAGTATGAGTGTATGTCACCTTACTACCAGCACTTTGGAAGTGCACGCAGAACCTGTCTGAAGATGGGAAAGTGGAGTGGACGTCATGTTTCTTGTTCGCCTGGTGAGGGCACACATGACAGACAAGACACAACAATGTAGGTGTAAATGTCTTTATTAAAGAGATCAATTTCATAATTTAATTAGGATTTCATGTGATGAAAAATCATGGAGGTTTGTAAGAAAATGAGCAAGTTTTTTTTTTTTTCATTGTAAGGTGTAAAATGTCTTTCATAGTAAATGCCAACAAAGTCACACATTTATGTGAATATGCCAATTGTTCGTGATCTGCCAGTATTTTAGGGTTAGCCTCTGAGAGTGGGCCCGAATGCTTTTGTCAAATGCAAGAGTTACGGAAGGCAAGTATCACATCCATACACATTTATCAGAGCGTCAGCACAAGCAAATGCTTGAGGAAGTAATAAAATCAAATAGAACTCTCTATATGATCCACAAAAATCCAAGCCTCAAAGTACACTTTTATTGTTATACTCGATAATCTGTAAAATATTCATTGCTTTTGTTTTCTTCTCTTAATTTTTGTTCTCTCTCTCCCTCTCTATGCCAGTGTGTGGGAAGCTGACAAACTTTGACCCTCAGAACCCTTCTGAGACAAACTGGCCCTGGCTGGCTGCCATCTACCGTTTGCCTGTTGCAAGCAAACTAGGGAAGTTAAGTGTGGCCAAGACAATGGGAGCAAACATTGAACTGATGGAAGAAGAGAGTGACATGGATGGTTGGCAGCTTGTTTGCAGCGGGGCCCTGGTGAACCAGCGAAGTGTGGTTGTAGCTGCCCACTGTGTCACAGAGCTGGGGAAATTATATCCACTTGACACAGCCAAAATCAGGGTAGTGCTTGGCAAACAGTATCACAGTGATCTGAGAGTGACCAAGGGACTGCAACGATTACGGGTCAGTTTGAAAGAATACTAATTGTCAGAAGATTGGACACTCCTACCCATTCTTTATTATTACTTCTTTGCACATTTACAACTAACTATCTAACTAACTAATTATTAAGATTAAATGTGCTTAAATATGCTGCTTATAAGCAACTTTCTGTTTGTTATTTCAAGCTGAAAAAAAAAGAATCTAACGAGTTTTAAATTATTATTTTTTTGAATATCTATTCAACTTTTCTGTGAATTATTTATTTACATGTAAAGGTTTTCTAAGTTCCTGGAAAACATACATTTGAATTATGTGTGCCCAAGTTTTGACTACTACAGCATATTTACATGTTTTGTCCTTTGTATATGCTGCTAATTTATTCCATGTCTCACCTCTGATTTGTCAGGTATCGTCCATCACTCTACATCCAAACTATGATCCCCTGGTGTTGGATTCAGATGTGGCCGTATTGAAGCTCTTGGACAAGGCTCGCATTGGAGAATATGTGCTACCGATCTGCCTACCAGATGCTCATGATACAGTAGAAGACTCCAGACAAAGGATGGTGACAGGCTGGTCCCTCTTACCTGACCAGAAGGCTGGAGATGCTGAGAAAGCACGTGTGGGCCGTGTGATTCTTGGAGATGTTGTTCAATGTGAGCAGCAATATGCCAGTTATGATTTTCCTATCAGTGTGTCTGAAAACATGCTGTGTGGGCGACAGGGTTCTGGTGCAGAACAGTCAAACATTTGCCCTGCTGACACTGGAGGGATTCTTATTTTGCCTCCAGTCTCCTCAGGCTCCAGTCTGACACCTCCACATGGACAGGGCCCACAGGAGTGGAAACTTTTAGGGTTGGTCAGTTTTGGATATGATTCTTTAAACTGCAACCCAGAGCTTTACACTGTGTACACACATGTTGCTAATTTTGTCAGCTTTATAGAAGAAAATATGATATAGGCTGACATACAATATTACATTTTATCTCTGTCTCATTTATGTTATTTCATTCATTTTCTTCTATCCATTATAATGCTGCATTAATGTATAGGCTTAAATACACTGGACTATGCAGTGCACAGATATATAAGACATGGACTTAATTTAAACCTTATTGTAACCATTATAAGGGAAATAGTCCTAAAACAACATAGTCCTAAAACAATATTTAAACGTTTTAGGAAAAAGTCCTAAAACACCAACACTGAGCAGCTTCCTACATTCATGTTGCCCTCGGTCTCTCAGGTGATATTTGCTTTGACTATAAATCTTATGTATGTACATAAATTGTAATGCTGTATTTACCAGTGTAAGCGCTATTGAAAGATGTATAAAATATGTATATAAATACATATATTTTTCAATACTTTCTTATTGGGGTAACCCAGCTAAGAATCATAACTCATGGATATGGACTGCAGTGACAAAATTAAAACTAATCAAATACTACAACATTTAGTGTGTAAAAACACATCTATTCCATCTTCATTTGACCCTCTATTTAGCACTCTCTATTCTAATGTTTTATCTACACGTTTTCGGTTTTATTAAAAGAAAAACACTTGACCCTCGCTTGCACTCTCTATTCTATTTCTATTCTTTTTTTTTTAATGACTAATCGAACACTAGCGTTCCCTATTCTTTTTCTCTTCTATCTACTTGTTTTCTTTTTATTTAATATTAAAAAAAAAAACTTGCTACATGTACTGTGTTAGGCTAACCAAGACTTATCACAGCACTTACATATTATTGCTCCTTTGTTGGTGTTGATTGATTCTATTGTCCTAATTTGTATGTTGCTTTGGATAAAAGTGTCTGCTAAAAAACTAAATAAATGTCAATGTAAATGTAAAACACGTTTATTTCTTCAATGACAGTCCAACATTGTGAGACTTCAGTATGAGGAGTGAATTGCAAGATGCAAGTTGAAAGTCACCTGAGAGGAAGCAATGTCTTGTCTGTGAATACCTGCAATGATTTACTCCCTAAATGGTTCTAAAAGAAGACTGCCAAACAATAGTTCACACTTTCTTATGATACTCACTTTAACACCCAACAAAGTGAGATAAAGGTAAATGTGGGCTTAAGCATGAGAATCTCCAAATTCCTCAGTGGAATATTTCATAGTTAAAGTGAATTAACAAATGTAGTACTGAGGTGATGTAAGCATGCTGAAGATACACAAACATTGTTGCTGTATTTCTATAGTTATTACTTTTAAAAGTAATGTTGTTAAAATATGAGTTTATATGAGGAGTGCACAAGTACTAAAATTACATTTTCAAAAACTATTTCATCAAAGGCCTTCCTTTTTTTAATTGATGCTAAAAGCAAGCATTTAAAAAAAATCTAAAGCCATGTCTAAGAAATAAATACACTCACTTTGTCATACTGTCAGAGAAGTCACGCAGTCACAGCCTCCGCCGTCAACACAGTCATCAGCCACCAGCCACCACACCAGATCTCACTCACCTGTGTTCTGATCACTTGCACCTGCCGATCTCCAATCAAGTCACCTTCAAAAAGCACACTGCACCCAGTCTCTCACTGACTACATTTACAGTTACATTTACCTTATTCTGAATAAAACAATATTATGATTAAGGTGTTTACATGAGTTGCTTTTAGAATAATCCTTTCATGTTCCCGTTTTAAATGTTATAGTACATAGATCGATTAATGGCATAAATCATTATGTCACCACGTGACGCCAGCCGACGTCCACTCCTGAATTTCACGTATAAACATATAGTTCGTCTTCGTGAAGATGCCATATACAGTTTTGGGTGTTTCATTTTTAATTTTATGAAAGCTTCAAGTGCAGTCAATTATTTGTACGTGCATACAGATGACGGCGGTATTGAAGCGCTTTTATTTGCCGCCAAATGGTTGACCACTGCCGTGTGTGTCCTACACGACGGTGATAGTTTGATTAAGGTGTGTACATGTCTATACTGCACTTCAATAATGTGACTAAAATAGGAATACTCCACATGTCTTAATTTGATTTGAGTTTACTTTGATTATGACTTTAGCCGGATTAAGGTAATCAAATCTCTGATTACCTGGTAGATTCTTAATCCGAGTATTGTCTTAATCGTACTAAAATCTGATTATTGATGTCCATGTAAACGTAGTCACTGTCCGGTCTACTGTTCACTACCCTGAACTGTGCCTGACTCTCGTGCATTGCTAACCTGTATGTACTTACCTTCAGATCTCCAGACGATTCTCCAGTGTTTCTCCAGCGATACTCCCATGTTGATCGCTCACGTTCCTGGACAACTCAGCACCAGCAAACCTACAAAGATACAGACAGTCAGCATTCAGCTAAGCACTCAAGAACTGGTTTCAGTGTTCAATACTCACCTGCCATTGCTCCTGTCGATCTCCCATCTTCCGCTACTCAATAAACCTGCTTGTTGTTCATTTACCTGTTGTTTCTGGCTCGCTTTGTGACTCACTCCAGCGCCGCCATTTGAATTTATTAGACCTATATTTAGGAAGTCATGATGTGTCTGCACTGTCATGTCTGTTTTACAGATTTATATAATTTAATAAGCGACACAAATGACAACTTTCTGTCTTCAGGATTACTTGTAAACAATACAGAGAGTTGTGTTGGAGCAGGTTTGGAACTGAAGTCTGCAGAAGGTAGCTTTCTAGGAGCAGGGTTGGAGACCCCTGGGGTGAGGCTGCCCTCTCTCTTTCTAGGAGAGATGATATGAAACAAAAGGCAAGGGGTACAGGGCAGTGTTCTGGGGCAACTGCTCTCTTACTATAATAATTAGAAAATAGCTTACACGGACAGGTGTAAATGCTCCTGGTAGAGGGTAAACACAGATATGGAGATTGGATTTGGTTTTGATTTAGGTAGGTTCCAGGGATCCCCCTTGAGGAGCTTTTATAGCACTGGAAACTGGAAACGGAAAACTACCTCCCAGCCCAATCCGGTGGTACTAGCAGCAGCCTGTGGTGTCCGTAAAAGAAGTAGCCAAGATTACAGTCAGAAAAAAGACAGTAAGAGGTCTACCCAATTGTTGATTAGAGTATCCAATGGCATGTTTTCCAGAGGGGCAGTAGTTTTCCAATTCTGAGGTAAAGAGGTCCACATCCACTCTGTCAAACCATTGCCACAGCATCTCTTCCCCTTCCAGACTGTCACCACTCCCCTGATGGAAGTCTGTGGCATGGCAAGAAATCTGCCACCACTTTGTAAAAGGCAATACTCTGGTGTTTTCAAACTAATGGTAAGCCCAAGTCAGCAGTTCCTGTGATACCTATAGGGATTAGCTGGAGCTGGTGCCTCCTTGATGATTGAGGTGCCCTACATAAATGATATAAAGTGTCCCAGAGCCAGCAGTACTACTGGTAGCTCCACAGTATTTACAGTATTCTCTTGCAAATTTGTAATTCTGAGTTTACAGACTGTCCCCCAGTAGGTCAGAAAAGCATCTGTCTGCTCTGTTCTCTCTCAAAAAGGAATCATGGCCAGGCACTCTGCTCCTCGGTAAGTTAAATAATTGCAGCCCCTGTGCCCTAGGCACCTGAGCAGAACATTTTAACCACTGGGATAATTCACGAACACTGAAGCTGGCTCACGTGACCATTACCTAACATTTTAAAAGCAGTGGGGAATTTCATGTGCCATAGCAAAATTGGGAATGAGAGGATGGCATTTTTCTCTGTTCAGCAAATTGCCGCTTGGTTTCCTAGCCACTGTGTTCCAATGTATGTTGTGCTTCTGGATCAAATAGCTGACTTAGAACTATCAGAAGGTCCTGCAGTGTTTTCCTACAAGTTTCAGACAGTTGTAATTGTGCAAGCTAGACTTGGCGCTTGTGTGTGCATTGACAAAAGTGTGGAGGAGAAAATTATATGGGTGTGTGATTCGCCAATGTGACCCAATTGTGCTGCTGTATAATAGGCCTGAAGAGGAGAGTACTGGTAATTTGGCATTGAGGTCAGGGGCAACAAGCATAAGGCCTCAAGATGCCCTCTTTTTTAGGTCTCCTCCAGAGTTTGAATGTCCATCAGTCAAAGTCTTCACAAGTGTTGCCATCATCTGCAAGTAAGTTTGGGTACAGACCAATAGCTGGCACAGTTAAGAGATCAGAAGTTCTAGAAACTCATGATTCTTTCCATCCATCCATCCATCCATCTTCTTCCGCTTATCCGGGACCGGGTCGCGGGGGCAGCAGTCTAAGCAGAGATGCCCAGACTTCCCTCTCCCTAGACACTTCCTCCAGCTCTTCCGGGGGGACACCGAGGCGTTCCCAGGCCAGCCGGGAGACATAGTCTCTCCAGCGTGTCCTAGGTCTTCCCCGGGGCCTCCTCCCAGTGGGACGCGCCCGGAACACCTTCCCGGGAAGGCGTCCAGGAGGCATCTGGAACAGATGCCCGAGCCACCTCAGCTGACCCCTCTCGATGTGAAGGAGCAGCGGCTCTACTCTGAGCTCCTCCCGAGTGACCGAGCTTCTCACCCTATCTCTAAGGGATCGCCCAGCCACTCTGCGGAGAAAGCTCATTTCAGCCGCCTGTATCCGGGATCTTGTCCTTTCAGTCATGACCCAAAGCTCATGACCATAGTTCAAGTTCAAGTTGAGCTTTAATGTCATTCCGCTATATGTGGGGACATACAGTGGAATGAAATGTCGTGTCTCGCAGGACCACGGTGCTACATAAATACAGACATACAACAATGAAGTAAAAAACACTATAAACCTATACACTACTAACCTACTGACAGATTTAACTATAAGTATGTATATATATATATTTACCCTATACAAACTAAAAGAATAAAGGATAAAAAATACAACTATACGAATGCTTCACATAAATATTACCCTATACAAACTAAAAAATAGAAGATAAAAAATACAAACTATACGAATGCTTCACAAATACTGTACATGTGCAAAGAGAGACATTTGAGTCAGCAGCTGGTTGGGGAACAGTGCAGGATGATTTGTAGTGCATGAGCATGTAAACATACATATATTGTCAGCCCAATAGTCTTTTGTGAGATTGTGCACACGCAGCAGTGTGTGTAAGTGTCCATAGTGCACATAGTGTAAAGTGTAAGTGTCCATAGTGTAAAGTGTCCATAGTGCACATAGAGGAGAGTGTGTTACTACAGGTGGTTTGTACAGGCCCACTCACCTGTGTGTAGCACACTTTGAATTGCACAAAAAATAAAAATAAATAAAAAAAATTAAAGTTCCATACAGTTTTTCTTTGGTGTGGTAAGGTTTGGGGTGGGGGGTGGTCCATGTTTCAGGAGGTAGGGGTTTGCATGGGGTTTCAGAGGGGGGCGGGGTGGTTTGAGTTCAGGGCTTTCACAGCCTGGGGGAAAAAGCTGTTGAGCAGTCTGGCGGAGCGGGCTCTGATGCTCCGGTACCGTCTTCCTGATGGTAGGAGCTGGAAGAGACTGTGGGAGGGATGGGTGGAGTCCTTCACGATGCTGTTGGTTTTGCTGGAGCATCGTGTAAGGAAGATGTCCAGGATGGAGGGGAGAGGGGCACCGATGATCTTTGCAGCTGTGTTCACTGTCCGCTGGAGGGTCTTGCGGTCAGCAGCACTGCAGTTCCCGTACCAGACAGTGATTCAGCTGGTCAGCACACTCTCAATGGTGCCTCTGTAGAATGTGGTGAGGATGGGTGGAGGGAGACTTGCTCTTTTCAGCCGGCGGAGAAAGTGTAGGCGCTGTTGTGCCTTTTTGGAGAGTGACATTGTGTTGGTGGTCCAGGTGAGATCCTCTGTGATGTGCACCCCCAGGAATTTAGTGCTGCTGACTCTCTCCACAGTCGAGCTGTCGATGGTCAGTGGGGGGTGGTCAACGGAGTTTCTTCTGAAGTCCATCACAACCTCCTTTGTCTTCTCCACATTGAGGGACAGATTGTTTGTGCCACACCATTCAGCCAGCTGTGCCACTTCCTCTCTGTAGTGCGTTTCATCATTGTTGCTGATGAGACCTACCACTGTTGTGTCATCCGCAAACTTGATGATGTGGTTGGAGCTGAACTTGGCAGTGCAGTCGTGGGTCAGCAGTGTGAAGAGCAGCGGGCTAAGCACACAGCCTTGTGGGGCACCTGTGCTCAGTGTTGTAGTGCTCGAGGTGTTGTTGCCGACACGGACTGACTGAGGTCTTCCAGTTAGAAAGTCCAGGATCCAGTTACAAAGGGAATTGTTAAGGCCCAGCAGGTTTAGCTTATTTATGAGCTGTTGTGGGATTATTGTGTTGAATGCCGAGCTGAAGTCAATGAACAGCATTCTAACATAGGAGTCTTTATTTTCTAGGTGGGTAAGAGCCAGGTGGAGGGTGGAGGAAATTGCATCGTCCGTAGAGCGGTTTGGACGGTATGCAAACTGGAGCGGGTCGAGTGTGTTGGGGAGGCTGGTTTTGATGTTATGCATGACTAGCCTCTCAAAGCACTTCATCATGATTGGAGTCAGTGCTATGGGACGGTAGTCATTGAGACAGGACACAGGTGATTTCTTTGGTACCGGTATGAATGTTGTGGATTTGAGACATGTGGGGACGACTGCCTGGCTCAGCGAGGTGTTGAAGATATCTGTTAGGACATCTGTCAGCTGTGCAGCACAGTCTCACAGAACACGGCCAGGTATGTTGTCAGGACCCGCAGCCTTGCGTGGGTTAATCCTAGATAGGGTCTTCCTTACGTCGACTGGAGACAGACAGAGCGCCCGGTCGTTGGGAGGTGTGGGGAGTTTTTGTGCAGGTGTGTCATTCTGCATTTCAAACCGTGAATAAAAGTGGTTGAGTGCATCGGGGAGGGATGTGTCCTCATCACAGGGCTGTGGCAGGGGCTTGTAGTCAGTGATGGTCTGAATGGCTTGCCACAGGCTCCGTGTGTCTCTGCTGTCTGTGAAGTGGTTGTTGATTTTTTGGGCATATGACCGTTTTGCTTTTTTGATGCCACAGGACAGATTGGCTCTTGCTGTTTTGAGGGCTGCTTTATCTCCTGATCTGAATGCTTCATCTCTGGTCTTTAGCAGCCCACGAACCTCTGCTGTCATCCATGGCTTCTGGTTTGCACGTGTGGTGATGGTCTTGGTGACTGTCACATCATCAGTGCACTTTTTGATGTAAGCAGTCACAGTTTCAGTGTACTCATTCAGGTCTGTGTGGTTGTTGTAGGTGGCTGCCTCTTTAAACATGTTCCAGTCTGTGTCCTGGAAGCAGTCCTGCAGTGCTGAGGTGGCATTGTCTGGCCATACTGCGATCTGCTTTTCAACCGGTTTGGTGAGTTTGAGAAGTGGTCTATATGTTGGGATTAGCATAACAGTGATGTGGTCGGAGTACCCGAGGTGGGGGCGGGGTTCAGCCTTGTAAGAGTTCTTTGTGGTTGTGTAAACAAAGTCCAGTGTGTTGTTTCCCCTTGTTGCAAAGTTCACATGTTGGTAGAACTTTGGCAAAACTGTCTTTAAGTTTGCGTGGTTGAAGTCACCGGCTATGATGAAAAAGCCGTCGGGGTTTTTTGTTTGTTGTTCACTGATGGCGCTATACAGTTCACGAAGCGCGTCCTTAGCGTTTGCACACGGGGGGGGGGGATGTAAACCGCAACGATAACAATGGCCGTGAACTCCCGCGGCAGATAGAACGGTCGACACTTCACAACCATAAACTCCACCAGCGATGAACAGTGTTTTGATAATACCGCAGCATTGTTACACCAGTCTTTGTTGATATACACACACAAGCCACCTCCGCGTGTCTTACCAGACAGTGATGAATCTCTGTCCGCTCGGAAGTTGGTTAGCCCGTGCAATTGAATGGCGGAGTCCGGGATGTTGTCGTTTAGCCATGTTTCGGTGAAAACAAACATGCAACAGTCCCTTGCCTCATGCTGTGTAGATCGACTGAGTTGAATTAAGTCCAGTTTGTTTTCCAGAGAGCGAACGTTTGAGAGCATGAGTGTTGGAAGAGCCGGTCTTGAGGGGTTAGCTCTTAGCCTAGCTTGTATTCCTCTGCGCTTACTGCGCTTCCGTCCTCTCTCACACCGCTTGCGACGCTGCCTTGTGCGGGTAGCGTCAGTAGGCGAGGCCGCGGTCCAGCTCCAGCAGTAAACAAAGGCCTCGTAGCTTCTCAGTAGCCGCCGGCGAGAGTTGATGTTCGTATGCGTTGCTGATATCCAAAAGACTTTGGCGATCATAGATGAATTCTGGGGTGATTTCCTTAAGAGTTAGCGGTAAACTGACACTATTTGGAGACGAACAGACGACATTAAACGACATAAAAGCACCGTCTTTGGGACCCGGAGCAGCCGCTGCGATCGATCGCGCCGCCATCTTCCTTCGAATATAAGTGAGAATATAGGTGAGAGTAGGAACGTAGATTGACCGGTAAATCGAGAGCTTCGCCTTGCGGCTCAGCTCTTTCTTCACCACGACAGACCGGTACATCGACCGCATTATTGCAGAAGCTGCACCGATCCGTCTGTCAATCTCCCGTTCCATCCTTCCCTCACTCGTGAACAAAACCCCAAGATACTTAAACTCCTCCACTTGAGGCAGGAACTCTCCACCAACCTGAAGTGGGCAAACCACCCTTTTCCGACTGAGGACCATGGCCTCGGATTTGGAGGTGCTGATTCCCATCCCAGCCGCTTCACACTCGGCTGCAAACCGTCCCAGTGCATGCTGAAGGTCCTGGCTTGATGAAGCCAACACGACAACGTCATCTGCAAAGAGCAGATACGAAATCGTGTGGTCACCAAACCTGACACCCTCCGGTCCCTGGCTGCACCTAGAAATTCTGTCCATAAAAATTATGAACAGAACCGGCGACAAAGGGCAGCCCTGCCGGAGTCCAACATGCACCGGGAACAAGTCTGACTTGCTGCCGGCAATGCGAACCAAGCTCCTGCTTCGGTCATACAGGGACCGGACAGCCCTTAGTAAAGGACCCCGGACCCCATACTCCCGGAGCACCCTCCACAGGCTGCCGCGAGGGACACAGTCGAATGCCTTCTCCAAATCCACAAAACACATGTGGACTGGTTGGGCAAACTCCCATGAACCCTCCAGCACCCTGTAGAGGGTATAGAGCTGGTCCAGT
Source organism: Barbus barbus (assembly GCF_936440315.1). Taxonomy (NCBI): domain Eukaryota; kingdom Metazoa; phylum Chordata; class Actinopteri; order Cypriniformes; family Cyprinidae; genus Barbus; species Barbus barbus. The sequence continues at coordinate 1,870,846 of NC_136726.1, read as the reverse complement.
GTTCCACGGCCCGGACAAAAACCACACTGTTCCTCCTGAATCCGAGGTTCTACTATCGGCCGTATTATCCTCTCCAGTATCCTGGCATAGACTTTCCCAGGGAGGCTGAGAAGTGTGATCCCCCTGTAGTTGGAACACACCCTCCGGTCCCCCTTCTTAAAAAGAGGGACCACCACCCCGGTCTGCCACCCCAGAGGCACTGTCCCCGACCGCCACGCGATGTTGCAGAGGTGTGTCAGCCAAGACAGCCCCACAACATCCAGAGACTTGAGGTACTCAGGGCGGATCTCATCCACCCACGGTGCCCTGCCACCGAGGAGTTTCTTGACTACCTCGGTGACTTCAGCTTGGGTGATGGACGAGTCCACCTCTGAGCCCTCAGCCTCTGCTTCCTCAATGTAAGACGTGACGGCGGGATTGAGGAGATCCTCGAAGTATTCCTTCCACCGTCCAACGATATCCCCAGTCGAGGTCAGCAGCTCCCCACCTCTACTGTAAACAGCGTTGGTAGGGCACTGCTTCCCTCTCCTGAGGCGCCGGACGGTTTGCCAGAATCTCTTCGAGGCCAGCCGATAGTCCTTCTCCATGGCCTCACCGAACTCCTCCCAGGCCCGAGTTTTTGCCTCCACAACCACCCGGGCTGCAGTTCGCTTGGCCTGTCGGTACCCGTCAGCTGCCTCAGGAGTCCCACAAGCTAAATTCTAAAATCTAAAATCTGATTCTAAAATCTGAAGAAACTCCAGAGAAGCCAGTTAGTTGAGTTTGTGACAATTTTTTTTACACTGCTTAAATATGGTTGTCTTATACTGCATGTGATCATTCAAACTGAGAAAGGAGAACTGAAATGACATTCATTACAACATTATTAGTTAAAACATTTCAAAATACACATGCAGACTATTTTTACAGTCATGTATTTCGTCATTGAAGATACTGTGTAAAAATCTTGTCTCATCTCGCCTCAAACCCAATCTCATGTCTTGTCTCGTCTTGTGTGTCTTGTCACACCCGTATAGCTGCTGTCCTTAGCATTTCAACAAGAGAAGATAATTTATTACCATTTCATCAGATGTAACAATACAAGGTTAGGAGATGCATTATATTTTTAACTGTAGGTTCCAGTGTCTAACCTCGTTAACAAATTCAGATGTAAAGATTTAACCTGATCGAGCAAATGCACAATTCACCGCATCCAACTTTTTGTTCTAAAGGAATCTCTTTCTTGCCAGCAAATTCTAATCTTAAACAGAAATGGCAGCAGTTATGCTCATCATGGCCATGCACAATGTGATGGCATGAGATCCTTGTTCCATCCTGCCACAGGCACCTACCTTTGTACTGTAGCTACCTTTGCCAAGACATACAGTAAGTACTGCTGCTGCTCCATCAAGCCATTAGAGTCATGTTTACTATCTTTTTTAGTTTGTTTTATTTGAAGTTTGAAAAGGCAGGATATTGAAGAACAGAACAAGAACGATTACTTCTCCTTTTAGCAGCACAACCTGATAAGTGTAAAACATAATATATTCAGATATTAAATGCAGGTAATTCATAGGTAATGCAAATGGAATTAAAAAAGAATAGTGACATTTCCTATTAGCAGCACAACCTAAAATGCACTGTAAAAAAATAATCGTAAAAAAACGGTCAAATGACTGGCAGCTACGGCTGCCAAACAAAAACCGTAAAATAAATGAAAAATATCTTAATTCCAATAAAGTGCAAAAACTATCATTTTACAGATTTTTTCATTAAAAGTTTTAGAAAAAAACCCTGTTATTTTACAGGTTTTTCCTTGTTTGAATTAAGATATTTTACCTTAATTATACGGTTTTTGTTTGGCAGCCGTAGCTGCCAGTCATTTGACCGTTTTTTTACGATTATTTTTTTACACTGTAAAACTGTTATTTTATGGATTTTTCCTAGATTATAATGATCAAACACCTTCAATAAAGTGACAGCACTACAAGTTCTACAGAGAAACACTGTTATTTTACAGGTATTTCCTTGTTTGAATTAAGATATTTTACCTTAATTTTACAGTTTTTGTTTGGCAGCCGTAGCTGCCAGTCATTTGACCGTTTTTTTACGATTATTTTTTTACACTGTAAAACTGTTATTTTATGGATTTTTCCTAGATTATAATGATCAAACACCTTCAATAAAGTGACAGCACTACAAGTTCTACAGAGAAACACTGTTATTTTACAGGTATTTCCTAAATTATTACAATCAAACACCTTCAATAAAGTGATGGCACACAGTTTTATGGAGAAACACTGTAATAATTTAGGAAATACCAGTAAAATAACAATCAAACACCTTCAATAAAGTGATGGCACAAAGTTTTATGGAGAAACACTGTAATAATTTAGGAAATACCAGTAAAATAACAATCAAACACCTTCAATAAAGTGATGGCACAAAGTTTTATGGAGAAACACTGTAATAATTTAGGAAATACCAGTAAAATAACAATCAAACACCTTCAATAAAGTGATGGCACTAAAAGTTCTGCTGAAAAACAGTTATTTTACAGGTATTTCCCAGATTATAATGATCAAACACCTTCAATAAAGTGACGGCACTAAAGGTTCTACTGAGAAACACTACAGACCTTTGCTAAATCATAACGATCAAACATTCGATAAATTGTCAAGACGTGCTCAAGATTGTAAATTAACAGTTTTATTTCGGAAGACAAAATAAGTCTGTAAAAAAACTGCATGAAACTGATTAAAATCATCTCAAACTTTAATTTGCAGCATTTGTGTTGACAAATAATTTAATAGTATTTAAAATTACATGTAATTAAATAAAATGGAATGATTCAGTTGATAAATTACAGTATATATCTTAAATTAAATATAACATTTTAACTATATAGTAGTTATCAGAACAGTTTCATCAAAATTCTCAAACTTTAGGATTAAGGTTAAATATTCTAAACATACTGAACACAAAACTGATACATGTACAAGATTTTCACTGTTTCACACCAGTATTGATTCTAAACATTTAACAATTTAAATTTAAAGGGATACTCCACCTTTTTTAGAAATAGAATGTTTTCGGTCGGAGTCGATTGTCGAGTTCACACGCGTGATCATAGGTAACTAAACCTATGCGCGTGAACTCGACAATCGACTACTGTGGACTCCGACCGAAAACAGGATGTAAACACAGGTATGTGCGCTGGCTGAATTAACGTAACTTTTATTAATATCTTTCACATCTACTGCAGTCAGATTCACCTGTGTTCACTCTGAAGGAATCACTTACATGGCTGGTGCACTTGTAATGACACATCGAGGATGTTAAGAGGCTAAAAGCAGGTTTAAAACTTACCCCGTTTAAGTCAACAGGGTGCAAATTTTAAAAAGAGGATAACACGGTGTAGGCAACACCGATTTTTGTCGTTGTTCTCTGTACTGACAGCACTCCAAATTTACAAAAAAATGAGCTCTATGTTAAAATTGACCGGAGTTCTCCTTTAACACTGGGGGAGTTGGAAAATGAGCCTATTTCCAAAAAAAGTGGAGTGTTCCTTAAAATTTTTGGTATTCAGAGGTAAATTAACATTATAATGGCTTTTGTTTATATTTTGGCTTCTATTTTCCAAATCAGTTTTATATAGTTTTTCCAAAATGTTCTGCTGACCCCTGGGGGCCCTGCATAGTTCTGTTAACAAATATTATACTGTCTTTTAATTCAGAATCCTAACTCTACAAGTGTATTAATAAGTTAAATCAAAACATACAACAAAAGTGTACCAGAAGTGACAGATACAGCAAATAAACAGCAATCCTGCAACAGCCAGTAATCAGCTGCATCCTTGGTGCATCTGAAAAAAAAAAAAAAAGACACTATGATTCTCTCAAAATTATTTCAATTTTTTTGTTTCCTTTAAACAAGTTTAATACATTTTTATTTAAATAGTCTGTTTGTCTTCCGTTTTGTCTGGTATATACAACTTTTGTCTGATAGAAAAATGTGCATCACCAAGAAAAGGAACATGTAGATTCACAACAATGGACATTCTTTTCCTGAGGTATCATTGCAAGGTTAACACCTAAAAATGCCAATATGTATTACAAAATAAAACCAACAATATTTATATTAACTGGAGGTGTTTACAGACTGCTGTGATATGGGTAATGAGGGTCTTTCTCTCAATATTCTCTAGGGAATTAAACAAAGGATTGATGATGATATTGTGTTTAAAAAAAAAAAAAAAGTTATATTCTCCTTGTGTGAGATTATTAAAGTACTGGAGATAGTTCACCCAAAAATGACAATTCTGTCATCATTTACTCACCATCATGTCTTTTCAAACCTGCAATTTTTTTCAAAAATTCTTTTGTGAAGCATTAAAATTTGATATTTTTGAAGAATGTTGGCAACATCTTATACATCTGGGATAGCACGGGGGAGAAAAAAGAGCTGCATTGTGCCTTTAAAATTGACTACGGTTTTATATACTGCAGTTGATACTTACTAATGATGGACTTGTTTCTCTGTTGGTGCCAGTTCTGCTCCGTAAACAATGTTCCAATGGCTTGATCTAAAAAAATAAAAATGTTAAAAAGTGTTATCACTGTTGGAAAAGGGGAATGTAAAAATTACTTGAAAAGAAACAGGTAGCTACACACAACAGGTTTGGGCCCAAATGTAGCATCCATGCAAGACAAGCACAAGCTATATTTCGGTGTAGTTAACTGAACAATTTGTAAAAGCAAAAAAAAAAAAAAAAAAACATTACAACTTGGGTGGGTTTGATTTCCATTGATGGACATGCTAATGTCATGTTAAAGCATGTTACTCATAGCTTTATCATCTACTGATAAGTAAATAAATGTTTTATGGAGTCCATTTTAATTCAGCCATCAAATGTGCATATTTTGAAGTTCAGAGCAGTCAAAGGTTTTAACCCAGAGTTCATAAAACTAAATTGCAGAGCTACATCCTGGAAAATGTTGTGGGAATGACACCCCCAGTGTTGCAAATCCTGGCACATGATGTAAAAGTCATAGAAAATAGCAGTTAATGCTCTTATGCCAGAGGCACTATGTGCATTTTTGTGTTTGAATGCCCTGTGTATCATCACCTTAAGTCATACAGGTTTGAAAATACTTAAATTTTGAAAGGACATTTATTTTGGGGTCAGCTAGGCCTGTAAACTCAAAAAGAGAGGTAAAATATGGTCTGGAGGGTTTGAACCATGCAGTGTGCCTTTGAGTTTACATGTTCTGCCTCTTTTTCACATGCTTTTTACAATGACAATAACGTTACTCACCGCATCTGAAGATCGTGTGGCTGGATGATTTTTATTCCCTAATTTCTAAATTCCTGGATCATGAGGGAAACACACACAGCAATATTAGCGATTTACTTACTAACAGACACATTTGCAAAAGCTTGCAAAATTGTACTCACCAGCAGCTCCAAAACATGATGACTCATTATGACTGATCGGTAACGTTGGGCCTAAACGTTATAGTGTTATACCCCTGAAAAAAGGGGAGAAGATTAAGCACATTCACTCAACGATGTTTCTCCACCGCAGACTTTATGTGTAATGAAGAAATACCGCGAGCTCTCCCCCTAGTGTTCAGCAAGGCCTAACTAATAGATTGCACAGCTTATTGTGCCAAACTAATTGATCACCGATTAACCAAAATTATTATTTAGATAACTTATTCCCATTTTATAAACATTTTTAAACACATTCAACATATCCTAACTACAGAATACTTTCATATTTGACTGATTTATGAACTTTTCGATCTAATTAATGAAATATTATACAGGCATATATTTTTCACTCTGTCACAATAGCAGCTAAGTTACCCCGCGATCAACAACAGATTCAAAAGCCTAGTTTCCATCTTCTAGAGTCGACGAGTGTCTAAAGAGACAATGTTCTCAGTTCACTCACTGTAAAGCTCATTTGCGGAGTTTATTTATTTTTAATCTAAAACTAAGTTAGCTGACAACATTTACTCATGCTAGAAACACACATTAACATGATTAATACATTGAAATGTGTACTCATATCGATATTGCTCTAATCGCGTTAAGATTCTTAATTTAACACACTATATTTTGATACAACGTTAGCAGAATTTTTTTAAATAAAAGTTATTTACCTTCCACAGATTGCAATATATCCGTTGCACGTTGTTAAAATTCGTTGTCCATATTCCTTTTTTGTTCTTCGTTTACAATCCCGCAATATTTAAAATAAAATAAAAAATAGCCGTCCGACATAAAAATAATTTAAAAGCCACAGAACCGCAGTAACGTTAGGCTATACTGAAGATCCCGACTCCGAGTCCGAGCAGGAGCAGCAGCACACACCCACTGACCCACTCACTCCAACAGCCGTATATTCAAACTTGGCGCGCATAGTTGTCATTGGCCAGATTCCTGGATGACAGTCAGAATAACCAATCATGCTCAAAACAACTCGGAGAGACAGCCAATAGTGTGGCAACATTGCAATTACAGGAAAAGATTACATGTTTTAAAAGAAAGAATAGGAAAAAAATATACATGTGCTATTTATCTAGTTGTATTTATAGGCTGGCTGTTATATTTAATCAATTGGTTAAATTGTGTTTTCATTGCAGTGCATGATTAAAAATTAAACACAGTAACTTATATAGCCTACCCTATATAACAAAATATATTTACCACTGCTCTGCTAAACAGCAGTTTAACAGAGCAAACAGATTGTAGTATTAAACAGAGCAAACACTAGATAGCCTATGTATTCATATATAATTATGTATGTAGACCTATATGAAAAGATAATGTATTGGTATCATGGTGACATTAGAGTGACATCCATGTGACCCATAATGACCCTTTTGCACTTTAACAAATTCTTGACCTTTCCTTTAGAAACACTCTTATGCCTAATAATGCTTTTCACCCTGTGTGGCACTGTCACACAACCTGTTGGTTTAGGGTTAACACTCTGTCCAACGCAACACGTTTGCTAACGTTGGCATCATTCTATACAAGTTAGGCCTACAGCATATACCCCGGGTTTCACAGGCGAGGCTTAAGCCTGTAGTCCCAGACTAATATGCACGTTTGAGCTGTTTAACCTGAAAGCAACTTGCACTGACATATCTTAAAATATGTCAGTGCCATTGCTTTGTCTCAACATAATGTCTCAACACATAATGTTTTTTTTCCTAAGGCACATTTTTAAACGCTAATTAAATGCCCTAATTGAACTAAGGCCTAATCCTGGCTTAATCTAAACCCTGTCTGTGAAACCAGGTCTGTGTTAGAAATTAAGGTTAACCCTAACTTTAACCCTAACCCTTAACAGCATGGATACTCCCATGGTGTTGACTGCAGTGTTTAGGCCTTAAGTGTTGATACAGGACAAAGAACTTCTCACTGTGACAGTCTGTAATGTGTTTTACAGGGTTTGTATGGATTGTCCCAAAACTAGAGCTATTGGTGCATTCAAGTCATGTCATAAAGATAGTATTTACGAGTTGAACGCACATGAACGCCACCACAAAGATGAAAATATGAGTAGGAAGCTCAGGATTTTCTTTAAGCCCCGATCTTTGAGAGTTAGGGGTGTCAGTAAAAAACATTGTGGAACACCACAATACTTATAGGTATTTAGAAGTGACATCAAGCTTTTCTATTTACAATGAAGTAAGCTAATACCTGCACAAAATATGATAGCATTATAATATAACAATATAATATGTAATGATAAAGTTTACAGTGGTGTCATAAATTATTTTAAAACATAAAAAATAAATAGTAAAACCTCATGAATACAAATTTCCCAGGAGGACTTAAACGCTCCATATGTTCCATCATGAACCCTGTTGGCCTATCTGACCAGCAAGGTCAATTTAACAATAATTGTGCAGTTTGCTTGCATTATTGCATTTCAATGTAGTAATAATACTTAAATGGCACATGTAAAGAGTATGGTGCAGGTATGACATCACTTTGTAAGCCAAATGCAAAGCACATTAGCATTTTAGCAGTTCCAGTTCCATCGTCCCGAAGTCAATGGGGTTTTTTAATGGGTTTTTGGTTAAGTGGATGACAAGGTTTGTAGTGAACACAAGCTCAATTCACTTTCACGTTTTATTCTACGACATAAAATAAGCTACACCAGTACCCTACTTGTGATTTTCTGAAGATGTGATGTGTCTTGAAAAAGACGTACGGTTGCTAAAATGGGACAACTGAGGCAGTTGGGGGCATTAACATCTTTAATAACCAAGCTTCCACCCTGGTCCTTTACATGTGTTGTGTACATACTATGTTTCTTCCAGGGACTCAGATTTCCATAGTACAAAGACATGCATATTTGCCAAACTGAGGAAATCCATAGAATTGCATGTGTGTACCCTATTTTCTCCATGTACTGTATTTTTGCTAGTTTCAGATGTGTCAGTATTTGCCTCAGTGCACTGCCTCACTCTCATACACGTATTACCATATAATTTCTATGAATGATCAAATGCAAATTCAGATTAGATATAGCATAATAACCATATACTTTAAGATGATATGTCATATGTGTGTTTTTGAATGTGGATGGTGATTTTTGGGAAATTCGAGTTGGTAAATCTCAATTTTCATCTGTTTAATTTTCTCTGTAAAACAATTTGTACCAACTGTTAAAGAGCTATAGCCTACATTTGACTTAATATAAGCAAACTATCAAACGTTTACTTAATTTCTAAAATGTGAAAAACTTTCTAGATCAAAACATTGTAACTTATTAATGGTAACCCTAACCCACTCTTAACGTTTTATTTTTCCAGTATAATTCGAATTCAGTCAGTGGTAAATCTGCCGCTGCGCCGGCGCTGTTTCACACACCAGACATAATCCTTAAATTAACAGTCAATTAATTAATTTACAGATATTGTTTGTAATTTTACAGAGTTTTGAATATAATTTAAAATAACAGAAAAATACTGTATAAATAATACAGTAAATGTCCTGTATAAAAAAATAAGCATTACTGTAATTTGTAATTAATGACATAATCCTTAAATTAACAGTCAATTAATTAATTTACAGATATTGTTTGTAATTTTACAGAGTTTTGAATATAATTTAAAATAACAGACAAATACTGTATAAATACAGTAAATGTCCTGTATAAAAAAATAAGCATTACTGTAATTTGTAATTAATGACATAATCCTTAAATTAACAGTCAATTAATTAATTTACAGATATTGTTTGTAATTTTACAGAGTTTTGAATATAATTTAAAATAACAGAAAAATACTGTATAAATAATACAGTAAATGTCCTGTATAAAAAAATAAGCATTACTGTAATTTGTAATTAATGACATAATCCTTAAATTAACAGTCAATTAATTAATTTACAGATATTGTTTGTAATTTTACAGAGTTTTGAATATAATTTAAAATAACAGAAAAATACTGTATAAATAATACAGTAAATGTCCTGTATAAAAAAATAAGCATTACTGTAATTTGTAATTAATGACAAAATCCTTAAATTAACAGTCAATTAATAAATTTACAGATATTGTTTGTAATTTTACAGAGTTTTGAATATAATTTAAAATAACAGAAAAATACTCAAAAAAATTTAGAGTTATTATCTGTAAAATTACGATTTTTTTTTACAGTGTGTGTAAAATCCTCTGACATGTTCCCTGTGTCAGCAAAGTGAAAAAAAAGATGTTGGGGGAAATTGTGAAGTGGTGAACTGTCTTCTATCAGTGAGGGTACATATTGTGGCCTCATTTCACCTCTCACTCAATGAAGGAAGAGAAGCAACATTTTACAGCATTGTTTTTGAACACTCTTACTCACCAGAAAGACCTTTAAGCCAGGGGATATCAAACTGGGTATCTGTGATCTGTGGGTATCTGTGAGGTGGGTAGTAACGAGTTACATTTACTTCGTTACATTTACTTGAGTACATTTTTTGGGTAACTAATACTTTGAGTATATTTTAAAATGGGTACTTTTACTCTTACTCAAGTATATTTTTAGAGAAAAAACGGTACTTTTACTTCGTTACTGTGGGCGACTCTCCTCTCGTTACTGTATCTTAATGAAATACAAGTTAAAAATGCTTCGGTTTATTCCAAACGCGCCGTCTACTTTTCTCTGGGCAATGAACGATGCCCATTCGCGAATGATTCATTCTTTTGAGTCGATTCTGTTCGAAGGCTTGATAAAATCAGTTGGCAAACCAGTGAATCGGTTCGCGAATCAGTTTGAATGATTCGTTCAGTTCTCTGCCGCACGCGCTGAGTCTCTGAAGCGGTTCTCACTCAGATAACAGAGAGTTTAAGAACATCAAGAGCGATGAAGACGTGGCTTTGGATCTACAGTCAGTTGAAAGCAAATCTGCAAAGGCTTGTTTACTAGAGCTATATAAAGATCTTTATAAGATGAACGCCGCGTGTGCTGTCTACTGTTCCTCAGGTATAGGCCACGATACCACTATGACATTACCAGTTTGTTGTACAGGTACCATACATTAAATACAATGTATAATTTATACATTAAATAAGCTGTCACAGAGTATGAAATGAACACCCGCGGAACCTGCGTTAGCTCTGCGCAGCGGCGCGCGACCTGTTCTAGACACAATTAATATTCATATTTTTACAATATTTACGCTTGCAAAAATATAGGCTACATTTGTTTACATTTTGCAGAACAGAAGATCCGTCAATATGCATTTGTTTCGTTATGTTCAGAGCAGTCATGTGAGAAGTTTTCAGAGGTTTCAGTGTCAGAGGTTATAGAATAATACATAATTAAATTTACTTTAAAATATAATGTATTCAGTGATGCAAATCAGAATTTTCATCAGCTGTTACTCCAGTTTTCGGAGTCATATGATCCTTCAGAAAACATTATAATATATTGATTTATTACCAGTGTTGGAAACAGTTTTGCTGTTTAATATTTTTTGGAACCTGTGACATTTTGTCCGGGATTCTTTGTGAATAGAAAGCTAAAAAGCATTGATAATAAATCAACATATTGGAATGATTTCTTATGTGACACTGAAGACTGGCGAAAAAGGCTGATAAATTCTGATCTGCATCACTGAAATAAATTACATTAAAAAATAAAACAAAAATAAAAATATTTTGAAAGGCACACACACATTACATAAATGTAATCTATGTATCTAAATAAAAATAGACTATATTCAGTACCTATATGACCCAAAGTAACTAGTAACTAAGTACTTGAGTAGTTTTTTTATCCGATACTTTTTTACTCTTACTCAAGTAACTATTCAGACGATTACTTTTACTTGAGTAAATATTTCTAGAAGTACTTTTACTTGAGTACAGTTTTTGAGTACTCTACCCACCTCTGTCTGTGACGCAAAGCCAGGGGATCTGCAAAATAATTTGCTATACCGTATTTCCCGGACTGCAACTCGCGTTTTTTTATCTCCTGAAATGTGCTATGATTTATATTCCAAAGTGACTTATATAATGCAAATAAGCAAAGCGTAAACACTTAAAATAAGTGAATAGAATAAGAATAAGTGAATAAGTGAAGTGACATTCAGCCAAGTATGGTGACCCATACTCGGAATTCGTGCTCTGCATTTAACCCATCACGCGTGCACACACACAGCAGTGAACACACACACACCGTGAACACACACCCGGAGCAGTGGGCAGCCATTTTATGCTGCAGCGCCCGGGGAGCAGTTGGGGGTTCGGTGCCTTGCTCAAGGGCACCTCAGTCGTGGTATTGAGGGTGGAGAGAGCGCTGGACATTCACTCCCCCCACCTACAATTCCTGCCGGCCGGAGACTCCAACCCGCAACCTTTGGATCACGAGTCCAACTCTCTAACCATTAGGCCACGACTTCCCAAAAGCAGGAAGTCAAGGTTTATATAGTTAAATATATTTCTCATGTCTGTTTGAAGTAGATAGGATCGCTGAGTTTTCTTCATTTTAGTAAGAGATTCATAGAGACCAAGACGGCAAGCGCATTTTGTTTGTTTTCTTTAGTTTACAAAAGCACAATGTTTCACTGTCATTTTCAGTGGTGTCAAAAGTATTCACATTCATTACTCAAGTAGAAGTATAGATACTAGGGTTTAAAAAGACTTCTGTAGAAGTTGAAGTATCAACTCAAGTTTTTTACTCAAGTAAAAGTGTAAAAGTACTGGTTTCAAAACTACTTAAAGTATAAAAGTAAAAGTAATGGAAGGAAAAAAAAAGGACAAAAGCTTAGGCCGCGGCACAGGGGCCTATTGTGCACTACCCCACCTCCTCAAAAAAACTTTTTTCTAAAGGCCATAATGACTATGTTATATTAAAATGTTAATGTTGAAAAATGTGGGATACACTAGGCTACCTGTTTCAGCCGGATATGTGCCCACTGAAAATGAACGCATTTTAGTACAATGCAAATACATTAAAAAAACCATATATGTGTACTACTGAGCATTAACGTGTTTCATGGAGCGGAAGATATGATGACTAGTTGCCTGTTAAGTATTGTAATGGCGCAAAAAGTCAAACTTCAGAGGCATGTCATCAATAACCTTTATTGGAATGTAAATGTACATCCAAGCTTAGCTGCAGGAATCTGTGAGGGCAACGGACGAAGAGAAAGCACCCGTTTGATAAATGAGCCAGTAGTGGAGAAATAATAACTTTTAAGAAATAATCTTTGAGTGTGACGTGATTTGTGTCATGTGCAGGTGCGATGGATCGCGTACAAACCAATAGGGTGTCGGAATGGTATAGGTTTATATTCTCATCCAGCCACAATTCACTCTATCCGGATGGCGCGATTTATCTGGATAGGTTTTTATTTATTTTTTTATTTTTTTGAGCGATGACCAAGGGCGATGCTAGGATTTTCATTTTAGGGGGGCTCAGCCCCCAATGATGGTATAATAATAAAAAATAAATATTTACAAAAAAATGTATTAATAGGGTAGGATGGTATGCTAAACTTATTGCAGTATTGCATAGATGGGTATAACATCCGAGTACAAGCCAAATACAAGTCTACCTGATCTCACACACACACACACACACACACACCTGTTTACTGTACAAACCAAAAATGTTACTGTTTGCATTACTAGTACAAATCTTGTTCTATGCTCAAGTACAAACAGAAAATTGTAAACAAAACATCATATCACTTTAAACTTACACTGACTATCCATATTAGCAAAATAAACAACACAGCTATAAGGCTGGACAATGGATTAAACTATGTGGGTGCTGTGATTAACTTTTAAAAGTAAAAAAATAAAAAAAAAAACTGCAAAACTGAAGCAGTCTGTGAGAAGGACACACAATGTTTCAATCTCTGTCAATCACTCTGATATGCAATTAAAATGAGTGCACTGACTGAGTGCTGTCTGTCACTGTCTTTAATCACTTCTATGCATAACTGTATGGTAGATAATGCCACATGCACTGTAATATTAAGTTCTATATTGAAAGCTAAATTTTCAAATGAAAATAGCAATAACGTGATCGTTTTATAAAGTATGCGTATAATGTGTTAAGGGCTTTCGCTGAAGGAAACAGCTATGGTGTGATGAGTGGTGAATGCAGCGAAAACTTTACAGAAGATTGGAAACCGATTGCTCTCCCATGACTTTTTGTAAACCGTATTTAAGACAAAGAACTGCACAGATGTAGATATTATAACAATCTATCGATAAACACACACCTTGTCCTCTCCTCTGCGCCACTGCAGTCTGTGGATTGAAGAACGCGCAAATAAAATAAAAATAGACTATGGAATTATGTAGTGCTCTTATCTGATGAATATCACATTTTTACGCTGATATAAGGAATCCCAAATGTTCACGTTGGTGCCTTCCATGCACACATCATATAAATTTTAACATTGCAACTTGACATAACAGCCTCATCATCAGCAAACTAATTGAGACATTATGTTTCTGCTGGTGGGTGCAAAAAACTAGCTTTTTTTTTTTTTTTTTAGATACAACATATTTTCAACACCGTTTCCACGAGTAAATGATAAGTTGCTAAGTTGCTTAACATATAAAAGTAAAAGCTGCAATCCATTTCTTATTGGTTGAGCGGAGAACGAAATGAACGGAGACTATCTTGTGTTTTTCTGTGCATGATCGGCACCTGTGGACATAGCATTTAAAATAAATGTTGTTTGTAATGAACGGCATTATAATTATTTTTTTATACATATATATGCATTTATTTTTGTTCTGTTATGAATGCCACTCAATTTAAATGATTTAGAGTGAGGGGAAGTAAAATTCAAGCTAGTGTTTATAATATTTTTTTTTCTTCCTAACATTCGTTTTATTTAGACTTATTCAGCATTTAAATTATTTCTGAAAGTAATAGTAAAATGCAACTTACACACTGATGCAACTTGTTTTGTTTGTTTTTCCCCCATGGTGCAACTTTACTGAAAAGTACATATACAATAGGGACCATTTGCACCAATAAAACAATCATGTTATGTTCATTCCTCCTAGTAGGCTACCCACATTAAACTTTAGCATTGTTATAATTACGAGGGGGTCCTTGGAAAATGCTCTCCCCTGTAAGGGGTCCCTGGCTCCAAAAAGTTTGAAAACCTCTGCTTTAAGCAGTCCACCCCTTTCTGGGCTAGCATACTCGAGAACTAGCAAGCTAAATATGTCTAGAGGAAATAAAAAGCTAAATTAAGATCTCTCTAACAGCTGAAATATTTCTCCTAGACATGAATGTGATCATATGGATACATTTTCTTGAGTCTCCTGATTCTCACACTTGTCTCCTGACAACAACCCAAAAATGGGGGACAGTGTGATTGGAGCTGTTTTTGTTGTGTGTTGTGGGTTTCGTGATAATGGAGATGAAATGCAAATGCACAATTTATGTGATTGAAAGAGAATGAAAATCTGACTAAATCTCCTATTGTCACAGATCTGTCTGTTCTCCACCAGTCACGATGCACTCACGCACCTGGTTTCACCAAGGCATTGATTGAGCACACCTGCACGTCATCTGTTCACTCATCAACACGGCTACATATACACACACCTCACAGCACTCCAGTGTCCGGTCTCGTTACTACTATACTACGTGAATCGTTCCTATGAAGAGGACTACCATTGCAATCTAAGTATGCCTGATACTTACCGTCTTGTCTACTTACCCGCTGTGTTTCATCCCAAGTGTGTCAGCTCCCGAGTCTCGTCCTGATCCACTGTATTGGTGAGGTGTGTGGTCAACTCCTGTTCCGTGTCTCCGGTCAAGAAAAGGATATCCAAGTTAACATTCCTACTGAACTCTGAAGTATCCTAGAATCATTGCTTACCTGTTTCATTCCATATCCTCTAAGTCCGTCAATAAATACCTGTTCACATTACGTCACGCAGTCCGAGTCCTACATCTCTAACACCCATGACAACATGCAGTGTTACATATCATCGAGGCTGAGAAAAGAACACAACACTGCAGACAAGAAGTCACTTTTATGTTTAGCACTTTTTTCAATACAGATTGTGTCAAAGCAGCTTTACAGTATTAAACAGTAAAGTAAAAAAAAAAAAGTAAAGTCGTGACGTATTGTCAAGTATGGTGACCCATACTCGAAATTGGTGCTCTGCGTTTAACCCATCCAAGTGCACACAGCAGTGAGTAGTGAACAAATGCACACACACACACACACACACACACCCGGGGCAGTGGGCAGCCATGCTGCGGCGCCCGGGGAGCAATTGGGGGTTCGGTGCCTTGCTCAAGGGCACCTCAGTCGTGGTATTGAGGGTGGAGAGAGAGCGCTGTACATTCACTCCCCCCACCTACAATTCCTGCCGGCCGGGGACTCGAACCCGCAACCTTTCGATTACGAGTCCGACTCTCTAACCATTAGGCCACGACTACCCCCACAACAGGAAATAATGTGACGATATTGCAAGAAGACAATAGAAAACAGTCAATTAACTCAGTTAAAGTCAGTTCATCATTGATTCAGTGATGTCATCCTCCAACTCAGTTCAGTTCAAATAGTATCTATGCAATCAAGTTGAAAATATTGGCAGAAATTGCCAAGTTATTATTTATATAGCGCTTTTTACAATGCAGATTGTGTCAAAGCAGCTTTACAGTATTAAACAGGGAAATAGTGTGTCGAAATAGTGTGCCATTCTCCTCTGACCAGACAAAACCAGCAGTTTAATTCTAGGCTGCAGCAGAGTCAGATTGTGCAGAGGACTCATCTGGTTCCCGTGGTCTTGTCCCAATGGCCATCTAGGAGACAAGGTCTTAATTGGGGGTCTGTCTTTGGGGCTCAGTAGTTGTCCTGATCTCCACTGACATTCAGGGCTGTAGAGGTCATCTCTAGGTGCTGATCCACCATCTGGGCAGGATACAGACAGGATCCGGGTGACTGCAGTGACCATCTGATTTGGATACAGACTGGATCTGGTGGCTACGGTGACCTCGGAATAAGAATGAATCAGACTAATATTAGTGTAGATGCCATTATTCTAATGATGTAACAAGTACATCATTTGTTATGGGAAATGTACCAGGTTCCAGATGACCTACAGTAAGTAATGCAGCTTAACAATCCTTCAATGGATTTGAATATTAGAAATGTGTTAGTTAGACGGTGGGCCGAGGGTCCGTATCTGCTTTACTTTTCGAAATGGATGATCCCCATGGAGGGAGAACCTGGATTTGTAAAGTTGGGACGGTTGTTTTATTCTCAACGATATGAAAAGTGTTGCCACTCCCATTGATTGCACATTTTCCCAGAAATCATAATGCACGACCCGTAAATATACAGGCAAACGCGGTTGTCTACTATATCAGTTGAGCCAATAGCGCGGCAAGATACTGACATGGGATTATTATTAACCAATCAGATGTAGCTTATTTAGAACAGCTGTTACACGTCACGGATGATTTAGCTATCAGACACGAGCAGCAGCAGTGCATTGATCATCGTCAAGGACATTCTTTGTGTGATTGTAAGTATTCATTTAATTAGAATATGATATCTATATAAAATGTTTGTTTTGTACACTGTGTTGTTCAAACGTGTGTAAGCGTCTCGTTAGTGTCGTTTTAAGTTGGGTAACGTTTCAGCTGGCGAACTAGTAGTAGCCAGAGCCGTTGTAGAATAACATATTTAACGGCTCTGGCAGTAGCTAGCATCATGCGATTACATATTTGATTTGGTGTAAACATTCCATTTGCAATGTTCACTCCTTCTGTTTCTTCCACAGTTTTTTGAAAAGCAAATTCAGCTTTGACAGTCGAAGCACTTCACGTTGTTTTAACAGCCTCTCCTCAATGACTGTTTTGCAGAAGTGCTTGTATCCATTTTCATATATGTTTTTCTGTTCTCTCAATTTTGTGTGTGGTCAGGTACCGGGTATAATCTCGATAGCAGGTGAAGTCATACCATGCTTCACTAGCCACCAAGTCCCTGTCTTGGATATGGAGAAGGAGAGACTCATCCCTTCTCCCTTCAGCGGCGAGTAGCAATTTCCCAGCATGGAGTGTTTCACACTGTGTTAGCTTTTCTTTCACCCTTTTCCTGCTGTGTGTCTGAACCTTGTACTTCTCATGTTTGCAAATAATGCATTGTACTGGAAGCAGGTGTGGGGCCCGCTTGGACGTGTAGAGATCACGGGCGTAAGATCTCAGAGCCAGTGTTTTAACTGGAGTTGCCTCACCATCCTCTGCCTCTACCACTAAAAGTGCAAAACAATAGATTTAGGTTCTGCATCCTTCCTCACATCACTGATTAAAGAAAAATGGTTTGTAACTTTCAGCAGGGGGAAAACGTATGCTCCATATATTGGTTCCACCTATTCCCTTAACATGGGTAATAAACCAGTTTCACAGCGTTCAGGTGTCCGGGCTTGTTCATGATGCCATAATTGGAAGGGTAAATTTTTGCAGGGTGTTTATATTATATTACTGTTAATTAATTGTATTTATCTATATTAAGTTGGCTTGAAGTTTCTATATCTTTTCTAACTGGTTGGACTTAGTTTTCCTAAAAATGACGACTAAAACTCTGGAAAATCCCATTGACTTTCATTGCAGAATGTTCAAATTGAGCCAAGGCTACGGTGGCCCAGTAGTGCCCAACACAAACTCAAATCTAAACTCCCTGAAGTCTTAGACTCAATTAAACTTCCTTCCTTCATATCTATATTTCTTTCTAACCTTTATTTTTTTATCTATTCTTTCCACCTAATTTTTTATTTTTTTTCGACCTATCTATCGAACTGTATTGCCTTAACTTTCGGGCTAGGCCTTTTCAAGCCAACTTAAAAGTTTGCCAACAAATTTCATCTAGTTTTTTGTACTAATCTTATATTGTTACTGCAACTACACTGCACATGTTGTTCATACTGTATATCTATTCTGCTCTTGTATATAATATATTTAATTTATATTACTGTAAACTATACTACTTTCTTAACTGTATACTACTGTCCATACTGCACTGTACAGTACAGGTCAAAAGTTTGGAAACATTACTATTTTTAATGTTTTTGAAAGAAGTCTCTTCTGCTCATCAAGCCTGCATTTATTTGATCAAAAATACAGAAGAAAAACAGTAATATTGTGAACTATTATTACAACTTAAAATAATGGTTTTCTATTTTTATAATGTAAAATATTTAAAATATTTATTTCTGTGATGCAAAGCTGAATTTTCAGCATCATTACTCACATGTGACATCCAGTCTATCACATGATCCTTTATAAATCATTCTAATATTCTGATTTATTGTGAGTGTTGGAAACAGTTCTGCTGCCTAATATATTTGATGAATAAAAGGTTAAAAAGAACTGCATTTGTTCAAAATAAAATATTTTCTTATAATATAAATCTTCTTTACTACCACTTTATCAATTTAACACATCCTTGCAAAAGTATTGATTTTATTTAAAAAAAGAAACAAACAAAAAAAAAAAAAAATTACTGACCAGTAGTGTATATTGTAGTTACAAAATATTTCTATTTTAAAAACATAGCTTTTTTTTTTTACTTTTTATTCATCAAAGTATCCTAAAACAGTATCACGTTATGAAAAAATATTAAGCAGCAGAACTGTTTCCAACTTTGATAATGAATCATCATATTAGAATGATTTCTTAATGATCATGTGATAATGATCCTAAAAATTCAGCTTTGCGTCACAGAAATAAGTGATAATTTAAAGTATAATAAATTGAAAATCAATTATTTTAAATTGTAACAATATTAAATTTCTGTATTTTTGATCAATTATAAAATTATTAAAAATAATGTTTCCCAACTTTTGACCTGTACTGTATGTCTAATACTGCACCGCCTGTCTATACAATATAATACCAACCTTCCTTTGCAGTTTCTTCAACCAATACTGCCTTCTCTCTTCTCCTTTGTGCTCGTTTTATCTTCGTGATATTTGTGAAATGGCTGTAGCACTCTCTGTGGTAGCTGGTTTGACTAACTGGTTTGTAGGTTCCTGGCTTTGTAACTTGTATGCCTGTACTGCCTCTTCTGCAATGATACCTTCTCTGCCCTCAAGGTCTTTCCACAGAAACACTGATTTAATAAATTTCTCCCAACTTATGTCTGTGAAGGGAATGGTGGGTCCACCACTTCCCTCAAATATATGCATACAGCACTTCATGTTTTGCCATTTCTTCCAAGTAAACATGGGCGGGAAAAGAGTCGTCTGTCTCGTTTTTTCATGACGTTGTGTTTCCAAGCAATACCATTATGTCAAATGTGTTAAATCAGAAGGGTGTATTTATTAAAGATTACAAATAAATGACAGGACATCGTATGACAAAAGGGGGTTACATAAAATAAAAACAGTACAAATGGATAACGTTACCTCTACATTCTCATTTTGTCAAACTGAATATGTAGCAAAATTAGGTAAAATAGTTCTTACCTTAAATAGAATAATCTTAAATATTGGGCACGAAGCGCGCCAGTGTGTCTCGTCACCAACACCGACACTTTCCACGCACGCTATTGGATGAAGGCAACAAATACGTCATGCAGGTCGGACCCCGCACGTAGCTGCTTGCTCTATTCGCCGGGAAAATAACCTGGAAAAAGTTACCGATATTATAGTAATGGACAAGGTGTGTGAGTGGCAACAATTTTTATTTGCTTTGTTGAAAAGCGTAGCGGTTACATATAAAAAAACTGAGTTATCCCTCACCACAGATCATTTGAAAACACAAAATCTCCCCTCGGCCCACCGTCTAAGTGTGTTATGTGCAGTGTTGGGCAGTAACTAGTTACTAGTAATTTACTTATTGTAATATTACTTTTTGAAGTAACTAGTAGTGTAACTAATTACTAATAAGATTTCAGTAATAATATTACAGTTATGTCCAGAGGGGGTGGTTGCTCTAGGATTGGGGCTCCGGGGTCAGCCTCCGGGTGGACCAGTTTGAGGAGGGAAACATGAAAGGTAGGGTAGATCCGATTGTTAGTAGGAAGCTCGAGCTGGTAAGTTACTTCATTAATATGATTAAGAATCTTGAAAGGGCCAACATACCTGGGGCTGAGCTTCTTACAGGGCAGCCGCAACTTGATGTCCCTCGTGGAGAGCCAGACCCGTTGTCCTGGTTGGTAGGGAGGGTGTGGACGCCGTCGCCTGTTAGCCTGGAACTCCTGTGTTCGTACAGCTCGCTGGAGGCGGACGTGAGCGCTGTCCTACACCCTTTCACTACGCTGCATCCATTCGTCCACAGCAGGGACTGAAGAAGGTTCGCCAGACCACGGGAACAAATGGGGTTGGAACCCCAGGACGCACTGAAAGGGGGTGAGACCTGTAGATGAGTGGGTTATGGAGTTTTGAGCACGAGTTGGAGGGTACGAGAAATTCCAGGGTGACCTGCGCTGATGGAGGTGTGGACCCATTGCATGATACGTGGCCGCATGTTGTGAGCGATGTACTGTTTGTTAGGGGGCAGTTTTTTGGGGTAGGTTCATTCTGCTGGGCTCTTTGCAATTCTTCCATGATATCCCAGGTTACTGGGGCTATGATTACACTAGAAGGAAGAATTGGTTCTGGGGAGGAATTCTCGGTATATGGGTCATATCGTCTGGAAAGTGCATCTGCCTTGCTGTTCTTGCTGCCTGGTCGATAGGTGACTGAAAATTGAAATCGAGTGAAGAACAAGGCCCATCGAGCTTGACGTGGATTGAGTCGTTTAGCGTTCTTGATATATTCCAGATTTTTGTGATCAGTGATTATTTGAAATGGATGAAGAGCGCCCTCGAGCCAATGTCTCCACTCCTCCATGGCAGCTTTCATGGAAAGAAGTTCTTTGTTGCCAATATCGTAATTTCGTTCCGCTGCGGTTAATTTCCTTGAGAAAAAGGCGCAGGGAAATAATTTACCTGGTTGCCCATGGCGTTGGGACAAGACTGCTGCGATTCCGTAGTCCGAGGCATCGACTTCTAACACGAAGGGTAAGTTCGGGTCAGGGTGTTTCAGGATGGGTGCGGTCGTGAATCTCTCCTTAACCGTCTGGGGCCTAAGGTGATTTTGGGGCCTGACATTTATGTCCATGGATTAAAAAAAATAAAATAAAAAAAATCAGTAGTCAAGGATCTTGTTTTACCATAGAATATCAGTGTAGTTGAACATCAAACTGTTCCTCTGAGAGCACTGTACTAACATCAGAAGAAAGTCAGTAGGATTCATCTGTGGTTCAGGTACCTGATTCAATAAAATACAAAAACCAAAATCATTTGTGAGCATGTTAACATCAGGAGCATGCATATATATATATATATCTATCTATCTATCTATCTATCTATCTGTTTTATAGACTCATACATGCTTTGTACTATTTTGAAACTAATTATTAATGTTTAGCACGCTATTATAATCTATTTTTGAACAGAGTAGGCTATTAAGCATAAACATGTTCCAAACATACTTAGACTAGTAGCATTCATCATGTTACAATGTACTCTCATATTACTTTTGTTTTATATAGAGCATGAAAACATCATCGTGCCATAAGAAATTTAAATTCAATTAATTGTCCATCATATTCAAACACTGCAGTCTGGAATTACAGTTTGGGAAAAAACAACTATCATTTTGTAGTCATAGTCTAGTATGTGTGATTTTATAGGAGCTGTTGTGATTCTGCAGCAATAGACTCACGTATGCTTTGTTCTACAAAAGGATGCACTTTGTACCATTTGAGAAACTAATTATTATTGTTTAGCACGCTATTAAATATATTTGTGAACATTAAACATTCTTAGATGCTAGCATTCATCATGTTGTCGTTTGGGAAAAACCCAACTAAACGCCTTCAGGTTTGTCACAGTAACACGTTAACTAATGCAAAAAAGAAGCATTACTTACTCATCAGATCGATCTTATCTTCTGGATGAACTCTTGCTCTTATTTTTAGGGAAATCCAGCCTTTACTCAGCGCGTCTTCTTCCAGAAAGGAACAGTATAGCAGCGATGAACTCTTCACTGACGCTTTGTTTATGTTGGGCGTCTCCAAGCGCGCGCGGATCACGTGGTTATTTACATGTGAACACGAGGGGGCGGGATCACATAAGAAATAATGAGTTAGACTGGACAGACTGAACATCGTGTTGGTTTCATACGGATTACTTTATCACAGAATGTTTATTGTCGATATGACTTCATTTGAAAGTAGACACCAGTCTATAGAGATAACTCCCATGTTTCTGTGTTGAGTATTTGCTGAGTTACACTTCATTTTAGGGATGCGTTACTATAAACAGATCGTGGAGACGGAGAAGACAGAGAGCTATCCTGTTTGTTTTCTTTTTTTCCCCAAAACCACAAAGTTTTGTTGTAATCGTGAGTGTACACAAAACAAAATAGACACTTAACAGTTTCGATTGATGTATAACACTTATTTGTGTGACCAAAATCAACAGAGTATTTTTAGTGTCTTTTGCACTGATCTTAAAAAAAACGAGTTGGTATCGCCGGCGATACAGCCGGCCCCAGAGGGTTAAGAGAAGTGAAGGCCTTTGTGGACTCCTCTGTCCACCCTAACTTCTTGGGTTTATTTTTGAGTAGGGAGGTGAGACAAGAATATAATTACGAATGAAACATCGATAAAAGTTTGCAAAGACAAGGAAATGTTGGAGTTCCTTGATTGTGTTGGGTTGTGGCCATTCAGTGACTGCCTTGACCTTGGTCTCATCCATTCTTACTCCTGTGTGGCTATCCCAAGAAAATGGCTTGTTTAACATGAAACTCACACTTCTCTGCTTTGACGTATAACTGGTTATTCAGGAGTCGTTTGAGGACAGTTCTCATGTGGGTGATAGGTTTCTTTTCTGTCTTGGAGTATATCAAGATGTCATCAATGTAAGCGATTACGTACTGGTTCAGCAAATCCCTGAAAATCTTGTTAATGAAGGATTGAAACACTGCTGGTGAGTTGGCAAGTCCATAAGGCATGACCTGATATTCATAGTGCCCCCTAGTGGTGAGGAAGGCAGTCTTTCATTCATCTCCTTTCTTGATCCTGATTAGGTTATATGCGCTTCTTAAGTCTAGCTTGGTGTAAATATGGGCCTCACGTAGCTGTTCTAGGGCAGAGGGGACTAAGGGAAGTGGGTAGCGGAATTTGAGGGTTACCTGATTCAGCCCTCTGTAGTCAATGCAAGGCCTCAGTCCACCATCCTTTTCCACAAAGAAGAAGCCTGCAGCAGCTGGTGATGTGGATGAACCCAGAATTCATGGCTTCGTCAATGTATTCTTCCATGGCTTGATTCTCGGTTCTTGACAATGGGTAGACTTTACTCTTGGGTGGCAGTTTTAGTCTGGGGGCTTTTAATACAGGTAGGTTAGTTTAGCAGTGATGAAAGCAGAAAGGTGACCAGCGATGAAGCTCACCACTATGCCAGGGTCATGGATAGAGAACCAGGGATGTCCCAGAATGACATCATGATGTGATGAGTCAACCACGTAAAGGGTTATGGATTCCTGATGGCGGAGGCCTACAGTCATTGTGAGAGTTCTAGTTCTGTGGGTGATGCCCTCTCCTATGAGAGTGTGATCAATGGCCTTGATTCTTATAGGGGGAATGCAGGGTTGAGTGAGGAGATCATGTTGCTTGATGAGGCGGCTACTAATGAGGTTGAGTGCTGCACCAGAGTCGATCATAGCTGCAAGTTCAATAGAAGCAGCATCAGTCTTGAGGGTGATAGGGAGCCGAAGCAACTTATTTGCAAGAAGAAAGTAATGGTCAATGTTTACCGTGGGTGTAGATTGGCGCTTATGGGGACAGCCGGAGCAACGGTGACCTGTTTCACCACAGTAGAAGCAGAGTTGAAGTTGTCGACACCGGATCCTTTCTTCTTCAGATACTTTGGTGTTACCAAGTTGCATGGGTTCATGACAGGGAGTGGGTTCAGCATACTGAATTGTTTGGCCTGAAAGCAGTGGTTCACCTCGAGAGCCTCTGTTGTGCTTACGTTTAGGAGCTTGTCTCATTAGGTTATCAATTTTGATGGTGAGTGTTACAAAGTCAGAGAATGAAAGATTTTCCCCTTTGCAAGCCAGTTCTGTCTGGAGTTCATGAGTGAGGCCTTGTTGAAAAATAGCTTTGAGAGATACATCGTTAAATCCACTTTGGGCGGCAAGAGTACGGAACTCATTTGCATAATCAGCAGCAGTCAGCAAGGTCATGATAAAAGCACATTTGTCCCCATCAGAAGCAAACTTCTCTCTTTGGTGATTGAGATAAATTTCCACTTGAAGAAAGCCTTTGCATTGCTCAGCAGATCCATTAAATTTATCGGGAAGAGCAAAGCTTACCGTTTTCGGCGTGGGTGAGGGAAGTGCTCTGATGTAGTGCGTCAGGTGTTCATTGACTTACTGTAGGTTAGAGAGTTGTTCCTGGTAGCCCTTTAATAGTTAACTTTGGTAACCGAATGCCGTCTGCAGATTTGAAACTTCTGCTGGGTTCATGGTTGGTGAAGTATTCTGTAATGATGGTGCTGAGGCAGAGTTAGAATCCATTCGCAGAAGTTGATTAAAAGGGGTTTCAACAAACAGAAACGGGAAGTCAGGTAAGAGGTCTATACCAGTATCACAGTTGAGTCCGTTGATACAGACAGGGGCAATCCAGAAGGCGGAAATCAGTAGGCAGGCAAAGAGTTCGTACACAAACATCAGTCCAAACGAGCAAACAAGGCAGAGGGGCAAATCCAGGAAATCAGAGTCGAGGTCAACAGGCAGAGTTATACACAGCAAGGCAATGAGAAAGACAATGGTAAACGCTTGGTAAGGCAGGTAAACTGGCAATACTTTGCAGTTTGACATGTGCTCAGTCTCTGGCTTATAAAGCAACAAACAGGAAGTGGCAGTAGAGGAAGCAGAGGGAGTGGCAAGCAGTCAGTACTCTGGTGAGAGCTCCCTCTGCTGGTTTGGTGTTACAATTGTTATGCAAGTTGTGGCTTAACTTTACTCTGGCATAACATCCCACCCACATCCCTCTGATCAACATGTACATTATATTACTATAATTAAACATCTTTTTGGAAAAGTAAACAGTTTCTTACAAACTTATGAGATTTGATAAAATACATAAAATATTATCGCATATGGGTAACGGAAAAGTTACTTCAAGCTACACATGACAATTAATGAGATTAATGAAAGTGAAAGTGAAGTGACATACGGCCAAGTATGGTGACCCATACTCGGAATTCATGCTCTGTATTTATCCCATTCAAAGTGCACACACACAGCAGTGAACACACACACACCGTGAACACACACCCGGAGCAGTGGGCAGCCATTTATGCTGCGGCGCCCGGGGAGCAGTTGGGGGTTCGGTGCCTTGCTCAAGGGCACCTCAGTCGTGGTATTGAGGGTGGAGAGAGCGCTGGACATTCACTCCCCCCACCTACAATCCCTGCCGGCCTGAGACTCGAACCCGCAACCTTTGGATTACGAGTCCAAATCTCTAACCATTAAGCCACGACTTAATACTTAATACAACACTTCTACTTGAATGTCACTATCAATCACTATTGAGTGTTTGTAATAACTTCTGACTGCGATCCAATGTTGGTCAAATGATGAGGCAGGTATGTTGTTAGTAACATTCTAGACAAATTATATGTGGAAGAGACACAGTTACAACTTCTGTGGGGCATGAAGAAAAAGTAATGTAAATAGTAGTGTAACTAATTACTGTTGCAAGAAAGTAATAAGTAAAGTAACAATATTACTTTTGAAAGGCGTAACTAGTAATTACTAATATGTTACATTATTTGAGTAACCAGCCCAACACTGGTTATGTGTAAGCCAAGTTATAGAGATGGGTTTTTAATATAGATTTAAATTGACAGAGTGTATCTGCCTCCCGAACAGTGTTAGATAGATTATTCCAGAGTTTTGGGCGCTAAATAGGAAAACAATCTCCCGCCCGCAGTTGATTTTGATATTCTAGGTATTATCAAATGGCCAGAGTTTTGAGATTGTAGCGGACATGAAGGACTATAATGCAATAAGAACTCGCTCAAAAAAATGAGGTAATTATAGGTAATTAGCAAGATTTTAAAATATGTACGATGTTTAATAGGAAGTCAGTGCAGTGTTGACAGAACCGGGCTAATATGGTCATACTTCGTGGTTCTATTAAGAACTTTAGCTGCTGCATTTTGGACCAGTTGGAGTTTGTTTATTATGCAACCACCCAATAAAGCATTACAATAATCTAACCTTGAGGCCATGAACAAATGATTTAACGTTTCTGCATTTTCCATTCATATTATAGGTCGTAATTTAGATATATTTTTTTAGATAGAAAAATGCGGTTTTACAAATGCTAGAAACGTGGCTTTCAAAGGAAAGATTGCTATCAAATAGCACAACTGATGACGAAGAATTGACAGAGCAGCCATCAATTATTAGACAGTGTTCTAAGTCATTACATGCAGATATTTTTGGTTCTATGATTAACACTTCTGTTTTTTGGATTTTTTTTTTCAGAATTGCCACTGTATTGAATAAATACTTGGGGTTATATTTGTTTTCTTCTAAAAGAGACTAAAAGTAATCAGATCTTGCAGTATTTAAGGCTTTTCTGTAGGAGAAAGTCCTTTCCTGCCATGCAACACAAAATACCTCTAGTTTTGTTTTTCTCCAGCCAGGGCTGGACTGGGACAAAAAATCAGCCCTGGCATTTTTTGGTCCAGGCGGCCCACCACCACATTTACATTTAGTTATTTTGCAGACGCTTTTATCCAAAGCGACTTACAACTGGGGAATACATAAAGCGAATCTTGAAGAGGCTATCAGACAGACAAAGTGCTCATAACACCAAGTCTCAGGCATTGTTCAAATAAGTACAAGCTCGCAAGGGACGGAATAAATAAGAAAGATAAAGTAGTTTTTTTTTTGTTTGTTTTTTTAAGTTTAGGATGAAGTCAAGTTATGTTGAAAGAGATGAGTTTTCAGTTGTTGCTTGAAGATTGACAGTGATCCAGCACTTCGGATAGGGGTGAGGAGATCATTCCACCAGCCGGAATGGTGAACGAGAATGTTCTGGAGAGTGATTTTGAGCCTCTCTCTGATGGTTCTGGAGGGGATGTAGATTCGTAATAGTAATAAAAGACTCAGCAATATATGTATGTTTACATGCTCATGCACTACAAATCATCCTGCACTGTTCCCCAACCAGCTGCTGACTCAAATGTCTCTTTGCACATGTACAGTATTTGTGAAGCATTCGTATAGTTTGTATTTTTTATCTTCTATTTTTTAGTTTGTATAGGGTAATATTTATGTGAAGCATTCGTATAGTTGTATTTTTTATCCTTTATTCTTTTAGTTTGTATAGGGTAAATACTTATATATAGTATACTTATAGTTAAATCTGTTAGTAGTGTATAGGTTTATAGTGTTTTTTTACTTCATTGTTGTATGTCTGTATTTATGTAGCACCGTGGTCCTGTGAGACACGACATTTCGTTCCACTGTATGTCCCCACATGTAGCGGAATGACAATAAAGCTCAACTTGAACTTGTGAGTGGAAGTAGGCGGGTGTTGAGCCTGTGGTTGTTCTATATGCAAGCATCAGTGTCTTGAACTTAATGCGAGCTGCGACTGGTAGCCAGTGCAGGAGATAAAGAGAGGTGTAACATGGGCTCGTTGAAGTTCAGTCGTGCCGCTGCATTCTGAATCATTTGTAGAGGTTTGATTGTGTTTGATGGAAGTCCAGCCAGAAGAGCATTGCAGTAGTCCAGCCTAGAAACGACAAGGGCCTGGACAAGAAGTTGTGCAGCATTGTCTGTCAGAAAGGGCCCGATCTTTCTGAAGTTGTGTAGTGCAAACCTGCAAGATCGAGCAGTCTTTGCAATGTGCTTTTTGAAGGTCAGCTGGTCATCAATGATTACACCAAGATTTCTGACCGAAGTTGATGGGGTAATTGTTGATGAACCTAACTGGATCGTGAAGTCATGCTGCAGAGTTGGAGTGGCAGAGAAGACAAGAAGCTCAGTCTTTGCCAGGTTGAGCTGTAGGTGATGTTCTTTCATCCATGCCGAGATGTCCGCCAGGCAGCCTGAGATCCGTGCAGCTACCATTGGATCATCTGATTGAAAAGAGAGATAGAGCTGTGTGTCATCAGCGTAGCAATGGTAGGAGAATCCATGTGCCTGTGTGATGGGACCCAGTGATGTAGTGTATGTAGAGAAGAGGAGGGGTCCAAGAACTGATCCCTGAGGAACCCCAGTGACCAGTTGATGTGCTTTGGATACCTCCCCTCCCCAGGCCACCCTGAAAGACCTACCAGTGAGATAGGATTAAACCAGCGAAGTGGAATCCCAGTGATGCCCAGTGATGAGAGTGTGGACAGGAGGATCTGATGATTGACAGTGTCAAAAGCGCCAGGTAGATCCAGCAGAATGAGGACTGATGATTTGGAGTTGGCTTTTGCAATTCGCAGGGCTTCAGTGACTGAGAGTAAGGCAGTCTCAGTGGAATGGCCACTCCTGAAACCTGACTGTTTAGCGTCCAGTTTGTTGTTCTGTGAAAGAAAAAATGAGACCTGGTTGAAGACAACTCGTTCCAGTTAAATACATATATATACAGTGTTGTGAAGTGTTGGCCCCTTCCCTGATTTTATATTTTTTTTGCATGTTTGTCACACTTTAATGTTTCAGATCAAACAAATTAAAATATTAAATCAAAGATAACACAAGTAAACACAACATGCAGTTTTTGAATGAAGTTTCTTATGAAGGGAAAACAAAATCCAAACCCATATGGCCCTGTGTGAAAAAGTGCTTGCCCCCTAAACCTAATAACTGGTTGGGCCACCCTTAGCAGCAACAACTGAAATCAAGCGTTTGCGATAACTTGCAATGAGTCTGTTACAGCGCTGTGGAGGAATTTTGGCCCACTCATCTTGGCAGAATTGTTGTAATTCAGCCACATTGGAGGGTTTTCGAGCATGAACCGCCTTTTTAAGGTCATGCCACAGCATCTCAATAGGCTGGACATTGTCCTTCAGGATTTTTTGGTAGACAGCTGAATTCATGGTTCCATTTATCACAGCAAGTCTTCCAGGCCCTGAAGCAGCAAAACAGCCCCAGGCCATCACACAACCACCACCATATTTTACTGTTGGTATGATGTTCTTTTTCTGAAATGCTGTGTTACTTTTACGCCAGATATAATGGGACACACACCTTCTAAAAAGTTCAACTTTTGTCTCGTCAGTCCACAGAGTATTTTCCCAAAAGTCTTGGATCATCAAGATGTTTTCTGGCAAAACTGAGACGAGCCTTTATGTTATTTTTGCTCAGCAGCGGTTTTCGTCTTGGAACTCTGCCATGCAGGCCATTTTTGCCCAGTCTCTTTCTTATGGTGGAGTCATTAACACTGACCTTAACTGAGGCCTGCAGTTCTTTAGATGTTGTTGTGGGGTCTTGTGACCTCTTGGATGAGTCGTCGCTGTGCTCTTAGGGTAATTTTGGTCGGCCGGCCACTCCTGGGAAGGTTCACCACTGTTCCATGTTTTCTCCATTTGTGGATAATGGCTCTCACTGTGGTTCGCTGGAGTCCCAAAGCTTTAGAAATGGCTTTATAACCTTTTCCAGACTGATAGATCTCAATTACTTTCTTTCTCATTTGTTCCTGAATTTTTTTTGGATCTCAACACGATGTGCAGCTTTTGAGGATCTTTTGGTCAACTTCACTTTGTCAGGCAGGTCCTGTTTAAGTGATTTCTTGATTGCGAACAGGTGTGGCAGTAATCAGGCCTGGGTGTGGCTAGAGAAACTGAACTCAGGTGTGATAAACCACAGTTATGTTTTAACAGGGGAGGGGGGGCAAACACTTTTTCACACAGGGCCATGTGGGTTTGGATTTTGTTTTCCCTTCATAAAAAAAAAAAACCTTAATTTAAAAACTGCATGTTGTGTTTACTTGTGTTATCTTTGATTAATATAAAAAAAAATAAAAATAAAAAAAAATCAGGAAGGGGGCCAACACTTTTTCACACCACTGTATATATACACATATATATATATATATATATATATATATATATATATATATATATATATATATATGGTATACACTATCAGTCAAAAGTTTTTGAACAGTAAGATTTTTTATATATATTTTTTTTAAAGAAGTCTCTTCTGCTCACCAAGCCTGTATTTATTTAATCCAAAATACAGCAAAAGCAGTAATATTGTGAAATATGTTTACTATTTAAAATAGTAAATTTTAAAATAGTAAATTTTCAGGCAATTAATTGGTAAATTCCATATTAACACTCAATTTAAGCGTTTGAAGCTTTTAAGAAATTGAAGTTTGAATAAGAATATTTTACTTGTTTGTTATGTTTACAAGGATTCTTTAAGTAAATATCAAAATTATGATCCCGTTTTTCCCATCATTCTCTGTGTTCATTTGGGTAATAATTCTATTGAGTGGACATATTCTCTTAAAAGGATCACAATCTGTCTACTTGCTTACTGTCAGGGAGTCTCTGCCACCAGCCCAGTCACGACACTCACCTGTTAACGATCTCCTCATTATTGATCACCTGCCTTCTGATTCCCCGCACCTGCTGCACCTCATCAAGCCCGTCTATATCTGCTCACTCTCAACACACCCACCTCATCTGGTCTACCGTTCACATTCCTGAACACCGATCTGACTTTCTGCATGTGCTTACATGTGCTCACGTACCTGTAGATGTTCTGACGCTCCATCGATCCTGTTCAGCTCCACGCTATCTGCAAGGGACAAAGCTTCACTCATCACAGCTAAGAATCAAAGAACTGTTATTAGTGTTCTGATAACAGTTCTCAGCTACAATACTCAGCTGCCATCTGCTCCCACGATCTGCTCAGCTACTCAGTCAATATACATACCTGTTTTCACCCTTACCTCGTGTCTCTGCCTTGTACTGTGACACTTACATGTTTGTAAGTGAATCACATGCTTTAAAAGCATGGTTGTTTCCCAGTGCTACATCGATTGAGTCAATTTTAGAAGCCATGACTGAGTGAAATGTACTTAAAGTTAAATCTACAATACTTAAGCAAAAATTACTCATCAAATTCTAACTGGCCATGTTAAATTTACTTATGTCCTTTCCTAATTTTACCTAACTTAAGTAGATTTTACTTAATTCAATGCTTACATTTTACTTGTGTGTGCAAAAATCTTGCAAAATAAAGTAAATCTTATTTTTTTTTTCAGTGAAGCATCCTTGCTAAATAAACGTATTAATTTCTTTCCCAAAAAAAAAAAAAAAAAAAAAAAAAACTAAAATTATACTGACTCCAAGCTTTTGAGTGATATATTGTACAATGTTACAAAAGCTTTTATATTTCAGATAAACACTGATCTTTGGATATTTCTATTCAAAGAATCCTGAAAAAAAAAAAGTACTTGGCTGTTTTAAATATTGATGATGATGATGATGATAATAATGATAAGTGTTTCTTGAGCAGCAAATCAGCATATTAGAATGATTTCTGAAGGATGAAGACTGGAGTAATGATGCTAAAAATAAATGACAGTTTAACAGATATTCAAATAGAAGACAGTTATTTTAAATAGTAGAAATATTTCACAATTCTACTGAATTTGCTGTATTTTGGATAAAATAAATGCAGGCTGGATGAGCAGAAGAGAATTCTTAAAAAAAAAAAAAAAAAAAAAATCTTACTGTTCAAAAACTTTTGAAAGGGACTGTAGATATCCAAAACAACTAGATGCAATGATGCATAAGAACAAAACATCAGATCCGACAATATTGTGTCTTTTCGAATTTAAATCTAGATTTATTCGCATTGGCCCAAGGAAACTTCTATGAACACGCTTGACTTGACCAAAAAAATCGCGGGGGAAGGATTTTACATTTTAAAGTGCTTGCGTATTCTACACTCATGGCGCGTGCACACGTTAGAATATAGATGCCTCCCTCCGTTCCGAGTCCCAATCAAGCACTTTACCGATTCAACTACTCTCCTCTCCTCCTCCTGCCTGGCTCTTTGGCCTGCTTCACTTACAAGCAAGCCTCTTCTTGATAAAGCTGCAGTGAAAACGTGGGAAAAGCCGACGAGGAAGAAGTTGGGGTGAAGCGATCTTAATATAGGCGGAGCAAAATAATTAATCACTCAGTCTATAGCTCTTTGTGATTGGGTGGTTTACGCTGTCAATACAGGAGACAAACAAATGGGCCATTGGCTCTGCGTGTTGGTCCTTGGCAAAAAAAATAAAAAATTCTGTCGGCCCCTTCAGTGCGTCGGCCCACCGGGAAAATGCCCGGTATGCCCGATTACCAATCCAGCACAGCCTCCAGCTGCGCTCCATTTTCCAGGCTGCTCTCATTAGTGCGCGAGTGTGCTCATTATACCACAGCGTCAAACTTTTTGCCTTAATCTTCTTTAAACATAAAGGATCAACCGTATCTAAAGTGCTAGAAAAGAGAGATTCCATAGTTTCTGTTACATCAAGTTGTTCTGAGCTATTGGATATGCTGAGGAATTGAGATAAATCAGGAAGATTACACAGAGTAGTCTTTTTGTGGTAGAAGGGATGGTTCTACCATATTTGTACAAAGGAGTTGAATTTACAGTTTTAGCTATATGGAGTTTACATGAGACTAGATAGAGATATCATCACTGCTGCAGAATTTCAGTACCATTAACATCAATTCCATGTGACAATATTAAATCTAGAGTATGATTTCAACAATGAGTAGGTCCTGAAACGTGTTGTCTAACCCCAATAGAGTTCAGAATGTCAATAAATGTTAATCCCAATGCATATGTTTCATTATCAACATGGATATTAAAATCCCCAACAATTAGCACTTTATCTGCGGCCAGCACTATCTCAGATAGAAAATCAGCAAATTCTTTAATGAAGTCTATATGGTGGCCTGTATACAGTAGCCAGTACAAACATCACAGGGGATTTATCATTAACACTTGTTTCTCTGGATAACGTTATATGAAGCACCATTACTTCAAAAGAGCTATACTTGAAGCGCTCCCTCTGAGAAATACTGAAAATATTGCTATAAACTGTGGCAACACCTCCCTTTACCTTTTAGATGCAGCTCATGTTCATAACAGTAATCTTGGGGGTAGACTCGTTTAAAGTAATGTAGTCATCTGGTTTTAGCCAGGTTTCTGTCAAACAGAGCACTTCTAGTTTATGATCAGTCATCATATCATTTACAAAAAGCCCTTTCATAGAAAGGGATCTAATATTCAACAAGCCAAGCTTTATCATGTGTTTCTGTATCACATCATCTTTTTTTTTTTTTGGTTGTTGAACATCAATTAAATTGTTACCCTTATATGGGTTTGGACATTTTTTGTATTTGCTAGTTAGGGTAACAGACACAGTCTCCATAGTGAATATTTAAAGTAAATACTAAAATAAAAACTAAAGTAGAAATATTGAATAAGCAACTAAATGACACAGAACAGCCGGACTCACACCCTAGCCAATCCCAGCGCACCTCATCACCTGAATACTGATCACACACACACACACCTGTTGCTCATTCACCATGCCACTACTTAAGCACTCACAGCACCTCACTCCAGTGTCCGGTCTCGACAACACATTGTGGACTCCTACCTGATTCAAGTGACTATTCCAAACGATATCTTGATTGAATTATTCCCTGTACTTACCTCTTGTTTCGTCCAGAGTATTCCTCCTCATCTTTGTCCTCCTTCGTCTCCTAGATCTCTGTCCCCCGGAACTTGGCACTAGAGTGCTCATCTCAACCTGTAAGACAAACCTTAACTTCACCAACCTCATCCAGCAACCGAAGTATCCTTGTCCTTATTACTCACCTGCTCCATCGCGCTCATCTGCTGTGTGTGCATAAATAAATCTTATAACTAACATCTCTGTGTCTGGGTATCCTTCCGTAAAAATAAATTAGCGTAAGCTAAATAGTAAGCAAAATTTTGACAACTGACAAAGACAAGGAGGAAGAGATCACAATAAGTAGGGAAAAGCAAACAAGGAACACATTCATACAACTTACCAAGTCAGTGATTTCAGGAGAACAGATCTGAGATCCTCACTGAGACCTGCTCAGTTAAAGAGAGAGAGAGAGAGATTGAAAACACACTTTTATTCCATATTTAACAATTTATAAATATAACCAATATTACATCATCTTTACACAATATTCAAATTATTAAAAAGATAAAACCAACTCTCCATCACTATCAACAACACAGAAACATTTCCAACAGACCATTTTTCAACAAAAGTCTGTAAATTGTTGATTAATTTATAATAAACCTACTCAATTCTGAGGCGACCTTCTAACAATCCCAGAAAAACCTCAAAGACCTCTTTTTACCCTTTGTTATTAATTATTTTTTCTGGAAAGCCATATAGACAGTTTAGCTATACTCCAAAAACAAAATTCATCAAAACATGTTTTTGTTTTTTCTTGACACAATACCTTGGTCCAAAAATAAATAAAGGAAAAGAAAAGCATTCCCCCAAATTTAAACAACTGTTTTAACAAATTGAACAACACCCCCCAGTCTACCACAACCACAAAACAAATGCACCAAAGTTTCATCTTGAATACAAAACGGACATTCCACTCCTTGAGTAGAATCTAAATGGGCTACATGTTTTTTGTAGCTATAGCCCCATGGACTGTTCTCCATTGAAGATCTCCTGTCTGTTTATAAATAGGCATCTTATACAAAGATTGCCAACAACCTTTCACTGGCTGATCAGGACCAAAAAAGTCAAACCACTTTAATGTTTTCATTCCTTCAAAAGATCTGCTATGGAGTACTTTCACACACAGTATATAAGCCTCCTTCTTACCCAACTCTTCAAAAGAACCCAGATTTAAATTTGTAAATGAAAGAAACCCATCTTCTAAACCAATCTGTTCACTATCAAGACATTGGAAAATATACTCACACCCATTGACCATATCATGATCTTCAACAAACTCTTAGTGACTGTGGAAATGATTCACAAACTTCTACCACAATCCTTTTCATCAATCTTTCAGATCTTATATTTGCCAATTGTCCTAATTCAACAAGAGATGAATGCATAGCTTTTCAAAGATGGCATAATTTTGTACAACCAGCCTCTCTCAGTGCTGAGTGCAGGCAAGCAGAGTTTAAATAATTTACATTAATCAGAATCAGAATCAGAATGAGCTTTATTGGCCAAGTATGTTTACACATACAAGGAATTTGTTATAGTGACAGAAGCTCCACAGTGCAACAGAAAGACAGTAACAGGACAGGACACATGTAATGAAACAAAATAACAGGAAATAGCCAATAACCAATGTACAAAGCAGCAAAAAAAAAAAAAAAAAACACAATATATAATATAGGCGACTATGTATGTACGGGTCAAGTATGTGCAAATTAGAAATGAGAAAATAAAAATAAAATAAGTGAGTGTGGTGAATGGATAATGTATTAGTTGTGTGTTCTACGTTTATTTATTGAGTGTTCATGAGATGTATTGACTGAGGGAAGAAACTGTTCCTGTGTCTGGTCGTTCTGGTGCTCAGAGCTCTGTAGCGTCGACCAGATGGTAACAGTTCAAAGAGGTTGTGTGCTGGATGTGAGGGGTCCAGAGTGATTTTACCAGCCTTTTTGCTCACTCTGGAAAAGTACAGTTCTTGGAGAGTGGAGAGGGTTGTACCAATGATTCGCTCCGCAGTCCGGACTATCCTCCGTAGTCTTCTGAGGTCAGATTTGGTAGCTGAGCTGAACCAGACAGTTATTGACGTGCAGAGGATGGATTCAATGATGGCAGAGTAGAACTGTTTCAGCAGCTCCTGTGGCAGGTTGAACTTCCTCAGCTGGCGAAGAAAGTACAACCTCTGCTGGGCCTTCCTGACAATGGAGTCAATGTGAATATCCCACTTCAGGTCCTGAGAGATGGTGGTGCCCAGGAATTTGAATGACTCCATTGCAGTCACAGTGCTGTTCATGATGGTGAGTGGGGGGAGAGCAGGGGGGTTTCTCCTGAAGTCCACGATCATCTCCACAGTTTTGAGCGTGTTAAGCTCCAGGTTGTTGAGACTGCACCAGACAGCCAGCTCCTTAACCTCCTGTCTGTAAGCAGACTCGTCACCGTCCTGGATGAGGCCGATCAGTGTGGTGTCGTCTGCGAACTTCAGGAGCTTGACAGAGGGGTCTTTAGATGTGCAGTTGTTGGTGTAGAGGAAGAAGAGCAGTGGGGAGAGTACGCAGCCCTGAGGAGCTCCAGTGCTGATGGTTCGAGTGCTGGATGTGAATTTGCCAAGCTTTACTAACTGCTGTCTGTCTGTCTGTCAGGAAGCTGTTGATCCACTGGCAGACGGAGGTGGGGACGGAGAGCTGAGTTAGTTTATTTATAATGGTGTTAAAAGCAGAGCTGAAGTCCACAAACAGGATCCTCACATAAGTCCCTGGTCTGTCCAGATGCTGCAGGATGAAGTGCAGTCCCATGTTGACTGCATCATCCACAGACCTGTTTGCTCTGTAGGCAAACTGCAGGGGGTCCAGTAAGGGTCCAGTGATGTCCTTCAGATGAGCCAGAACCAGACTTTCGAATGATTTCATGGCTACAGACGTTAGGGCCACAGGTCTGTAGTCATTAAGTCCAGTGATTTTGTGTTTCTTTGGGACGGGGATGATGGTGGAGCGTTTGAAGCATGAGGGGACTTCACACAGCTCCAGTGATCTATTGAAGATCTGTGTGAAGATGGGGGCCAGCTGCTCAGCACAGATTTTTAGGCAGGCTGGCCCCCATCTTCACACAGATTTTTAGACACACCATCTGGACCAGGTGCTTTCCTTCTTTTGTTCTTCCTGAAGACCTGGCACACATCATCTTCGCTGATTTGAATTGTAGGTGTGGGGGAGAGAGGGGTTGCTGGAGGTGTGAATGGTTGTGTGGAGGGGTGTTCTGGGCGGGTGTGGGGTGATCGTT
Source organism: Barbus barbus (assembly GCF_936440315.1). Lineage (NCBI taxonomy): Eukaryota > Metazoa > Chordata > Actinopteri > Cypriniformes > Cyprinidae > Barbus > Barbus barbus. The sequence continues at coordinate 1,833,329 of NC_136726.1, read as the reverse complement.
CAAAACGACAAAAGAACTCGTTTAAGTCGTCTGCCAGGTGTTGATTCTCCAGAGTGCTGGGGGGTGGTGTTTTGTAGCTGGTGATGTCCTTCAATCCTAACCACACTGAAGCCGGATCACTGGAAGATAATTTGTTCCTGAGCTTGTCAGAATAATTCCTCTTTGCCACTCTGATCTCCTTTTCCAGTGTGTATTTGGCCTGTTTGTACAATACTTTATCCCTCTTTCTGTGAGCATCTTCTTTGGCCTGACGGAGCTGTCTGAGTTTGGCAGTGAACCATGATTTGTCATTGTTGTAGATGAGTCCTGGTAGGAATGCACATGTCCTCACAGAAACTGATATAAGATGTTACAGTCTCTGTGAGCTCGTCCAGGTCATTTGCCGCAGCTTCAAAAACAGTCAAATCAGTCAGGTCGAAACAGGCTTGTAAATCCCGCTCTGTTTCGTTAGTCCATCTTTTAACAGATCTTAATACAGGCTTCGCAGACTACTGCCTGTAGGATGGAATAAGATGAACCAAACAGTGATCAGAGAGTCCTAAAGCTGCTTGTGGAACCGAGTGATATGCTTCCTTTATTGTTGTGTAACAGTGATCCAATATATTACTGTCTCTGGTGGGGCATGTGATGTGCTGTCTGTATTTTGGCAGTTCACGGGAGAGATTTGCTTTATTAAAGTCCCCGAGAATGATTAAAACAGAGTCCGGGTGTTGTTGTTCACTCTCTGTGATCAGATCAGCGAGTTTCTGTAGAGCTGTGCTCACGTGCGCTTGCGGTGGAATGTAAACACTCACGAGAATGAACGAGCAGAACTCCCGCACCGAATAGAACGGCTTGCAGTTAATGAAGAGCGTTTCTAGATCTGAACAGCACATCTTCTTTAACACAGTTACATCTGTACACCACCTCTCATTGATGTAAAAGCATGTCCCGCCGCCGCGCGATTTCCCCGTTGATTCTGTGTCCCGATCTGCTCTGATCAGCTGGTAATTAGGCAGATGGATCGCGCTGTCCGGTATGTCGCCATTCAACCAGGTTTCCGTGAAACACAGAGCAGCAGAGTTAGAAAAGTCCTTGTTTGTCCGGGAGAGCAGAAGGAGTTCGTCCGTTTTGTTGGGTAGAGAGCGGAGATTCGCCAGATGGATGCTACGTAACGCCGTTCTAAATCCGCGCTGACGAAGTTTCACAAGTGCGCCGGCTCTCTTTCCCCGTCTGCGCCTCCTGTAGCGTTTGACTAGAGCTACGGCTCCACCAACTACAATGTCCAGCAAAACGTCCGAAAAATCAAAAACCGGTAGAAGATTTTGTGGTGTGTTCTGCCGAATGTTCAGCAGATCATCCCTGGTAAAGATCTGATCTTATTTGAAAAACAAAAAACAGGAAAAACAAACAAAAACAATACAAACACTGAGGAGCAACGCACAATAGCTGCCATCAGCGGTGCCATTTTTGTTTCTTGTCTTAAGGAAATCATTATAAAAAAGTGGCTCTTTAAAGATCCACATACCAGGTAGAGCACTGGGATCTCTGGATACTTTCAAATTTGCCACGCCTGCAAAACTGAATCATAAAAAGATGTTAAACATGTGACTTGTAACTCTTCAAGTTTCAGCAGAAAAAAAATTGCTTACTATAACCCAACCTCCCTACCTTCTGTAAAAGCAATTTTGCAGTTTCATGTCATCTCAATCCATTTCCATACAAAAGTCTAAAGGCCCCTATTCAAAAAGATAAATCAACAAGTCCCTGACCTCACTCACAAAGTGGGAGATATAGGGCAGCAGCTCTAATGATTTGACTTAATCCAACGATACCCTGACCAAAAAAAGTCCAGAATTATCTTCTGCACACTTGTAATTAGTGCCTTTGGTGGATTTAAAACCATAAATTTATGCCAAAGCATAGAAGCAACCAAATTATTGATTACTAAAGCACATCCTCTATATGACATCTGAGGAAGCAACCATCTCCATTTAGAAATTTTTGCACATACCTTCTCCCATTGTCCCTTCCCAATTATTTTCTTGAAATTGTTGTGTGCCAAGGAAAACACCCAAAATTTTTATCCCATTACTTCAAACCACCAGGTAAACAAGGTATCTTTTCCTCTCTCCACTGTCCCACTTTTAAAGCCTGACTTGGTCACACTTTATATTAGGTGGCCTTAACTACATGTACTTACATCAGAAAATAAGTACAATGTACTTATTGTGGTCATATTGTATTTTAAAACACTTTTGCTGCTGTTGAGGTGGGATACGGGTAAGGTTAAGGACAGGTTTGGTGGTATGGGTAGGTTTAAGGGTGGGTTAAGGTGTAAGGGATGGGTCAACAGAGTAATTAGAAATGTAATTACAGAAATTAATTACAGATGTAATTACAAATAGGTATTTTTAAAAATATAAGTACAATGTAAAAACATGTATGTACACAATAAGTGCATTGTATCAAATGATTAATTTAAATGTAAGTACACAGTAGTTAAGGCCACCTAATATAAAGTGGGACCCCTGACTTTTATCCCAATTAACCTTTGATGAAGAAGCCTTCTCATAACACGTCAAAGCCTTTATAATTGTATGTATATCTTTTTCATTTTTTACAAAAATATTCATATCATCTGCATACGCAGATACAACTAAAAATGAATGACTGGTTTTAGTTTAACAGGCTGTATAACTCAAATGCTTTCTTAAAAAACATGAAAGAGGTTCAACAGATAATGAATAAAGCTGTCCTGAAATAGGGCTGCCTTGCCTTATTCCCCTTTTTACTTGTATAGGTCGACTAAGGCCCCCTCCCACCTTGACCATACAAGAAGCATTACTATAAAGAAGACTCACCCATACAATAAACTATTCTCCAAAACCAAAAGCTTTGAACACAGTAGGGCTGCACGATTTTGAGAAAAAACCTAATTGCGGTTTTTCTGACAAATATTGCGATTGCGATGCGATTTTCGATTTTTGCGTTCGATACTTTAAAGTGCATAAAACCTAAAATATTTTACATTTAGCTCTCTTTTGCTCCACGTCGTTCTTCGCGAATCCAAAATAAGTCCAAACAGCTGAAGTACCACCCTTCTTGTTAACCAAGTGCTCCCCCGCTTCCTCTCCCATCACCGAAGAAGTGCCTTCGGCCATTTCTGCGCAGTTACAAGCTTTTTCTATTGGCACAATTCGAGGTACACGTTGTGTGTTAGCTGCATTGCTGCTGACAGAAAGCCGGTGCACTGCATACAACCTTGTTTCCATTGCCATTTCTAATTGGCCAGCAAGCCAGGAACGCGAGATTCGACCATTTTGATTGGCTAATAGGTTTGTCACTCAAATGTCAGAGGCGGGGGAAAAAACCTCAGACTCCTGAGGTTAGGTTATTGCGGGAGTTAAAACCTCAATATCGATGCGATAAAGGTTAATCGTGCAGCCCTAGAACACAGAAAACAAAAAATCATGATCTATTCTATCAAAGCTTTTTCTTGATCTAGGGATAAAATTCCAACACTTTGATTATACACATTACACACATCCATCACATCTCTCATTAAAAACAAATTGTCCATTATAATCCGATCTGGAATGCAATAGGTCTGATCCATATGTACAAGTAAAGGTTTAGATATAGTCCAGGTGATATGTGCAAAATTTGAGGTGATATGTTCACTTTTTCATAAAAGCATGAAATTTGGTACACTTGTATAGTTTGCGGCCCTAAACATTTTAAGAATTGGGCAATGCAAAAACACCTCGTGGTTGCCATGGCGACCATTTTACTTTCCGCCATATCCAAATGATGTATTTTGTGTCATATCTCCTGAACCAAAGATGATAACACAGAAAAGGTGATGTCTACCCCTATGTTTTGATGGTCAAGGAATATACAACAAAATAAACTGTTCAGGTGAGGAGTTAATGGTGAAATCAGCTTATTCTGCTTGTTTTAATTAATTAATTAATTATTAATTCGTTACATTTATATAGCGCTTTTCTGGGTACTCAAAGTGCTTTATATGGAAGGGGGAATCTCAATCTCAACTACCACCAATGTGCAGCATCCACCTGGATGACGCGACAGCAGCCATATTGCGCCGAACGCCAGCTAAATAATATTGTATTCAATAGTACAATAAAAAGATTTTCAAAAATACAATAATTTATTTCAGAGATATAAAAAAAAAATATCATCTCAAGTGTATTTTTCCTTACCTCTCAGGCAGAGTCAGGTAGGTGGTAGTATGTTTCCAATACATTCTTGTTCTCTCTCAACAGAGCTCTAATATCACACGCAGATGGCAATGCAATCTTGCTAAACGGTGTCCTATCTGCACCTCTTCTGCTGCACCTCAGTCATTTTCTCTGGGTCTCTGGAATTGTCAGTCAGCTGTCAACAAACTTCAATCTGGCAATTGCTTCTCAGTCTACTCTTTGTATCTTGGGCTTGACTGGGACCTGGATTTGTCCAGAAGACTCCGCAACCCCTGCTGTTCTCTTTAACGACTTCCCTTTCTCTCACACCCCCCATCAGGTTGGAAGGGTACTGGTCTTCTCATTTCTAATATTTGGAAATACTCAACCCACTCTTCTCTATGCATTCAAAATTATTTTGGGTTTCATGCTATTATGATAACAGCTCCTGTTAAACTCCATATTGTAATGATTTATCACCTTCCTGGTCATATATAATCCTTTATAGAGGAGCTGTATGGGCTGCTGTCCTCATTCTCTGTGGATGGCAGTCCACTTGTAGACTTTGGTGACTTCAAAATCCATCTGGAGAAGCCTTACACTGCAGACTTTCACTTCCACTCCTAGCTACCAGCTTAACTTAATTTACACATGCAATTGTATCACAGACAACTTTGGACATCTCTGCTCATTTCTTTCTTACATTTAACCTACATATTACTACCTGTGTGCCACCAATTCCTCTACCATTTACTTTTAGGCAAAACCTACACTCCCTTTCACCCTTCCATCTTTCCTCTGTAGTGTCATCCTCTCTTCCCTCACCCACCCATTTCTCATCTCTGGATGTAAATACAGCAAGTGACACTTTATGATCCACTTTAACTTCATTGAGTTGCCTCAAGTGCAAGTGAGGCAAAGAAAACGCACCTATAGAAGTGAAGGTTGAAGCAAAAAATATGATCTAATTGAAAGAGAACAACTGCACACTCACTTTATTTATTATTTATAATTTATTTTGCTTAAGTGAGTGTGCAGTTGTTCGCTTTCAATTGGTCCACTTTAACTTCATGTCAAGACAATATCCGTCTAGACAGGCCAGTGCATGCAACCCCTTCTAACCTAAAAAGTTGCCCCATGTATCGTCATCTTTAATGTATTTTTGCTGAGCAGTCTTTTGGGTGGCTCACCAATGTAACAGATTTCTCTAATATAAAAAAATTAAGCTGATTCCAAATCATCAGTTCTTATTCTGCTGGATCTATCTGGCACTTTTGATACTGTGAATCATCAGATTATCCTGTCTACCATCATCGGATCTGCACTCCACTGGTTTGAATCCTATTTCAGAGGTAGGTCTTTCAGGGTATCCTTGGGAGGAGAGGTATCCAAAGAACATCAACTGGCCACAGGGTTTCCTCTGGGATCAGTTCTTCACAATATACACTACATCACTGGGACCCATTATACAAGCACATGGTTTCTCCTACCAAATTCTATCATTGATGACACACAGCTCTATCATTCATTTCAACCAGACAATCCAATAGTAGCTGCATGGATCTCAGGCTGCCTGACAAACATCTCGGCATGGATGAAGGAACATCACCTGTAGTTCAACCTGGCAAAGACTGAGCTTCTCGTTTTCCCTGCCACTCCGACTCTACAGCATGATTTCATCATCCTGCTAGGTTCATCAAAAATTATTATTTGGTGACCAGCTGACCTTCAAGGACCATATTGTAAGGACAGCTCGATCATGCATATTTGCATTGCACAACCTCGACAAATGATTCAGAATGCAGTGGCACAACTGGTCTTCCATGAGCCCAAAAGGGCCCACTTCACACCTCTTTTTATTTCCTCGGACTGGCTACCAGTTGCGGCTCGCATCAAGTTCAAGACATTGATCTTTGCGTACAGAACAGCAACAGGCTTAGCACCCTCCTACTTCCTCCTCACTTTTACGAATCTACAGCCCCTACAGAAGCCTGAGATCTGTAAGTAAGTGATGCCTTGTGGTAACATCACAGAGAGGCATTTTTGTTCACCTTTCCTGGCTGGTGAAATGATCATCCAACACTTGCAGTAATTACTTACTTTACTTACTTTTACTTTTAGTCATTTAGCAGACGCTTTTATCCAAAGCGACTTACAAATAAGAAAAAGTAACTAAAACTAAAAGTTAACACTCTGTAAATACTCTATACACACCCATTTAAGAAAATACCGAAATGAAATGCATACAACAACATTTCAATAGTAAACATATAAAGGAAAAAATAAAAAAATAAAAAGCGATACTTATATCCTTTGCCGGTGTCCCAGCCCGGTGGAGACGCATGGTAGAGTCGATGGTCTTTATGTCACAGGCCGGGGCAGGTGACCGGACCTTTCTGCACCGCCCCTATGAACCGTACCACCTCAAGGAGCTAGCCGAGAACACCACCAGACCAGACAATCAGATAAAAGATACAAAGTTCGTCTTTATTAAATTAAATTAAAAGTATTCCTTTAAGATAAAATAACACTCGATCAACTCCTTCCTCTTCTTGGAATCCTCTTCGAAGCAGGCCAAGACAGCGAGAGAGGAATAACTCAGACAGAGAATGGGAAGTACGTATAACTCATAGCTTTAGCAGGCTCTTCGCTGGACTCAGGCAGAGAATGGAGGGTACGTATAACTCATAGCTTTAGCAGGCTCTTCGCTGGACTCAGGCAGAGGATAGAGGGTACGTATAACTCATAGCTTTAGCAGGCTCTTCGATGGACTCAGACAGAAAATGGAGGGTACGTATAACTCACAGCTTTAGCAGGCTCTTCACTGGACTCATGCGGAAGATAGAGGGTACGTATAACGTACAGCTTTAGCAGGCTCTTCAATGGACTCAGACAGAGGATGGAGGGTACGTATAACTCACAGCTTTAGCAGGCTCTTCAATGGACTCAGACAGAGGATGGAGAATACGTATAACTCACAGCTTTAGCAGGCTCTTCAATGGACTCAGACAGAGAATGGAGGGTACGTATAACTCACAGCTTCAGCAGGCTCTTCAATGGACTCAGACAGAGGATGGAGAATACATATAACTCACAGCTTTGTATAATGTACACTCAACAAGCACTGGTTAGCAAACCCCAACGCCCCTCAAGTGAGGCAATCCAGCAGGTCAAAGGCACAAACAAAGGCAAACTTTACTCCCCACACTCGTGTATTCAATAAAGCACTCGAAAACTTGGAATGTCCACCATACACACTGCAATCCACACAGTCTCTGCTCGTAGCTCCGACCGAATGCCTCAGTCTTCGATAGCACTTTAACTCAGGGACAACCGGGAAGATGGATAACAACCAACAGTACTCGCTTGGTGAAAATCAAATCAACATGATGTTTAGTTTGTAAACCCACAATCATCAGAACGGCTCTTACGTGCAGGGGCCAAACCCTCGTCTTCGATACATTTGGACTCAAGACGACATCAAAGGTGGGAAACGGCAGGCAGGAAGACAGCGAGAGAGATGGACGACAACAAGCATACTGGTTTCGAGAAATTAGAACATCAGAAAACTTAGTTCCTGACCAGCAATCATCCGACCAGCACATCCATGGAGGAACAAAAAGCTTTGAAAAGCAATATAAAAGGGTAGTGATGTACTTAGCTCGTTCCAAAGATAGCATGTGCACCTCCGTCCTTCAGTCTCCCAAAGTCCTCCTTTCCAGTATCAATTTTTCCTCCAATCAACAGCCTGCAAAGATCCGTCCCTGCCCCACTTCCTCTCCTCACGATCTCTCACTCTCGCTCACACTGGTTTCCTTTGTCTCTTGCTTACCCACCACCATGTCTTTTTATAATCCACATCTCAATTACATGTCTCAATCGCCGATCGCCACCCTCTCATCGCGCACCTGACACTCATTTCCTCATCTAATCACCCATTTACTCACAACTCGTGGGACAACCGGAACCGGCCAGGTGTCGCACCGGTACTGCTCCGGCAGGGAAACATCCTCCAAAAAAAAGGTTCCGCCTGCCTCTAGTCACTCCGTGACATTTACACTCGTTGGCTGTATCCGAAATCGCCCCCTATACCCTCATTCACTATTCCCTACATTAGTCCACTCATATAGTTCACTTGAAGGAGTGAATGAAAACGAGTGAGTGAATTCGGACACTGAATGCACCGGAAGAACTGCCGCTTTTGCATAGTTTGCTTCCTGTTAAATAATCATTTGAAACGGGCAGCTCCAATAGTAAGATTGAAGGATTTAACTTGAACTCTGTCACAGAAATTATGTATAAACCCTAATAGTCAATTTACAATTAATTTTTTACCTTTGTTGTATTCCACTGTATTACGCCGTGGACCAGCGCTTCTAAAATCAATGAATGGATATGATTCAGCTGCGGGCGCCATCTTCTGGCGAGACGCGGGAATTGACTCGGCCCGTGACTCTCGCAGTGCATTCTGGGGATTCTCTAGCCGTTGAGTGTACATCGGTTGTACGCTCGTTTTTGCGGTGCATTGTGGGATTGAATGAGTGCACTCGAGAACATCCACTAAGGTTTCGAACACCACTTAAAATGGCCGTCCCCTCAAATAGTGCACTATTTGAGTGTATAGGGGGCGATTTCGGATACAGCCGTTACTTTTTACTTTGTCATTTAGCAGACGCTTTTATCCAAAGCGACTTACAAATAAGAAAAAGTAACTAAAACTAAAAGTTAACACTCTGTAAATTATTGTATAATAATTATTGTGTAATAATTAACACAACACCCGACACGTTATCTGACAGCAACACTAATTTAATCCTATATCTGACCCATTTGACATAAAAACTGGGACCCGAACCACACCTGCATTAAATCTCCTACATGAGGTAGAAAAAAATAATTTATTAAAACTTTTATTCAAATTGTGAATAGATTAAATACAGAAAGCAAGCAAAGAGTGCTCCCTTTAATATAATCACTACAGCTGTCAATCAGTGGCAGCGCGATTGGCTACATTGCTCAGCGTGTATTGGACCGAGTCGAAATAGTCTTGGTTATTGGACCCGCAACCCGCCCTTGTCACCGTCTGGCTCACACCTGCACCACACCCTACACATAAATATTATTCCACCCGTTACATCAAATATTAGTGATTCACCTGCGTGTATACTCGCCTGCATGCAGGACCCTGGCTTCCCCTTTGTGGACAACATAATAGACAACTCTGGCTGCAAAAAGTGATTGTAAATTAAGTTTACATGAAATATGTCTGAAATTTCATTCTGCATCTTCTGAGATTTCATTGTAATCCTTCTCATAAAGTCCCTAAATTAACCATTAACTGTTCACCTGATTGCGTTGCCATCTGCGTGTGATGTTAGAGCATTGTTGAGAGAGAACAAGAATGTATTGGAAATATACTACCGCCTACCTGACTCTGCCTGAGAGGTAAGGAAAAATACACTTACCTGAAATCATTTTTTTTTTAAATTTTTTTAAATCTCTGAAATATATGATAGCATTTTTGAAAACAATCTTTTAATGTGTTGTTGAATAAATATTAGTTAATTATCAAAGAAAGAAAAAAAATTAATAGCCATAATATGGACTTTTGTAATGCTGTGATACTGTGATGCTCAGATACTGTGATTTCCTTCTCACATTGCTGATTTCACCATTAACTCTTCACCTGAACAGTTTATGTTGCTGTATCATTGCAATCCTTGACTATCAAAACATAGCGGCAGACATCACCTTTTCTGTGTTATCATGTTTGGTTCAGGAGATATGACACAAAGTACATCATTTGGTTATGGCGGAAAGTAAAATGGTCGCCATGGCAACCACGAGGTGTTTATGAGGTGGCTCCATTTCAGAAAATGTTTAGGGCCGCAAACTATATATAGTATACCAAGTTTCATGCTTTTATGAAAACGTTAACATTATTTTCACATATCACCTGGACTATATAAGGCTTTAACCTATTAGACAAGGCTCTAGCAGGGTTCCTAAAAATGTTTGGCCCGCACTAATTTCAAATAATGTGGCATGAAAATTCAAATACAACATCAGAAAGCGACATTAACTTACATCGTGTCCACACCAGACACGAGCAGATCGGTGTGACGCAACAAAATACAATAGATATTATAATCAGTGATGCTGTCTACACTGGATGCAGCGCTGCGCGACAAATCCCCGACAGTAAACTGCTGACTCGTTCTATTTGTGACGTACTGACAAAGTTCAAAAGATTTGCAATGCTTTGTCACGTTCAGTTTAGATACGATGTAACAGCAAAAACATGGCAAGTGTGAAGTAAAGAAAAGTGGACACAGAAATAGATGATTCAAATGTGAATGGACTGAACAGTTTTGAGTGAGTGAGTGAGTGAGTGATACCATCTTTGTTATGGATGTTGGTTCGCAGTGAGTTCACAGTTTTAAAGTAAGTTTACTTTAATTTATTTTCAAGATCTGAGGTAAAATATCCATTGTTGCTTTCACTATGGCTATAAACCTCACGCAAAATAATCTTCAAACTCACATTAGACACTTTTAACATTGATTAAAGCACATAATCATTACCTGAGATTATCACTGTCATATTTTGTATGTTGTTCCTGCCGCAATGTCGCAGAAAATAAAAAAAACATTTCTAAAATAGAATTCTGTGTCGCTTATTGTCATGTGTCGCTGTCGTGGGTGGTTAGGACAAAAATTACATGGAAAATATACTTTTTATCGCGTCATGTCTGGTTTGGACACACGGTGTTACAGTTTGACTCCCCCCAAAAAAATCTAAGTATAAAAATATTAATGCTGAATTAATTCTAATAATTGAATCTGCAATTAGGGAAAGTGGAGAGAAGAGATTAGCAGGAACAGAGATCCAATTTGTTTGTTTGCCTGTTGAATATTAAAAACAAATGAACAAAGTTCTTCTGTATCTAAATGCAAAAATTTTCATAATTGTTTGAATAAAACAGACTACTGGGGGAAAAATCTGAATATTTATCTTGTGACCATCTTGTGACTATTTTAACAAAAGCGACAATATATATATTTATATACAGGTCAGTGGCCCTGGGCTTGGCATTGTTGGCAGAATTCGGCCCTCTGTGAAAACTAATTGATGAACCCTGCTCTAGAGAGTACTTTATAGTCGGTACACAAAAGAGCAACAGGTCTCCAATTCTTAAGTTCCGTTAAATCTCCCTTTTTAGGAAGTAATGTTAGAACAGCCCTTCTACAGGAGGCCAGGAGTGCATTATCGTCATACGAGCTCATTAAAACCTCATGCAAATCAGATCCAATAACCGCCCAAAAATATTTATAAAAGTCAATAGTGAGTCCATCTATTCCAGGTCCACGTCCAGATGGCAGTTGATTAACAGCAATAATGAGTTCTTCCAAACTTATTTCCTTATCCAGTTCAACTTGTTCCACTTCAAAAGCTGAGGAATACCCTCTAAAACATCCTGAACACATTGCTCATCACATTGTTCCTCGTCATACAACTTGGTAAAGAAGTACATAGCGCATCTCCTCATTTCCACTCCATCTGTTGTTACATGACCATCTGAACATTTTAGACATGACATGCGCTGATGTTTCACAGAAGTTTTCTCCAAGTTGAAAAAGAAAGTACTTGAGGCATCCATAACTTTTAACTGAACATATCGTGACCTCACAAGTGCTCCTTTCACTTTTTCTTGCAACAAGGACCTCAGCTCCAACCTTTTTGTATGCAATTCATTATTATTTCCAGTCTCCTCAGCATTTAAGTAGTTATTTTCAATGCGTCTTATGGCCCGCTCAACCTCCTCTATAGCCTGTTTTAACATAACAGAAGAAAAAGAGGTATATTGTTGACAAAAAATTCTAATTTGAGCCTTTGCAATTTCCCACCACTGACTTAAAGACTCAAATTAACTTTTTTTTAACTTTCCACTTATCCCAAAAAATCTTAAAGTTCTCACAAAAAAACATAATCTTGAAGTAGTTTGTTATTAAAATGCCACTGAGATCTATTAAATTCTTGCTTTAAGAGAAGATTCCCAATAATAAGATGATGATCAGAGAAACCAACTGGCCTAATAGAGCTATCAATTAATTTAGATTTTATTTGTCACAAGGGTTTATATCTATCTAATCTGGCTGCACTCACTCTTCCATCCACAACCTTCACCCATGTATATTGTTTTACATTTGGACATTTAATTCTCCATGCATCTATAAATCAAAATGAAGTAATAACTTTTTCAGGTTTTTACTGGATTGTAAATGAGGCTATCAATGTTAAAATCAACAGTACAATTCTAGTCTCCACCTAAAATTAAATAATCACAAACACTTTGTTCAAGGCTTTTCTTTATATTATTAAAAAATGATCTATTCTTTCAGTCTCAATATTAGGTGCATACATGTTAATAAAACAATGAATTGAACCCTCTATATCAGCTTTAACCATTAAACCTCGACCTTTAACTAACACACAAGAATTTAAAATCTTAACTTTTAAACTGTTGGAGAAAAGCACAGCCACCCCTCCACTGACATTACTCCCATGACTTAAAAAAAAAGTTGACCTCCCCAAAATAAACCCCAATCAACTACATCTTTTATAGTGCTATGTGTTTCCTGGAGAAAAATAACATCAAGTTTATTCATATGGACTATCTCCTTTACCAATTCTCTCTTCTGTCTGTCCCTTCCACCATTTATATTTGAAGATCCTACTCTTAAACTCCCCATAGAGAAAAAGAGAAAAAGAGACAGATAGAAAAAAAAGGAAAGCAAAATGTGCAGCATGATCAAGACAGACATCACTTATTTGTTTGGTAAAACTTTTTTACATTTTCTGGTTTTATTTGCCTTGGAGACCTTTTCTAACGCGGTGACATGTTTCCTCAAACAGTACCGCTTCCTTTCATCTAGCAAATCAAAATCTTTTGCAAAATTGCAACTGACCTGATAAATTTTCTGTGTCAGCAAAATAATCATCAACCTAAACAGACTGTCCGAAAGTTTCATCGAGAAAATTATTAATTTCCTCCAATGAATACAGATCTCTCGAGCTGTTTGACCCATCAAATCCTTCTCCATCTGACTCGTCCTGTTCCATTTCTTCAACATCACTTTCTACTTGATATTTATAATTTGAGACAATTTCTACATCCTTCTGGTTATCTTCTACAACAGCCTCCTGCAAAACAGGCATACTTTTATCCATGGCTCCACTTACATTCAATCTTTCTCCTGTATTTTCAACATCTTTTGAGGTCCCTCCAGCTTTATCAACTGCTCAAAAAGCCTATCAACTTTCTCATTTTCTCTTTTAGTCTCTACGATCTCATGAACCATACTTAACATCCATTCACCCTGAGAAACAGAATTGCTGCTGGAGGCTTTAACTCTTTGACCATCAGCTTCATTCGGTTGTTCAGTAGGTCTCTCTGCACGTTCCACTTGTTGTCTATGAGGGCAAGTTAGACGCTTATGCCCCACATCCCCACATTCAAAACATTTCATACTACCTGAACTAGCATACACAGTGTAATATCCTCCTCCATGCTTTATCTTAAATTAAACATCCAAAGACTGTGTCGGAGAATCCTAAAACATAAACACCCAGCTAACAATTTTGAGTTCTAAGAACATTTAAAAAAAAACATTGGTTATGGTTTTGGTTATGGGAACGTTATATATGTCCAGTTTTCTTAATGTTAGTGGAACATTTTTTTAAGGTTAGTATTGATGTTCCTGATACGTTGTTTCAACTTAATTTTCATTAATTACTCAGCATTCTAGGCAGTGTTGTATCCGAGTCCAGTGTCGAGTCCTAGTTTTTAATCAATTGAGAAGAGGTGGGACTTTCAAAGAGTTAAAGTTAATGAGATAATTTAGTGACTAATTAAATGATGATGAACAATGAATGATGATTTAGTGATGAACACCTGCTGTCATTGAGAATTACAGAGGATCAGATGTTGATGTTTTATTGCTTAAAATTATACCACCATCATGGAGATCAGTGTTTGCTTTAGTTGGTCTCTTGACCCTTTTACTAATTCACAGTAAGTTGCTTCTAAACAATGGCAGTGTTGTTTCACAGCAAATATTTGTGTGTTGTTGAATCAAACCTTGAAGATGCAGGTTAGTTTACACTTTCTGCTTGTAACTCATGATGAATGAATATCATTAAGTGGTCTCTCTTTGGTTTATTGACTGGCATTCAGCTATTACTGTAATACCGAGAAAAAAATAATAAAATTTAAACAAATGCCACCATTAGACTTCAGTATTGAAAAAAAGAGAAATAGCTAAATCGGTTCAAGCTTTTAGACATGAACACTTATCATACAATCCTCAACAGTGGTGACAATATTTTTTCATACTGTGCATTGATGGGAGCTTTTACTATGGTGCTACCCAGCATGCATTGCAGTATGAAGAATTTTGTTGTTCCCTTTCGAAAGCTACAATCGATGCTGCGCTGCTCAGCGCATTGGGAATGCCTTTAGTCATGACCAGCTGTGAATATTGTGTGTAACACGTCAATAGAATTGACCCGGCGGTAATATAGCCTCGGTCGATGACGTCATCGGCGTGTGCCCGCAACACGAGGCTATAAAAAGATGAGCCACAGGTGCATCATCAGGTCTCTTGTCTTCAGACCATTCTGTGCATGTGTGCGTCGAAGAAACATTCTGGCAGGTTTGCAAATCTTTTTATCTCATGTTACAACAAAGAGAAATGAGCCAACAAATCAGTAAGCGTTGTGTTCCTCCATGCTCCCGTCCCATGTCTGAGCTGGATACACACGATTATTGTTTTGTTTGTTTGGGGGAAGCGCACGTGATTCTGGCTATAGAGAAAGGTGGGTGCGAGCATTGTGACCAGCTCACAGTTAAGATGCTTCGCTCCCGTCTGAACTATTTCCAGTCCGCACCCGCATTACCATCGTGGGGCTCTCGCATGGATCTGCATGACGAGCAAGAGACGGGTCCGTCTCTTTCGCTTGCTGCGTCACCAGATCCTAACATCCCTTCTCGTGATCTCGAAGTGCGCTCTGGTGCTTCTTCGGTTCAGGAGGGGGATGATATATCTCTTGGTTCTTTAGATCACGAGCAGCCAGCCTCTGAGCATTTCTCTCGCGAAAAGAAATCTGTCGAGGAATTGCTAGAGGTGGTTACTCGCGCGGTGGCCAGGTTACAGATTGACTGGCCACGTGAACAAGAGACCCCCAAACGTAGTAAGCTAGAGGATAGGTTTCTGTCCGGTGGCAGGGGGGAGAGACCACAACATCAGTCTCTCCCCTTTTTTGAGGACCTCCATGATGAGCTGTCTAAGTCATGGAGTAAACCATATACTTCTCGCGTCTTTGTGCCTTCGACGTCGACTTTTTCGACTATCGTGGGTGCGAAGTCGCGGGGGTATACGGAGATGCCTCGGGTTGAAGAGACGCTCGCGAGCTATCTCTCGCCCGAAGCCGCATCTTCGATAAAGAAACCTACCCTCCCCACTAAACCTTGTCGTATAACATCATCACTAGTGGGTAAAGCTTTCCAAGCTGCAGGTCAGGCTGGTGCTGCGCTGCACACTATGGCACTGTTACAGGCATACCAGGCTGACCTGTTGAAGGATTTGAGTATGGGCAGTACCATCGACGAGGAGGCTTTCTCTGAGCTTCGTCGAGCCACAGATCTGTCTCTCCGTGCGACCAAGCAAACGGCCCGTGCCATCGGCCGTTCAATGAGTGCTTTAGTCAGCACGGAGAGGCACCTGTGGCTGAATCTGACAGGTATTAAAGAGAAAGATCATTTGTTTCTGTTAGACTCCCCTGTTTCTCCCTCTGGTTTGTTTGGCGACTCCGTGAACACCGTAGTGGCCAGATTTAAAGAGGTGAAGAAACACGAAGAAGCAATCGTTCAGTTCCTTCCTCGCCGCACTCAAGGGGAGGGGCCATCTGCCACCCAGCCCCGCGCCGGTCCTTCAAAAGCTAGGGAGGTTAAAAAGCAGAGCGTGGCGGAGCATGCTCCCCCTCGTAGAGACTGGGGACAGGCTTGCCGCGCTCAGCAACCTCCCAAGCCAGACCTCAGGACTATTATTAACAAGAAGCGAAAGTCCTGATGGTCTGGCGCCCAATCTGGTGGGGGTAGTCCCCCGCGGGATGGGGCGCGTTCAAGATCTCTTCGCCCCTTCCCGCTACCCTCACAAAACCACTCCATCCCCGCCACCTCGCGTGCTTCGGGGGGCAGCGGTTTCCAGCGAAATGTTAGATGTTCCGTTGTTTCCGGCTGTCATTCCGGACGCGGAACATCTAACATCCCCTCAAAAGGAAGTATTAAAATTAACACCACTCTCAGAGAGTCTGGCAGCGTGGAAACTTCTGCCAGGCATTTCTGCGTGGGTATTAAGCACAGTGCAGATAGGATACAGAATCTAATTTATTTGTCGTCCTCCGCGTTTCAATGGTGTGGTTTTCACTTCCGTGAAACCGGAGCTGATGCACGTACTGTCACAAGAGCTGCAAACTCTTCTGAGCAAAGAGGCCATAGAACATGTTCCTCTTCCAGAGAGAGAGTTGGGCTATTACAGCAGATACTTCCTGGTTCCCAAAAAGGATGGGGGGGTGCGTCCAATCTTAGATCTTCAAGGCTTAAACCGTGCAGTCAAAGCGCTCAAGTTCAAGATGTTAACCGTCAAGACGGTCGTGACGCAAATTCAACATCACGTTTGGTTCGTCACGATCGATCTGGAGGACGCATATTTTCACATAGAAATATTGCGACAACACAGGAAATTCCTGAGGTTCGCTTTCGGGGGCAAAGCATACCAATTTCGGGTTCTTCCATTCGGCCTAGCCTTGTCACCCCGCACATACACAAAATGCATGGATGCAGCACTGGCTCCATTTCGACTCCAGGGCATTCGCATTTTGAATTACATTGACGATTGGTTAATATTAGCACAATCGCGAGAGATGGCGCTCCAACACAGAGACATCGTGTTAGCTCATCTAGTTTCTCTAGGGTTGAGACTCAACACCAAGAAAAGTGTTCTTTCTCCTACCCAGAGAACGACTTATCTCGGGATCGTTTGGGATTCGATCACGATGTGGGCACAACTGTCTCCCGCTCGTATCGAGACCATTCGGCAGACCATGAGCAAAGTCAGGCTAGGTCAAGATCGCACTATTCGGCAGTACCAAAAGATGTTAGGTTACATGGCTTCAGCATCCACGGTGATTCCTCTGGGCTGTTGCACATGAGACCGTTTCAGTTGTGGCTGAAAGCCAGAGGATTTCATCCAAGAGCCAATCTTCAAAGGCTAATAAAAGTGACGCGCCGTGGGCTTCGTACACTATCTCTGTGGCTCAGACCCCGGTTTCTCGCCTTGGGTCCCACTCTAGGGGCGCCGTGTCGTCGCAGACTACTAACGACGGACGCCTCCCTGATGGGCTGGGGAGCGGTCTTAGATGGCCGTCCAGCTCAAGGGGAATGGGAGGGCCATCAGCTCGATTGGCACATCAATTGCCTCGAGCTGATGGCCGTATTTCTGGCTCTGAAATATTTTCTCCATCAATTGAGGGGCTGTCATGCCCTAGTGCGGGTGGACAATACCGCGGCAGTCTCTTATATAAATCACCAGGGAGGTCTGTGCTCACGCAATCTGAACAGAATAGCGAGGCAGATTTTTCTCTGGGCCCAGGACAAGTTCCTGTCACTCAGGGCAGTATACATTCCAGGGCATTTGAATGTGGGAGCAGATTTACTGTCCAGGCAGACACTACCGATGGGGGAATGGAAACTCCACCCGGAAGTAGTGAAACAGATTTGGACCAAATTTTACAAAGCGGAGGTGGACCTCTTCGCCTCACAACAGACAGAGCAATGTCCCCTCTACTTCTCTCTGAGTCACCCAGCTCCACTGGGTCTGGATGCGATGGCGCACACATGGCCCAAGATGCGCATGTATGCGTTTCCTCCCATTTCTTTGCTCCCGGGAGTTCTAGCCAGAGTTCGCCAACAAGGGTCTTGCCTCTTGCTAATAGCGTCGCGTTGGCCGAACAGAGTGTGGTTCTCGGAGATCAACATCCAAGATTGGCTCTTGGATGAAATCCTCTGGCTTTCAGCCACAACTGAAACGGTCTCATGTGCAACAGCCCCAGAGGAATCACCGTGGATGCTGAAGCCATCATATCTCTCCTCGACGGCTCGCCGTGGGCGATTCCGGAGAGGAGGGACCTTCTGTCTCAGGCGAAGGGCACGATATTCCATCCCAGGCCCGACCTGTGGAATCTTCAAATCAAATCAAATCAAATCACTTTTATTGTCACATCACCACAGCACGTGTGCCTTCGTGAGTGAAATTCTTGAGAGCGTGCTCCAGACAGTGCAGAAACAATTTACATATAGACATTACCATACATACGTACAGACTTATACAGATGACAATGTGTAATATACACATACATATACTCAGTACACACAGTGTACTATTTGACAGACATAAAGTTATCGATACACATTATACACCGTATGTAGTACACATTCTACGTTATATGCACACAGTAATATGCGAAGATGCAGCAGATTATATATAAACCGGATGTGCAAATGTCATGGATGTGCATTGGATGGTATCCAGTGCCGGCAAAAAGATTGTTGTATTTGTGCAGTAGTGTACTGGTAGTCCAGTTTGAACTGTGTGGAATTAAAGTGCAGTGCGTGGTATATTGTAAAGTGGGAGTGTGCTGTAGGGTGTATTAGTTTTGATTGTTCATTAGCCTGATAGCCTGAGGAAAAAAGCTATCCCTCAGTCGGCTAGTGCGGGATCGGATGCTGCGGAGATGTCTTCCTGAGGGCAGCAGAGAGAGCAGTCTGTGGGACGGGTGGCTGGAGTCACTGATGATCCTCCGGGCTTTCTTTATACACCGCCTGGTGTAGATGTCCTGGAGGGAGGGAAGCTCACCTCCAACAATGTGACGGGCAGTTCGCACGACCCTTTGCAGAGCTTTGCGGTTGCCAGCAGTGCTGTTTCCAAACCAGGCGGTGATGCAGCCTGTCAGGATGCTCTCCACAGTGCAGGTGTAGAATGATCTGAGGATGCTGGGGCTCATTCCAAACTTCCTCAGCCGTCTCAGGAAGAAGAGGCGTTGGTGTGTCTTCTTCAGCACTGCATCTGTGTGAGCGGACCATGTGAGATCCTCAGTGATGTGAACACCGAGGAATTTGAAGCTGTTTACTCGCTCCACAGGTGTCATGTCGATGGTGATGGGTGTGTGTTCTCTGCTCTGTCTCCTGAAATCCACCACCAGCTCCTTGGTCTTGTCGATGTTGAGTGAGAGGTGGTTCTCTTGACACCATTTAGTCAGGGTTCTCACCTCCTCTCTGTAGGCCGTCTCATCGTTGTCAGTGATCAGGCCTATCACCGTTGTGTCGTCTGCAAATTTGACGATGACGTTGGAGCTGTGTGTTGCTGTACAGTCATGTGTGTACAGGGAGTACAGGAGTGGGCTGAGGACGCAGCCCTGAGGAGCACCAGTGTTGAGGGTCAGCGGGGATGAAGTGTTGTTGCCCATTCTGACCACCTGACATCTGCCTGTCAGGAAGTCCAGGATCCAGCTGCACAGAGATCCGTTTAGTCCCAGAGTCTGGAGCTTCTCAGCCAGTGTGGCAGGCACTATGGTATTGAATGCTGAGCTGTAGTCCACAAACAGCATTCTCACATAGGTGTTCTTATTTTCCAGGTGGGAGAGAGCAGTGTGCAGGGTGAAGGCAATAGCATCGTCTGTGGAACGGTTTCTGCGATATGCAAATTGTAGGGGATCCAGTGAGTCAGGCAGCACAGAGCAGATGTAGTCTCTGATGAGTTTCTCAAAGCACTTGCTGAAGATGGGTGTCAGAGCAATGGGCCTCCAGTCATTCAAGCATGTGATTTTATTTTTCTTTGGTATGGGCACAATGGTGGATTTTTTGAAGCATGCGGGAACCACAGACAGAGAGAGGGAAAGGTTAAAAATGTCTGTGAAAACCCCGGTCAGTTGGAATGCGCATGCTCGGAGCACACGGCCTGGGATGCCATCGGTACCCACAGCCTTGCGGATGTTCACCCGTCGGAAGGATCGGGTTACATCTGCGACAGAAAAGGAAAGTGCGCTCGCCTCTTCTGCTACAGCCGCGGGAGCGCGCTCTGTGTGGGCGGTGTTGTGAGCCTCGAAACGAGCATAAAAGTGATTAAGTTCGTCAGGTACAGAGGCGGCAATGTTCACAGTAGCTGGTTTATTCCCTCTGAAATCTGTGATGTTATTGATACCCTGCCACATGCTTCTTGCGTTGTTGGATTTGAATTGTTCTTTAACTTTGTTTTTATATTGTCGTTTGGCGGTAACTGGCTTGTTTGTGATCGTCAGAGTTTCCAGATTTAAAGGCAGATGTCCGCGCTGACAAGGCTGCTCGAACATCGCTGTTAATCCACGGTTTTTGGTTGGGGTAGATGCGGATTGTTTTTGTTGGTACTACATCCTCTACACACTTCCTGATGAAACACGTTACAGTATCTGAATACACCTCTATGTCGTCATCAGACGCTGCCCGGAACATGTCCCAGTCCACGTGATCAAAACAGTCCTGTAGTATAGCGTCTGATTGGTCTGACCAGCATTGAATTGTCCTGAGGGCGGGTGCTTCTCGTTTCAGTTTCTGCCTATAAACTGCAGAGTTTTCTTGGAGCTCGCAACACGGCTGCCATGCTCGGCGCCATCTTGGGGAGAGGATTTTGGCCCCTGATGGGAACCAACTGAGGTACACTGGGCTTTCGCCTGCCGTTATTGAGACCATTCTGAGTGCTAGAGCTTCCTCCACTAGACAAATTTATGCCAATAAATGGGGTGTTTTTGAAAGGTGGTGTGTTTTACACAATGTAGATCCAGTCAACTGCCAGGTTGCTTCAGTTCTGGACTTCATGCAGGAGAAATTATCAACAGGCACATGCCCTGCTACTCTTAAGGTTTATGTGGCCGCTCTTTCGGCTTGCCACGCCTTGGTAGACGGGGCGCCACTCGGGAGACATCCTCTGCTCTCTCGCTTCCTTCGGGGGGCCAGGCGACTGAGGCCTCCAGTAAAAACCAAGATCCCTTCATGGGACTTAATCTAAAAAATTTTCTCATGGCTATAACTTCCTTGAAGAGAATTGGGGATATGCAGGCTCTGTCTATCTCTCCATCCTGCTTAGACTTTTCCCCAGGTATGGTGAAAGTGATTTTGCATCCACATCCTGATTACCTGCCTAAGGTTCCACTTTCGGCTGTACATCCGGTCATTCTAGAGGTCTTCTGCCCTCCACCGTTCACAACGCCGGAGCAGGAGGAATCTCATAGACTGTGTCCAGTCCGTGCTCTTCAGGCTTACATCCACCGTACTAGCCAGTGGCGTAAGTCAGAGCAACTATTCGTCTGTTATGGTGGTAGTAACAGAGGAGCAGCTGCCACCAAGCAGACCATGTCTCATTGGGTCAGGGATGCTATTACTCTTGCTTATGAGGCGCGCGGTCAAGCTTCGTCTATAGGTCTTAGGGCTCACTCCACCAGGGGGGTCGCCTCCTCTAGTGCTTTGGCAAGGGGTGCCCCCTTACAACAGGTTTGTGATGCGGCAGGTTGGTCCTCTCCACACACATTCATAAGATTTTATAGTTTGGATGTTCATGCCACTCCGGGCTCTCATGTCCTTGAGTCAATGTCACAAGCTAATGTCTGAGGCCTTCTTGCGTTCTTGTGGGCACACCTGCACAACCGTGGGGTCCAGACATTTTCAAGCATGGCGGCGTGGGTATTCTCGTTCCCAATGCGCTGAGCAGCGCAGCATCGATTGTAGCTTTCGAAAGGAAACGTCTCCAGTTACTTAACTGTAACCTTGTTCCCTGAGAAAGCGGAACGAGATGCTGCGCTGCTTTGCCGTGCTGAAGATGTCCCAGGACTGCTCTTCAGACAAAATATCCTGATGATGCACCTGTGGCTCATCTTTTTATAGCCTCGTGTTGCGGGCGGACGCCGATGACGTCATCGACCGAGGCTATATTACCTCCGGGTCAATTCTATTGACGTGTTACACACAATATTCACAGCTGGTCACGACTAAAGGCGTTCCCCATGCGCTGAGCAGCGCAGCATCTCGTTCCGCTTTCTCAGGGAACAAGGTTACAGTTAAGTAACCGGAGACGATTGTCTCCATTGTTGAGATTCATATGCTGGTTCTTGATGTCTGTGTGTGTCTAAACAGTACCGGAGTTCAAATTTTTATATGCATTACATAGATTTAAAATTCATTAACTATAACAATTAGAGCAATACTCTTTGCATGCTGTATTTTCACAGGGCTGATTATGCAAAACCTAAACATACATATATAAAAAAAACAGTTATTTTGATTGTAATAAGACCAGCTCATGATGATGATCTCATCATATGAAAACAAGCTAGAGCACTGACCTCTCTGCTTTACAACAGCACATGCATTGCTACAGAGAGAGATCTAACACAGGAGACAAGGGTCAAGAGCCCTACTAAAGCAAACGCTGATCTCCATGATGGTGACATCATTTTAACCAATAAAACATCAACATCTGGTCCTCTGAAATTCTCAATAAC
The DNA here is from genome assembly GCF_936440315.1 of Barbus barbus. Classification (NCBI taxonomy): domain Eukaryota; kingdom Metazoa; phylum Chordata; class Actinopteri; order Cypriniformes; family Cyprinidae; genus Barbus; species Barbus barbus. The sequence continues at coordinate 1,810,497 of NC_136726.1, read as the reverse complement.
AGCAGGTGTTCATCACTAATGCACAATCATCATTTAATTAGTCACTTAATTATCTCATTAACTTTAACTCTTTGAATGTCCCACTTCTGCTCAACTGATTAAAAACTAGGACTCGACACTGGCCTCAGATACAACACTGGTTTCACCCATTATTATGAGAACGTTTATAAAACCTTCTACAAACAACATGTAAAGAACATTTTTGTCTAACCATTTGAGAACATTATTAAAAACCAAATAACTTTGAACAAATGTTATATTAACATTACTGGAGGAATGCTTGTTTATAACCTTGAGAGAACCATGAGAGAATGTTAGCCAAGTTCTGAGAACGTTCCCTATTAGCTGGGCACTTGCCTCAGCATTGAGAACAGCATTGATAGCAGCGATAGGCCCCTCCACCATGTTTAAAGTTTATGACCCGCCCAACTCGGAAACTCGGGTATAAAAATTATTTCAGAATTTCCCAGTAGTAAATACGACTTGAGAGTAAACTCATATTTACGATAATTCCGATAGCACATGAAGGCAGCATTAAATCCGCTCGCAAATTTTCGAAACCTACACAATACTTGTTCAAACAATTAATTAGGAATAAAAGGTGGAACAACTTAAATAACTACTCTTGTTGAGGGAGTAGATAGCGGCAAAACTTGAACAAACATATCATTGACAAAACCTCCACTTTCGATCAAAGCATGAACCAAACGTTCCTCTTTCAAAAAAACAACAGTATCTTTGTTCATCTGAGATGCATAAGATATATTATGAAGGTAAATTTGGAGCAAAACAACTGAGCGTCTGTGACAGCAGAATTTGTAGTTGTAGAGAATAGTCACACGTGTATCAGTAAATTTGAAGCCACAGACAAAAGTCGCAAACTTGTAGATTTTTTTCTCTCTCCCGCAAACACAACACAATAGTTACACCTTCTCAGATCCTTCATTGCAGAGACACAAATCCTATTCTACGAATCACAAATCAAGAAACTTGTACTCTCACATGTTTTGCAACTATTGCTGCAGTGAATATGGTGCAAAACACATTCACACACCTGCATCAAAAATGTGAAATCACGGACGAATTGTGTACATCCACAAATCAGTATTTGAATTCTCTCAATGAGATTTGCACACTTGTAGAATGTTTTCTTACATACAGTATATATATTTTTATATACGAGTCTTAATGCTGTTTTTCACCTGCAAATGACTAGTTTCTCCCTTCTGCATCACATATCTGTGACAAATGGAGCAAAAGTGATTTGTGCATCTGTAGAGACAACAGCGAGCACTCTTCAGAGATCAGAGGATTTCGGCCAATCAGAAGAGCTACACTGTATCCGGTTTTTTTTATAGTTGTTAATTTTTTTTATGTTCAAGTTTGTGGATCTTATCGTCTGCAACGTCAGGGGTGTGTTTTGGAGCCATCATTGTGGTGATTACTTCAGCTGGTAAGTTAAGTTATAAGGTCAGTTTACCGAATCAATCAGGGAAGCAAAATAATTCTACACTGCCTTTTTATCGCAGGTTATGTAAGACGTTACATAACAGCAAGCTAACGTGAAAATAGTAAAGAAAAATTAGTCAGGACACACCGCTGTTATGTACATCTTTTGTATTTTATTTTCAGGATTTAGTCTATTGGTAATGTCACCTGCAAAGGAGGTGTAATGGAGTCTTTTCTTGTGAATCATAGAAGTGGTAACAACAGGTGAGTAAGCTGCCATATATTAGCCGAATTAGACTCTGGCTGCTGCTCAATAACCCACAGAACGGGGTGTATAGGAACGGACTAGCAATATATAGGAAGTTTGGCTAACAAATATTATGAATGTTGTTTATTTTAATATAACCTGTAAGATCTGTTATTGTATGGTAATTTTTTCTCTGACCATAATCTACAATAACACTAACAGGATTGTGACTCTGGTACAAGAGATTGCTCCAAGCACAAACAGGGATGCTGACTTTGAGGGGCAGAATCATCAAATGGCCAGCTGTCCATTTTATTGAAATTAGGTAACCCAAAATACATTTGATTTTACATTATATTTACATTCCTGCATTTGCCAGATGCTTTAATCCAAAGCAACATGTGCTGCATTAGGTACACATTTTATTGAGTTAAGCTAACCAAACAGTATTTTCAATTACTGCTTTTTTATTATTATTATTTTCTAGTTTGTGGTCTGGATCATGTCATCTGCAATACATTCCAGTTGGAGGCTTTTTTTGTTATTGCCATCATAACAGGGATAACATCAACTGGTAAGTTAGCCGAATTAAACTAGTTAAAGGTTTTTTGTTTGTTTTTAAATCGTTATCCATTCCCTGGGAATCAACCCTATTATTTCAGCAATATAACACTATGCTCTCCATGTCAAATGCAGAAACATTAATTCATGCATTCATGACCTCGAGGATAGATTATTGTAATGCTTTATTGGGTGGTTGCTCTGCACGTTTAATAAACAAACTCCAGCTGGTTCAAAATGCAGCAACTAGAGTTCTTACTAGAACCAGTAAGTATGACCACATTAGTTCGGTTCTGTCAACACTGCACTGGCTCCCTATTAAACATTGTATGAATTTTAAGATCTTGCTAATTACCTATAAAGCCCTGAATGGTTTGGCACCTCAGTATTTGAGTGAGCTCTTATCGCATTATAGTCCTTCACGTCCGCTGCGATCTCAAAACTCTGGCCATTTCATAATACCTAGAATATCAAAATCAACTGCGGACGAGAGATCCTTTTCCTATTTAGCACCCAAACTCTGGAACAATCTACCTAACACTGTTCGGGAGGCAGACACACTCTGTCAGTTTAAATATAGATTAAAGACCCATCTCTTTAACCTGGCTTACACATAACACACTAATACACTTCTATTATTCAAATCTGTTAAAGGATTGTTAGGCTGTATTAATTAGGTCAACCGGAACCGGGAACACTTCCCAAAACACCTGATGTAATTGTTACATTGTTAGAAGAATGGCATCTACGATAATATTAGTCTGTTTCTTTCTTATTCCGAGGTCACCGTAGCCACCCAGATCTAGACTGTATCCAGATGAGCCCCAACAACCTGCTGGTTCATCTGGCCAGAGGAGAACGACACACTATTTCCCTGTTTAATACTGTAAAGCTGCTTTGACACAATCTGCATTGTAAAAAGCACTATATAAAATAATGGTGACTTGACTTGACTTTGATCTACTGTTTGATCTACAGGAATGCATTATAAGGAATGGATTATAAATTTAATGATTTGTGATGGATTATCAACTAATTATGCACCTTCCTTGTAGGTGCGTTCAGAGTATATCGTATTTTTTATTAATCTCAAAGTGCATACAGCACAAAATCTGGCAGTTAGGGCAAATTCTGTAAACACCTCTTTGATTTTTTTTTTTAAATATTTCTTGTGCTTGCAGGTTCATTCTGAGAATCAACACTGGTGGCACCAAATACCATTCAGAGTCACAGATCAGATGGAATTCTGGAAAGAGTGCGCAAAGACAAAGCATCAGCCTGAATCCCCTCGTGGTGTTTCTCATCAGAGAGCTTGTCAACTTTGCCAAAATTACTGAAATTTAACACAACAACACAAACATATTTTTTACTGTATTTTACTTCTGTGAAGTCTGTTTTGCCATGCTGCAAATACAGTCCCCAGGGGACTGTGGTGATGCCCTTTTTCAGCTAGCACATGCTAGAGATGAAGATTTGTAATTTGTATTTTTAAAAAGAACATGTTCAACAATTAAAAAAAATATTATAAAGACAAATGCTAATGAGTTATTGTGATCTTTATGGGGTTGTAAAACGGTATATAGTGTACTGCAATTAGATTGTTTTATACAGGTAAAAAATGAAAAAAAAAACTGAACAGTACTAATATTGACAATACAGGAATCATATTTTAAATGAGAATACAGTAATAATATATCCAGCTATTGTGAAATTTACAGCAATCTCTTTACAGTGTAGTTTAGGTGCCTATCCGTTGGCACCCGAAAGAGCAGGGGGTAATAATAATAAAAGCTGCGAGCATCTTCCGGAGCGGACAGCAGCAAATACCAATAAAGGTACATTTTCTTTCTTTTTCTGAAATCATTCAATGTTAGACTGTAAATTTATTTATAATTTATAAAACAAATATATTTAATCATCTTGTAAATGACACTCTCATAATTATCTACGTAATTAACAGGTTTATCTTTTATGAAGCCTCTTTGTGAGTTGAAGCCGGGTTGGGCAAACTTGGTACTTTAACCCTAATCAAACACACCTCTACCAGTTAACTTAATTAGGACCAGTGTTGGGCTAGTTACTCAAAGAATGTAATATATTACTCATTACTAGTTACTCCTTTCAACAGTAATATTGTTACTTTACTTGTTACTTTCTGGCAACAGTAATTAGTTACACTACTAGTTACATTACTGTTTCTTCAAGCCCCACAGAAGTTGTAACTGTGTATCTTCCACATAAAATTCTTCTAGAATGTTACTAATAACATATTTCTGCCTCATCATTTGTCCAAAATCCACATTGGATTGCAGTCAGAAGTTATTACAAACACTCAATAGTGATTGATACAACACTTCTACTTGAATGTCACTATCAATCTCATTAATTGTCATGTGCAGCTTTAAACTAATTGTAAGTTCTCCATTACATATACATTTCATTATGTATTTTATCAAATCACATAAGTTTGAAAGAAACTGTTTGATTTTTCAAAAATATGTTTAATTATAGTAATATAATGTAGCACATGTTGATCAGAGGGATGTGAATGGGATGTAATGCCAGAGTAAAGTACAGCCACAACTTACACAACAGTGTTCAGATCATATTTTTTCCTGACAAAATCAATATAATGCAATATTTCCATCTGCTGAATGTAAGCTTTTCCATATTCCAAGCTTGCCTGCTGCACAGGGGACGTTAGATTTTAAATCAGCGGGGTTGAGGCATCAAAAGTAACTAAGATGTTTTATGGATAGTAACTGTAATATTATCACTGAAATCTTATTAGTAATTAGTTACACTACTAGTTACTGCAAAAAGTAATTTTATTACAGTAACTAAGTTACTAGTAACTAGTTAGTTCCCAACACTGATTAGGACTACTAGAAGGCTACAGGTAGGTGAGTTTTATCAGGGTTGGAGCTAAACCCATTTAATATTTAAACTATAAACAAATATACTGTACAGTATAACTGTGAGTGATTTCAGAAAAAGAAAGAAAAAAACCGTCTCGGTTACGTACGTAACCGTCGTTCCCTGATGGAGGGAACGGAGACGTTATGTCGTGACGACATTAGGGGATTTACTTGGGAGCCCCGACTGCCTCTGATAAGAGAAAACGCCAATGAAATTTGGCTAGTGGATTTTGCATACCTGAGCCACTCCCCGTGCATACGGGTATAAAAGGGCGACAGGTGCATCCACTCATCAGGTTTTCCGCTGAGGAGCCGAGAACGTGTCCCTGGAAACCAGCGATGGTTCAAGATTGTGGCATGGGGACATAACGTCTCTGTTCCCTCCATCAGGGAACGAGGGTTACGTACGTAACCGAGACGTTCCCTATCTGTCGGTCACTACGAGTTATGTCGTGACGACATTAGGGGTCTATGGAAAGCTCCACAACCTGAACCCCATCACGACCTTATGGCATGCAGATGTTGACAGGCTAGCGCGTGACAGACAAATGCGATGCGAAGGTCGCAACCTTCCCGTCGCCCCAGTGCAAATTCGCTAACCTTGGCCCCCGCAGGGACCACTGAGTACATTGCTGCTGGAGATAGCCAAGCCGCTGTTCCTTTCCCCAGAAATCGGAAGGGATTTCGACCTTCTATGAAAGACTGCTTCAAGTCTTTATTGTTACAGCCCGGCAATAACGACAGGGAAGCGAGCCTTCCGGAGAAGGGCGCTACGGAGGCCACACCATGCCCGAAGGGAGGTAACGTGTGGAGACACTGGTATGGACTGGCCCAAGCCTGGGGCAGTGCTACATACGCCTGGACCCTGGGGTAGATCCTACCTAGGAGAAGGGAGGAGGGCTGCCAGCAGAGTCTGACAGAGCTCTGTCAAAGGGAAGACATGGGTTTACCGTGAGGAAAACCGTACCGTGGATGGATACACGTGTGGGATCACCCGAAGGGAATCAGGCCACGCGGGCACCTAGCCGAGTACAGGGGCTGACCGGAGACCCGGGCAAGCTAACACCGGTACTGGGCCTGGCGTCAGGCTGCTCCGCCCAGTCTGACTGCCGGGGGTGCTGGAGGAACTCCGCCAGGGTTCGCCGTCCGGGGAACTAACTGGAGGAGAGAAACAGGCGCTCATATCCCCGGGTAAGGGGGAATGGCGCAGCAAGCGTGACACCGGCCAACTCTTCCCGCCACTTACCTGTTACCCAACACACGGGAGGAGACTGGCTCAAGGCGGAGACTGTAAAATCTCGCGAAGGTGTTCGGTGTCGCCCAGCCCGCAGCTCTACAGATGTCTGCCAAAGAGGCGCCGTGCACCAACGCATAGGAGGAGGCAACACTCCGTGTGGAGTGAGCCCTCACCCCGAGGGGGCACGGCTCGCCTTGGGATTGGTACGCCAAGGCGATGGCATCCACTATCCAGTGGGCCAACCTCTGCTTGGAGACAGCCTTCCCTTTCTGCTGACCTCCGTGGCAGACAAAGAGCTGCTCAGAGCTTCTGAAGCTCCAGGTGCGGTCCACGTATATGCGCAACGCTCTCACGGGACACAGCAACGCCAAGGCTAGGTCTGCCTCCTCCGAGGGCAGTGCTTGCAGGTTCACCACCTGATCGCGGAAGGGCGTGGTGGGAACCTTAGGCACGTATCCAGGCCGGGGTCTCAGGACAACGTGAGAGTAGGCCGGCCCAAACACAAGGTACTCTTCGCTTACCGAAAATGCTTGGAGGTCCCTGACCCTCTTGATGGAAGTGAGCGCGGTCAGGAGCGCTGTCTTAGCCGACAGGAATTTCAGCTCGACTGAGTCCATCGGCTCAAAGGGACCCCTCTGAAGTCCAGCCAGGACAATACAGAGATCACAGGAGGGCATCAGGGGTGGCCTAGGAGGATTTAACCTTCTGGCACCCCTAAGGAACCTCACGATGAGATCGTGCTTCCCCAGGGACCGGCCGTCCACTGCATCGTGATGGGCCGCAATAGCAGCCACGTACACTTTCAAGGTGGAGGGCGACACCCTGCGCTCCAACCTCTCTTGCAGGAAAGAAAGCACCACTCCAATCGTGCATCTTCGGGGGTCCTCCCGACGAGAAGAACACCAGTCCGCGAACAGACTCCACTTCAGTGCATAGGCTTGCCTAGTTGAAGGGGTGATGGTGTTGCCTGAGTGATGGTGTCCACCACAGCCTGTGGCAGGCCACTCAAGTCTGCCGCGTCCATCCAGGAGCCACACATGGAGGTTCCACAGATCTGGACGCGGGTGCCATATGGTGCCGCGCCCATGAGAAAGAAGGTCCTTCCTCAGAGGGATGCGCTAGGGAGGGGCTGTCGCGAGGAGGGTGAGTTCCGGAAACCAGGTCCGGGTGGGCCAATATGGCGCAACCAACAAGACCTGCTCCTCGTCCTCCCTGACCTTGCACAGTGTCTGTGCGATCAGGCTCACTGGGGGAAACGCATACTTGCGCAGAGCCAGAGGCCAGCTGTGTGCCAGTGCGTCCGTGCCGAGGGGAGCCTCGGCCAGGGCGAAATACAGCTGGCTGTGGGAGGACTCGCGGGAAGCAAACAGGTCTACCTGGGCTTCCCCGAATCGACTCCAAATCAGCCGGATCGTCTCGGGATGGAGTCGCCATTCTCCGGGGAACGTGAGCTGTCGTGAGAGCGCGTCGGCTGCACGATTGAGCTCCCCCGGAATGTGGACGGCGCGCAGCGATTTGAGCTGTGACTGACTCCAGAGGAGGAGATGGCGGGCGAGCTGTGACATGCGGTGTGATCGTAGACCTCCCTGCCGGTTGATAAGATAAGATAAGATCTTATTATTGGGAATCTTCTCTTAAAGCAAGAATTTAATAGATCTCAGTGGCATTTTAATAACAAACTACTTCAAGATTATGTTTTTTTGTGAGAACTTTAAGATTTTTTGGGATAAGTGGAAAGTTAAAAAAAAGTTAATTTGAGTCTTTAAGTCAGTGGTGGGAAATTGCAAAGGCTCAAATTAGAATTTTTTGTCAACAATATACCTCTTTTTCTTCTGTTATGTTAAAACAGGCTATAGAGGAGGTTGAGCGGGTCATAAGACGCATTGAAAATAACTACTTAAATGCTGAGGAGACTGGAAATAATAATGAATTGCATACAAAAAGGTTGGAGCTGAGGTCCTTGTTGCAAGAAAAAGTGAAAGGAGCACTTGTGAGGTCACGATATGTTCAGTTAAAAGTTATGGATGCCTCAAGTACTTTCTTTTTCAACTTGGAGAAAACTTCTGTGAAACATCAGCGCATGTCATGTCTAAAATGTTCAGATGGTCATGTAACAACAGATGGAGTGGAAATGAGGAGATGCGCTATGTACTTCTTTACCAAGTTGTATGACGAGGAACAATGTGATGAGCAATGTGTTCAGGATATTTTAGAGGGTATTCCTCAGCTTTTGAAGTGGAACAAGTTGAACTGGATAAGGAAGTAAGTTTGGAAGAACTCATTATTGCTGTTAATCAACTGCCATCTGGACGTGGACCTGGAATAGATGGACTCACTATTGACTTTTATAAATATTTTTGGGCGGTTATTGGATCTGATTTGCATGAGGTTTTAATGAGCTCGTATGACGATAATGCACTCCTGGCCTCCTGTAGAAGGGCTGTTCTAACATTACTTCCTAAAAAGGGAGATTTAACGGAACTTAAGAATTGGAGACCTGTTGCTCTTTTGTGTACCGACTATAAAGTACTCTCTAGAGCAGGGTTCATCAATTATTTTTCACCGAGGGCCGAATTCTGCCAACAATACCAAGCCCAGGGCCACTGACCTGTATATAAATATATATATTGTCGCTTTTGTTAAAATAGTTACAAGATGGTCACAAGATAAATATTCAGATTTTTCCCCCAGTAGTCTGTTTTATTCAAACAATTATGAAAATTTTTGCATTTAGATACAGAAGAACTTTGTTCATTTGTTTTTAATATTCAACAGGCAAACAAACAAATTGGATCTCTGTTCCTGCTAATCTCTTCTCTCCACTTTCCCTAATTGCAGATTCAATTATTAGAATTAATTCAGCATTAATATTTTTATACTTAGATTTTTTTGGGGGGGAGTCAAACTGTAACACCCTGTGTCCAAACCAGACATGACGCGATAAAAAGTATATTTTCCATGTAATTTTTGTCCTAATCACCCACGACAGCGACACATGACAATAAGCGACACAGAATTCTATTTTAGAAATGTTTTTTTTATTTTCTGCGACATTGCGGCAGGAACAACATACAAAATATGACAGTGATAATCTCAGGTAATGATTATGTGCTTTAATCAATGTTAAAAGTGTCTAATGTGAGTTTGAATATTATTTTGCGTGAGGTTTATAGCCATAGTGAAAACAACAATGGATATTTTACCTCAGATCTTGAAAATAAATTAAAGTAAACTTACTTTAAAACTGTGAACTCACTGCGAACCAACATCCATAACAAAGATGGTATCACTCACTCACTCACTCACTCACTCACTCAAAACTGTTCAGTCCATTCACATTTGAATCATCTATTTCTGTGTCCACTTTTCTTTACTTCACACTTGCCATGTTTTTGCTGTTACATCGTATCTAAACTGAACGTGACAAAGCATTGCAAATCTTTTGAACTTTGTGTCAGTACGTCACAAATCGAACGAGTCAGCAGTTTACTGTCGGGGATTTGTCGCGCAGCGCTGCATCCAGTGTAGACAGCATCACTGATTATAATATCTATTGTATTTTGTTGCGTCACACCGATCTGCTCGTGTCTGGTGTGGACACGATGTAAGTTAATGTCGCTTTCTGATGTTGTATTTGAATTTTCATGCCACATTATTTGAAATTAGTGCGGGCCAAACATTTTTAGGAACCCTGCTAGAGCCTTGTCTAATAGGTTAAAGCCTTATATAGTCCAGGTGATATGTGAAAATAATGTTCACTTTTTCATAAAAGCATGAAACTTGGTACACTATATATAGTTTGCGGCCCTAAACATTTTCTGAAATGGAGCCATCTCATAAACACCTCGTGGTTGCCATGGCGACCATTTTACTTTCCGCCATAACCAAATGATGTACTTTGTGTCATATCTCCTGAACCAAACATGATAACACAGAAAAGGTGATGTCTGCCGCTATGTTTTGATAGTCAAGGATTGCAATGATACAGCAACATAAACTGTTCAGGTGAAGAGTTAATGGTGAAATCAGCAATGTGAGAAGGAAATCACAGTATCTGAGCATCACAGTATCACAGCATTACAAAAGTCCATTTTTTTTTTTCTTTCTTTGATAATTAACTAATATTTATTCAATAATACATTAAAAGATTGTTTTCAAAAATGCTATCATATATTTCAGAGATTTAAAAAAATAAAAATAAAAAAATGATTTCAGGTAAGTGTATTTTTCCTTACCTCTCAGGCAGAGTCAGGTAGGCGGTAGTATATTTCCAATACATTCTTGTTCTCTCTCAACAATGCTCTAACATCACACACAGATGGCAACGCAATCAGGTGAACAGTTATTTTACAGAGTGTTAACTTTTAGTTTTAGTTACTTTTTCTTATTTGTAAGTCGCTTTGGATAAAAGCGTCTGCTAAATGACAAAGTAAAAAGTAACGAGTGTAAATGTCACGGAGTGACTAGAGGCAGGCGGAACCTTTTTTTTGGAGGATGTTTCCCTGCCGGAGCAGTACACCTGGCCGGTTCTGGTTGTCCCACGAGTTGTGAGTAAATGGGTGATTAGATGAGGAAATGAGTGTCAGGTGCGCGATGAGAGGGTGGCGATCGGCGATTGAGACATGTAATTGAGATGTGGATTATAAAAAGACATGGTGGTGGGTAAGCAAGAGACAAAGGAAACCAGTGTGAGCGAGAGTGAGAGATCGTGAGGAGAGGACGTGGGGCAGGGACGGATCTTTGCAGGCTGTTGATTGGAGGAAAAATTGATACTGGAAAGGAGGACTTTGGGAGACTGAAGGACGGAGGTGCACATGCTATCTTTGGAACGAGCTAAGTACATCACTACCCTTTTATATTGCTTTTCAAAGCTTTTTGTTCCTCCATGGATGTGCTGGTCGGATGATTGCTGGTCAGGAACTAAGTTTTCTGATGTTCTAATTTCTCAAAGCCAGTATGCTTGTTGTCGTCCATCTCTCTCGCTGTCTTCCTGCCTGCCGTTTCCCACCTTTGATGTCGTCTTGAGTCCAAATGTATCGAAGACGAGGGTTTGGCCCCTGCACGTAAGAGCCGTTCTGATGATTGTGGGTTTACAAACTAAACATCATGTTGATTTGATTTTCACCAAGCGAGTACTGTTGGTTGTTATCCATCTTCCCGGTTGTCCCTGAGTTAAAGTGCTATCGAAGACTGAGTCATTCGGTCGGAGCCAAGAGCAGAGGCCCTAGTTCACTGTGAGTGTGTGGATTGCAGTGTGTATGGTGGACATTCCAAATTTTCGAGTGCTTTATTGAATACACGAGTGTGGGGAGTAAAGTTTGCCTTTGTTTGTGCCTTTGACCTGCTGGATTGCCTCACTTGAGGGGCGTTGGGGTTTGCCAACACGTGCTGGCCTAAGAGCAGTGGCCGGAACTGCTTTAAGGCTAGATGCACTGCCAACAGCTCTAGGCAGTTGATGTGCCAAAGCAGTGACGAATCAGCACGGGGCGGAGCAGCTCTGGAGGACGCAGGAGGGCACCCACGGCGACCAGCAGACTGGGGCCTGGCCCTTGGGCTAGCGGTGGCAGCTGGAGCATCCCGCCGTTTAGAGAGGATGTGTTGAATTGCCTCCGTCTGCTTTTGTACTGCTGAGAATTGCTGGGCAAAACCCTCGACAGTGTCGCCAAATAGCCCCGTCTGGGAGATGGAGGCATCGAGAAAGCGTACTTTGTCGACGTCCTTCATCTCGGCCAGATTGAGCCAGAGATGGCGCTCTTGGACCACTAACGTGGACATCGCCTTCCCGAGGGACCGCGCCGTGACTTTCGTCGCCCGGAGAGCGAAGTCAGTCGCCGTGCGCAGCTCCTGCATCAACCCCGGGTCGGGACTACCCTCGTGCATTTGTTTCAGTGCCTTGGCCTGGTGAACTTGCAGGATGGCCATGGCATGCAGGGCAGAGGCGGCCTGGCCCGCAGCGCTGTAAGCTTTGGCGGTAAGTGCGGCCGTCAGCTTACAGGCTTTGGACGTTAGACGCGGACGATTCCTCCAGGTGGCTGCGTTTTGCGGGCACAGGTGCACCGCAACCGCTCTCTCCACCTGGAGAATATCCACGTACCCCCTGGCCGTGCCATCGAGGGTAGTGAGGACGGAGGAGGGAGACGAGCGGCTTCTGGCCGAGAAAGGGGCCGTCCACGACTTCGTCAGCTCCTCATGCACCTCCGGGAAGAAAGGCACCGGGGCAAAGTGCGGCCGCTGGTCACGTTTTGCGCCGATGAACCAATCATCCAGCCGCGAAGGCTCGGGACTGGGCGGTCTGTTGACCTCCAGCCCGATACTCACGGCTGCCCGGGCAAGCATGGCCGTCAGCTCTGGGTCCGGATCGGCAGTGGCGACAACACCCGAGGGGGGCAGCCCCGCCGATCGTTCATACTCAGAGGACGAAAGCCCATCCCCCGATGCCGCGATCGACATCTGATCCTCAGGCGGCGCACCGAATGAAATGCTGGCGGCCCCGTGGGGTGAACCAGCGAAATCACTCGGGAACCGGACGGAACAAGCGCTGCGAGAGGAGTAAGAGGTCCGCGGGGACGTGCCCGGCGGAGAAGCTCTTACTGTCACCCTCAGATCTCCCAGAGCGCCAGCCGGCGGTCCTCTGCTCGAGCCAGAGAGACCGGGACGGGTGGCGGCAGAGTGTGCCAATCCTTTCAGAAAGGAAAGGCGAGATCGCAGCGTTGCCATGTTCATACGCCCACAACAGGCGCATGACTCATCCACAAACGCATCTTCAGCGTGCTGGATGCCCAGACACTGAAGACAACGCTCGTGACCGTCATCCGAGGACAGGAAGCGCAACCAAGAGAACACGGACGGAACGGCATCTTTAAAAAGACGCGAACCGCCCAGTGTTTTAGAAATTTACTCTTTCAGGTGAAGTGCCCAGGGGAATCGCTGCTGCAGGGACACCGCTGTCTGCATCGTAACGCAGGAACAAACTTCGAGGCAGACGGCTTTGTGGAGATCAGATCTGTTTCAAGACTTCTCATCCACTCGGCTCCGAAGCAAAAATCTGATGAGTGGATGCACCTGTCGCCCTTTTATACCCGTATGCACGGGGAGTGGCTCAGGTATGCAAAATTTGGTATGCCAAATTTCATTGGCGTTTTCTCTTATCAGAGGCAGTCGGGGCTCCCAAGAGGCTGGCAGCCCTCCTCCCTTCTCCTAGGTAGGATCTGCCCCAGGGTCCAGGCGTATGTAGCACTGCCCCAGGCTTGGGCCAGTCCATACCAGTGTCTCCACACGTTACCTCCCTTCGGGCAGGGTGTGGCCTCCGTAGCGCCCTTCTCCGGAAGGCTCGCTTCCCCGTCGTTATTGCCGGGCTGTAACAATAAACAGGAAAGACTTGAAGCAGTCTTTCATAGAAGGTCGAAATCCCTTCCGATTTCTGGGGAAAGGAACAGCGGCTTGGCTATCTCCAGCAGCAATGTACTCAGTGGTCCCTGCGGGTTAGCGAATTTGCGCTGGGGCGACGGGAAGGTTGCGACCTTCGCATCGCATTTGTCTGTCACGCGCTAGCCTGTCAACATCTGCATGCCATAAGGTCGTGATGGGGTTCAGGTTGTGGCGCTTTCCATAGACCCCTAATGTCGTCACGACATAATTCGTAGTGACCGACAGATAGGGAACTGTATTGTTTGCCGCTCTCGGCTCCGGAAGAAGTTTTGTTTCTCTCTCTCCTCTGATTGGCCGAAATCCTCTGATCTCTGAAGAGTGCAGAGATCCGTCCCTACAGATGCACAAACCACTTTTGCTCCATTTGTCACAGATATGTGGTGCAGAAGGGAGAAACTAGTCATTTGCAGGTGAAAAACAGCGTTAAGACTCGTAGCAGCAGATTCAAGCCGTTGTCGTTATGTACTTGTGTTTGTGCTCGAAAAAGCATGATCCGAGGAAAAAAAAATATATATGTAAGAAAACATTCTACAAGTGTGCAAATCTCATTGCAAGAATTCAAATACTGATTTGTGGATGTACAAAATTTGTCCGTGACGTCACATTTTTGATGCAGGTGTGTGAATGTGTTTTGCACCATATTCACTGCAGCAATAGTAGCACAACATGTGAGAGTACGAGTTTCTTGATTTGTGATTCGGAGAGTAGGATTTGTGTCTCTGCAATGAAGGATCTGAGAAGGTGACCTTCATATATATTGTCATAGCCAACCTGTTCACCTACCGCAAGCAAAGCCTCTTCCATCGTGACACCAGGATCTGTAATAAACCTAACCCCATGTCTTATGGACAGCGGCGGCGTCACGACGGAGGCCATTTATGGAGCGATTTTTGTGCCAATATTCATCAAACAAATCCAGTGTTTTGCAAATAAACACAATCTGCTTTGCAAAGAAAAACTCGACTTTCAAACAAACGCAAAGTGATTTTCAAATACAAAACTCTATTTGAGAGAAAATGCAGAGGTATGGACAAATATATGTATTGTGTGTTACAACTGTGAGACTCATTTGCCTTTTTATGAGGAAACTTGGCTTGATTTTCTCACAAATGCGACAGGCTGATTTTCTCACACGTGCAATTGAGCAACTTTCTTTTCCAAAACAGCAGATGGCGCTGTTGGTCATTTTACGCTAGTCTCCCGAGACCTGAAACACCTCTTTACCTTTTCAGACCAATATGAGTGGGGAACAGGTGAGTTTCTGTCTTACTAGATCTATAATTAACCATTTAGATGTTTTCACAAAGCGACCCTACTACAGTGTCAGTGAAATTCACAACAAGTGCTGTAAAGTTGTTAACATGATTGATTAGTTCAAAAATCAGAGGTGACATGGCTAAACATTTAACTAGGCTGTCTTTCCCTATAAAAACTGATCCATTCTCCGTACCTCTTATCCTCTGTTGGATAGCGGGATATAGAATATACATATATATTGTAGGATATCAGAGACTGAATCAGACAATTTTAAGATGCATCAGAACATTGAAATCTGAGGAGCTGGAATGCAGAGGACTTAAGGAACAGGACGTCATAAATCTAGTTGGAAGCAAGCAATCCCAACTGAGACAAATAACACTTATTGATAATTCCAATTCAAGAAGGAGACTGTCAAATTTGTTGCAAATAATCAAGACTGATTGTCAAAGAGATGGCCATCACGTGTTCCACGATTGAATTCACAAGCTTCCTTAGACTGACTTCTCCCCCACATAGAAGACAGTCCAAACCAACATTCCTTTGTCTAAAGAACATGCCTTCGTTCTCCTTAGAACTATACAAAGACTTCCTTCTCCATATGCACATAAAATCATCCTAAAAGGACATTATGTTGTACCCACATATCATGTTTTAATCAAATAATATGTATGTCTTTCTAATCATTATTGAATAGCTCGAGCCTTAAAGATAAATATTGCATATTTAGTATGTATGAGCTTGAAAATCCATGCTTTAAGTGTTTCTTCCAATCAATTCTTGGTCAAATGTATCATAGTCTTGTTATAAAAATCAATGTTGAAAAGGTATACCTTGCACGAGCCTGTAAAGTTTGGACCATGTGACTGATAACAAGCTGATTTATGATGTAAAGAACACCCCTAGCTAAGATAATACAGTATCTAATTGGTCAAGACATCCAGATGGGATGTGTCCAGAAGCGAGTTTAAAACTGTTGTCCCTCCTTCAACGCCCAAAGACGTCACTTCAAAGACTACTGAACTTCCAGCCAATCAGACACTTCGGGAAACCCCCCCTGTCTGCAACGAGGACACAACCCCGTTACACAGGCAAAGCAAGCAACACACCTCCAGGTTCTAACAGGTTCTAATTGGTGTATTTAATATAATTTTAGCCTCATTGAGAAACTCAAAGCGAGGGTTAAATAAGTGATTGATGGTTGCTCAGGTCTATGCAATAGCACATATTGCTGTGAACTTGGGATTTCACATTTCCATTCTCTTAAACTCATCCTTTCCTCACTTTCTCTCTTTCTGCAACGTGTGAATGTGTGAATGCTTGTGTTCATGTGTTAGATTAGTTTGTCTTTATGTCGTCTGATTTATATTGAAAAGAGAAGTATCTTGTGTTTTCTGCTCACAAGTTAATGCCTTAATCTGTCGATTTCGTTACTGTGCTATTTAATAGTGTTTTCACTATATTTGGGATTTTAATATCCAGTGCAGAGTTTGTCATACTGGAGTTTGTGCAGAGTTTGTTCAGTGAATCGCCGTAACACTGATTCTGTTCAAATCCCTATAAAATCATAAATGATTCCCTTTGAGCTAAATTAAACTATTTCTTTAAATTACGTATTAATATTATATGTAATACCCTTACAATATACATATATATTGATACAATTGTTCAACATTCAAAACGATGCAAATGTATAATAGATAGCAACAATATTGTGTACCAAAAATGAAAGCTTAGACAATTTAATTTAGTATCAGATAAGATTCAAGATTCAAGAGATTCAAGATTCAAGAGTTTTATTTGTCACATACACAATTATACAGAGTATAACCAGCAGTGAAATGTAGGTCAGGTCCGCTCCAAGGACAGTGCAATTATAAAGTATACAAATATTAAGAAGAAGTACAAACATAAAATAAAATAAAAGATAAGATAAAATAAGATAAGATAAAAAATATAAATATAAATGTGCAGGTCAGTATATTGCTGACAAATAGTAATGAGAGGAATGTGCAAAAAATAATGTGCAAAAAGTTGTACAGGGTATTTGAATAGCAGCAATATGAGGTAGAGAAAAATTATGAATAGCTTATTGATATATGATATTTACATGGAGAAAGATTATGAATAACTTATTGATATGGTGATATTACATGGAGTCAAGTGATATTATGACACAGAGTTAGAGTTTAGGAGCCTGATGGCCTGGGGGAAGAAGCTCCTCCTAAGTCTCTCAGTTTTTGCCATCAGGCTACGGAAGCGCTTACCAGATGGAAGCAAAGTGAATAGTCGGTTACCAGGGTGATTAGAGTCCTTGAAGATTTTAACAGCTCTATTTTTGCAGCGTTTGAGGTAGATGTCCTGCAGAGAGGGGAGAGCAGACCTTGAGATGCGCTCAGCTAAGCGCACAAGTCTCTGTAGTGCTTTGCAGTCCTGATTGGAGCTGTTTCCATACCACACTGAGATGCACTGAGTCAATACACTTTCTATGGTCCCTGAATAGAAAGTTTTCAGGATTGCTGGTGAGACCCTGAATTTCCTCAGCTGTCGCAGATGGTACAGTCTTTGCCTGGCTTTCTTAACCTGTGTTTGGATGTGTGTAGTCCAAGTCAGGTTCTCGGAGATGTTTACACCGAGGTACTTGAAGCTACTCACCCTCTCCACAGGGGTCCCACTGATCCTGAGAGGAGTGTAGGGCTGCTGCTGTCTCTTCCTAAAGTCCATGATCAGCTCTTTAGTTTTCCCCACATTCAGAGAGAGACAGTTGTCCTGGCACCATGATGTGAGTCTCTCTACCTCGTCCAAGTATGCGGTCTCATCGTTGTTGGAGATGAGGCCCAGAACCACAGTGTCATCAGCGAATTTGACAATAGATGTGGAGCTGTGAGAGGACACGCAGTCATGCGTGTAGAGAGAGTAGAGCAGGGGACTCAGGACACAGCCCTGTGGGGCTCCTATGATCAGAGTGATGGAGTTTGAGGTGAACTGGCCAACTTTCACCACTTGAGGTCTGCCGGTGAGGAAGTCTTGAATCCAGTCACAGAGTGAGGAGTTTAGGCCGAGGTCTGTGAGTTTAGATGCCAGCTTGATGGGGACTATAGTGTTGAAAGCTGAGCTATAGTCAATGAATAGCAGCCTTACATAATTCCCATTGTTGCTGTCCAAGTGTGTGAGGGAAGAGTGGAGGACGTGAGAGATGGCATCGTCCGTGGATCTATTTGGGCGATAGGCAAACTGAAGAGGGTCCAAAGTATCAGGGATGGAGGAGCAGATGTGGCTCTTTACAAGTCTCTCAAAAACCTTCATGACTATAGATGTGAGGGCAACTGGGCGATAGTCATTCAGGCAAGAGGGTTTATTGTTCTTTGGCACAGGGATAATAATGGATTTTTTGAATGAAGTGGGAACCACGGAGGTAGCAAGGGACTCATTAAAAATGGAAGTGAACAAACCAGCGAGCTGATCGGCGCAGGACCTCAGAACACGGCCGGTTATCCCATCAGGTCCGGCTGCTTTCCTGACGTTCACTCTCTTTAACGCCCTCCGAACCTCATCCTCCGACACGGGGATTACAGGATCATCGCTGCTCTGCCTGCTGCTTCCTGCTCTGCCTCTTGGGTGATAGTAATATCACCCAAGAGGTCATTAATTATAAATAAAAAAATGAAAACAAATCACATGATTTAGTGCAATATCTAAAACTTTTTTTTTTAAATGATGTAACTGTGCAATCATTTGTCTAAAATAATTACGTATTTTTTAGCTTAGCAAAATGATGAATATTTATTTTCTGGTGTCACTGTCAATTGGGGAGAAGGATCAAGTGATAGGATCACGCTGATGTAATACTAAATTCAGCATTTTAATAAAGAGTGGTTTAATAAACAGCGTGCTACACGGGTGAAGACACACTCTGGACAGCGAGGACTCTTCTAGGAGTGACTCAGATGACCAACGTTTGCATTTTAAAGAGCCACTAATATAATTGCTGACGGTAGCCTTTTATTCTTAACTTCACGAGTTAAAATGTTGCTCGGCCATATATAAAAAGCTACATAATTTTAGTTTAATTTTTCCAAACAGGCTATTGTCAGACTAAAATCTGCTGGTATATTGGTTGAAATAGGAAATATCTCCTTACAGGCCACTTTTAGTTTGAAATGTTGTACAAGGCATGTATATTACTATATATAAACATAAATATGATAATAAACTATGATATCCCTTATGAAAATCAAAATTGTTTTTACTATTGTAAAAGTGTGGTAACCATGTTTTTTTTGCAGGTTACCATTTCAATATAGGCGGTTTTACTACAAATACCATGGTATTTATTTAGTAAAACCATGGCTAATTTTCATAAGGGATATTAATGTTTAGATTATATTTTGGTACATTTATATAGCTGAATCACAATACAGCTCACCTGAACTTAAACTAGTTTGATTATAGTAGCCTATTTGTATAATTAGATTAGCCTACTCCTTTCAGTAGGTTGTCTATGTGTAGTTTTATACTTGTTTAAACTTTTACTGCAGAGGTATCCTACAGCATTTCTCTCCACTGTAGGCTATGTTTCAACATATATACAGTAGAAGAAAGACATTAAATCTTACTTGACCTAACGTAAAAATAAAATTCAAAATGCTTTCATTTTTGGTACACAATATTGTCGCTATCCACTATACATTTGCATTTTTGTATTACAATATATTGTGACACGATATATTGTTATACCCCTGCATTGTTTTGAATGTTGAACAATTGTATCAATATATATGTATATTCTATATCCCGCGATCCAACAGAGGATAAGAGGTATGGAGAATGGATCAGTTTTTATAGGGAAAGACAGCCTAGTTAAATGTTTAGCCATGTCACCTCATGAGGTAAATGTTTACCTCATGTCACATCAAGCCAAGTTTCCTCATAAAAAGGCAAATGAGTCTCACAGTTGTAACACACAATACATGTTTTGTCCATACCTCTGCATTTTCTCTCAAATAGAGTTTTGTATTTGAAAATCACTTTGCGCTTGTTTGAAAGTCGAGTTTTTCTTTGCAAAGCAGATTGTGTTTATTTGCAAAACACTGGATTTGTTTGATGAATATTGGCACAAAAATCGCTCCATAGCCATTGCCTGCGAACTTTCCAACAATGTGTTTAATCATGAAAGCTCTTTAAAGTCTGGGTTTAATCACAGGAGCTTGCAGCACTGCTTACCTTTTTTTCTTATTTCTTTTTGTGACCAGACATTCTGCTACAATCATTTAAATTTAAGATCAAAATAATCTGGATATAAATGTCTTTAACTAATTGTTGTTTATTTAATTATTACTTTGTGTATTAATTTTATATTAGTTTGTAGCCTATGTTGTATCATTTAAAAGCTATTGTGTGTGTTTTGTTGACATTTGCCTAATTTTAACAATATTTACAAATTCCGTTTGAGGAAAAAAATTGTGAGTAGTGCTACAAGCTCATTTTCAATTTCCATTGACATCTATGGGGCCCTATTAGGATTTTTATTATTATTATTTAATTATGTATTTATGTATTTATTGACTATGGTAACTGTTTTGCAAATTTGAATGCGATTGTTGTAAAAACACAGATTTGTAGAACAAAAGCACGAGGCTCCACTCCTAACATACCCTCGGTGCATCGAGAGAAGATCGTAGAAAAAGGTATGAATGAGATTTTACAAATTAATTTAAATACTGAGACCGCTTTGTTTCTCCTCATCCTTTCATCACATTCACTTTCTTGTCTTGCTTTCCTTTCTTCTCTCTTTCCATTATTCCATATCGGACCTAAACATTCCCACACTCGTCGCTATTTTATACGTGAAGTCCGTCAGCTGTGGTACATGTATATAAAACAATATAAATATAAAACAATTGGCGAACGTCAGTTTATTTGATGAATGTGAGTAGAATCAGTCAAAGGTAGAGTGTGGAGACTGGAGGACCGGTTGATGTGAGGCGGGGCAGGAGGAGTGTAAACATAGCCTGTGTTCTCACTGAGGTAGTCTTCCCTCAGTGTGACTGTAGATGTGCTCGGAGCACCGGATTATCCAAACAGAACGCTGCACGCGCGCGCTACCAACGCGTCACATCTCACCAAAGTGCATGACAGAACCAGAGCAGAGCGTGAACAAAACACCAACAATTGCCCGTTCCTGAGTCCTCCAGGCTGACAGGTGAGATCTGTGTAGGTTAGTTACACGTGTGTGTTTCACATCAGTGGATATATGCCATTTACTAGCATTAAGCTTTCCTAATGCGATCAATGTAATGTGCTTGAAATTGTTCCTGGCACCTGTCTTTCTTTATTTCTTTCTACATGACTGTATTTTGATCTTTTATTTTATTGAGCTGTAAGTGTGTTAAGCTCATGGTACATTCACCTGTTATCAAATGCACAATTTACTCAAAAGATCTGTTTTTTAACTTTTTTCCTGAAATACTAAAATGAAATAGTAATAATTAAAAAAGGCAAAAAAAATAGAAATGTAATTTCACTTTCATTTTCAGTGGAATCTGGGGTCATTAGGTGTGAGTGAGTATTTATGTATTTATAGGACTACTGCTTGACTAATGTGCGATTTTAAGAGATGTGTGAGAGAGCTTTCATGCAAATAATCCATTTTGTTCGTTCTGTTGGACTTCAAAAGTGCCAAAAGTCCCCCATTCATTGTGTGTGTGTGTGTGTGTGTGTGTGTGTGTGTGTGTACGCGTGCATAGATGCATAACATGTGCACAAATGTGGTTATGCAGTAATAACATCACAGATTAATTTATTTTTATTCAAACCTTTAAACTAAACAAACAGGTTCAAACTGTTTGGACTTGACCTTTATTGACGTTTAAAAAGGGAGTTTATTTTTGCAGGTTTTTTCATACTTTGATTTGGGAAAACGATGGTGGATTATCAAGTATTCTGTATCAGATGGAGACCCTTCTGTGATATCCTCCCCCACTCGTGTCATATCAGAGCCGGGAGTCAAAGGTTAGCCGTGAAGGCAGGTGTGATGGGGGTGAAATTAAGGCTGGGGGGTTGGTGTGCTCAGTCAAAATCAATGTAAAGTACATCCCCAGGGAATCCTCAGCATGCTGTAAATTCCTCTGCTATAATAAATAAATTAAATAAATAATAATGCAGGTACCTATGTTTTGAATGGGGGAGTTATATTCGGTTTAATTGTATTGAATATATACGCTGTTACATATAAGAGGAGAAATGACTGAAGGTGAAGACTGGGTAATTGGGGTAGGCTTGTGTTTTTGGATACTATGAGCATCGTAACCCGCTCACATGCATTCTGAACACATTTCCGTTTCTGAAGATTTGTCGGCTCACAGAAGACTACTGAGGAGGAAGAAATGAGACTAATTAAAGTGAAAAACAGAATGCTGAAAAATAGTGGATAGATGCTGTGAGAGAGAAATTTCAAACAGCTTAAGGGTTGTTAGAAGTGAAAAGATGAAGGAAAGAAAGGCAGAGAGACAAACAAATGTGTGTGTGAGCATGTGTGTGTTTTTAGGCTTGAGTAATCCTCCTGGGAACACGCCTGTGCTGCCAAAGTGCCATCCAACTCCTTTCTCTCTGCGCTCTTCATCATTCCTTTCTTCCTCCCCATCTCCGTCTCTCCATAGCCTAGGTAGACTGCAAATAAATTTGGTCATGACAATGGGTAAAGATGGTGTCTTGCTCTTTTAGCTGTCAGATCTCTCCTCTTCTGAAGTGCTAAAATCATTCCCGTGTGGCACACTGACACAGGATTTCCCATCGCAAGATGAGCGCCTCAGAGTTGGACTCCTAGACACTAGATATCTGTTTGTGTGGTGTTCTGCTGTGTTTAACTGAATCGCTGCACGCTTTTAGCAATGAATTGATTCATTCATATGCAATCTTGTTTTTAATTGTAAAAACATGTATAATTCCAAATTGAATGCTACCCTAATTGAGGTCTTTGATATTCAGCGTTACAGTATTTCCTTTAGCGATTCAGTGATAATGTAACAAGTAAGACAAAATGTACAAAATCAGCCATTTAAGCATGCTGGCACATGATCAAATATCCACACATTCTGCAAACATATGTATGGTCTCAGGATGAACAAATAGGGACTAGGAAAATCAGACATGTTCCATCCAGGCCATTGCTGTGGCATAAACTCTATTTTAAAGAATGCAGCGTTTTTGTGAAAATAATAAACAGCTCTCTTCTTCTCTCGTTTGATAATTGTGATTGTTGTGAGTGAATTCCAGGTCTGCGTGAGGACTGTTGACTTATCTTGCTTAGCTGTGAATTCTCTGAATGAATTTGTGGCTCAGTGTTGAACTGAGACCACTCAGGCTCAATGAGGTAGCATTGAGCCTGAACTGGCTCAGTGTTGTGTTCTGTAAAGTTGGTTCATCAACACACGCTCCCAGAATCAAACGATGTGAATCAGTGTGTCCATGCTACGGTTTGTGCATTGTGTATCCGTTAGTGGAAAGATGAATCCATAATCCATTCTGATCCATAAATCACACACTGGAATAAAGAGAGCTCCCCTCTTTCCTCATCACTTGTTGGCAGTCCTATCCAGCCCCATCCCAACCCCAGAGGCATGAACCCTCTCCTCGCCTCAAAGCCACCATTTCCACTCCAGACTCTAATAGGCCTTTAACGTAGCTTTGTGAGCATCTTTGTGTGCACTGTCGGAGATCGTGGGGCATTAATTTCACTCTTGAGCATGTAAATAAGCGAATGTGTGGGAGCGTAGAGCCGTTACTCACTTCATCCGAGAGAGCTTTATCACCCTTGCCTTTTCTTCACGGACACGCATGAGAATCTCAGTAGTGCACACAATGCCAGCTCTCATAATGGCACCCTATGCCCATCTCCGTCGGCTTCCGGAGGGCCTCCATCTCTGTCTGTTTCTCCCCCTTCCCATGGCCGCTGGGGGAACACAGGGGCACGTTGTGTTTACCTCCGGCTGTGGCCAACGGAACACAAAACAATCCCGTTCATTGCCTGTTTGTCAGCCCTGAGGCTTTTGAAAGCCAACGAAAAAGAGAGATGAGAAAACAATTAAAAACCCCTCCTGAACACTGCACTAACATTTTCCCAGCTCAGGGAGCCTGTGAACAGGGATGGAGCCTCTAAACTGCTCCATTATTTCTCAGTACTTGGCATGATGCTAGAGCTGCTTGTGTTTGAATGGACGACTGCACACAGAGGCCCTTTGTGCGGAAACTTGGCTCAGCACACATGCACTGCTTAATTAAGATTTTTCTATCTATCTATCTATCTATCTATCTATCTATCTATCTATCTATCTATCTATCTATCTATCTATCTATCTATCTATCTATCTATCTATCTGATCAGGTCAACTGATGGCCACGTTCCATCATTATAAAAGTAATATTGTAATGGCAAAATAGTGTTATATATACCACACAAGGCTGTTTTGACTTGTGTTCACACGCTCACATGTTCACATGCTTCATATTTTGAATTTATCTTTTATACAGATAAATTATCATTTTCAATCATAATGGTTTAAGACAAAGTGAAAACAAGCTTTTCCTAAGTGAGATAACACATTAAATTTTTTTTTTTTTGACATTTGTGCATCAGCGATAAAATCATATCACAAAATGGTTCACCCAGCTGAAAACACAAAGCAGAAATGACATTTAAGGCTAGATTTACTAACAGCTTGCACAAGCACAAACCCTCTTTTAGTGTTAAAAAATGACTGTCAGGATTTATTAAAGACGTGCAGTGAAAAATTAGTGCCGAAAAGGTCTGAAACGTTATTTTTGCTGCATATGCACTTGTATAGTTTTCCCTTTCAGATGCAAAAATTGTGAGAGTAGAGTATTTAAATGAATCATGCAACATAATTTACTAAGGTTTGCACTCATCAGTATACTGGTCTTTGTGCCATTATTTAAAGGGATGGTTCACCCCAAAATGAAAATTCTGTCATTAATTACTCACCCTCATGTTTTTCCAAACCCTTTGTTCATCTTCAGAACACAAATTAAGATATTTTTGATGATATCTGAGAGCTCTCTTAACCTCCATAGCAACACAACTGAAATGTTCCCAGACCCAGAAACGTAGCAACTGTAAAACATCTGTAAAATAGTCCATGTGACATCAGTGGTACAACCGTAATTTTACGAAGCTACAAGAATACTATTTGTGCACAAAAAATAATGACTTTATTCAACAGTTCTTCTCCGCATCCCATCTGGAGTGGGATATTTTTATTATTTTTGTTTTCTTTGTGCATAATAAGTATTCTCGTAGCTTCTTAAAATTACAGTTGAACCCCTGATGTCATATGGACCATTTGAATGTCCTTTCTACGTTTCAGGACCTGGGAACATTACAGTTGCATTGCTGTCTATGGAGGGTCAGAAAGCTCACGGATTTCATCACATATATCTTAATTCTGAAGATGAACGAAGGTCTTACAGGTTTGGAATAACATGAGGGTGAAGACTTTCATTTTTGGGTGAAATATCCCTTTGACACTCTAATTCACAAATTCATCTGCCCGTCCAGTCCTGATGGATAATGGTAAATGAACTTGACTTGCTGTCCTCGATGGCGGCTCGAACCCGAGGCTCACAATGACTGTTGCTTATATAGGCTCGTCATGATGATTGACATGACTGAATGATTAGACTCCTTCCAAACCTATGTTTAAAACTTTTTATTAAGCGCCTGTGTTGTTAGTAGATCACCTGCACTTGAATATCATCGAAATGTGTGAAGTCATCATCCAAAACCATTACAGATTTACTTTAATTGTTTTTTCAGAATAGATTCGGATCAAATGCTGATCAAAACTGATGGGCTTTGTGTGAGTCATTATGAACCATCAGATGCAAACTGATCCATTCAGTTATCAAAATCTTTCAGATATACATGCATATTCCATAATATCCATGGCCTGTTTACACTTAGCCACTTCTCACATCTTCTTTAATTGGATTGGATTCTGTGCCTCTCCACTCTTCCTCCAGACTCCAGACCTTGATTTACAAATGAAATGCAAAATTTACTTTCATCTGAAAAGAGGACTTTGGAGCACTGAGCAACAGTCCAGTTCTTTTTCTCCACAGCCCAGGTAAGACGCTTCTGATGTTGTCTCTGGTTCAGAAGTGGCTTGGTAGCTCTTTTCCTGAAGATGTCTGAGCGTGGAGACTCTTGATGCACTGACTCCAGCTTCAGTCCACTCCTTGTGAAGCTCTCCCAAGTGTTTGAATCAGCTTTGCTTGACAGTATTCTCAAGCTTGCGGTCATCCCTGTTGCTTGTGTGCCTTTTCCTACCCAAATTCTTCCTTCCAGTCAACTTTGCATTTAATATGCTTTGATACAGCACTCTATGAACAGCCACAGCTTTCAGTAATGACCCTCTGTGATTACCCTCTTTGTGGAGGGCGTCAATGTTCATCTTCTGGATCATTGCAAAGTCAGCAGTCTTCTCCGTTATTGTGGTTTCAAAGAACAAGAGATACCCAGAATTTATACTTATAATTTATACCGGATGGTCATTAATTGAAACTCAAATGTAAATATTCTAATATTTTGAGCTGTATGCTCTAATCATCAAAATTAAAGCAAAAAAAAACTTTTGAAATGTTTTACTTTACATGCAATGAATCTAATATATATGAAAGTTTCACTTTTTGAAATAACTTAAATTTTTTTAAGAAAAAATTTACTTTTTAATGACATTCTAATTTATTGAGATGCACCTGTATATTTACCAGCAGGTCTTCCCTTTTCAGTGAGAAACTTTATATACAGACCATTATATATATGAGAGGAGATACTGCTTAATAGAATTCGATGCCTCAGGATTCCTTTCATATGTTAGCAAAGGGTCGGTCAAACGTTCCCATAGCAGGGCTCGCAAAATCGCTAGCCCGACGTCCCGGGGCTGTATCTTAAATACAGGGCTCCCACACAATGCTCCCTCTAAGCTAAGCGCTCTTCCACCGCGGCCGCGCAGAAGAAATAATGTGCCTCACGCACACAAAAATGAGTTGGGAAGCCATTTGATTGAATGCCGCTAGTAAAAGGTAAAGAATAGCAATGCTCGGGCAAACCACTATAAGAGCTTATGTCACGACAGAGTTAGAACCGGTGAATGCGGTTTACAGGTTTCATAGAAAGAGAACGATATGCACCAAATGAGTCGCTGTAGAAACTGAATACTTCAATGGTTGCGGTGCGCTCAACACGAGAGACAACACAATGACATGTGAAATAAAACGTCCTCATGTATTAAAGAAGAGTGGCTTGATTAAGTGCTGGAAATAGCGGAGGATGGGCAAAGAACGGTAACAAAACTCAAACATGTACAGTCACACACAAGAGTATTGTGCAAACTGTACTTCATGATGTTTAGACAGCTATAGAAGAATTCATGTTTACGGGTTTTTTATATATATTTAACTTACAGATCTCAGCTTAAGTTTTGCTTCAGTTTGTATTCTATTCTATTCTATTCTATTCTATTCTATTCTATTCTATTCTATTCTATTCTATCAGCTTAAATAGTTTGTTTTGATAATATATTATGTTAGGGCTATATTATAAACCTGATAAATAATTTACCTTATTTTTGAGTCTTTGACTTTGAATCTCCTGCTCATCAAGGCTGTATTCATTTAAAAAATACAGAAAAAATATATAGTGATATAGTGAAATATTATTGTAATTTCTAATATTGCTTTCCTATTTTAATACCTATACTTTAAAATAGAATTTATTACTGTGATCAAAGCTGGATTTTCAGCATCATTACTCCAGTCTTCAGTGTCCCATGATAATAATAATAATAATAATAATAATTCATTACATTTATATAGCGCTTTTCTGCTTTTTCTAAGCACTCAAAGCGATCTACATTGTGAGGGGTGGTGTCTCCTCGTCCACCACCAATGTGCAGCATCCACCTGGATGATGCGACGGCAGCCATAGTGCGCCAGAACGCCCACCACACACCAGCTTACTGGTGGAGAGGAGACAGAGTGATGAAGCCAATCAGTGTAAGGGGATGATTAGGAGGCCATGATGGTCAGAGACCAAAGGGAAATTTGGCCAGGATGCCGAGGTCACACCTCTGCTCTTTTCGAAAGACATCCTGGGATTTGTAATGACCACAGAGAGTCAGGACCTCGGTTTAACGTCTCATCCGAAAGACGGTGCTTTTTTTTGACAGTATAGTGTCCCCGTCACTATACTGGGGCGTTAGGACCCACACAGACCGCAGGATGAGCACCCCCTGCTGGCCTCACTAACACCTCTTCCAGCAGCAACCTAGTTTTCACCGGAGGTCTCCCATCCAGGTACTGACCAGCTCAACCCTGCTTAGCTTCAGTGGGCAACCGGTCTTGGGCTACAGGGTGATATGGCTGCATGATCCTTCATAAATCAATCTAATATGCTGATTTATTATCAGTGTTGAAACTGTTGTGCTGCTTAATATTTTTTTTGGAACCTGTGTTACTTTTTCTTTGATTCTTTGATTAATAAAAAGTTTAAAAGAACAGCATTTATTCAAAATAGAAATATTTTCTAACAATAGAAGTCTTTACTATCAATTTTATCCATTTAACACATCCTTGCTGAATAAAGTTTATTTAACTTTCTTTAAACTTTTTTAAAGTATCTTAAAAAAAGAAAGAATTGCTGACCCAAACTTTTGAATAGTTTATATTGTAACACAAAATCTCTATTTTGACT
Source organism: Barbus barbus (assembly GCF_936440315.1). Classification (NCBI taxonomy): domain Eukaryota; kingdom Metazoa; phylum Chordata; class Actinopteri; order Cypriniformes; family Cyprinidae; genus Barbus; species Barbus barbus. Next base: position 1,781,632 of record NC_136726.1, on the reverse strand, counting down.
AAACACTGTTCTTTTTAACTGTTTATTTTTTTAAATATCACAGGTCCCAAAAGATACAGTATAAAAAATAAAAAAATAAAAATAAAAAAGCAGTACAACTGTTTCCAACATTGATTAAAAATCCGCGTATAAGAATGATTTCTAAAGGATCATGTGACACTGACAATACTGCTTTGCTTCACAGGAATTAATAAAATTTTAAAGTATATTAAAATAGAAAACATTTATTTTAAATTGCAATAATATTTCTTAATATTTTAGTGAAATAATATTCAGTATTTTTTATCAAATAGATACAGCCTTGATGAGCATAAGAAACTTCTTTAAAAAACTTTATTGATCCAAACTTTTAAGCTGCAGTGTATTGTACTGTAAAAATGTTTTCTCAGGTAACCTAAAATCTGCATAATTTAGTTACATCAAGGGTCAAATCAAATATAAACAGCACATTAAAGTTAAAAGTTACACACTTTTTTGTGTGCATGCTGTACAGGTCTGGTATAAAGAATGCTTTTGCTCAGGTTGTCCGCCCAATAGAGAAAAGTTTTGCTCAGAAAAAAAATTAGAGGGAGCATTGCTCCCACAGGTCCTTAAATTTGATACAACTAAATTGAAGAGTTTTTAGGGCCTTAGACAGTTTTAAATACGTTAAATGGTATAATAAATAATTTTTCAAATTGCCTTAAATAGATTTTTAAGAATTCTACAGATACTTTGTAAATAGTCAAATAAAACTCTTTACTTGATATTCGTTTATATTTGTGTATTGAAAATGTTTTTATTGATATTTATGGTGTTTATTTTATTTGGGCTAGTTAAATTAATTTTCGGGCTACCAAAATCTGAAGAGTACCTGCCCGAAGGGCTACCAGGGATTTTGAAATTTTGCGAGCCCTGCATAGGTAAACATGGCAAAACATATCTTGTACATTCAACTAAGCCTCCAACAAATGGTGTAACGTTGCTATCTCTTGTAATCCACATCACAACTAAATGCTGGATTTGGAAAAGCTGGGGAAATTGAACTTTCCAAACTTTTGAAATCCAGCATTTAGTTGTTCATGTGAAGCGTTCATTGTCACAGGCTTTATGAACACAGCTTTGTTTCCTGGCAGAGAATTAAAGAGGCTCCCAGGAATAGTGTAGAAGTGAGCCAATCAATAAACGTGTTTCCAGTTTAGCGTGCCGTGTGCGTCAGACAGCTAGCACATGTAACGTGGGTGGTCCGTGATGTCTTGATTTGAAACACTACCACTATTATCATTAATACAAATGAAAAATACACACTGACAACACAATAATTAGTGGACAGTATAAAATAATGAATAAGCCAATACGTTGCAAGTTCAGTACTGAAATTTCTACCCTAAATGTTTGATAGCAAAATGTCATACGAATAAAATTGCCTCGAAAAATCTTTGATTTCATATAATATTTAAGAATAAAATAGAGAATAGATATCATGATCTATCAATATAGATATCATTTTGTTTTACAGTATTACATTTACTGAGGTTTCAGTTTTTACATGGTGGGCTTGTTAAAAAAATAAAATAAAATTAATGCATACTGAAGCAAAATTCTACTCTTGTAAAATAGTTGTCATTTTGGTTTCTCTGCAAACATTAGAGGAGAGAAGACTAAGGATTGTGAATATACGTTATAATCCTATAATTAAGCTGTTGGACATAATTTTTCAGATTCAGTTGCAGAAAAAATGATACCTGCTTCTAAACATGCATAAATGTTGCATAAAACATCCATGTTCTGTTTCTTTTTTTTAGGGAAATAGTTGCATAGTCAGCTTTCTTTTATTAGTATTATTATAGATTGCTGTTATTCTGATTTATTTATGTATTTATTTATTCAATTTTGAATTTTTCTATTTTATTTTATTTTATTTATTATTTATTTTTATTTTTTTATTTATTTATAAAAATAAAATTGTTAATCATATGGCCAGTTCATCTTTTTGCATTTATGCAGTATACTGAAGCTGAGAAAGGAGTCCAGAAGATTAAATATATGGTGGCCGAGAGAGCTGAATGCACTGCAAATAGAAAAAAACCCTGCAAATTAAGAAAACAACTTTGTCAATTTGACAACACACACGCTGAAAATGCTCACAACACAACCAAACAAACAAACGCGCTGCAAATAATTTTTTTTATTTGGTTGTGTTGTGAGCATTTTCAGCACGTGTGTTGTCAAATTGATGAAGATGTTTTCTTGATTTGCTGATGCTTTTTCTATTTGCATGTGTTTTCTGAAGTTTCAGCGCTTTGAGCTCTCTCGGCCACCTTATAAATAGCTTCACGCGTAATTCATTCTAAATGGGAATGAGTGTGCATGTGTGCTCTATTTACAGATGACTGGAATTCATTCACACACATACACACCTGCTTAACTGTTAAACCTGAGGTTCTCAAAGTGAATCTAGGAGAGTGTTTTTGGGAAAGTCTGTTTTATTTACTCATATATTTACAACCCGAATTCTGGAAATGTTGGGAAGTTTTTTTATTATTATTTGAATAAAATGAAAACTAGAGTAAAAATTCATATCTTTTGGCTGATTTGCAGTATACGGTATATATCTCGGTATTTTCTACCCTTTTGTATTTGAAATAAACAAATAAAAGGGATGTAACCATAGGCATATATTATGTTAAAAAAGGGTTAAAATCACATTTCATTCAAACATTGTAACATTGCAATCTAAAAACAAAAATACTAATGCTTTTAAAGCAGGTTAAATTTACTCAACTAAAAATGAAAATAATAAAAAGAAAGCACAGACTAATTGAGTAAAAAGGCTATTTTGATTACCCCATTACAGTCATGCTTTTAAAGCAGAAGTTAAATTTACTCAACTAAAAATTTAAATAATAAAAAAGCACAGACTAATTGAGTAAAAAGGCTGTTTTGATTACCCCATTACAGTCACTTTACAGTTAGTGTTATCATACAAATAGTGCTATAATACAAATACACTTAGTAGGTTTAAAATTCTACATATTAGGGATGCACCGAAATGAAATTCTTGGCCGAAGCCGAAGCCGAATAATAATGAAATGCTTGGCCAAAACCCGAAGGCCGAATACCGAACGCGGTGTTTCGTATTTTTTTCCATTTATTTTGCCAATTTTTTCACCATTACAATAATTAAATAGTAAAAATTAGCTTTTTACTATTTTGTGTTGCTTTTCAGAGAAATAAATCAAATAACAAAAATACAATTTCAAAATATTTATATAACACTGAACATTTTTTTTAACATTCCAGCAGATATTATACAAACAAAGCACAATATAACTTAAAATAAATAAATTAGTAAAATAAAAAAATATTTTTATTTGGCCATCTTTGAAGCCCCCCTTCTTGAATAGCCTATGTTAGGCCTATAACTGACTGCTGAAAGAATGTAACTCTGTATGTCTACAACAACAAATGTGCATTGAATAGTGCAAAAAATGTGGATGAATCCACAACAAATGAATAACTGTCCTAGACATAGGCCTACTTAGCCTACTTCTTCAGGAAAAGTGGCAGGTTCTTCTTTATGAAAAGTAGCTTCTCTGCTTTCTCACATGAAAGTCGGTTCCTCTTCTCATCGATGACATGAGATGCAGCACTAAACAGTCTCTCGCTGTCGGTGCTTGTGCATGGAGCACACAAGTACCTGCAGAATAGTTGAAATTTTTATTGCAGTTTTCTGAGAGTTGCTCATTTCAAAACGAACAATGTCTTCAAGATAATGAAATGGTTGAAACCCAGTGTAGGCCTACTATTTTACTACACTGAAAATAGTTAAATTTTCACAAAATACATAATATAAAATATAGGTAGTAACACTTTACAATGTTTCCTTTTGTTAACATTATTGCATTAACTAACAATGAGCAATACATTTGTTATGGTATTTATTAATCTTCGTTAATGTAAGATAATAAAAAATATTTAGTTCATGTTAGTATAAGTGCATTAACAATTTTAACAAATAGGCCTACCACTTTTGATACTTTTTAATTCAAAAATTAAAAATGTGATACTTAGTTTTAATACTGTATTAGTAAATGTTAACATTAAGATTAATAAATGCTTTTAATAAGGGTTTTTCATTGTTAGTTAATGTTAAAAATAGAAACTACTTATAAAGTGTTACCATAATCCAAAATATAAATAAAATCTTAAATTAATTGCACATAGAAGTAGCCTACCTGCGTGCCATCTGCGCCAGGTCGGGAAAGCGGCCTTGATTGGTCCTCCAAAATTCGAGAGGGTTATTGCTCCTGGGGATGGGGACTTCTGAGAGATAACCATCTAACTGTTGAGCGGTTGAGCTTGTCCTCTGTCTTGCAAATGGGTTATTCTCTTGGAGGATCTCATCGAACATGTCAGACAGCGAGACTGTGTGCGGCTCATCTGTAGTACGAGCCCGTTTACTCTCTGCGCTGTTTTCATCTCCTGCGCTGTGCATCACCTGACCGTCTCCATCACCTAGCGGCTTTCCCAAATCCAACTCGGCCTGGATCATTTCTCGTGTGCGCAGCTTTTTCCCCACATCCAAGTAATGATCTTTATATCGTGGATCAAGCACAGTCGCGATGCAGTACAGGGGTTCTGAGTCCGTCTGACTAAATCGTGTGCTGACAGCTTCTAAGAGCGCACTTTTAGTTGTTTTCACTCCGTGGTCTGTTTCAGCCTCTTTGTTTAAAAGACGCTTTAGTGCTGCAAGTAAAGGTATGACGTCTGCCACAGATGCATCAGATGAGCTTATCTCTTTTGTTATCTGCTCAAAGGGGGCGAGAAGAGAGAGAACGTTCTCGATTAACACCCACTGGTATGCGGTGAATGTCGCGGGCAGGTCATGATCTGCTATGTATGTAGCCAAGACTCGCTTTTGCGCAAAAAGGCTTTCCAGCATATAATATGTACTGTTCCACCTTGTGCTCACATCTTGTTGGAAACGTTTTTGTGGCGTTCCGAACTGTTCTTGGATAGATTGTAGGCGCGCATAGGCAAGCGGTGAATGTTTAAAATGGCCAACAATTTTCCTGCCTATCGCTATCACATCTGCTATACTGCGCTGACTCAACAATCCCTCGTTGACCGCCAGTTGAATTGTGTGTGCCATACACCGTATGCCTTTCAGATCACTATCTTCCATGGCTTTAGCCATATTTCTTGCGTTGTCACTGACTACCGCATGCACTTTAGATCGGTCGATACGCCAAGTGTCAAACATGTTGGCGAACGCCTCGGATATGGCTACAGCTGTATGGGACCCTCTAAACTCTTGTGAGTGAAGCACAATCTTTTGTAGATTGAAATCTGTGTCGATCCACTGCGCAGTTAAACTCAGCATACTGGTGGGGCTCACATTCGAGCTCCAAATATCAGTCGTGAAGCTGAGGGCTGCAATATCTGTAGCCAAGAGCTCATGGACGTGAGTTGAAACGACGTTATACATCTCAGGTAAGCACACGTCTGAGAAATGCCGTCTACTAGGCATGGTGTAACGGGGCTCAATATGGTCTATGAGCCTGCGAAATCCAACATCCTCTACAACAGAGAATGGTTGATCATCCAATGCGATGAATTCCATTATCCTTTTAACAACGTTCCACAACGTCAAATTGCAAAGGCTTTGTAAATCTCATCATCTACAGTGCATAACATCATCAAAAGATTCAGAGAAACTGGAGAAATCTCTGTGCGTAAGGGACAAGGCCGAAGACCTTTGTTGGATGCCCGTGGTTTTTGGGCCCTCAGACGACATTGCATCACTCATCGGCATGTTTCGGTCATTGACATTACTAAATGGGCCCAGGAATACTTCCAGAAACCACTGTAGGTGAACACAATCTGCGGTGCCATCTGCAGATGCCAACTAAAGCTCTATCATGCAAAAAGGATGTCATGTGTGAACATGGTCCAGAAGCGCCGTTGTGTCCTGTGGGCCAAGGCTCATTTAAAATGGACTGTTTCAAAGTGGAAAAGTGTTCTATGGTCAGACGAGTCCAAACTTGACATTCTTGTTGGAAATCATGGACGCCGTGTCCTCTGGGCTAAAGAGGAGGGAGACCTTCCAGTGTGTTATCAGCGTTCGGTTCAAAAGTCAGCATCTCTGATGGTATGGGGTGCATAAGTGCATACGGTATGGGCAGCTTGCATGTTTTGGAATGCACTATGAATGCTGAAAGGTATAAAGGTTTTAGAGAAATATATGCTCTCCTCCAGACGACGTGTAATTCAGGGAAGGCCTTGTGTATTTCAGCAGGACAATGCAAAACCACATACTATTACACGCAGCTATTACAACAGCATGGCTTCATAGTAGAAGAGTCTGGGTGCTGTATTGACCTGCCTGCAGTCCAGATCTTTCACCTATAGAGAACATTTGGCGCATCTTTAAATGAAAAATACGTCAAAGACGACCACAAACTCTTCAGCAGCTGGAAACCTATATCAGGCCTATACCAAAACTCCAGAAACTCATAACCTCAATGCCCAGACGTCTTCAAACTGTTTTGAAAAGAAGAGGAGATGTTGCACCGTGGTAAACAGGCTCCCGTCCCAACTATTTTGAGACCTGTAGCAGGCATAAAATTTGAAATGAGCTAATTTTGTGCCTAAACTTTTTAAGTTTCTGAGTTTAAACATTTGTTATGTCATCTATGTTCAATTGTGAATAAAATATTGGCTCATGTGATTTGAAATTCTTTTAGTTTTCATTGTATTCAAATTTAAAAAATGTCCCAACATTTCCAGAATTCGGGTTGCACTAATGTTTCATAAATGAGGCCCACTATATTTTTGTTAAGTATATGTTTGATAATTTTCCAACTTGTTGGATGTTTTAGAGTAAAATATTGTTTAATTATAAAAGTCTTGTTTAATTGTAATGCTTAGACTGATGTAATGAGGTGGAGCTTGGAGAAGAATACATCAGAATCAGAATTAGCTTTATTGCCAGGTATGTTTGCACATACGAGGAATTTGTTTTAGTGACAGTAGCTCCACAGTGCAACAGAATGACAGCGACAGGACAGGACACAGATAATAAAAAAAAATAATGTACAAATTTATAAAATGGACAATATGCAAAATAGCACAAACACAATATACAAAATAGACAATTCAGAATGTACAGGTATGTTAGGTGCAAATTTGAAATGTAATAAGTATGTGTGTTAAATAAAAAATAAAAATGGAGGGAGTCACGTGACGTGCTCATGAACCTAGTCGCACTCGAGTAGAGCTCCGTACGTTTGGCCTCTTTTTGCTGATTTTTTTTGTTTTGTTTTAAGTTTTATTCATTGGTGGTGCTTTACCTGATGGCATGCAGTCGTAAACAGCAGGAGTTGTCTCCATCACCTTCTCCGATTAAGAATAAATCCAAGCCACCGACCGCGAGCGATTTGGTGGACAAGATGGCGAACACTGTTACACACTTTGAGGACATTCTAAGAACCGAGTTGACTGTGATGCGGAACGAATTCGCTTCTCACATGTCAGTTGTTCAGTCAATAGGCTCTAAACTGGATCTTCTTACAGGTGAGATGAGAGAACAAAAGAAAGTCGTCACAGATCACGATAGGCGCGTTGCCGCGCTCGAGCAACAGGTTGTGGATTTGCAGGATCACAATAGGCGCAGCAATCTGTGTATGGTCGGATTGCCTGAAGGTTTCCGAAAAGGATGACCCTGTGGGCTTTTTGAAAAGATCGCTACCGACGTGGCTCCCGTCTCTGGCGGGCAAAGAGATTGAAGTGCAGCGAGCGCATCTCGTGTACACAAGGCTCTCCTCAGATCGCGCTAAACCACGGGTTTTCATCTTTAAACTGCTGCGGTACACGGATAGGGAGCTCATTCTGCGGGCCGCCAGACTTCATGCCCCGGTGAAAACATCCGATGGAGCAGATTTTTCTCCGGTCACCACAAAAAGAAGTGCATTTGCGCCAATAGGAAAGAGATGAGAGACGCTAGCATCCAGAATTTTCTCCTTTATCCTGCAACGCTGAAGGTCTTTCTCAATCAAGGTGAACCTAAAATGCTACACTCCCCAGAAGAAGCAAGATAGTTTCTCAGATCCCATTCATCCACCAACTCTCAGTGAACTTCAGCTGGACATTTGCTGTCTAATCGGAGAAGAGATGCTCTAAACGGTTAGGTGACTGTATCTTTCACTGTTCACTTTAATGTTCACTTCTTAATTCATAGTTCATTGTGCATACAGTATCGCTTACTGATTATATTTTATTTGTTTTAGTTGTATTCTGTATCCCTCTTTTCTTTCTATCTTTTCTTTATTTTATTTTTTATTTTTTTATATTTTTGTATTTATTTATTTATTTTTTTAAATAGAAATACTACCTAGTCAATATGTTTCTATGGAGCCAATGTTTGTGCTACACTAATGTGCAGGTTTTTGTTGACGCCACGGACCATGTTAAGGGGTGCTGGCAGATCAAGGTTCATGGGAATGTGCCATAGTTCATGGGAATGTGTTTATGTTTTTTTGAATGGTAACGTGGAGGGTGGGGGTTGGTTTATGGTAGACTCAACTGATTGTATTCTCAAACGTTTATTTTGTCTTATTTTGCAGTAATTCTGTTTGACACCTAAGACTGACCTTAATATTCTGAGTTGTAATATTAATGGGCTAAATGGCCCTCACAAACGTACAGGTTTTCTGGATTTTTTGCGAAGAAGAAAGATTGATATAGCGTTAGTTCAAGAATCCCATTTGAAAGAGGAGGATATACACAGGTGTAATATACGTTTTATGAAGTGGTATCTCACTCATCTTCCGATACTAAAACCAAAGGTGTTCCGATACTAAAACCAAAGGCTAATATTGATCCGGAGGACTTTAAATATTAATATTTTAGATAACGACTGTGATACAGATGGTAGAATAACACATATAAAAACAATAGTGGAGAATAGGAATATTGTATGTCTCTCAGTTTATGCCCCTTGTACTCCTGACCCTACTTTTTTTCTGTTTTCAGATTTTGAAATTGTATTGGGTGCAGATACGAATTCTGTAATGTCACATTTCCTAGATAGATCTGGACCAAAGGAATCACTCTCAAGCTTTGTGCTCTGACAAACTTTGGCAATGTGTAACCTCATCCTCGTTGGTGGATAGTTGGCGTTTATTAAATCCTTCTGCTAAGTCTTTCACTTTCTTTTCTGCTACTCATAAATCCTATTCGCGAATTGACTATATTTTCATTTCAACATCTTTATCTTCAGCTGTTCATGATGCCGATATCTGTTCCTTATCTTTGTCGGATCACGATGGAAATTTGTGCAGATTATCTTTGATCCCTCAGCCATCTCGTGCCACTAGATGGCGATTTAACCCTAAATTGTTACAGGATGAAAATTTTTGCAGTGAATTCAGAAATAAATTTGCTGAGTTTATTGAAATTAACCAAAGTTCAGTGGATGATCCTCGAACACTTTGGAATGCAGTTAAAGGGTTTATAAGGAATAACTCAATTTCATATGCCTCTTTCCTTCAGAAAAACCGACAATCACAGCTCCAGAATGTGACTAGAGATAATCAGCGTTGTTTCTCAGACAATACACTCAGTAAAATCATGGCGGTTAGGTCCGAACTCAATTCATTACTGAGATCCAGGGCAGAATTCCTGATTCAAAGATCCAGGCAGAATTATTATTTCAAGGGAGTAGACCAAGCCACCTTTTAGCCCTAAGATTACGCAACAATGAAAAGTTTGCTAATATTTCAGACCAAAAAGACATTAATATCGCCTTTCACTCTTTTTACTCTAACCTCTATACTTCTTCTGCTGATGGTGACCCTGACTCTTTTGCATCTTTTCTGTCCAACCTTGATTTACCTAGGCTGTCAGATTCGGATTCGGAATACCTGGCTGAACCGATCACTCTTCAGGTTTTGCAGTATGTAATGGAGTCCCATGTTGACTGCATCATCCACAGACCTGTTTGCTCTGTAGACAAACTGCAGGGGGTCCAGTAAGGGTCCAGTGATGTCCTTCAGATAAGCCAAAACCAGTTTTTCAAATGACTTCATGACCACAGATGTTACACAGGTCTGTAGTCGTTAAGTCCTGTTATCTTGGGTTTCTTTGGGACGGGGATGATGGTGGAGCGTTTGAAGCATGAGGGGACTTCACACAATTCCAGAGATCTGTTGGAGATCTGTGTGAAGATGGGGGCCAGCTGGTCAGCACAGGATTTCAGACAGGCTGGTGTCACACCGTCTGGGCCTGGTGCCTTCCTTCTCTTGTTCTTTTTGAATACCTGGCGCACGTCATCTTCTCTTATCTGCATCTTCTCTTATCTTATGTAACATGCTGTCTGTATTTTGGCAGTTCACGGGAGAAATTTGCTTTATTAAAGTCCCCTAGAATGATTAAAACAGAGTCCGGGTTTTGTTATTCTTTGTCTGTGATCTGATCAGCGAGTCACAATCTCGGTCTGTTTCCTGTGTCTGTGTTCAAGGACTTTTAGTTTGTGGTTTTGTGTAGTGATATTACGTTCAACACCGAAGCTTGTATCAAAAAAACAACACATTTCAGATTGAAGCACTGTATCGGAGCTTGATTTGGTTTGAGAAAAGCACGTGATCTATGACGTCCGCAGCTTCATTCGCCTGAAAAACACGTGACTGTTTCAGTATCTGGTTCAAACGAAGCGAACCTCTGTGCTGTGTCCTTTACATTATATTACAAATATAATGTGTTAGCATTACTTTTTTTTTTAATCGTAATTTATTTATTAAGCTCAAATTAACTTTACCCATTAAATATCTAAGGACTGAGGCAGAGTTAAAATGGACAGATCAGATCACAGATTTAATTTATTAATTTATGTTTCATTTATTTTACTTATTTTAGTGGCAGTACACCAACACAAATGACCATTTTATATATATATATATATATATATATATATATACAATAAAATAAAGAATCATTTGTTGAACCAGATGTGAAACCAGCATCTGTAATGGAACACAGCCCTTTGGTAGGTGGGTCATTCTACAGAAACATCCACTTTTTGTATGGCAAGATGTTTTAAATTTTTTAAAATTTCTTTAAACTTAGACCACATTATTAGATTACCTTTTGACTTTATGAATGCATATAAATTACTTAATTATTATTTTTTTAGCTTTTTGTGCAATTATTTCAAGACTATATGTATAATTGTTTGTCACTGGTGTTACCTTCTTTAGCGATATTAACAGTTTTTATGAAACATTATTTCTCATATTTTTTTTCAGCACATGTATTCAGAGTTACAGAAAAATAATGAAAATGAAAAAATAAGGAGATTATGTTTTATTTATTTACTGTGACAGACAAAAACAGTACAGTAACACAGCGACACAGCACAGTAACACCAGTGACACAATGAATCACCAGTGACGTACATAAGACCTGATATACTAATCCTCACTGGTGTTACCCATAAGGAAGGTAACACCAGTGACAGTAACACCAGTGACAATTTTCATGAAAAATGCATTTTACAAAATGTCTGCTGCAAGGTACATGTTGTCAAGTCATGGTATACTGACTAAATTAATTAGTTTAAACCATTTGTATTATAGTTTTTTTTTACAATTCCCTAACAATAAATTGGTCATACCAGTGACATCAACTGAGATAAATTAGAAAATTGCTGATAACTGAAAATAAACAATAGACTAAACATGGACCTTTTTTCATAGATGTTTAGAAAATAGGAAGGAGGAAGCCAAGTGATGTCATCACTGTGATTTTTTTATTCCAAAATAAAAGACTTTTGTCAAACGGTAACACCAGTGACACAACTCCAGGGGACCACTGTTTTCATTGTATATTTCATAATATTTATTTGGCATTTAGTTTTTTTATGCCATATACATCATATATTTTATACTTATGAATAGACTTTTGTATTTTAAATGGTAGAAATCCTGTTTTTGACCTCAAAATAAAGCACTTTCCCGCTGTACATGGCTGTGGGGACAAGCAGTTTTGTGGTACTTGGAATTCTATATAATTAATAAAAAAATAATAATGCCACATTGATGGCTCAGGAAGGTGTAATTGTCCAAATAACATATTGTTTCATTTTCAAATATAAAACAATTGTAACCCTGATGTGTATTTCAATTGTAATATTTTTGTAAAGTCTAGGGACAGAAAAGTGGACGTTTCTGTAGAATGACCCAGGTGTTATTAATTTTTATGACTACTAGATGGCCACAGCATGAACCGTTTTGAAAACGTTTCGAGTAATGAACCTTTTTTCCAATACAATTGTGTTTAAAGCTTCGCTGGTTCAGAACGCTTCACTTCGCCGTCACTAGTTTTGTGTCCCTATTGTTGCCTTGTTCCCCTCCTGTTTCCCTACTGCTCTGCTCCCATGTTAGTTGTCATAGGCACTCATTGAACCACACCCGTTTCCATGTTAGTTGTCCTGGTTACTGATTAGTTCATTGCTTCAGCTCTCTGTATAAATAGTCCTTGTGTTTCCCTTGTGCTTTGTGAGTTGTTGAATGTCTGTGGTGGTTGCTCTCTGCCCTCGTCTGAGTTCCTTGCCGTACCCATGTTGGATTACTTGCTGCTTCCTGGATTTATTAAACTCCTGCACATAGATTCTCATCTCAGTTTGTCTCATCTCGTCTCTGTAACATTGCAACAATATGGACACAAAACTACAAACTAAAAGTCCTTTAACACAGACACATAGGTATTCTTCTCCCAGCTCCACCTCGTTTTAGTCTAAGCATAACAAATACAAATAAATGGACTTTCAGCTGATATCTGTGTATTGTAGTGCTACAACCAACCCACCAGCATCTACAACTACAGGGGCCATAACAGCATTCCCTGCTTGACATCAGAAATAATGTTGAGACACAATCATGAAAATAATAATGCATTGAAATGCTTTGGTGGTTTTAGTGCTTTTTGATAAAGATATTTACTTTTATGAAAAAGTGTTCTAAGAAATGCATGTAAGCAACCGCAATATTTAATCAGAACCTCAGAACAAATCATTTGCGTTTTAGGTTGATTTGATAATATGGCCAAATTGGTACAGCTTATCAACTAAAGGTTACGTTTGTGCCTCTGGCCCCAAGAAAATGGGACAGGTTCCAGCAGCTCTGGTTTGGAAAATTGATGGATGCTAAAGTACATTTATGGTGCTATTCATATAGAATTACCTGCTGTTGAAATGTTATTGAAATACTAGCTTGGCAGTAGTGTTGCTTTCGTCAACGGAAATTGTGACTAAATATCGTCGTCAACGAACCTTTATCACGTGACGAAAACGAGACGAGACCCAACGTAAATGCTGGTCATGTGACGATGACGATAATTAAATAAATAATGCAATATTGTTGACGAATAAAAATTAGACTAAATGTGTTTTGCAAAATAAAAACTATGCTAGAAAACATGGTAAGTAAAAGAACACTCAAGAAAATCTCATGAGCACTCAACAATAAACGTGGAGAACACAACTATAATACATTATCCATTCACCACACTCACTTATTTTATTTTTATTTTCTCATTTCTAATTTGCACATACTTGACCTGTACATACTAGTTGTCTATATTATATATTGTGTTTTTGCTGCTTTGTACATTGCCTATTTGGTTAATTGTTGGTATTCTTTCGTTACCTGTGTCCTGTCCTGTCCTGTCCTTCTGTTGCACTGTGGAGCTTCTGTCACTACAACAAATTCCTTGTATGTGTAAACATACTTGGCCAATAAAGCTCATTCTCATTCTCATTCTCATTCTCATTCTCATTCATTCTCATTCTAAAATGTCTCTTCATTTTCGTTGACTAAAACGAGACGAAACGAAATGTTATAACGTTATTTCGTCTCGTTTAGTCGCGTTATTATTATTATTATTATTATTTTGCAGTATTTCTGTTTCCTGCGTCACTTCTGGAGCTGCATCAGGTTGCACTGCGCAGACGCAGGCGTATGGGATGATATTAGACTCAAAATGATTAATAGATGCACGCACAGTTCTCCATGTACTGCATACATTTTATGCATGTATCTTACTAACCACAAACAAATGTCTTTCAATTTGAGTTGGTGGAATTCAGGATTAAATGTTTATGCAGTGATTTTAACAAATACACACATGTTTGTGTATAAAAATGTTGTGATCTACATTAATATATCATAAATTGCTCATGCAAAAAGGAATCCGTGCATTTGTGGATCAGGTGACACGCGTGCATTTATTGACATCTTGTTTGCATTCATTTTGTTCGGTTCATTTGGATTTTGAGACTTCATTTTCGCAGTTTGCAGCATTTCACGACGCCCGCACACACAACTACCACTGAACAAAGCCCAGTGCCATTCATTAACGTTTACACCATTTGAAAAATTCGCAAATGTGCATCACTACACTGAAACAAATGCTTTTCAGCCAGTGTCTGCAGAGTTAAGAATTACATCAATGTGCAGCATTTTGTACAAATAGAGACTTATTTTTTTATACAAATATTATAGTTTGTATTAAACTATCATAATTTGTGCATGCAGCGATTAAAATGTGCATTTGTGGATCAGGTGACGCACGTGCATTAATTCACATCTCTTCTGAGTCGATTCTATTTGATTCATTTAATTTTGAGACTTTCGTTCCGCCCGTTTAGCCTTGCCCAATCCACACACACACAGCTCGCGATCCACACGCAGCGGAGCCTAAGAACAACATTTTTATACTCAAACATTTCTGTATTTGTTAAATTCGCTGCACAATCATTTAATCCTGAATTCCACAGACTCAAATGGAAAGACATTTGTTCGTGGTTAGTAAGATACATGCATAAAATTTATGCAGTACATGGATAATTGTGCATGCATCTATTAATCATTTTGAGTCTAATATCATCCCATACAGGCGACATCACTTCCACAAGCCCCAAGCGCGGCATTATTTAGAAGACGACAACAAATATGTTAACATGTTTAGTTGGTAAAATAAATGTTGTAAATTCAAATCAGAGCATCTTCCTTGTCTGGCATGGATGTATTCTTAAGTCTATAAGGTAACAATAATATAATAAGATAACCTTGTTTGAAATGGGTTTGGCTAAAAGAAAATGTTGGTTTCGTCTATACTACTAGCACAGTGGTGGGCCGTCAGGGGAAGCAGGGCCTTCTCTGCTGGCCCTATAAAAAACACAATTTTGTGAAAAATATTTTTATTGATTATTTAGGTATCATTTTCATTTGTGTAATGTCCACTAAATTGCCTATTATTAGTTTAGTTGAGGTTGAACTGGAATATCATACATAAAAAAAGTCAGAGGCCAGCTCTACAGATAGTGCTACCCTTTTGTTGAAAGACGTCACATCTGATTTGTTACAAGCATTAGTGACAGAATCATGGTCCAGCTTCGTGCCCAGTGCTACCCCCAGTCTTAGACCGCTCCTTTAATCAGGGATTTCTAAGGTACGAACATGAAAGTAAACGAAAAGAAAATGACAGCTGCAGTCATCGGCGCCTACACCAGATCTGGTTGCCGATCTACTAAAATCGTCTTTTTCAAGGCGCTCTTTTGCAGACAAAAGAGAATAACTGAGAAAGGAAGACCTACACCCAAAGTGAATTCGCTAAAAAAGACCAACAAAGGTTTTCTGCGCCATTTCAACGATTGCAACTATGAGTGCTATCAGTGGCTAACAGCTAGCACTGAGCACAAGTTATTTTGTTGGCGTGTTTACTTTTAAATCCGAGTAAAGGGACATATGACAGACCCATGGACTTTATTTACAAGTGATTGGTGAGTGCTTTATTATTTGATGAGTATTGTATCATATACATTGTTATGGAGGTGTAGGTGGTGTGTTGATAATACTGTGGTGTGGTGGGTGGATGTCCAGAGTTTGTACAGTTTTTCTTGGCGGATTACTTTTACTGACCATGTAGGGAAATTTACTCTGCATTTAACCCACCCCAATCTAGCCTACTATTAAAATAGTTGATCAGCCGTCATTGTTTGTTGAGAGACTGTGTGCAGCATAATATGTGCATTATATGCATATAGCTGCGTTAGCTGTAACAGAGATGTGTAAGATGTTTACAGTTGAAGTTCAAGTTACATAAATACAGACATACAACAATGAAGTAAAAAACACTATAAACCTATACACAACTGAAGGCCCTGACTGAAACCCCACGGTATGCCACTGCTACTAGGTACTTATACTATATTGACTGGGTTAAATAGAATTACTAAAAAAAGACTAAAATGCAATTTTCATTGACTAAATGTTAGACGAAAATAGTCATGGATGATTCTGACTAAAATAAGACTAAATGCTCAGACCTTTAGTTGACTGAAACTTGACTAGACTAAAAAGAGTATGAACGTGACTAAAACTAATAAAAACTAAAATGACAGCTTCACACAAAGACTAGACTAAAACTAAAATTAAAACAGGCCGCCAAAAACAACACTACTTGGCAAGTCGTTTTTGGGGATTTCAGTGTTGCCCCATTCGCTTTACAGGAAGTGTACTTGCATGACTGGAAATAGCTGTTCGAGTGAGTTTCCAAAATGGCTGCCAAGCGAACTGGCTCTGCTTAAAAGGAGAGTGTTTTTAATTAGGCTGTGGAGGGCAAAGGCTGTGAGAAATTAGCTAAAGTTTGGTGAAGGACCATCTATCTTATGTTCTATTATTTCATTCGCAATCTCTTTGCTGAATTCTGGTGGTCATGATGCTATGTGTTACGTGTGAGGGCAAGTGTGTGTTTCAAGCAGAAGTGGAGGTTTGTCAATATTCACTGTTTCTGCCGTCTGTGCGCTTTGTCTTCTCTGTGTGGAAGTGTGGGGGATGGTGCTTGATTTAATGAGCTCCTCTGAGGTTCAGGCTGAGATGATCAAATGCTGCTCTTCACTACAGTCAGATAACAGATGCACAGCGCTTCATGCTAGCTGAGCTCAGCGTTAACTCACTGGCTACCTCTACATGCACACCGATAATGACAGTATTGCTAAGAATCATGGACTGCATCCAGTTATGATGTGTATGTGACATGCAGTTGTTTTCGTGCAGTTCTCATTTAATACTATGATTGATTAAGTGATAAAACTATAATGGGGAAGAAGCAGGTCAGCTTGGCCCAGTTATCCCAAAGGCAGGTGTTGGGAAAGGCTCTGTGTGGTATGGGATGATACTCTGTGGTGTGATACAACAATGATACATATCCTACAGCAATTCAGTCTCCAAAGTCACTATGCACCATGAGTTTTAATCCCCTAACCCTAGCATTCCTTTCAGAAGCATTTTTTTCGTAGTGGAAGCTTTGATATATTTAGGGTTGGGAGGGTTACTTTTAAAATGTACAGTTACAAATGACTTCATTAAAAAAGTATTCAGTAACATAATCCAAGTCTAGTTTACATGGCTTTCCTGTATCTTAAATAGTAGAGCATGGCGCTAGCAACGCCAAGGTCATGGGTTCGATTCCCAGGGAAAGCAAGAGCTGATAAAATGTAAAAACTGTAACTTGAATGCAATGTAAGTCGCTTTCGTCTGCTAAATGCATAAATGTAAATGTAATCTGATTATTTTGGATTACTTCGTTACATATGTAAATCAAGTCAAAAAAGCAATATCTAAGTACTTTTATTTAATTATGATTTTAAAATTAAAACTAATAAAAAATATAGTAAAAACTATTTGAAACTTTTAAAAATCGTGTCTTTCTAGATATTACAGCTATAACAGTTATAACAGTTATATTACATGTAACCATCTAGATATTACAGCCCCTATATATATATTTTTATATATCATTTTTTTATTTATTTATTTATTTTAACATGTACACGTAAAAAATAGTTCATACACAACTTTAAAAATGTACACCATATACATATTAGTCTATTTTAAAATAAGCCTACATGTCGAAATGTATGTGAAATGTAATGACCTTTCTTTATTGCATTGACTGTTCCGGGGTGTGGGGGCTCTCGTGTTAATTTCTACATTTTCCAGCACATTTTCTGCTAGAAAACTTACACACAACTGCAGTCGTGCACACCATGGAATTTTAAACCAGTAACAAACACAAAATTTTAGCTAACATGATGATTTCCATGCTAGTCACACCTGCAAATGTTGATTGAGTAGCCTTTGTTAAAGCAAGAGTCTTCATGCATAGCTTACGCTGTACAGCTATGTTATTTCCTTTATCCTTTTTGAAGACAAAATAACTGAAATTTCCAGACATGAAAACGTTTTTCCCAGCAGGAAGCATCGTAATTAATTAACTCTAGTGGCTTCTCATCCCTCTTTTGAGGAGAATAATTGTAGACGGGTGTTATTTCCACACGTGAGTCAGCATGTGTCAACAGAACCAGGAACTGCTGTGTGATGAATCAGCACTAAATAAATAGCGTTATGATGTCAAAAAACTCATTTATTTAATTTTATATGAAACAAATGTAATCCTGATAGTATTCCCACTTTTTACAAAATGTAACTTTAATCTGAATACTTTGTTTTTTGATGTAACGGATTACTAGATTTTTGTATCCTGATTACGTAACGCCGTTACATGTATTCCCTTACTCCCCAAGCCTGGATATATTGCTGATTTTGAAAAATAATCGAAGCTCAAATCTAGGTCTGTCACAATAATCAATATATCGACTTATCGCACAATATATGTACATGACCGCAAACCTTTTGGTGATGCAATATATTAACCATTATATTCACTGTTACCATGTTTTTTTGCATTCCACTTGGACCTGTGTCTTTCGTAGCTTCTCATACATAATGTGGTGTAGTCATGAGGTGCTAGTTCAAATTTAAAAATTCCCACTAAAAAAAGTTTAATCTGCAGATATGGCCTTGTTTAGGATTTTGTGCATACAGATATCTGACTGCTAAGCAGTGATTGTGTTTTTCAGCAATAGTGTGCACCCTTAATTTACAGAGAAAAGAAGGTCAGGGAAAAATCTTTAAATTCTTTACTCATATTTATGGGAAGTATATTTCAAAATTATATAAAAAAATTGTCTCAAAATATTAATAAATATTGCATTATAAAAAGCAAAATGTTTACAAAGATTACAAACACCATAGATATATATACATGTACATTAGTGATGCGCGGGTCGGGTATTTTTCCAACCCGCGGGTCCCGCTTTTATGAAATTATTTGGCCCGCCCCAGCCCGCCCCGCACCACTGTATATATTTTTACAACCCGCCCCGCCCAGCACCCGCGACCATTAAATAGACATACTAGGCACTGTATGAAAACAGCCTTTATTTCAGCCTGAAAGTGCTTGGAAACATCGCCCTGTAAACTGGCAACAACATATGATTATGAATATGAACGATAAATCAGGTCATATTAATAACAATAATGATACACATTTTAAACATTTACAAAGCAGCGTTTGTAATCTAGGCTAAACAATTTTTTATTTTAGATTTGTATAGGTTTACAGTTTACAGCCTACGCTAAATAACCACTGACATTTTTTTTTTTTTTTTTTTTTTTATTTATCACACGGAAATGTTCATTTAGCGTTTTTACGTTCGCTGTGCAAAAAAAGAATGGCATCCACTGTACCGGGGTTTAATCTATTTCGCCTGGACTCCAGCACCCGGCCAGCAGAGCTGAATGTGCGCTCGCTTGATGCGCTTGTGGCTGGGATACAGAGAATCATTTTTGACACCTTGGCAAGCACAGGAAAGGCGATTGACTGCGACTGCCAGAAGCTTAGAATGTCCTCTCCGTCCCAGAAGAACTGGCCCTCAATGTAGCGCTGAACCTCGTCTCTCTCGGCAACGTCTTCACTATCATCCTCCCACTCACTAAACTCATCTCTTTTTCTTTTGACTCGCTCAGCTTCGTCAACTAAAAATAAAATATAACAATATTTAACCTTTTACACATACATTAGACCACAGTAGCTAAAACGTAAGCTATTATTAGCTATTTTATTAGCTGGTGCCACTCACCTGGAGGCATGGGCTCTGGCTCCCTCACACTTGCTGGAGGTGTAAGCGGCTTGAAACATCTTCAGGGACTTAAAACGGGGACAAAGAAACGTTCCAAGCTTGTGGGTGACGCTGATGGACATTTTCTCATTTAGCAGCTGCGTTGCCTGTGCCCGAATATAAACCATGTACTCCGGATCACCGTATTGGGGCTCGCAGTGTTTCTTCAGTTTAAAAAACCAAAGCACGACCAGCTGAATAGTTGGATAAGTATCACCCTCCATCTCTTCACTCGCAGTTTTAAAAGGCAACAAAAACTCAGTAACTGTGTTCAACACATCCAGCTGAATGCCATCCATTCTGTGGAGCTGATCTTTCTCCTGCAAGGCCTGTTGGATTTCACGGTACTGTTTACTGACTGACTGCATCATCGCGACTTTACTATTCCACCGGGTTTCGCATTCCTGCGTCACGGTGTGTGGTAGTTGTACTACAGTGCCGGATTTTTTCAGGTATGTCAGGCTTTTGCATTTTGCGATGATATCACTCACGTCGCACATGTATGGTGGCGTGTTCTCTTTTACATCAAATGTGTGTTTGAGAACGATGTTAATGACATGGGCAGTGCACGGCATCCACTTGTAGCTGCGAAGGGCAGCTTTTATGTTTGCGCCCTGGTCACTTACAAACATTACTTTTGATATGCGAGCAGGTTCAATACCAAAGTCATGCAGCTCCTTAATAATTTGCTCGTGGATGTTGTGTGCTGTCTTTTTGAGAGTTGAGTCAAATTCAGCTGTGCTTATGACACGGCTCTCCAATTTCCAGTCGTCATTAATGAAGTGACCAGTAAAAGCAGTGTATGCTCGTTTGTTGAACTCATCAGTCCACATGTCAGTGGTAATAGCTATGCCACAATCCAGAGCTTGATTTATCTTCTTTGAGAGGATTTCTTTTTTTTCTTTTGCGGTTGATTTGGCTCTGTCGCAAACAGTTTGCCTGTGAGGGAGTACACTGCTGGCATCCACACGTCCGTAACGTGAACCAATGTTAATTAGACACTGGGCTACGGTCTGGAATCCATCTCCAGATACTATGTCGAAGGGCCGCAGATCTCGACAGCGCAATTCAACACAAGCGTCTGTGACCTCGGACTTGACATGTGCTGGTACTTTACTTTTGAGGAAAGCGGTTATATTTTGAGACGTGCCACTGTCGTCCTTTTTCTTAGACCCCCCACAAATATGTCTTGACATGGTGGAAGTGCCTGTTTTGTGGCTCTCGTGTTTGTATATTTTTTCACACGAATTGCACTTCACGTAGCCGATACTGCTGTTGTCTCCTGCTGCAACTATTTCTGAGAACCGGTCCCAAACATTAGATTTAGCAGCCTGACCTTTTTTTCTTTTAATTATGTAAATTCCCGACCTCAATTTCTCCCGCACCTCGTCTTCCATATTTCTTTGTTTTTGTTGTGACTGGCAGCGGTAGCTGCTTGGCGCTTTCGTGACTTGTCACGTGACGTAACCTTATCAAAGAACTTAATAAAACATGAAAATAGATATTCCCAAATATTTAATATAGGCTATAGGGAATTGCACGCAACATACATGGATTTTTTTTTTTTTTTTTAATGACCCGCCCCAACCCGCCCCGTAAATAAAGTGGCAATTTCTTTACCCGCCCCAACCCGACCCGCGGGTTACCCGCGGGGTCCGCGGGTTACGAGACGACCCGCGCATCACTAATGTACATATCTAAACACAGTTATTAGTTTCCTTCTCTCCACAACAAATCCTCAAAAGTCTATAAAAACGTCAATCCAAAAACAAATAAATTTAAGGTGAAACTGATGCCTGCCTCTCTCATTCTGCACGAATCCAAATGTTTCCATATTCGCGACGTATCTGGATGCTAAAATATTATTATGTAATAGCCTAGGTCACTCGCACCCTTCACATTGGCTATATCAGCACATGAGGCGGTGGTCACGCTGAACCTACAACGGAGCAGTGTAACCTTTTATTTTTCTTTAACTCTATTTTGTTTTGATAATGAACAGGTTGCAATGTCGCAAAATAGCTATGTTGTGTCTGTGTGCACATGAGGCGCTGGTGTGCATGATACAGCCATACCAACACTGGTTGGTTATACAGCTTTTGCAAAACAAATAAAACTGTAAAATAAAAGCATTTGCAAAATAAAGAAAACTACTTTCTGCTGTCTCGTTTTCCTGTCCGTGAACTTTGGATCGCGTCACAATGAACCGAAACTCAGCACATTTCTTTCTTTCGTTTAGTTAATCTGTCAATGATTTAAGTGAAATACATTTTGTGTATATGCCAATATAGGCTATTCCTTTTATCTAAGCTTATAGTTTTATTCGGATTTCTCCATTCACTGCAGGTGCGTGTGATCTGAATCCAAACTCTTCCTCTAATGCACTGCCATTGTGACTTAGCTTACCTATGACGAGCTCACAGCTGAATGCTGGCATTTCACTCATTAGATGCATCAGCATCACATTTGCATAGGCTGCACTACGTGAATTCATGATTGGTTGACAGCAAATTTCAAATATTAAATAGAATGATAAAATAACATTATTAACAGATTAATGGCCATTTAAAATTCCAGTTATGATGGACATAACATGATATAACATTTGATTTTGTTTCTGTTTATGGTTCTGTCAAAATTTCATTAATTTGCAGTTTTCGTTTGCATTCCTTGAACCGGTTCAGAGCCCTGTTTGAAACATATATATGTGTGCACTAGACTTTCATTAAAGGAATATTTACTGTACAGATGTTTCTAAATGCACACAAATGAGGGAATTGTCTTTGCTAGCACTCCACAGTATGGCACACTCTCATTAACATTACTACGGTGAGAGAGCTCAATGCGCTGCAAATAGAAAAAAACAACTTCCTCAATTTTACAACGCACACGCCGCAAATGCTCACAACACAAACAAACAAAGAAATGCACTGTATATAACATTTATTTGCTTGTATTGTGAGCATTTGCAGTGTGTGTGTTGACAAATTGACGAAAGTTGTTTTCTTCATTTGCAGGCTTTTTTTCTATTTGCAGTGTGTTTCTTTATTTGGTTTCTTTATTTGCTCACTGTTGACACAACAGTGAGCATTTGCACCACCTGCTGTCTAACTGATGAAGATGTTTTCTTGATTTGCTGGTGCTTTTTCTATTTGCATGTGTTTTCTGAAGTTGCAGCGCGTTGAGCTCTCTCGGCCACCGTACATTACATTGAAAATATCTTGGAAAATGAAAAGCTTTGTGGAATGTGACAAAACCCACAAACAAATGTACAAGAATTACAAGAGAAGAAAATTAAGACATACATAAAGCATTCAAAGAATCAAAGAAAATAAGTGAGAAAGAGAAAGACAAAGCCTGTGAGAAAGCGAGGGAGGACTGGAATGGCCCTTGGCCCCTGTGGTGCCTCTCTGTGCGCTCACTATAGATGAATGGGAGCCTGGTGACCCTTCAACCAGAATGATCTGTGAACACATCATTACAGCTCGCATCGGAAACCTGTGCACAGCCCAGAATTCCCTAATCACTTGCTCATTACAACCAGAATGAGCTTCCCTGCACAATGAGAGTGCGCCCACGCACACTGATCGAGCACACATATGCTCATGGGTTTACATTTTACCTCACAGCTCCCACAAAACCTGCAATATGATGCAGATGGCTGCTTCTGAATAGCAGTACAGAAATTACAATAAATTGGTTATTTATTTATTGTATGTGGAGAACAGTATACATTGGTTGGTGACTTGGAGCATTTCTCAGAAGTTAAGGAACCAGGGGTTCTCAACTCTGCTCTGCACATTTGGTGTGTCGTCCTTATTTAACGCTCCTGATTCAGATCATCAGCTCATTAGGAATTGGAAGGAGCTAGATGGATGTTCTGAGTGATGCTCCACAGTCTGACCTGTGTTGCAGCCAGGAATTAAACTGCTGGTTTCATCTGGCCAGAGGAGAACTGGTCCCCCGATTGGGCCTGGTTTCTCCCAAGGTTTTTTTCCATTTCTGTCACCAATGGAGTTTTGGTTCTTCTGGCTTGCTTAGTTGGGGACCCTTCATTTCTGTCAGTATTGTCTGCTTGATTGCACAGATGCTATTGGAAGAGAACTGAACTGAGCTGGATGATGACATCACTCAGTCAGTGATGAACTAAACCAAACGAACTGAAAAGAGTACGTCACACCTCTGTTCATCAGTTTACACTGGCTACCAATAGCCACTCGCATAAAATTCAAGGCATTAATGTTTCCCTACAAAACCACCACTGGCTCTGCATCTCTTTATCAAAATTCACTACTTCAGACGTATGTGCCTCTAGAAGCTTGTGTTCTGCAAGTGAACGACACTTTTTAGTTACAGTAATATAAAAAAACAAAACAAAACATGACTCTCTAAGGCTAGCTCTATCTATTCTGTTTCTTCTTCTCGGTTTTAATCTTTTCAACTTATTAAAAAAAACAACTTGCTACGTGTAAGGTGTTGGACTAACCGTGACTTCTCACACCCTATATTGTTGCTCTTTTGTTGGTTTTGATTGTTTCTATTGTCCTCATTTTTAAGTCGCTTTTGAAAAATGCATCTACTAAATGATTAAATGTAAATATCAATGTAAATGAACTGCCATACAGCAGAATTACATTTTGTTTGCATTTTTGACACACTATTTTCCTGTTTACAGTTTTGTTTCAACTGCTTACACACATTTTTAAAACTCTCATTTTTTCAAAACTTTACACACAAATCCAAGAATTGCACACACACAATACAAAATGCCTCACATCTCTTGCAAAATGAAGCACTGCATTCAACATATCACAAACACATCTCAAAAACAAACATTTGCAAACACCTTTGCCGTAATATTAATTCCTGTTAGATTTGTGTGTGTTTCATAGAGAATTGTGTGTTGTGTTTTGCAACAAGTGTTTTATGAAATTGAAAACTGAGTCAAAGGCTGAGAATTTGCGCATGGTTTTGCAGATTTGGTGTGTGGTCCTGGTGTTTCAGTGTTAGCTTTCAGAAATTGTGTGACAAGTAAAGATTTTGTGTGTAAGCAGTTGAAAAAAACTGTAATACTGTAAAGCTGCTTTGCCACAGTCTGTGTAAAGTGCTAAATAAATAAAGGTGACTTGGCTTGTAACATATTCATGAACTGAACCGAGTGTGTCAGATAAGAAAGACAAGAGAAAATGTGCAGAGCAGTAATATACTATTTTTTTTTTTTTTTTTTTTTGCATGTAGTAATAATTCAAATTGAAATACTTAAAATTACTTATGTATTCTGAAGTGTTATCAGTTCTGCTGTATTAGTATATGCAACTTTAAGATGGCGAGTAGGCTAAGACAAAAAGTAAGGGATAATGTGAAGGGATTTTATTCTGCAATAACAACAGGCTGGATGTACATTATCCTATTTATTACACGGCTGACTGCTACATAAGTAAACTAAGTTGAAATATGAACACAGACCAGTCGGAATTGAGAGAGAGCTATGTAATTATCAGGAATATTCTTGTGATTGGTACATGCTCAGTCATGCTTACTTTCCCCCCTATGTTTCCTACTTTATTAGTCAAAATGCTTTGAATTGAATTGCATTGTTAGTGTGACTCAGTCCTTAAAATGTAAATGCTTTATTGTCTTTGCTATTAGTTTTGACCTGATGGGAATGTACGTGTGTGTCCTTGTGTGTGTCCTCCAGCAATGATCTGACCTCTATCTAGACATTCACTGTTGCCCTGAGTCTTGACCCCGAACTGTGTGTGTGTGTGTGTGTGTGTGTGTGTGTGTGTGTGTGTGTGAGCGTGCTATGAGCTTATGTCACCGCAGTCATGACTTTAACCCATACTGGCCGGTTAGGACACTATGATAATGATGTTTGTGCTATTTTCTGCTAATTTACCCACAATGTATTATGAAAAGAAAATCTGGATTGTGATTAATTTTGTATGATCAATTTAGCTGCAATATTTATGATATTTCAGATTTCTATGTAAAATTTCCAGAAAGGAAGGTAACATTCTGTGGATAATTTTTAAAATAATTACCTATTAAAAAAATTAAAAGATTGACTAAATGGTCAGCTATGGTCAATGATTTGAGCTTTAAGCTCTCAGCCTTCTCAGACATCTTGATAATTGCACATAAGTAATTACTTCTTAAAATATCTTGAATGTGCCAGTAACTTTCTTCATGAAATAGCATGTGAAAGAGTGATTCACAGTAAGATCACACTTTTTTCATGCAGATTCTGGAACAGAACCTACAATAATAACATGTGAAATTTCCTGTAATGTAGCA
Source organism: Barbus barbus (assembly GCF_936440315.1). Taxonomy (NCBI): domain Eukaryota; kingdom Metazoa; phylum Chordata; class Actinopteri; order Cypriniformes; family Cyprinidae; genus Barbus; species Barbus barbus. Next base: position 1,755,273 of record NC_136726.1, on the reverse strand, counting down.
ATCTGAGCATGATATACTAGATCAGCTTACTGCATAGACATCTGCGTAGGAGAAGTCTAATACACTTATGTATGTTGTACAAATCACTAGATTACTGATGTAAAGGGAATTTTATCTATATTTCATTCCAGTTTTATCCATTTATTAAGCTGTTGAGGAGAGCTGTGTGTGTGTGTGTTTGGTTCAAGAAGGACCAAAAGGTTATAATAGCTGTCAGAGAGAGAGACACAGGGAGAAAGAGAGTCAGAGAGAGAATCTTCTCACTCTGGAAGGTAGCATAAAATTGGGATAATCGCCATCAATTGTGCCTCACAGTGGGCTGCCATTCCTGAAAGAGTGATTCATCCCAATAGAGAGCGGATTGAGTGAGAGGAGAATGGCTCTTTGCCCCCCTGCGGGTCCATCCGCTGCTCTCCCACGGTGGGCATATGCATGACATCAGTGAGCTGAATGGGGCTGGCATCCTCTCCATGCCAGTTTAAAGCCAAGTCTTTGCCCGGGGGAGTGAGAGGGGGGCACTGCCACTTTTTTGGGGAAGAACAAAAGCCCTCAGATGGGTAGCCGGGAAACTTCACATGGTCCTGGCCAAGAGGGAGAGAGAGAAAAGAGTGAATACCCTTCACTGGCCTCGTTTGGCACGGCATTGAGTCACATCAGACACACACACACACACTCTACATTCCACCTGTGTCGGCTTCCAAACGATGCCTGGTGAGGAATTTAAACTCCAAGGAGTCTGTCATCCTTCCAGAATAAGTGAAATCTTAAGAGTGGAAGAAGTGAAATTGTCAAGAAATTATGATCATCTGATGTCTGGCTTGGGAACTTAATGCAGAAGCTGGTGTGTTTTTATTTGATTGCAGCTCATTCCTCCGGGACTGGAGGGACTCGTGTAACCTTGACTTAATGTAAATATTAAATTAAGCAGAACAAAAGAATACAGAGCACTTTGATTTAACCAAAATACCACATAATGCTTGATCAAAATTGTAAGGCCTATTAGTTTGGTTTAGTTTATCCTTTATGTCTCCCTTTGGAGAAATTTGTCTTGAGCAATCAAGAGAGCAGCTCAACATATAACAATTCACTATAGTTACACTTTATCCAAATAAAAATCTGTCAGACAGGGTCAGTATCCTGAAGTTTATCCTGTGCCAGAATAATCTCTGGGATAGAATATGATTCAGTCAGGCAGTTCTAGAGCTGAGTGAAATGATGATAGACATTGATGCTATAGATCATCAACCAACTGAGATTTAGCTTTGTTGAATATATTTAAGTAAACTGATGCAGCAATATGGCTTCTGACAAAGAAATCCAATGTGCAGTCTCTACTGTGATCCAGAATTACATTTCTTAATGAATGTTACTTTCATGTGTATTTTTGGTGATATCTGTGACGTTGTTTGTTTGTAGTTTTATGTACGTGAGGTCGGCCCTAAAGGTGCATTCGCTAGAGTTTAGGTCAAGTTCACAGTGACTAAACATGGCAGATCTGAGCCTGGTGTTGTTTTTACCTTTTGTCCAGCGGGTGGATGTTCACCACTGTGTATTGTTAAAATGATATGGTCTCACACTTTGGAGAAGTGTTGTTGTGTAAGTTTGGAGTATTTATTTTTTTGACTTTATTTTTTATCATATCCAATCACATATAGTTATACGTAAGCATCCACATTAACACTGTGCATGTGGCAGTAATTGCTGTCAGTGAAATGTCTGTTTCTGAAAGCTTGGGCCAAGGAATCAGGAAATCATAAAAGTTACATAATTCCAGTGGCCAATTAAAACTTTAAAAGTCTTTTTACAGTGGTGAACTTGTCGAGTATTCGTGTAATAATGCATTTGACTAGTTTTGTATGTCTGAGCACCAAACTCTCTCTCACACACACACCATGCGTAACAAATGATCTAAACAATACATTCAGAGTGAACTTTGACAGGTTTATTTCATTTTTGCCATGCTCTAAAATAATCTCAAATTAAAATAAATGGCTCCACACTTTTCAGCAGCCCAAAATTTCACAGTGGATGATAAAGACTTTGAAAGAAACAGGGTGATCATCTTGTTGTTTGAGTTGTTGTCTGTCAGTCCCTCACAATCACACGTACAGTACTCATCCTGAAACTCTGCCAGCTTGCCTTCTGTTCTTCTCCTTTTACAGAACACACCGTCCTCCTGGCCGTTTCTGAAGACAGCGAAACTGTCGAAAACGCACATAACCATGACTGCAAAACCTTAGAATATTCAGATCTGATTGGTATAATTGCCATTATTCATAAATGGTAAATTATTATGCATAGAGATTTTTAATATGTCATTTGCATGATGAGTTTTATATATGCAACACGCTATTTATATATGGTAACACATATATACATATCATTCTGCTGTTATTACATGGATTGATTTTACTATTTAAATCCATTGACAGAACACACAATTTTAATATTGACCAGCTTTATTGCACCTGCATTTCTTAGCAGCATGCATGCAATGACAAAGGTACCCGTTAACTAGAAGTAAATGTACATTGGTCATATTATATCATCTGTGAATTATAATGAGCAGCCATGTTTTACGTTGCAGCACAGGCAGGGAGTGAGACTTATCTCATTCACAATGTATAAATTCTTCCACTTCTCTCAAAAGACATGAAAGTAAGTGGCTTGTAGAACTGGGAGAAGAATTAAAGTTAAACACATAGTCAAAGATAAAGTAAAACACGTCAAATTATTTTTGATAGGCTATTCTCTCAATGGTTATGACTGTATTTTTACAAACGATAATTGTCATTTGCTACTACGTCTGAAACATAAACATTATGTAGTTAAAGCACAGAGCTTGCCCATCTGTGGCTGAGCACCAGGCGTAGTGTGAAAGCTGGCTAACCCCTGGCTTACCATCTGTCAGAAAACAAGAGACAAATCCTTCACAATGGACACTCGTTTCTTAAAACTTCTTTAAAAAAATCATGTTTGTAGCTCACACCTTGGGCTCACTGCATCACCTCCTGCAATATTTTGCCATGAATGAAGCAGCTCACATTCCTGGCATTGATGCAGCGAGGATAATGCATTAGTAGTGCATTGGTAGAACTGAATATGCAATGTAGCAATGTAGGCTAGTAATGTGTAAAACAAATTTAGTGAGCTGAAATAATGCGCTGGATAAAAAATAAAATGTGAATTTGCATCGGATGCAAGCAAGCGCAGAACCATCTGTGTGCTAAACATGAATCGGTTTTAATAATGACCATCACTTTTGAAATGTTTGTGTGCAGAAAGCACTCATTTAGTATATGAGAGTTTGAGACTCTTTGACACTAAAATCAAACTCACGCAGTCCATCCGCACAGTCAGTGTAATCGATCAAATGTCTAATATGTGTGAATCAATGGCGTATTAGCATCTGGGCCTGTGTAGGTGCAGACCAGACAGAGGAACTAAACATCGGCTCAGTTAAAGACCTTGTGTCTGGTCTGTGGAGTCCTGTTTTCTTCTTACATGGATCTTGTGGATGCTTGTGTTTGTGCACTGTTAACTTGTGAATGTGATGGCCCTAGGATACACTGTGGGAACGTGACAAGCTGGTCAATGGACTGTGATGTTCTGGGCTTTGATCTGACTTAATTACAATAAAAAAGTGTAAGTGTTATGACAAAGGTTTTACATTAGTGGTATTAAATGCTGTGTAAGTCATCACGGATTGGGACATGTTGTGTTTTGGGTGACGTGTGCTTTTGAATGAGATATGTGCACCTTCATAGAGTGGGTCAAGATTTAGCGATTAACAACTGCAGCTGTATTCTGTTCTCAAACATAACTATTGGAACCCGTCAATAAGCACTCTGATTGCAACACCTCGTCGTTTGGACTACTTTGGTGCTAGGTGCCAGAACAGAAGAGAAATGCAGGGAATAAATAGAAGGATTTTGTGTATGTGTGTACCTGTTAATGTTAACCTGTTCACCAAAAAAGGATCTGATTGTATTCGTCTGAAAGAAGAAAGTCATACACATCTAGGATGACTTTCATCTTTGGGTGACTATCCCTTTAAGTGTTGTCAGCAGGGACACCTGCTTCTAGAAAGCTGCGATGGTCTCAGACGTTTGGGTGGAGGTTGGAAGAAAGTGATGTGACATACAGCCAAGTATGGTGACCTATACAGGGAATTTGTGCTCTGTATTTAACTCATCCAGAGTGCACACACACAGCAGTGAACACACACCCAGAGCAGTGGGCAGCCATTTAGTGCCTTGCTCAAGAGCACCTCAGTCATGGAATTGAGCGTATTCATGGTATAGAGAGCGCTGTACATTCACTCCCCCCACCTACAATCCCTGCTGGTCCGAGACTCGAACCTGCAACCTTTGGATTACAAATCCGACTCTCTAACCATTAGGCCACGACTTCCCAATGTGATATTTGGATAACAAATTTTCACTTAGACATCAAAAATAAAACTTTGTGATCTCCATCTGTGTTCCTTGACGCTGATGAGGAGAACTTCCCATAGGGAAACCAGGATTGTCTCATTAAGACAAGCACATATGCCCATTCTGCCAGCTCCTTTAAATACGCATCCAATTAAAAATGTGTAATTACATAAGATCACACATGATCAGCCAACATGAACACCAAAGTGTTGTGTCTGTAAGAAGAAGCAGTGCTAATGCATTTGCAAGGTCTACATCTTCATTTTTCATGTTTGTACCAATTTTGGGAACTGTGTTTGTTTGTTTATTTATTTTAAAGCTTATTTGCTTAGATGTCATTATATGGATTAAACAGGTTTTTGGGAGATATGTGAAACTCTGCTGATATCTGACAAAAACTCTGGATGATCTCAGACAAAACTCACTTGATTTTTGATTTGAGCCCTACTTTTTTACTGCAAAAAAAAAAAAAAGCCCTACAATCTGAAATAAGACAAAGTGGAGCTGACATATTTAGGCCTGATTTTTGACGCTGTCTTCTTACCTGTATCTTGTTACTAAAAAGTATCCTTTGATGTTGTACATCGCTTGACTTGCTTTTTCTGATAACAGTAAATCCACGCACTTAAGAAGCTATGTCGTAGTCTTCTTATGAGCGAACACTTGGTGCTTCAGCTTTTACTGTTTCAGCTTTTTCTGTCTTCAGTGCACAGTTTTCTCAGCCTGTTGTTCTATGACACAAAGTGGAATAAATCCCCTTTTGTGTGCCGTCTATGGCTTTTAGAAAGTCTCTTTGTATGCGGTTTATCATCTGTGATGATTTGCGAGGATTAAAGCCCTGGTTTGCTTCTTCATCAGTGTGGATGTCCTCGCAGGCATTGATTCCCCTGTCTGTCCGCTTGGCAGTCATCAGAGAATGTGTCAGACCGGGTGATTTCAACTGTAAATCATGGTTACATCATTCCGTTCAAGTGAACCCTGGTGATATTCAAAGGGGTAACTCATACAGTGAAATCTGTTCAGGAAACCCCTTTTCCAGGATGGGAAATCCATTCTCTTCTGGAAAGGGCAGCAGAGGAGGTTCCCCTCATCAGAGAGAGTGCAGTTTTTACATTTTCTTGTGCCCAAAAACGTTGACAGTATGCATCCTATTGTGGATCTTAGATATTTTAACTTAAACTGTTGATAAAATGCCTTTTCAGAAAGCTAATGGCAGAAGTGTATTATGTCGCAAATACATAAGGGGGAACTGTTTGTGATGATGGATATGACGAATGCAGATTTCTCAGGTTGACTTCTGGGAGCAAAGCCTACCAGTTTTGCATCCTTCCGTTCTGGCTGACTCTAGACTCTCACACCTTTATGAAATGCATGGATCCACATTTTGAACCTGTGGAAGCGTTGAACGATTGGTTGCTGCTAGCACACTCTGAGAGCATTGAAACATTGAACATTGAAACACTGTCACACTGATTACATGTTCATGCCATGAATCGACTTATTTACTCTTCTGGCTGTTTCTCTCTGCAGTTCTGGAAACATGCCGAAGCACGTGGAGGTAAGGATGCACGAAAGCCACCTGGAGCCCATCGAGGCAAGGCCAAGCTCCAAATGGGGAACAATATGCCAGAAGTTGCGCAAGAACCTGCTGCTCACGCTGACTGTGATGGGTGAGTGTTCTTCAACAATCCACAGTGAGGAAAGGGAACAGCAGACAGAGAAAAGAAGACAGCACACATAGCATGGTCTGATGCTGAAAAGCAGAGGTATCTGGACAGTAAAGGCTCAGAAGAGAGCAGGTGACAGTACATTTTAGTATTAATATTCTGTACTATTTTAAATTCAAATAAAGCATGATAAATTGTGGGAAATTAATATTTCTGAAGCTATGTTGGCTACAGAGAGAAAACAGAGGAAGTTATTTTTATATTGCGTTGTTGCAGTAATTGAATAGGTGAATATATTCCTCTGGAGCCTTTGGAAGGTGTGGATAGCAGATGATATGTCTGTGAAGAGATCCTGAGTGGGCGAGTGTGATGCATGTGTGATTATGTGTGTTCCAGGATATAAAAAAACAAGCTTCTTTTTAGGATTATCAAGGCAGAAAGTGCAGTGTCTCAGCAGGGGTGCATCAGTGCTGTAGAGATTGTTAGTGTAACGGGGCGAACGAGACGCGAGACGTGCGGATCAAAGTGCAAGCTTTTATTTATAAACATAGTCAATAAACAGTCAGGGTCAAACAACAGCAACAGGTACAGTACGGGCAAGACACAGAGCAATCCTAGGGCTAGCGAGAGTCGACGATCGGCGAACATTATCCAACAGGGCAAGGCAGAGAGATAATCCAGCTATACGAGCGGTAGTCCAAGAGAGATGCAAACAGAGTCCAAACGTCAAGGCAAAGGGGTAAATCCAGGAAACACAGGCAAGAATCAAAACACTAGAAAAACACACAAGGCAAGACTATGACAACAAAGAGGGTTCCGTATCGCAGCTAAAACTAGGAGAGTTATAAATGCAGAACAATACTGGAACTAAACAGAAAAACACAGAATGGCTCGGTAAGGCAGCTAACACTAGGAGAGTGATAAACGCAATACAATACTCGGCAGAGAGGAAGAGGAATCCATGTTTTATGTAGGGTGTGTGATCAGTGCAATCAGCTGTGTCGTCAGTGCAATGGATGATGGAATTGTAGTATGAGGTGGCGTGCAACAGTTAGTGTGGTGCAAGAGTCCATGTGGTGAGCGAGTGACCTCTGGTGGTGAGTTAACGGAAGTTCATAGACCAGATTCATGACAGTTAGGTACAGTAGGTGGTGGCAGAAGAGTGCACTTCACTCGACACAATATCTAAAAATGTCCCGTATGACTGTCTGCACCTGCATTCCCAGGCTCAATAAGACACTTTTTTTGTTTTCCTACCCATGACCCAGACAACCTCAAATGGGTGGTATGATTTATGTGTTTGGAATCGCATTTGGCCACATATTTATATATAAAGTATGCTCAGGAATATTTTCGAACAGAAGGAACGCTCTTTTCCCCATCATAGGTGTGATTTTGGGAGCTGTTGCTGGTATGCTGCTGCGTGTGGCTTCTCCAATCGATGACAACATTGTCATGGTAATTGCCTTCCCTGGAGATATTCTAATGAGGATGCTAAAAATGCTCATCCTTCCCTTAATCATCTCCAGCTTAATCACAGGTAACACAAACTTCATCTTTTAATAAGCTGCCAACAATAAGATTGGAAATGTTAAATACATTGGTGAAACCAAGAACAACTAATTCTGCTGATAAGTGTGTTATATTATACTAACAAACAGAGGGGAAACAGTGAGAGAGAAAGAGAGGTCATCCTTAAACCTTAGGCCCTTTCAAAACCTGCTCATGCCTTTTATTTAATTTAGACAAAATCTACTGATGTAGCGTTATGTGAGAAGAAATGTTACATCTTTTTAAGATTATCTTCTCACAGATTCTGTTTGCTGTTGCTTCTGCTTTATAGTTCTTTACTGTATTTAAGATGTCATGATTTTGGTTTCAAAAACCATCAAACTGTTCCTTAATTTCTGTGCATTCGTTTAATTTAATACTTAGAGAAGTGATCAGTGATTAGATTTTGTGTCAAGAAAGGCCATTGGTTGTACCCTATATTGGACTTGTGTCCGTTTGATCATGTCATGGAATAATTGTAATATGAGTTTATCTTATGGTACGAACCCAGAGTCTCCATATCAGTAGGAAAGCGATCTTCTATCCGAAGACTTGTTGCATTTCGGGGTAAAAAAAACAAAACAAAAACAACAACAACTAAAACATTATCGAACAACAGTATAAAATGTGGGAAACTATTCATTGGTTATTCTACAATTAATTGTACTATAAATTATACTACAATTGGAAAATTCTCTTTAAATTGATAAACAATTAAATTGATAAACTGTTTGGCGTGATGACATTTAATGTCTCCTACAGCGCCTTTAGTCCCATTTAGCAACTTGTTAGCAACCATCTTTTTTAAGAAAGTAACAGTTTAAAAAAAATCATGAGAGGGGTGTAACTGGTGTGTTTTGTGTTGTAGAATAAAACGTGACAGTATCTTGAGCTTGGGTAAACCACGGACCTTATTTTAGGGGATTTAAAGGGGGGGATGGGTGGAAAATATTTATTTTCATATGGTTATAATATTATATATCATGCAATTACAGATGTCTGCTGTATTACATCGTAAAAATCCTGTTTAAGTTAGTTGAGTGATGTTAGTAATGCCAGTAGTTGTCTAGAGTAGGCTAGACTTCGATAATAACTGCACTAACAATTAAAAAAAACGTATCTGCTTATAAACTGAAGGACACACTTTAGTTAAGGGACCAATTCTCACTATTAACTAACTATGAACTACAACTTCTGCATCAATAACCTCCAAATTGATTATTAATAGTTAGTAATGTTGTTAAGTTTAGGTATCGGGCCGAATTAAGGGATCTAAAATATGATCATGCAGAATAAGACATTCATATGTGCTTTATAAGTACTAATTAACAGCCGATATGTTAGTAATATGCATGATAATAAGCAACTAGGTAATAGTGATAAATGGTCCATAAAGTGTACATGTATTTCAATGATTACATTTATTGTGGACATATTCAGGATATAGTTGACATCTGTATAAGAAGTGAAGTGAAGTGTGGCCAAGTATGGTGACCCATACTCAGAATTTGTGCTCTGCATTTAACCCATCCAAGTGCACACACACACACACACACACCCGGAGCAGTGGCCTGCCATATTGCTGCGGCGCCCAGGGAGCAGTTGGGGGTTCGATGCCTTGCTCAAGGGTCTCACCTCAGTTGTAGTATTGAAGGTGGAAGAGAGCGCTGGTTATTCACTCCCCCCACCAACAATTCCTGCCAGACCTGAGACGCGAACCTTCGGATTACCAGTCTGGCTCTCTAACTATTAGGCCACGACTGCCCCAATAAATGAATAAATGCACAAAAGCCCAGATTTACTTTTACTTAGATTTAGTTTTGTGTATAAAACATATGCAAACTTGAAGGCACCCACAAGAGCTGATTTGCTAATCATCTACTGTTTCTTGTCTATTGAGGATTGTCTTTCATGCACAAAATAGCTCACCCTGTGTTTTTCTGAGGGTTTGCCCTAATTAATTAATATTTATTATAAAATTATCTAAAATGAAAATTGGGAGAACAAATGAATACAATTAAAAGGTGGGAATTAAATAGATATCCAGCAGACAATACACATATCTCTGGGATGCTGACTGTGTGATTTAAAACAATAATATTTGATATTCACACAAAAGACATATAGAAGAACTTTTGTGTGTGTGTGTGTGTGTGTGTGTGTGTGTGTGTGTCATATCTTTATATACAGTAAGGTCCATATATATTTGGACACAGGCACAATTTTTATTATTTTAGCTGCTGACCAAAACATATGCACAGTTACAGTTATATAATGAATATGGGCTTAAAGTTCACACTCTGAGCTTTATTTTGAGGGTATTCTCAACAGAATTGGAGGAAAGGAATTACAGCTTTTATGATCCCCAATTATCACTATATTGAAGTGTCAGACTTCAAATAACATTAACTCTTCATCAGACCCTTCAGGCAAAGAAAAAGGCACATATACACAGTAGTGGCCGTAAAAAGGGTTTTTAATTTATAAAGCTCTAAAAACCTTACTGACTGATGTTTTTGTGCACTTCTGGCAAATATGGAAAAAATAAAGGGTCTCAATTAAATATGTGCAGTTTCACATGATTAGTGAAAATTGTCACATGACCAGAGCAGTTTACTTCCTGTTTGCATCTTGAGAAGATGATGACTGCATCAAAGCTCCAAAACAAAAGGCTAGTAAAGTATGTCAACATAAAGATATGACAAAGATTTTTGGTACGCATTATCTTTAAGGTGTCTAGTATTAATATATGAATTCACATATATTCAATTTTGTTTGAGTGTGGTCATAGAATGAGTAAACATGTTGACAGTCACAATAGTGACCGTTGGCATAGCAGTGAACTTAGATATACAATATAAATCCAATTGCAGTTGCTAGTGAAAATTACACTAAAATGTCGCAATGACAAAATATTGCACTAAATTAAAAATTCAAATGTTACAAAAAATTTACAATATTGATGTTGTAATACTAGTTGCACTAATATAAAAATTTGATATATTTTACAAAAAAGTAACAATTTTGAAATGCGTTGATGGTTGAATTATTTATCTCAGTGTTCCTATCGGTGTTCCATAAGGTTTTTTTATGCATAATAGTAACCCTAGAATGTGATCAAAAAGTTTAAAATAGCTGGGCTAAGATATATAACAATTTTTATGGCTGCAGAAATATGTTAATTCAGTATACACATTATCCCACCGGTCACAATTGTGACTGACCATAAACCACAATTTTTCACACACTTTTCCAAAAAAACAAAAACACTATTGATTATTTCAAAGGTACGGAGCCCCTTAGAGCTCATGGTGGTGGAAAGATTTCGGGGTGAGTGAAAAAAATTCGGGGTGGGAGGAAAAAATATTTTTCAAAACGTTTGCGTTCCCTCGAGAGAACGCAAGCGAGAGAATGCAAAGTTTTGCGAGGGAACGCAAACATCTTTGCGAGAGTTCTCTCATCTTTGCGAGGGAACGCAAAAGTTTTGTGAGAGAACGCAAAAGATTTGAAAAATATTTTTTCCTCCCACCCCAAATTTTTTTCACTCACCCCGAAATCTTTCCACCACCATGAGCTCTAAGGGGCTCCGTACAAAGGGTTACTAATGACACATTTGGATATTTTCATGTCTGGGAAAAATTTGGGATAAAACGGGTTTTCAAGGGAACATAAGTAATTGAACAGTTGACTCAAAAGCTGTTTCATGGACAGATGTGGGCTAGTCTTTCATTATTTCTACATCAATTAAGCAGGTAAAAGGTCTGGAGTTGATTCTAAGCGTGTCATTTGCATTTGGAAGCTGTTGATGTGAACCACATCATGCGGTCAATGGATCTCTCCATACAAGTGAAACAGACGATTGTTAGGCTTCAAAAACAAAAATCCATCAGAGAGATAGCAGCAACATTAGGAGCGGCCAAATCAACAGTTTGGTACATTCTGAGAAAAAATGCACTGGTGAGCTCAGAAACATAAAGAGACCTGGACGTCCACGGAGGACAACAGTGGTGATGATCGGAGAATCCTCTCCATGGTAAAGAAAAACCCTTTCACAACATCCAGCCAAGAGAAGAACACTCTCGTGTCTACAATCAAGAGAAGACTTCACCTGAGCAAATACAGAGGCTTCACCATAAGCTGCAAACAAGGCCAGATTAGACTGCCAAAAGCATCTAAAAAAAACAGAGCACTTCTGGAAAAGCATTCTTTGGACGCTGAAATTAAGATCAACTGTACCAGAATGACTGGAAGAAGAAAGTCTGGAGAAGGCTTGGAGCAGCTCATGATCAAAGCACACAGCATCATCTGTGAAACACGGAGCAGTGTGATCATGAGCTGCATGGCTTCAGTGGCTCTGGGTTACCGCTGTGTAGTGATGATAAGACAGAAGCAGCTGCATCAATTCTGAGGATTCACTCTCTGCCCAGATTCAGTCAAATGCAGCAAAGTTGACTGGATGGAGCTTCATAGTACAAATGGACGATGACCCAAAACATACAGCAAAAGCAACCCAGGAGATTTTGAAGGTAAAAAGTGTAATATTCTGCAATGGCTAATCTCCTGATCTCAACCTGATAGAGCAGCATTTAACTCGCTGAAGACAAAACTAAAGTCAGAAAGAGCCACAAACAAACAACAACTGAAGTCAGCTGCAGTAAAGGCCTGGCAAAGCATCACAAAGGAGGAAACCCAGTCTCTGCTGATGTCCTTGAGTTCCAGACTTGCTAAGGATTCTGCTAAGGATTCAGAATCCTTATTCTGAATCCTTAGCATTGCCTGCTAAGGATTCTCAACAAAATATAAAAAATGAACATTTTATTTATAATTACATTTATTTGTCCAATTGCATTTGAGCCCCTGAAAATGGGGGGACTGTGTATAAAAATGGTTGTAATTCCTAAGCATTTTATGTTATATTTTTGTTCAACCCGTTGAATTAAAGCTTAAAGTCTGCACTTCAATTTCATCTTGATTGTTTCATTTTTGATTCTGTTCTGGTGGCATACAGAGTTGAAATTATGAAAATTGTGCCAGTGTCCAAATATACATATATATGGACCTAACTGTATATCTATCTATCTGACTTAGCTAGAGTGGTAAAAACAAATGTATATTAAAATACATAATGGCACTGGAAACATTTTTTGAGTTGTGAATATGTGTAAAATAATATGCCACGTCTCCCTAACTAAGGTCTCGCTGGTCTGGATGCAAAGTCAAGTGGTCGTCTGGGTTCCAGAGCCATGATTTATTACATGACCACTACTATCATTGCTGCTGTGCTGGGGGTTATCCTGGTGCTCCTCATCCACCCTGGAAACCCAAAACTCAAGGAGAATCTAGGAGAAGGAGCAGTGAATGATGAGGTTTCCAGTCTTGATGCCTTTTTTGACCTTATCAGAAACCTCTTCCCTGAGAACTTGGTTCAGGCTTGCTTCCAGCAGGTAAGACGGGACGTCCTACGTACTTCCACAGGGAACGTTCAGACTCACTTTATATCAGGAGATTTTTACTACAAATTTGATATGGTATACATCTTGTGTAAATACACACTGATTTCTGTTGTTTTTAATATAAACACATTTTTTGCTGTTTAACATGTTACAAATAATTATGATAGCTGTGCTTATGTTCTTTCCTATTTCTTTTGGTTCACATTATAGTGTATGGTCATTAAAGGAATAGTTCACCCAAAATGTGGATTTGCTGAAAATGTGCTGAGTTGAGTAGATTGAGTTTGTTTCTTCATCAGAACAGATTTGGAGAAATTTAGCATCACCAAACACAGTATACCAAAAAAGAAAGTGTGACATTAAAATGGGTTTATGTGTATATTATTTTAAATTCACTCAAATTAAATGTTTTTGTAATGTAAAATCAATCAATCAATCCATTTAGGCCTGGCTTACTATTTATACTGTTATGTTGAATGGCTATAGTATGTAATTGCTCATTTAATTTGCTCATGCAATTACACAAGTATTTAACATATGAAATATTGAAAATATTACCATCATGTTGTTTCCACATTCTTTTGGTAATTCAGTGTGAAATTATATTTATGATACAATTTAGATTAGGTTGTCATTAATAGTGGAATTAATTACAGAATTCTGTGCAATTTATGAATTATTCTTAATCGATCAACAATCCCAGTACTTTGGTTGTATTTACATTTAAAGTACCTGCATGTAATTATAGATGTATTTAATGTTTAATTTAATAACGTGCATTGCAGCTAAAGACATCTGAAATAAAGTGGGAGAGGAAGAATAAATTGGTGTAATTTATTGAGGTGATGTTGAAATGCACAGATCCAGACCGTCGTGAAGAAGGTAGAAGTTCAGCCTGATTTCGAAGACACCAACAGCACTGACTATCTGTCCAATGCCACCAAACCACCCCCGATTTTCATAGACAAGAAATCTCTCCAGTTCAAGAGCGGAATGAACGTGCTGGGTAGGGCGACCATACTCACAGATATCTATAGATAATGCCTTCACTTTTCGTTGATTTATTGATTGATATCTTTGTCTTTCGTTATGTTCCAGGTCTAATTGGATTCTTCATTGCCTTTGGTATTTGTATGGGCAAGATGGGAGAGAAAGCTAGGCTCATGATTGACTTCTTCAGCATACTCAATGAGATTGTGATGAAGCTGGTTATCATGATCATGTGGTCAGTTGCGCTTTATGTGTCCTCTAGCTGATTACGAAGTCCAGTAATAATACGTTTTATACCGATGCACTCACATTATGCATTGACTCTATAGGTACTCTCCCTTTGGCATCGCCTGCTTGATCTGTGGAAAGATCATCTCTATCAAAGATCTGGAGGTGGTGGGCAGGCAGCTGGGGATGTACATGGTGACGGTTATTATTGGTCTGATCATCCATGGTGCCATATTCCTGCCATGCATCTACTTTGCCATTGTACGGAAAAACCCCTTCACGTTCTTCATGGGCATCTTCCAGGCCTGGATCACGGCTCTGGGCACAGCCTCTAGGTATGAAATTACACTGCATGATCTTTGCATGAATTATATATTCATTCTATGTAGCCATACATTTGTAAATGTTTTTTTTTTCTTTTTTCATTGTTCTATGGCTTCTCACGATATTCGTTCAAAGCAACTTTACAGAAATTGTTGATGTTAATGTTTGGAATACTAACTGTCCACAATTAGCAGTTTAGTGCTGGGCAATAGGATAGTTTACATATAGTGTCAATATAAGCAATGAAGTAATTGCTATATAGTTTATATTTAGGTATCTTTAGGTAACATAAAACTAATTCACACAACTCCAGCCCAAATCAAATATAGCGATGCATCGGTAACATCACATCTCATTGGTTCTTGTGTCATGACATCATGACATAAGAAACAGTCTGGTTTGGTGTTACTGACCTGTCACCATATTTGATTTAGACTGAATAAGGAGTGAAATTTCTTTCTGTTCATCACATGAAGAGGTTGCTTCAGAAGATTTGGATTTATTTTATGTCACTTTTATTTCCTTTATGGAACCTAAAACATTTGAATCCCTTTGACTTTCATTGTATGGACAAAAACAGCTGAAACATTCTTTTATACATCTTTTTTTTTCCTTCGGAAAAACAGTTATACTGGTAACTGTATTGGCAAAAATCATCTAGCACTATTTATCATTGCGTGTCTGTGCGTGCTTCAATACATAGTTTATGAGCACACAAATGTTAAATGGGTCATGAACTGCCTTTTTTTATTATTTTGTACTGTTCTCTGAGGTCCACTTATAATGTTATCAGGATTTTTACATCGAAAACATAACTGAGAAGTAATAGGCTATTTTCTGTCCTGTTTTTGACCCCCTCATCAGAACGCTCTGTTTGAGTAGGTGTGGAGGATTGTAGACTATGAAGTAAACGCCCACTCCTATGATTGGCAAACACTTCTGTATGTTTGTTAGCGTACATACTTCACTGATGGACGCTGCTGTGATTTAGGTCAAAAACGCATAAATAACTCAATACATATCAAACGATTTGTAATAACAGACAAGGCAATAGTGATCACGTAATGAAAACAGTTATGCACACTTGTGTTGTGACATTACTGTTGGATTCAATATAGTCACAGCATCGTCTTTTAGTTTCAATCTTTCTGAAAATCCTGTGTCGAATCGTGCCTTGTTTGTAAAAGAATCTGTCGTAAAATGAAGTGAACAGTTGTTACAGACGCGGTCTGGATCTTCATTAAAAATAAAGTTCATCCACTCTTTCCTAACGTCGGGATCAGAGGGAAGGCAATGCATAGACTGTTTTTCCACAGCTTGGCACTGCACAGCATCTTGTTGTCTTCGGATCATCTTTATCGTTTGGTTTCTGTGTAGACCTGCGCGTTTGCCTCTCTCGTAAACACATTATGTGCGAATCAGTGGGCGGGGCTAAACAGGCAGTGATGTAGAATTGGTAGGCGGAGCTAAACGGACAGTGACGTAGAATCAGTGGGCGGGGCTAAACAGGCAGTGGTAGGCGGAGCTAAACAGACAGTGATGTAGAATCAGTGGGCGGAGCTAAACAGACAGTGATGTAAAAGCAGACATTGATCTGTGGAGGCGGTTTTTATCCACACTATTACATCACAGAGTACAACATTTCACAAGCTGTCGTTTTGGCAGACTGCCTTCAATATAAGCTGTTTTTAGACTAATGAGAAAGTTTTGAGCTCTGAAACTTACAGGATGTTTTTTTTATGGTACTCTGACCTCTTATATGTCCAAAGATCAAGGGAATTTTCGTTTCTCAGTTCATGACCCATTTAAAGTATATAAATTACTATTATGAATAAGTATATTTACAAAAAAAGGACAAAATTGGTCTCTCAGGCTCGCTCCAAAAAGTCCCAAATTGCCAATTATTGCGACAACCACAAGCATAATATATTATCGGAGTAAGAATTGTTTTCCTCTTCTTCTTCTAGCGCTGGCACTCTGCCCGTAACGTTCCGGTGTCTTGAGGAAAACCTTGGTATTGACAAGAGAGTTACACGTTTTGTGCTTCCTGTTGGAGCAACAATTAACATGGACGGAACAGCCCTCTATGAGGCTGTGGCTGCCATTTTTATTGCCCAGATGAATGGAATTGATTTAGATCCTGGTCAAATCATCACTGTCAGGTAAGACAGAAGAGGCTACTTTTCAAAAATATATAATATGAACTAACATCCACCTAATTAATGTAGGTACTGTGCACCAACTAAATGTTACAGATAGGTGGAGCTGAGCATAAATCATATATTAAGCATATTTCCCTGGGTTTTTGTTGGTAATTATAATGAACTATTATTTCCTATCCGCAGCAGTGGCATAGCACCAATTATTGCTGCTGCTTCTTTTTTAATAAAGCAATAAATGTTAATCAAATCTAGCCCACTATCAAAACAATACACATTTTGACTGCTGACACATTAAATTGGTGTATAATTTATCTACATGCTGTTAACATTTCTTCTACAGCGTTCACGTCAATGATGCTACCAGAGTTTCTTGTAATGATTTTTACATCAGTTGGAAATGTCTTATCAGACGTTTATGTGGGATGCCTAAAGTTCCCTTTCATAGAGTCTGAAGCTATGGGATCTCCCTCCAGGTGTGATGATTGTCTGAAGCCTCTATATAGAAGCATGTCAGTTCTTTGGATGATGGCGCTAACACCGCCCGCTGAGACATAGTGTCACTGATGCCTCAAAAGGACATGCTCGTACCATCACAACTCTTTAATGGACTTGTTGACCTGTTCACACTTTGATCCCAGACAAGCAAATAACCGTTGAAACAATGTTAAGTCAATGTTGAATGAATTTATATAGTGTTTTATTGTGTATTTCTGTACACCTAAAGCGCTTTACAATCATATGAGGGGATCTCTCCTCAACCAGCACCAGTTGCATACTGCACGTATCCACTTGGAGGATACAATGGCAGCCACAGAGGTCACCACACACCAGCTACAGGTGGAGAGGAGACAAGAGTGATAGAGCCAATCAAGTGGATGGGGATTATTAGGAGGCCATGATTGACAAGGGCCAGTGGAGGGAATTTGGCCAGGACACCGGGGTTACAACCCTACTCTTTACGAGAAGTGCCATGGGATTTTTTTTTTTTTTTTTTTTTTTTGGTGACCCCGAAGAGTCAGGACCTCAGTTTAACGTCTCATCCAAAACACGGTGTTTTTTCTTTTTTTATATAGTGTAGTGTCTCTGTCACTATCCTGGGGCTTTAGGACCCACACAGACCAGGGTGAGCACCCCCTGCTGGCCTCACTAACACCTTTTCCAGCAGAATGTTGATACGTCAACGCTAACTGGATTGAATTAATGTTGCAAAGTGCTATTGGTTCAATATCACTTTTGCACCTGCAATTAATGTTGAAACAATGTTTAATTTTCAAAAAAAAAAAGCAATGAATCAATCTTACACTGTGATGTTGATCCTAAATCACTGTTGTCGAATCAATATTGAAATGTAATAATATTGAATTCAACAATATTAATAATTGAATTTACATTATTTATAACTGTTTAACACAATTAATGACAAAAATACAAGAGATCTTTAAAAAATAAAAGTGGGGCAAAAAAGGACAAAATGACAAAAGCACTACAACCTTTTAAAATAATTTGTTTCAGTCTGTTGTCAGACTACAAGTAGTCCAGTGGTTCAAGTTTTAAAAAGCTAGCTCACATCAGACTGCTGCCTCTTTTCCTTTATGTTCTCTGAAATCTGAAAAAGAAACCATGAAGTCACCTAAGAGCAGTGAAAATTCAGTGGTTATAGTCACATTAAGAAATGTTAATATGTTAAACACAGTATGATTCACTTTTAAACTGCTCAACACAAACACATTCTAATTTTGATTTTAGTATCTTTTGAATCTATTCATTTAATCTATTTAACACTTCAATATCAATGTTTTCTACGATTAACCTTTGTAAATAGAAGCGCAATGACAGGGGTATCTAATCTTTTCAGCTGAGTTCATCTCCAGCCCTAATTAAACACACCTGAAGCAGCTAATTAAGGTCTTTAAGATCACTGAAAACTTCCAGGCAGGTGTGTTGGACATGTGAACTAAACTCAGCATGAAGGTGGCCATCTCTGAGTTATGGCCATTACTCACAGGGGAAAAAAGTTTGGGATGTGAACATTAGTCTATAAATAAAATAATAAGCTGCAGATTCAATTTATGTACACGTAATCTCCTTAATTATCACAAAATAGCCTTGTCTGTCACTTTATCACAAACAGAAGATGCAGTTTTTTTGTGATTCTGTTTAAGTGAGAACAGAATAAAATAAATGGAGGCCAGTTGCATTCAGTTGAGGAAAATGACATAAGGCACAGGATAGCATCAAATTCCAGGTCAGGTGATCATACTGTCAACTGTAACTCAATGTATAATTAGTGTCATTGTTTTTAGGAGGGTGAATGAATGATGCATTTAGGGTGCATCTCATTTCTTGAATTGTCTGTCCTCATCTGCCATTACTTCTACTAAAGGAAAGAACGGAAGGTGCTCTGCTAGCATTGAGCAAGATATGGGCTGTGTATAAAGTGTGACATTCTTACTCATGTTCATGTCACTTGTCAAATAATAAAGTAGATACAACATTGTTTAAAATTATACCAGAAGGCGTGTGAAATATGTCATATATCGCCAAAACTCTAGCTAATGCTTGTTTAATCAAACAATATTTTAATATCAGTCTCAACCAAGATGATGTTTTGGATGAAAACTCAGCATTGTATCAGTGTCACCTTGCTATCTGGGATATTATTTAAAAATGAAAGTGCTTCACTGAGGCTCTTTTTTCCTGAAGAAAGAAGGGCAATTGGCTATCCTCTATCACTCTAGTTATGCAATTATTGAGGCACTGCATTAGCTAGAGTTTTGGCGATCCGATGCTGAGCTCAAGGCTATGAAGAGTCAGTCTCTAGCTCTTTCCAGACCGTCTCTCCATGATTGATTCTGCTTTGTAAGTTCCTGTGTTGAGGCAGATACTCGTTCTTTGTTGGAGAAAAGAGCCAAAGGATATGGAAGTGCCTCCTTCCCAGAAACAATCGATTTATTGATTTATTGACTTTTCAACATTGTTACAGGTACCCAAAGACATTTGTCATTAGGGGACACTGAATTATTTTGCTGTTACAATAAAATGTCAATACCAATTTTCTTCATATTAAAATACAAAAAAAAAAAAGTAATAATAACAATAATACGATATAAGTTCGACTTATACTGTGCAAGCATCCCCAGTTTTTAACTTAAAGAGGCAGAAAAAGTCACCACAAAATGATGACAGATGCCTCATTATTGTGTTGGGACAGGTTTGCAAAGGGTGCCTGGCCTGTGGAGTCTGGAGGGGCGATCATATCACATGCCACATAAATTGGAGATGCCTGGAGATGACGTTAATCCATTTCCATCTGGGACTACCATGCGATCATGAAAACGGACATGTTTGTAGTCTCCAGTTAATTGACAAAAGGGGGAATACGCTCTTGCCTCTTGTGAGATGCAAGTTTCTGTCACTGAGGTGAACATGCCTGCAGACTGCTGGTTGTACTTACAAAAGGAACAATTTTTTTTCTGGCACTTACTTTTGCAAGGGCTTCATTCCTCCCACGTCTCTGTGAGCATGCACTGGTTTACTTTTGCCAGCAGATTCCCGTTTCTGCTTGCAACTGTAAAACTTAGTCTCATGCGGGATGTCTTGCATGTTTCTGGACTTTCTTCCTCCCATGTCTCACCCAGGCCAGAGTGCTCTTTTGGCCGCTGCTTTGTCTTGTAGTTTCTAGATGCCATTACGAGCCAGCGGGATACTAAGATGAAAGTCAAGTCTGAGGGCAGTACACATCCTGGGTCAGTTGATCCTGGTAGCGGACCTTCTCTCGAGACACAGATTGAGGCATGGAGAATGGAGTTTGCACCGTCAGACTGTGAATCTGATTTGGTCAAATGTTTGACAGGGCAGAGGTGGATGTCTTTGCTTCCTTTTGCCCACTTTGGTTTGTCTCCGTCATCATCCTTGTTGATAGATGCTCTTGCACAACAGTCGGTATGTTTTCCTGCTGATACGCCTGCTTCTGACAGTGTTGATGAGAGTGTGCAGTGCATCTTCTGTTGGTGGTTCCATTTTTGGCTGATCCGTATATTGTTCTTGGGTCTTATGTCTCTGCTGGAGGAGATTCGGATCAAAGCAGATCTGCTTTCTCGGGTTCAGGGCAGCATGTGGCACCCCTGTCTGGAAATGTGGAAACTCTGGGCCTATTAACTGAGAATTTTGATTAAATGTGGTATTTCATCTGAGATTTTGGAGAACATTTTAAATGCAAGAGCCTTCTCTTCTAGACGGTTACATGTGTATAAGCGGAGACTACTTTCTTCTTGGTGCAAACAGCACAATATGGATTTGGGGAAATTCCTTCTCTTGAAGGTTAAAGGACAATCTGGTACCTTCTCCTGGAGAAGTGGAGGTTGGACTTTTGGCCCCTAAATGGGCCGTGTCAATGGTCTGACTATCTCTAAGTTAAGAATGTCTCTTTGGCTAGTTTCAGTGATCCAGTGTCTTATAAGTTACAAGAGTTGCCCTGCCTTGTGATAACGCAGGCTTATTCTACTTAATAAAATGGTCCTGGGCTGTGGAGATGGTCTGTTTCAGTTACAGTTTAATTTAACTACTGTTCTTCCAAAATAGATGTACCAAATATCTTGTATTTTAAAAAGACTCTTACACTACATTTTAAGGTGTACTGAAGAAATGAGGCCTAGGTGTTCAGTAACTTTTTAAGCAAAATTCAGAACATCTTTGTCCTTTTTAAGCAATTGGCTGTTCTTTTCACTTTAAATTGTTCTGGACAAGAATTTCTACTAAAAGATTTATGTGTAAATCCGAATGAGACTAAAGTGCTTGCATTCCCATCATTTAGTCTTACAGCAACACTTGCCAGCGTTGGGGCAGCGAGTATCCCCAGTGCCGGACTGGTCACCATGTTACTCATTCTGACAGCTGTTGGACTTCCTACTCAAGATATCAGTCTGCTGGTGGCTGTTGACTGGCTTCTGTGAGTATTCTGATCCTAGACCTATTTGGTCCAGATTGGGACTTTTAAATGTTCAGTGACAGCATTGCCTGCATATTTAAGAGAATCCTACTCATGTTCAGGAAATGTATGTGACTGCTGAACAGAGCCTTCCATCTTTTTTGTTTTTTTCTCCTCAGGGATCGTTTCCGTACCTCAGTTAATGTGGTTGGAGACTCATATGGGGCTGGCATCGTCTACCATCTGTCCAAGGCAGAGCTGGATGCTCTAGACGCCCAACATGGGAAGTCTGATGACATAGAGATGCTGACCAAGACCCAGTCCTACTATGATGACCTCAAAAACCATCATGAAAACAACTCCAACCAGTGCGTCTATGCTGCTCAAAATTCAGTTTTATTAGATGATTGCAAGGTACAAGTCACGCTTATGGACGTAGAGACATCTACATAACACATCCCTGCATGCTCTCTATGTCTCTTTTCTGATATCTTTTGCATGTTTGCATATATGTATATGCACAAACATGTATGTGTGTATGTACATACATGGTAGCTACAGTATAATTGCATATGTACTCATATTTCTTTGCTTCTTTTCCTGGAGCATATTTTGAGCATATTACAACATAATGTTTTTTTTTTTTTTTTTAACATCAGTGCATCAAAATCTATATCAAATCAATGAATTCATTATTATTTTCACCATGAACTCAGCAGTTAGCAGCTTTTTTCCTACATCAGTTATTTAAATGTTATGTGCAGTTGACCTAAATTCAGTTGAGATAATCAACTACAAGCTATACCTATCAAAGCTCCTTTCCACCATCAGGCCGATTATTCAGGGCATGGTGTGGAGCTGTTTTACTTGAATATGCGGATGCAAACCATTAGCAAATCGTGCTGCATAAAACCTGCAGTGACGTGATAATGTGTTTAGTGCAGTACACTATTATTCTACAAGGCTTTTTCATCAAATAGCTAGCTCATTAAAACTCATATATCAATATAGGACTCATATAATATTGTGTCCTACGTAGCTAGAATGGGAAATTTCCCCTTTCTGCATGATGTGAGCATCCTATACAACACAAACTCTCTAGGGTTTATTCACAGTATCATGTCGTCACAAACTCTTGCGTGACCAAGGTAACATGCATCCTAATCTTAAAAAGAAACTATAACCGTGGCAACTGGCAAGCATCTTGCTGCAGGGTTTGGTAACAATAACCCTTCAGCCTGATGGTGGAAAACAGGCTTTATTCAACTCTTATGTATTTATGATACGGAGGCTTTATTGAGTCAAGTCAAGTCACCTTTATTTATATAGCCCTTTTAACAATACAGATTGTGTCAAAGCACTTAACAGGATCTAATTGTAGGATAGAGTGTCAGTAATGTATACAAATAAGATTAAACACTCAATTTTCAGGTAAGGCATTTCATTATTGAATTCAGAGATGTGATTGAGTTTGTCATTATTAAGTTAAGCCTAAAGTTCACATACATTTGCTGATAATCAAGTTTGAGAACATCAGCAATTAAGCATTGAGACTAAACAAAAGAGTAGACACATCTTCATCTTTTGTTTGGTGTATAATAGACAGAATGCCTGCTCCTGTTTTCTGCTGTCTGTTGTGCATGCATGCTCTGGAAGCAAACAATAACTTAACAAAAACTAACCCATTTTATCAAAATGCAATCCATTGTAGAAGCCTTGCAAATTAACCACTCATAAATGCTTGTACTATTGTTGTACCTTGTTATTTATATTTATTTTTTAATGAAAAAAGACTATGTTTTGTTTTCTGTCATAGAGCAGTTTGTGTATTTGTCATTGAATATTCTACATATATATAGTATATATGTATATATATATATATATATATATATACAGGTGAATGGTCAAATGGCTTTAGTGTCAAGGTGTACCTTGGAGCTCAGAATTCTAAATGACAGAAACAAAAGTATTCATCAATATGCAATGTTTTATAGTAAAAATTAAACAACTGCATATATATATTTCCTGAATGAAATAGAGTTAATGTTAATCTAAAAAAGAGGCCAAAAGCAGAAGTGTCAACTTTAGCTGAAGTAGACACTGATCGCAAGCATTCATTATGACATCAGCACTGGCAGTTAGATTGTGAATATAATTTGTGTAAATTTTAAACAACCACATCAAGAATGATACCTATACCATAACAACTCTAAGAGAATCTGGCTATTAAGCCTGAAGTCATACGTCTTTGCCAAACTCTCCTTCAGATCACAAAAGCAAACAGCACACAGTGTTAAAGTGAGAGTTTACTTAAAAATGCAAGGGTACTACCACGATCAAGGCATAGAAATGTAGTAAGAGCATTGTTAAAATAGTCCATCAGTGGTTCAACCGTAATTTTTCGAAGCTATGAGAATATTTTTTGTGTGCAAAGAAAACAAAAATAACAACTTTATTTGACAATTCTTCTCCTCCACATCACCGTAGTGCCATTTTGGAGAGTATTACAAGGCATGCATGTGCTTTGCTCTGAACGTAAACAACACATACGCATGCATGTTCTGCGTCAGCAGCACTACGCGCATGCATTGTTTACGTGCAGGAAAAGCAGGCGCATGCATCATGACGTGAAGGAGAAGAATTGTTGAATAAAGTAGTTATTTTTGTTTTCTTTGCACACAAAAAGTATTCTCGTAGCTTTGTAAAATTATGGTTGAACCCCTGATGTGACATTGACCATTTTAGCGATGCCCTCACTACATTTCTGTGCCTTGATTGTGGTAGGACCCTTGTTCTCTATTGAGGGTCAGAAAGCTCTCGATTTCATAAAAAATATCTTAATTTGTGTTCTGAAGATGAACGAAGGTCTTATGGGTTTGGAACGACATGAGTAATTAATGTCAGAATTTTCATTTTTGGGTGAACTATCCCTTTAATATACAAAACACATGGTGTGCTGGACAGTACTACCAAAAAATCATGATCTTGACCCTTGTTTTCAGAACGAAATCTCACTTTGTCTGACAGTGATCGATCTTTTCTGAATTGTTAAAATATTGATGTCTTTGGCGCTGTAACCAGAGCCTGTAGTTTACACTGTTAGTTTTTAAAAGCTCGGCTTAAGGTGTGCTGTTAATGAATTGTGCTCATAAATGGCTGTTGAGATGGTCTTCTCACTTGAAAACGAGTCAAAGCTTTGACCCAGAAACATTACTATCGGTCAATACATCACGACAACGATGGTAACAACACAAAGGAGCAATACAATATTGTTCCGCTATCCGGATCACTTTCAGAACAAAAAAGGTAAAAACAGCCATCTGTCCGACTTTTACATTTTGCATTCAAAATATTTTTTTGGTTGCATTTGTTTGCTGAAAGGAGCGTACTTTTGCTAAAAGTCTCAGAATTCTTTGCTCCGGAGAGATCTTACTTACTGCTGAAATCTCAAAAATCTCTTTCAGGTAACCTTGGCAGCCACAAACGGCTCAACCACGGAGTACACGCACGTTGAGGAAGAACCTTGGAAAAACGATTAATGCAAGCACACAGACCCCAGCACCCCAAAAGAGAGAGAAAAAACAACCTGTATTCATGCACATAAAACAAATGGGTTTTTGTAGTTTATTTGTATGGTTTCTATTCTTTTCTAACATGTTTTTAACAATATTATATTGTCTCATGTAACTCAAGAATGTGAGGCCAAAAGCTCACACATGCAACTGACATAATGTTATTGAGGCAGTTACCCTAAATTATTTGCGATGCTATAAATATATATACATAAACTTCCAAACGTATGTATTTTGAAAAGGGGTGAAAAATGTGAATTGTTCAGAGGGAGAACAGACAGATAACAAAGCTTCTTGCTGAGCCATCGCCCACTGCTGTTTATATGACGGAAACCTGCCTCTAGTTCTTTTGGCCTCACGCTGAGCTACCTTGAGCAACACCGTAGCACCTCTCAGTCCGAACAAATCTTACAGCCGCTTCTCAGAAGGCTAATATGGTGTTGCTAGGATACAAAAGTAGGGACGGAGGCGAGCGCACACAGATGGAAGGAAAAGCACAAGTCGCGTTTATTTGGAGAGCCTCCTCCCCTGGAGCTCCTTTTATCACATCGCTCACAGGAGTGGGGGGTTTTCTGTCAAGGAAACGGATGGTAGGGTGTTTCTCGTATGTATGTTGGTGGCACAATAGCACAAAAACCTTTCAGGCCATTATATTTTCCATTTCAGGTCTTACAAGAGCCCGTTGCGTCATCCAGATGTACTGAAATATGAATGCATGCCTTACGTTTAGTTCACAATAAAGCACAAATTGTCTATTTATGTTTTCAACCAAAACATACAGTGAAAATACAGATGATGGCTTCAGTGTTAAAAATCATCAACCTTTGAGATTCCAGAAGTGCATCTTTTCAAATAGCATGCCTATTTTTATATGATTTGGTGTGGTGTGCACTATAACCGTGACTGGTATTATTAACAACTCTATTTTGATTACTAATATGTCCAGTATGCTGATAGCGCTCAACCCATCTAAAGTAGATCAATGCCTTTGCCCACACACAGTATATATTCAATTTGTATTCTACAGTTGCTCTAAAGTTTTTCCTTCCACTGGTGAGATATAGAGATATACTCAAGCATATAAAATATATACTCTTTTGTTTTTTCAAATATTTTGTCAGGGAAAACGAAACATTGCTAATGGTAAAGCCCAGTTAGCCTGCTGGAGAGAACTGTTTACCTGTTTTTATAATCCAAGTATATTTAAATGCCTAATGCCTTTATTTCTTTCACTGCTGACGTCTTTTTTTTTTTTACTTCTATTTTAAATGAGCTGAAGTTCTTACCTCAGAGAGACATCGCCAAGGCTATTGTAACTATTTTTAAGCAGTTTTTCTTTTGAGCTTTGGAAATCACATCTAAACTAACTATGAAGACGTATTAGTATTACAATGAAAGGGTTAAATCGTCATAAAGAGGAGTATTTTGTAACTGACCTGAGCCAAAACGCTACCTCTGGATGTACTATCCTCTTATTCATCTCTGACAGCATCTATCCCTCATATTGCAAAAGACTGTTTCTTAGCCCCTTAATGCTGCAAAACACTCATAGGCCATATCACTTCCTGTTAGACTGACCAATCAACACGCATATTCCACATACCTCACTATGCCAATCAGAGATTCAGACAAAAATACTTTTTCTTTCAAACGAGTGATAAATCCAGATGAAAACACTTCTTCTCTGTGTATGATCTTTGATCACAAGATTCTAAAATTTTGTTTTTGGTTTTTTTTTTTATTTGTGTATTTGTTTGAGAATTCTTTTAAACACTACCCTGTGTCTGACAAATTTAAACAAAGATAACAATAGAATTCTACCCCTAGTATGTCTAATTAAAGACATCTTGCTATGATGCTTTGCGTACTAAACAGCTCTTTGATGTTCCAGTGTTCTAACCCTTGCCAAGAGAATAAATGCCATATGAACACAAGTTCATGTTGCCACATTATATAGTATGTGGAATCATAATGTGAATTTTAGATGTTGTGAGTGTTGCCCATTAAAAAAAGCAGATGTTTGAGACTGCTGAGATTGTTTGGTCATTGATCGTTGAGCCACTCTTGTGTTTTATCTCACTGTTAGATGCATGGACATTTAGTGTTTTTGCACCAGTTTCTTAAAAAGCATGAATCTGAAGTGCCTCCTTGCACTTTGTGTATATACTGAAGGCAGAGGCGTCGCTAGTGGGGGAAGAGCGGCCCTGAGCACAGAGTCCTGCACTATTGTGGGGCCCCTCAGGGTCCTCTCACCCCTCTCCCTCCCCAATCCACCCCCCACTGAGGGGACCACAGTCCACGAGTCCTGTCGAGGAATATTGACCCAATGAAATGTGCTGTACAGGGGGCCCAGAAAACCTAGCGAAGCCACTGATTGTAGGTTAGTTGAGATGAGTGTTTAATTGATGTGACAGTTTTAATGAAGTGTTTTTGTAATCCTATAGAAATTATACCCTCTCTGTGCTGCATAAGGTAAAATTCTATAGTGAAATAGAAAGGTAGTACTTTGCTTGAGTTTAATTCAGACTAGTTCTCTCAGCAATTTCATATCAATTATTCTATCTGATCTATGTTTGGAATGTTTTTCCCTACATACATTTATGTGTTCCTACATTTCTATGTAATCTAACATCAGACTCAAAAAAGAAGATATTTGTATATTATATATAGCATCTCAAAATATTGAAGCTATGTTTTTGAAGATGTTATACAATAAACATGTTGTCTTAATGTGATCATGAGAACATGTTGTCTTATATATGCTTGTGTTATATGTACATCAAACATATGTAACATCCTAAAGTTATGATAAGATATGCTGAATTTTAATATACTTGATGATATAAAGCACACTGTATTAAGTCTGTATTGAGCCACATCCACAGTCTCTGTAAAACATTTCTCAGTTTCATGCCTCAGTCTGTCTTGCACTTGACTTTCCAATGTTTCTTTCCAGTGTTTCTGATATATTTTATACACGCACACAGACACAAAAATTTACAGGCTATTGTGATATATATATATTTTTTTTCTAGAATAACCCAGGTTTATTATTCTGACTTAATTGAGTACATCTGAAACCATCATTAGTAGATGGTTTGCATTTCTTATATTGGTCTTATACGTAAACCCATCTGTTCTTTTCTCTCACCCTTTTTGTGATGTGATTTTTTTTTATGTAAAGGGAGAAGAAACTATAGTCAAAAGGGAAGTGGTAAAATAAATGATTTCCTTGTCTTAGCTGTGAAATAAAAGTGAATTCATGCATATCAATATGTGTTGTACGATTGGTGTACATACAGTTATTATAACTAATAAATGTTGATTCATAACTAATTAAAGACTTTTTTATTGACATGATAGGGTGTTTAATTCAGGCAGATGAGGATCTAGTGGGGACGTGGGTTTGGAACTAATATAGTATAGAGTGTGAAAGCACTTAAAATGAGTCTGTGCCAGTGAAAAATTTGACTAAGCACGTGTTTGCGCCATAGGAAATAAAGAGCAGTGGACCGAGAACAGAACTCTGAGGGACACATAGAGAAACCAAAGCTATAGGGAGAGAGTTTTCATGTTGTTCCTGTAGCTGTGGGAGTGTTAGATGGCACCTGTTATGGAAAAAGTTCAACTTCAAGTTCGGTTTATTTCTAAATCACATTTAATCACGGCCACAGGCTAACCAAAATGCTGTACAATAATTACAAAACACAGATTATAAAATTACAATAATTAGATTAGATTAGATTAGATTAAACTTTATTGTCATTGCACATGTAAGGTACAGGGCAACGAAATGCAGTTAGCATCTAACCAGAAGTGCAATAAGCAGAGGTACAGGATATACAGTGCCTACAATATGTTACATATGTACAGAAATATACAGATAAGGCAGTAGTACTATGGACATAATTTACAAATTTTTAAATACTATCAGTATGATATACAGATGGGTGATATGAACATACTATACAGATGGATTGTGCAGTAAATGTATGTACACTGTGAGCAAAAACTATGAATATAATTACAAATGGATATGAATAAGCTATACATTAAGATATATAAACACTAGTGCAATGAACATTGAAAGTGCATAGAAATAAAAATTTCCAGTGCATAGTACTCAGTGTGTGGAGGTTTTTTTTTTGTTTTGTTTTTTTAATCGATTTAATGATGGGGAGGGGTGAAGAGTTTGTGGTGGTGTGTGAGGGGGGTATCATTGGGCAGAGTTTAGTAGGGAAACAGCTGTAGGGAAAAAGCTGTTCCTGAGTCTGCTTGTCCTTGTTCGGAGGCTCCTGAAGCGCCTCCCAGAGGGCAGTAAGTTAAACAGTCTATGTTCAGGGTGAGAGGAGTCCATAAGAATGCCGCGAGCTCGGCGTAAACAGCGTTTTCTCTGGACGTCCTCAATGGCAGGAAGTGGTGTCCCTGTGATGCGTTGGGCGGTTTTCACCACCCTCTGCAGTGCCTTGCGGTCAGCAGCTGAGCAGTTCCCATACCAGACTGTGATGCAGTTGGTCAGGATGCTTTCAATTGCACACCGGTAGAAGTTCACCAGGATGGTTGGAGACAGGTGGTTCTTCTTCAGTGTCCTAAGGAAGAAGAGGCGTTGGTGTGCCTTCTTGACTAGGCTGGATGTGTTGGTGGTCCAGGTCAGGTCCTCCGAGATGTGGGTTCCCAGGAACTTGAAGCTGGAGACACGTTCAACAACCATCCCGTTAATGTGGATGGGGTCATGCGTTCCACTTTTCTTCTTCCTGAAGTCTTCTTCCTG
Source organism: Barbus barbus (assembly GCF_936440315.1). Taxonomy (NCBI): domain Eukaryota; kingdom Metazoa; phylum Chordata; class Actinopteri; order Cypriniformes; family Cyprinidae; genus Barbus; species Barbus barbus. The sequence continues at coordinate 1,725,192 of NC_136726.1, read as the reverse complement.
AATAATTACAAGTACACAGAAGAAAAACAAAAACAACAACCAATTAGAGACAATAAAAATTACGTCAAAAGCCGAGACAAACAAATGAGTTTTGAGAATGGATTTAAACTCAGGTTTGTGTCACATACACATCAAATTCAGAAACTCATCACCCACACTTCAGAAAACATCAATGATAAAACAACCATTTTTTAACTTCCCTTCTAAAAATACTTTCTTCTTGTATCTCTTGTATATACCCAGGTAATTTATTCCAAGCAACAGAACTAGAATATAGAAAATAATTTTTCCCCATTTCACTCTTAAACCTACAAGGATATATATCATTTCTACTCGCCCTTGTAGAATGACAATGAATCTCTCTTACAAACACATAATATTTTAACAAATAATCCGGAACCATTTTCTTTAAAATCTTAAACACCATAACTAGTTTAAAAAAAATGACCCTTTATTACCCTTTTTTCAACCTTTAAAAAGCCAATTTTCCTAAAATGTTCATCTCCCAAATGCATCAATGGATGTACTTTAAAAATAACCCTACACAACTTATTTTGAGCAGTCTGTAATTAATTTTTTTATTTTTTTGAGATACCACTATACCAAAAGACTGCAGCATAATCAAAGTGTGACTGCACCAACGCCCCAGTCAACATTTTTGGAGTTTCAGAATCTAAGAAAGCCACCTGTCTTGCAATAAATTTTATACGATTACAAATTTTACAGTGAGCCAAAGCAGCCATTTTTTCTCCAGTCAAATTACTGTCTAAGACACAACCCAAATATTTTACTTCTCGTTTAGGTGTAATAATTTTATCCCCAACCTTTACCTCAAAACTAAAGCATTTTTTTCAATTTAACAGCCAAATCAAATAATATAACTTCTGTTTTCCCCAGATGTAAAGACAATTTATTTTGACAAAACCACTCGGATACCCCTTCAATCTCTCTACTTAATTCATTTTCAATATGTTCTTTCTTCTCATGAGAGACAATTATTGCTGCATCATCTGCATATAATAAAAGCTTATTAGAACAAGCCATTTTTTAAATCATTAATATATAATAAAAAAAGTAAAGGACCTAATGCACTCCCTTGCGGAACCCCATAAGAATTGATTAAACAGTCTGAAAGCACCCCATTTAAATCTACTATTTGACACCTATTTTCAAGGTAAGGCTTAATCCATTTACAGGCCATAATACTAAAACCCATCGCTTTAACCTTTAACAGCAGATGTGATCAATTGTATCAAATGCTTTTTTAAAATCTAACAGTACCATCCCGTTTAACTTCCCTTTATCCATTTCTTTCCTTATATAATCCGTTAAATATAAAATTGTTGTCTCGGTAGAGTGTTTTCTCCTAAAACCAGATTGAAACTCATACAGTATGTTATATTTAAAAAGATAGTCTTCTATCTGCTCAAAAATAATCTTTTCCATCACCTTTGATAATGCACTCAAAATTGACTATAATTTTGAGTGCATTATCAATGCCTATAATTATTACATTATTGTAATAATTATAGGCATTATTGCCTATAATTATTACATTCAAACCTACTACCTTTTTTAAAAAGGGGAATAACTCTTGCTTGTTTTAATTCATCTGGAACCTTACATTTACAAATTGAAAGATTTATAATATGCGTAACCATAGGAGTAATAATATTGGCTGAATCCTTAAGAAACTTCACTGGAATATTATCTAACCCTGTTGCTTTACTACTTTTAAGATTTATTAATTTCTCAAAAACATTACTCTCCTTTACTTTAGTAAACGAAAAACCTCCTGGCAAAATACCACATTTAGCATAATACTCCTTAACTAATTTATCATTAAAAACACCACTTTGTGCTAGAAGCTCATTTACCAATTTCTCTGCAACAGTAGTAAAAAATCTATTAAAATTATTTGCTATCTTTATCTGATCGAAAATCAAACTTCCATCTACATTAAGGCTAATTTTAGAACATTTAGTCTTTGTCTCTTTTTGATACCGTAAATGATTTAATACTCTCCATAATTTTTGAGAATCCTGCTTCATTTAATTTTTTTAGCCTCTTTTACCTTATCTCTTACCTCATTCCTTTTACGTTTAAATTCCTGAAAATTATCATTATTTCTATCCCTTTTAAAAACCTTAAAACTATCATTACGCTCCTTAATTGCCTTTAAAATACTATCCATCATCCAAGGTTCCGTCCTTTGCTTCATTCTTATATCCTTATAAGGTGCAACCTTACTCAAAACTTCTAAAAAATTAATCTTAAACCTATCGCAGGCCATATCCACATCATCACACTGCAACACCTCAGTCCAATTAACCTTACTAAGTTCCTCTGTAAAGTCTTGTGGACTGTATTTCTTGAGAGATCTTAATTTTACTGTATTATGTTGCCTTATAGACTCTCTCCTAATTTTCCTGATTACATAAACAATACAGTGATCACTAATACCAGCATCAAGAACACCACTTCTACAAATCTTAGAATTATCAGATACCAATACAATGTCAATGACAGTTTCAGGCGTAATTCTAGTAGGATCCACAATAATCTGTTTTAACGCATACGAGTCACAAAATAAATTAAAATGTTTATACATTGTAGTATCATGTTTTCCATATCCGTATTTAAATCCCCCATAATTATCATCTCTTGTCCAATATTAAAATTAGAAACACAAAATCTCATCAAGTCTCTCATAAAAATCATTCTGATCAGGTGGGCGATAACAAATACCCACTAAAATAGGTTTACTCTTGGGTAAAAAAATATCCTGCCAAATAGCTTCAATAGCGGCACTGACCAGATCTTTTCTCTCCTTAAACAAGACATCAGATCTAATATATGCACATACTCCACCACCTTTACGATTCCTATCGCTTCTTAACAAAAAGTAATTTGCAATATGTATCTCGGTGTCCAAAATTGAGTCATCCAACCATGTTTCACTGCAACCAAACAGAGACACGTTGGATTCCTGACATAAAAGCCGCAAATCACTTATCTTTGGAAGCAGACTCCTGACGTTGAGATGAACCAAGTGCAATCCCTTCAAAGTACCAATGTCCCTCATTTCCTTGATCTCCGAACTCATTCGATCCCGTGAAAACTGCGTCTTCCTCAAACGACCCAACTCTGGGTCTCGATGTCCACGGAGTCCTACCACCTTCCTCAAATGTAGGAAACTCATCCACCGCACCATTTTCCATTCGAAATACCTCTCTTGTTTCAAAACAAGGAAGCAGATCTCTCCAACAACCCGCTATAGAACTCCATTCCACAGCTATTTCCGAGCTCCGCCATTGCTCGACAGTCGAACCCCGGTATCTCATATCAGAATTGTCCGAAATGATACCTTCAAAATCCCTCGATACAGGCCCAGGACATTGATGAATATCTCCAGACAAAAGGAGACACATCATAATAATCAACCAGTCACTTAAATGCCTTTTAATGTTTCCACTGCGTCGTTGTTTCCTCGAACAGTTAATCCACGGACGATAAATCAGCGAAAAAACAACACTCTTCCCAAAACCGAAATGTTTATAACTCCATTTGGTTTGATTTTCTTCTCTCCCAATATTAAAAGAAAATCCATCCACTTCTTTCGAACGATTAAAAAGAGTATGCAATAATGAGAAACTGAACAGCGATATTAACACTCCACACCTGCCTGCCGCTATCTTGAAAATTGGTAAAGTGGAAGCCATTTTAACTTGAGCTGGGAGATTATTCCACAATGTGGGGCCAGCCACTTCAAAGGCTCTATTGCCCCTTCACCTTAACAGTACAGAACAATCAAGCAGTTTTAGGACCTGCTGTATCAAACGTGACAGCACTGTAAAAAAATTAAATAAAATAAATAAAAAAAGGGCACAATACACTGTATAATTTGAATGAATTTTTCCATATTTATTTTTTACAGGTGTTTTACCAGTATTTTGAATTTTACACTTACACAACATTGCATTTTGTTTTAGTTAACAGAAATGTCTGCAAAATTAATGGATAATGCCATATGCAATCAGCTGCCAGTACTGTTATTTTACAGATTAATTTTTTACAGTGAGGAGCCAGTCAGTGCATGTCATGAACAAGTCTGCATGTTCTACATGTCTCTGTGTGAATCAATGACGTGGTTTCATCTGTTACACAATCTCACATTAATTCTCACCATGTTGATAAATAAGAATAGTCCACATGAACTTAACACCGTTTCATTTGAGAAAAACTACCATTAAATACACACTGAAACTCAAAGATCTTTACTACAAACCACCAGAATGCAAAAAAATGCAATGTTTTGATGTAAATTATGTATTACGTTTTAATTTTGATTATAAATATGATTGATTAAATTGTTAAAGTTTGATTACCTCATGCAGTTAGACATCATTTTTTTTTTTTTTTTTTTTAGGGGGGTACAATAGATTTCATGGGACCCTAAATTAAAAGGTGAACATTGTGAACAGACAACCTATATTTACAGTCATTCTTGAGGCCTAACAAACATGTGGAAAGCATTTCCTTCCCCATTAATGGTTTTATGATATGAATGAATATCTATAATGCTATTATGATATAATGATTTTTGATAATGATTTGGGCCAAGTTGCCCACATGGAAGCTATTAAATGTCCCAACTATCCTTACAAGATGGAGACTCAGAACAGGTTTGTATCTGTTGTTGCTTCATACCTCTAAATGTTATGTCCTCCACTGTATGGTTCTCAGAATATTGTTGATCTGTGTGCATTCTGATAGTTTGTTTTTCAATTTGAAATTAAATAAGCAGAAATGAGAAAACGCCATCTGGTGAATTCTAAAATAGCAAATTTCTAGTGAATTTCACTCAAGCCAATCCAGCCCCTTGTCACACGGCTGAGGCCTGGCAGGCCATCCCCCGGAGTGTCAGATTGAGTTTTTGGGGATTATAAAACGAGGCCGCTGGATCTGAAAAACTTACTTTCAGCCTACTTTCACATACAGATAGCCCCCCCCCACCAAGGACAATTCTTGAGATTCGCCTTCGAGGGAATGGCATATCAATACACAGTCCTTCCCTTCAGACTGTCCCTAGCTCCTCGCACTTTTACAAAGTGCATGGATGCGGCTCTTTCCCCCCTGAGACAGATGGGAATCCGCATTCTGAACTACCTTGACGACTGGCTCATACTGGCCCAGTCAGAGGATGAGCTACTATCTCACAGATTCTTTCTCCTCAGCCACTTAGAATGCCTGGGACTCAGGTTCAATTTTGCCAAAAGTGCGCTGTTCCCCAGCCAATGGATATCGTTCCTGGGAACAGTTCTCGACTCAACCCAAATGGGGTAGTCGCGCCAGAACATGCACTGGCCATTCAGCAGCTCGCAGCCTCATTAAAAGTTGGAGCCTCTCGCCCTCTCAAGGTGTCCTCATGGCCTCCGTGTCTCCAGTACTTCAGTTGGGCCTGCTTCGTATGCGGTCCCTTCAGTACTGGCTGAAACCACGAGTTCCGTCCCACACTTGGCGCCTCGGACGCCTCCGCAATAAGGTGGACCAGGCCCGCATAGCAGCTCTGGCCCCTTGGAAAGATTCTCAGTGGATGGAATGGGTTGTTCCCCTACAGAAGGAAGGTGGTCTTGACAGACACTTCCAACAGAGGTTCAGGAGTGCTGTGAGATGGCAAACTGGCTTTCCAACACTGGTCGAAAGAGGAGGGTCGGCTTCACATCAACTACCTGGAAATTCTGGCGGTATGTTTGGGCCTTCACACCTTTCTGCCAGACCTAAGGGGACGCCATGTCTTAGTCCGCTCACACAGCATGACGGTAGTAATATAAATCGCCAGGGTGGTCTCTCCTCGAAGTACCTCTTCATTCTGGTAGAGCGCCTCTTGGATTGGGCTCAGCTCAGCTTGCGTTCGCTGAAAGCAGCGCATGTGCCGGGAAGGTTGAACCAAGGAGCAGACAGGCTATCTTGGAGCAATATCCCCTCAGAACTGTGGAAGCTCCACCCACAAACAGTTCAAAGAATCTGGGAGATCTTCGGCAGGGTAGAGGTCGACCTCTTCGCCTCAGAAGACATCTCACATTGCCCAATTTATTTTTCGAAGGGCGAGGATGCATTGGCCAGTGTTGGGTAAGTTACTCTAAACAGTAATGAATTACTAGTTACTAATTCAACAGTAACTACATCTTCAACAGTGTAATTAGATTACTGTACAAATGACTCTCTCCAAAAAGTGTTTAATTACTTATTACTAATTACTTTCTAAATCCTATATTAACCTCGACAAGTTAATGATAAAAAGATAGATATGAAATGGTTCTTTTGATTCTTTCAAATAAATAATAGATAACTACATAAATTGTTCTGGTCACTTTTTAGATTAGAGTCCAATTCTTACTATTAACACACTATTAACTATGACTTTTGCCTCAATATACTCCTAATACTCCTACGCAGCACTCTTCGCTCTCCAAAAATGGCGCTGATCAACGCACACTCCCTGGTTAATAAGACATTTATTCTCAATGATTTTATCTCGACAGTTTGGACTTCATTTTTATCACTGAAACCTGGATGAAGGTAGGAGATCTGAGCTCTTATTCAGAACTTGTCCCAACAGACTATTGGTTTTATAATTCTCCCCGTCCTATTGGTAGTGGCGGAGGGTTAGCTGTCATTGCTAAAGAAAGTTTTAGATCACGCTGTCAACTGCTACACGCCATCAACCTCACAAGCTTTGAAGTTCAGCTACTACTACTCCACTGGACTCAACCTATTGTCTTAACTCTAGTATATCGACCACCACATCTGACGAAAGGTTTTATTGAAGAATTTTCTGAGTTTGTAGGGGATCTTAGCACTACACATGATCAGATTCTTCTTTTAGGAAATTTTAATGTCCATATATGTTGTCCTTCGAAACAACTAGCGGCAGAGTTTTTGAATGTCATTGACTCTTTTAATCTGCTGCAATGGGTTAAAAAACCTACACATAATCAAGGTCACACTTTGGACTTAATATTGTCTTTTGGTTTGTCTATAATTGATACTGAAGTGATCGAATCTCCTATTTCTGATCATTTTCCTATCATGTTCAAAATGTCTCTCCCTGCAATCCCTCATAAACCTGCCTCTGATATAAGACAAGACGAGTTTATTCACCACGTTTCTGCAAGGCCTTTACTAAACGCTACAATGAAAACAGTTCTTCTGTATCCCTTGAGTTTTTAGTATCTGTCACGGTTCACTAATCCATTGCCTTCTCCTCGTCTCGTGTCAGTGTTGTCATGTTTGTGTGTAGGTGCGTGTGGGCGTGACCTGCCCATCACCGCTGATTTGTCACGGCTGTGTCTCGTTTGCAGCACCTGCTGCAGCTCATTATCTCAGCTACATATACTAACCAGTTCTTCTATCCGTTGCCAGATCGTTGTTGATGTTGTTGATGTCCTCCCGTGTGGTCACCTGTTCCCGTTCCTGTTGGCGTTCTATGTTCCGGATCACTCAGCTCTCACGGATTCCCTCTTCACTTCGATCATCTGTGTGTCCATCAAGGTTTCTGCGTCACTCACCATCATCCTGTGTTTCCACCTGTACTTCTGTCTGGCTTTTAATAAAGCACTCGTTTCCCTCGCTACTGCTTCCTGATCTTTTGATTGCCGTGACAGTATCTGATCTAGATCTACCTATTCGGAACCATGATAACAGGTCTTCTGCTGATTGGATTAGGCTTTGCCCTGGGTTATCGAAGAATTCAGGAAACGGGAACAGCTGTCAAAAGCCTCACAAGGCTGCCCGTCATGATTGAAGCAGTGGGCAGAGCGGTCAGCACTGAGAATGAGACTATTAACCGCAATATGGATACCATCACGGAGAAGCTCACGGCGTTGCAAAGGAAAATTGATGGATTTGGAGACCAGAATGGACAAAGAGAGTAGCCGTGAAAATTGGAATGCGGCTACTCGCCCCAAGACCAAACAATCACAATCTTATCTTATTTCGGCTCCCCTACACCAGCACTGGCCTCGGTCAAGGTCGCTGTTGGGAAAAACAACCCCGGGAAGAGCACTGCAGTGAGACGCTCTTGCGTTCCTCCCCCCTTCCACAGACACCTGCTGATTGTTGAATCTGATCAAGGCTGTCTCCATGGCAACTTGCTGTGTCGCTATCACATTCTGCGGACTGAGACAACTTGATTTGAATGCCAGCGTGGCGGCTCTCCAGGTCTACAAATACACGAACTCTACATACATACACACACACATACGCACATATATACAGATATGCATTCACCTCCCCACCCCCGATCCCTCACCTTCGCCGCTTTGTACCGCCAGTCTGACAAGCGGGTCTGTGACCAGCGCCGAGAATGGCTGCGGGACCAGATGGCTGCTTGCCGGAGCTGGATTACCTCACCTGTTGCAAAGTTGTGTGTCTATGTTGTTTTGATTATGTGCTTTTGTTGCTGGGGTGTTTTTCCTGTTCTCACACTGTACTCCCAAAAGAGCATAGTCTGGGGTTTATTTTTTTATTACCAGTGCATTATGTTTTTTCTTGAATCATTTTGGGGACAAAATTACTAATCTGAGAGTTCAAATACAAGTGACCAATGATGAAATGATGACGTTAATGAGTCCATCGCCCTCTTGGACCACTTTTAATTATATCTCCCTGCAATCTTTAACCCTTATGTGCTGTTGGGGATGTTTTCATCCACTAGGGGGTGTTTTTGAGTCTTAATTTGGCCATAACTTTCTCCATGTTTCAGCAAATGGAATGATTTTTGGTGACTAATCTTATTTTGATACATATTTTGGGAAAATGCTTTGAAATTTTTCAAAAACTCAACAGTACACTGTGGGCAAATTTACTACCCTTTCGTTATGTTTCGTGCCTGAAAACAGCCACTACTTTAAACTGCTGTAAAAATGTATCAGATAAATATTTTTTAATTTATTTTTTGCATAAATCTATTAATCAACCTCAGTCCTGCTCAAAAATACTAAATGTTTAAAAACAAATCAGGATTTTAACTCTTTAATTGCCAAATTAATAAATGATTTGGGGAAAAAAACACACAAAATGACTAATTTTCAATATAAAATGTGAATGTGGACTGGATTTTTTTTAACCTTTTATCACAGTCTTGGACATGTCAAAGATTAGAAACAACATTGGTTTTGATGCATTGTTAGTTTTTGTGCAGCATCAGATTTGAACTTTTTCTCCCTCATTTACTGTTCGTGGCTGTTTTTGCCCCATTGACTTCCATTATAACCACATTTTTTGATTGTAAAGCCATGACACCATATAAGCATGCATTTTTGATTGTTGGTGGTTTTTCCTGTTGGGAAGAGGTAAAATTAGTAATTTTTACTGTTGATAACCAGGTGGCACCTTTAACCCTTTAGATAGGCCTGTGCAAAAAAAGCTTAGTTTTTCTGTAAAAAAAAAAAATCTACTCAGCATCTGCATCAGATTTATGAACAATTTATTATGAACCAAAATGCAACAACAACTTCAAATAAACTGAACAATGGTTCAAGAGTTGAGGATGGATGAAGAACTAAACATTTAAACGAACCACAAACTGTGTGTGTGTGTGTGTGTGTGTGTGTGTTTTCAGTATTTCCAGCAGGACTTGCAGCATATCACTTGGTGTTCTTTGCAAGTGTGTCCACCACAACGTATGCAAGTGCTCACTGTTCTTTTTTTTTTGTCCTGTGCACCACTTGCATGTTCCCCTCTTCCCTTCTGAGCTGCTGGTGCCTGCTGGTGTCTGTGGATTTGTGTCTGGAGGGACAGCTGCAGAAGACTGAATCTCTCTCACCAGTGCAGCAGCAACTGGTGCGCGAGGGAGGCGCTCTCTCCTCAATATTGCTGCAGAGACCAGAGAATTTCCCAGCTCTTCTAGGAAAAGCCTTCTCCGAAACAGCTTTGCCTGGTTCCAGGAGGGATCCACAGCTGTGAAGATGACATATGCATTATATGCCGAGACGTCCACCATATTAAAAAATAACGTCTGTGGCCACCGATTGGTCCTCCTTCTGCAGCTGTAGGTGCCGACAACCTACAAAAATAAAAGAACAAGAAAAGAATAAGTACAGATTTCATAATAAGTATTTTTGAAGCTGCACATGACAATGAGAATAATCATGCAAACATTGTCAAAACACAAACAGTATCTCCTAAATTTATCTCTAACAAGCACATGAATTCAAGTAAAAATTAACAAGAATAGGATGCATGTAGTAACAAATGTGTAATGGCACATACCTTGTCTAGATTGTCGACACCTCCCTTGCAGCGGTTGTAATCTGCGATTATCTCTGGCTTCTTTTTTGGTCCCTCTGTCACCACTGCTTCGCGGTGCCTTGTACTGATGAGGATCACATTCCTCCCCCGTTTCGGAACGTAACTCACAGCCGTGGTGTTCTTTGTGAAGGCGAAGACGGTGGAGAGGGCAGGTCGTCCTTTAGCCTGCACCATGTTGGGTGGCAGCTCTGGTTTATTTTTCCTGATCGTCCCGACCAAGGCTATTTTTTTCCGCAGAAGCTCCTGAGCAAGTGAGTAGGAGGTAAAAAAGTTGTCACAAGCGACAGTGACGCCCTGGAGTCCTTCTGTCATCTCCATGACAACACGCTTTCCCTGACCCACCTCTGCAGCATTACCTGTCTTCCCCAGGTAAATGTCACACCTCCAGGCATAGGATGTGGCAACATCAGCAGTCACCCAAATTTTTTGCCCATATTTTGCTGGTTTTTTTGGCATGTACTGCCGAAAGCTGCATCTCCCTTTGAATGGCACAAGCTGCTCATCCACTGTGACATCTTTGCCAGGGTTGAATAGGAGGGGAAGGCGATGCGTCCACATTTCCCACAGGGATCTGATCGGGGCAAGCTTGTCCTCTCTACGGCGAGCTGGTCTTTGCAGCTTGTCGTCAAAGCGCAGAGCTCTGCTGATTTCATGGAATCTTGAGAGGGACTAAAAATCGCACGACCACTGCAATCATCCCACAGGCAACGTGTGGACTCCCCTCTGGACCTGTAGACGCCGGCCAAAATCAGTAGCCCCATGTAGGCACGGATATCTGTGGAGTCCACCCCGGTCCAGTTTCTCATTGTGCGGCGCCCATGGAGGTTAGTCATGCTGACAATGAGGTCAATCATCTCCTCCATAAAAAACAGATTGAACACAGAATCCATGTTCTGGACCCTTGCGATGGCATAGCGCGTTGGCCCTGGAGTCACGCCTCTGGCAGGCTGAAGAAAGGGAGTTGTCTCCACGTTGGTGGAAAACCACACTTCACCGTTTCTCCCAATCCACCCAGATCCAGGATCCTCCTCTCCTCTCCTTCAGTGGAAGCTAGAGAGGATGATGAGGGTGCCACATCCAAATCAGGATCTGACTCTCCTGAGTCTGTGGTGTCAGAGGGAGAAGACGATACATCCTGCAGCTCGCTGGAGGGGTCAGGCTGCATAATCATCTCTAAAACTTCACTACAAGTCAAGCCCTTTCTCATGTTGCTTGCTGCTCTTCTCACCATCAAATGACCAGCATGCTTGCATGCAAGTGTTTAAATCCACTTGCTTTGTTTTTGTTTAGTCTGCATTTCTCCCCATCAAAAGGCAGCAGATGCATAAATCCACTTGCTTTGTTTTTGTTTAGTCTGCATTTCTCACCATCAAAAGGCAGCAGATGCATAAATACACTTACTTTGTTTTTGTTTACTCCATGTAGTTCTGAGAGCTGAGGTGCATGTTTTGATTTTCTCAGACGCATCAAGGTGAGTTCTCATACTCTATCTCTCACACACTCACACACACACACACACACACACACACACACACACACACTTTAATATGCTATTATACTCCATGTAACTCCATGTAAAAGCCAGAAACTAAGCTTTTTTTTGCACAGGCCTATCTAAAGGGTTAATGGTGCCACCTGGTTATCAACAGTAAAAATTAAAAATTTTACCTCTTCCCAACAGGGAAAACCACCAACAATCAAAAATGCATGCTTATATGGTGTCATGGCTTTGCAATCAAAAAATGTGGTTATAATGGAAGTCAATGGGGCAAAAACAGCCACGAACAGTAAATGAGGGAGAAAAAGTTAAAATCTGATGCTGCACAAAAACTAACAATGCATCAAAACCAATGTTGTTTCTAATCTTTGACATGTCCAAGACTGTGATAAAAGTTTAAAAAAAATCCATTCCACAATCACATTTTATATTGAAAATTAGTAATTTTGTGGGGGTTTTTTCCCAAATCAGTGACATCATTTACGAATTTGGCAATTAAAGAGTTAAAATCCTGAATTTTTTTTAAACATTTAGTATTTTTGAGCAGGACTGAGGTTGATTAATAGATTTATGCAAAACAATTTGAAAAAAACATTTATCTGATACATTTTTACAGCAGTTTAAAGTAGTGGCTGTTTTCAGCCACAAACATAACGAAAGGTTGTAAATTGAAACAATGCATAAGGGTTAAAGGAAGTAATTACAAAACTAAAACCCTCCCCAAGCCCCCATGATATTATACACCCTCGCTATGTGAAGCAAATAATTGACATTGTAGGATCAGGGCTTGTATCTCTACTCAATAAATGTCTGCAATCAGGGTTCATCCCTGACAGTTTAAAAATGGCCACAGTCACCCCTGTGCTAAAGAAACCTTCACTGGGTGCTTCTATTTTAGCAAATTTTCAGCCTGTTTCTGTTATACCTTTCATCTCTAAGGTGATGAAAAAATTGTCTCTTTACAACTCCAGTCATTTTTAACTAATAATCACATCTATGAGACTCTTCAATCAGGCTTTAAATCACTGCATAGTACTGAAACTGCCCTTGTAAGAGTTCTTAATGATATTCTAATGGCTACTGATTCTGGTGATTCTGTCATTTTAGTTATGCTGGACCTGTCTTCGGCCTTCGACACTGTTGATCATGCAATTCTCATCTCTCGCTTGGAGTCTTATGTGGGTCTGGGAGGGATGGTTTTATATTGGTTCAAATCTTTCCTAAAAAATAGAACTTTCTCAGTTAAAATAGGAAATGTCACTTCCTCTTTACGCAAGCTAACCTGTGGTGTACCTCAGGGGTCTGTTCTTGCACCTACTCTCTTTTCACTCTATCTACTTCCCTTGGGGTCCATCTTTAGGAAACACAGCGTTTCTTTCCATTGTTACGCTGATGATAAGCAAATATATTTGCCTTTGACCACAGAAAAAAAGCATGTTCTTAATAGTTTATCAGCATGTCTGGATGATGTAAAATCATGGCTCTCAAAAAATTTCCTTTTCCTGAATTCAGATAAATCGGAAGTAATTTTTTTGGCCCCTCTGAAACTAGAACACAAAACATACCTAATCTTGAGTTCTTAAATTTTGCTATTTCATATGGAAATCGACAGCGGCTTGACATTTGACAGACAAATCAGCTCTGTAGCGGGTTTTTTTTATCTTCGCTCTCTCTCTAAAATGAAAATCTTTCTTTCTAACGAGGTTGCTATCCACGCCTTTATTACATCGCGGCTGGATTACTGCAACTCTCTATATTATGGTGTTTCAAAGACTCAAATTTCCTGTTTACAAGTTGTTCAAAATGCAGCAGCTAGATTCCTGAAGGGATGTAACAAATCTGATCATTGGCTACCTGCTCAGTATAGAATTGAATATAAAATCTTATTACTTTTCTATAAATCTTTAAATAATTTCTTATCTGACGGGCTTACTCCACCCGTACACTCCTAAGCGAGGACTTAGATCGGGAAACAAATTCCTCCTTCAGATTCCCAGAACCCGCTTGAAAAAAGGGTAAATAGAGCCTTTGAAGTGGCTGGCCCCACTCTGTGGAATAATCTCCTGACCCAAATTAAAATGGCTTCCACGGGGAAGTCGTGGCCTAATGGTTAGAGAGTCGGACTTGTAATCCAAAGGTTGCGGGTTCGATTCTCCGGCCGGCAGGAATTGTAGGTGGGGGAGTGAATGTCCAGCACTCTCTCCACCCTCAATACCACGACTGAGGTGCCCTTGAGCAAGGCACCGAACCCCCAACTGCTCCCCGGGCGCTGCAGCATAAAATGGCTGCCCACTGCTCCGGGTGTATGTTCACGGTGTGTGTGTGTTCAGTGCTGTGTGTGTGCACGTTGGATGGGTTAAATGTCACGGATCGCTGAGAGGAGCGCCGCGAAAAGATGAGGTCAGGGTCCAAATGCAGGTGAGGTGCTTTAATATAAGAAAACAACAAAAACCGCCAACACAGCACACTAAACAGATACAAAACATGAACACTAGCAGTACACGGAAACACAAAGTCAGAACATGAACAGACTAGAGCAGAATGCAAAATGCGACCAGGCCGAGTGGTGGGAGAGGGAAAACTATATAGTCCGTGAAGATAGGGAACAGCTGTGGGTGCAATGAGTGTGACAGGTGTGCGCAATGAGACGAGTGTGTGTAATCAGCTGAGTGGAGTCCGGGAGGAAGGGACATGGCGACCTCTGGTGGAGAAGGGAAAACCTGCAGCCCGGCCTCATGACAGTACCCCACCTCTAAGGAACGGCTTCCAGACGTTCCACTAACCCCAGCAGTCCGGAGGGAGGTGGAACGGTGAAATAGGGGGAGGGATGGCGGGCCAGGCCCGTGTAGAGGCAGAGGGCCTGGAGACAGAGGCCGAGCAGGATGCCAGGGTGGATCCGGCAGGGAACAGAGCTTGGGAGGGTCGTGAGCGGGCACCGCCGCCTCGGGAGGGTCGTGAGCGGGCACCGCCGCCTCGGAAGCCTTGTGAGCGGGCACCGCCGCCTCGGGAGGGTCGTGAGCGGGCACCGCCGCCTCAAGGGGGTCGTGAGCGGGCACCGCCGCCTCGGGAGGATCGTGAGCGGGCATCGCCGCCTCGGAAGCCTTGTGAGCGGGCACCGCCGCCTCGGGAGGGTCGTGAGCGAGCACCGCCGCCTCGGAGGAACTGTGAGCGGGCACCGCCGCCTCGGGGGAATCGTGAGCGGGCACCGCCGCCTCGGGAGGGTCGTGAGCGGGCACCGCCGCCTCAGAATCCTTGTGAGCAGGCATCGCCGTCTCGGAAGCCTTGTGAACGGGCACCGCCGCCTCGGAAGCCTTGTGAGTGGGCACCGCCGCCTCGGGAGGGTCGTGAGCGGGCACCGCCGCCTCAAGGGGGTCGTGAGCGGGCACCGCCGCCTCAAGGGGGTCGTGAGCGGGCACCGCCGCCTCGGGAGCGTCGTGAGTGGGCACCGCCGCCTCGGGAGCCTTGTGAGCGTGCACCGCCGCCTCGGAAGCCTTGTGCGCGGGCACCGCAGCTAACTCCACCCTGAAGGTTGAGCCGCTCATCCACAGAACCAGGTTGATATACGCCTCCAGCAACTCCTCAGGATCCCAGAATGGCGCCAGGGACTTGAAGGGATCGGCTAGACCACCCCTGAAAAAGACCATGAGACAGGTCTTCTCTGTCTCCGATCGCCGAGCCAATTCAATAAACTCCCTGGCGTATTCCTCCATGCTCCGGACTCCCTGGCGAATGCTGAGCAACCTCCCTGCTGGACCCATAATAGCTGGTCGCATTCTGTCACGGATCGCTGAGAGGAGCGCCGCGAAAAGATGAGGTCAGGGTCCAAATGTAGGTGAGGTGCTTTAATATAAGAAAACAACAAAAACCGCCAACACAGCACACTAAACAGATACAAAACATGAACACTAGCAGTACACGGAAACACAAAGTCAGAACATGAACAGACTAGAGCAGAATGCAAAATGCGACCAGGCCGAGTGGTGGGAGAGGGAAAACTATATAGTCCATGAAGATAGGGAACAGCTGTGGGTGCAATGAGTGTGACAGGTGTGCGCAATGAGACGAGTGTGTGTAATCAGCTGAGTGGAGTCCGGGAGGAAGGGAGATGGCGACCTCTGGTGGAGAAGGGAAAACCTGCAGCCCGGCCTCATGACATTAAATGCAGAGCACGAATTCCGAGTATGGGTCACCATACTTGGCTGAATGTCACTTCACTTCACTTTATCTGAGTTTAAATCTGCTCTGAAAACTCATTTGTTTGTCTCGGCTTTTAACATGTAATTTATCCTGTTTTTATTGTCTCTAAGTGATTATTGATTGTGTTTATTTCTTGTGTATGTATATTGTAATTATTGTACAGCACTTTGGTCAGCCGGCGGCCGTTAGTAAATGTCCTTTAGAAATAAACGGAACTTGAACTTGAATTACTGCTTATTAATACTTAGTAAAGTAGTTGTAAAGTTTAAGAATTGGGTAGGATTAATGATTTAGAATAAGTTCTTGCAGAATAAGATATTAATATGTGCGGTTTTTCCAATAATAATAAACAACCGATATCCTAGTAATATTCATGCTTATAAGCAAATAGTTAATAGTGAGAATTGAACACTAAAGTGTTGCCAATATAATGTTCTTATTAACTCACCAAAATATTTAAATTGACAAGGGTACATAGAAAGCATGCATTTTAAGGTTAGATTTTAAATTGTAATGTTAAATCCAGTATTGTATTGTGTATATAAATGTTCTATAGTCTATACAGTATTAAGTTCAATTACATAAGAAGTAACTGAAATTAAATTACAGAAAAAATAAGAGTACTTTCCTCTTACTTTACTTTTTCAAGGGAAAAGTAATTAAATTACAGTAACTAATTACTTAGTAACTAATTACACCCAACACTGGCATTGGCCCATGATTGGCCCAACCTCCTCCTGTATGCTTTTCTCCTGATTGCTCTGATCCCTCAGCTAATCAGGCAAATAAGGGAACACAGACACAGGGTCCTCCTAGTGGCCCCGCTCTGTAGAAACTAGCTTGGTTCTCGGAGCTGTCTCAGCTGCTGAGAGCACCCCCATGGCCCATTCCCCTGAGGCAGGACCTTCTCTCTCAGGTGAACAGGATTCTCTGCCTGGTGCATGACCCACACCGAAGACTCAACTTTCCGTGACATATCGGTGATATTGTCCTTCCTACAAGAGCTGTTGGATAAGGGCTGTTCCCATTCCACACTCAAGGTTTATGTGACTGCGATAGCAGCTTTCCATGCTCCTATAGCCGGAGAGTCTGTGGGCCAGAACAACTTCCATCCATCCATCCATCTTCTTCCGCTTATCCGGGGCCGGGTCGCGGGGGCAGCAGTCTAAGCAGAGATGCCCAGACTTCCCTCTCCCTAGACACTTCCTCCAGCTCTTCCGGGGGGACACCGAGGCGTTCCCAGGCCAGCCGGGAGACATAGTCTCTCCAGCGTGTCCTAGGTCTTCCCCGGGGTCTCCTCCCAGTGGGACGCACCCGGAACACCTTCCCAGGAAGGCGTCCAGGAGGCATCCGGAACAGATGCCCGAGCCACCTCAGCTGACCCCTCTCAATGTGAAGGAGCAGCGGCTCTACTCTGAGCTCCTCCCGAGTGACCGAGCTTCTCACCCTATCTCTAAGGGATCGCCCAGCCACCCTGCGGAGAAAGCTCATTTCAGCCGCCTGTATCCGGGATCTTGTCCTTTCGGTCATGACCCAAAGCTCATGACCATAGGTGAGAGTCGGAACGTAGATTGACCGGTAAATCGAGAGCTTCGCCTTGCGGCTCAGCTCTTTCTTCACCACGACAGACCGGTACATCGACCGCATTACTGCAGAAGATGCACCGATCCGTCTGTCAATCTCCCGTTCCATCCTTCCCTCACTCGTGAACAAAACCCCAAGATACTTAAACTCCTCCACTTGAGGCAGGAACTCTCCACCAACCTGAAGTGGGCAAACCACCCTTTTCCGACTGAGGACCATGGCCTCGGATTTGGAGGTGCTGATACTCATCCCAGCCACTTCACACTCGGCTGCAAACCGTCCCAATGCCTGCTGAAGGTCCTGGCTTGATGAAGCCAACACGACAACGTCATCTGCAAAAAGCAGAGATGAGATCGTGTGGTCACCAAACCTGACACCCTCCGGCCCCTGGCTGCGCCTAGAAATTCTGTCCATAAAACTTATGAACAGAACCGGCGACAAAGGGCAGCCCTGCCGGAGTCCAACATGCACCGGGAACAAGTCTGACTTACTGCCGGCAATGCGAACCAAGCTCCTGCTTCGGTCATACAGGGACCGGACAGCCCTTAGTAAAGGACCCCGGACCCCATACTCCCGGAGCACCCTCCACAGGCCGCCGCGAGGGACACAGTCGAATGCCTTCTCCAAATCCACAAAACACATGTGGACTGGTTGGGCAAACTCCCATGAACCCTCCAGCACCCTGTAGAGGGTATAGAGCTGGTCCAGTGTTCCACGGCCCGGACGAAAACCACACTGTTCCTCCTGAATCCGAGGTTCTACTATCGGCCGTATTCTCCTCTCCAGTACCCTGGCATAGACTTTCCCAGGGAGGCTGAGAAGTGTGATCCCCCTGTAGTTGGAACACACCCTCCGGTCCCCCTTCTTAAAAAGAGGGACCACCACCCCGGTCTGCCACCCCAGAGGCACTGTCCCCGACTGCCACGCGATGCTGCAGAGGCGTGTCAGCCAAGACAGCCCCACAACATCCAGAGACTTGAGGTACTCAGGGCGGATCTCATCCACCCCCGGTGCCCTGCCACCGAGGAGTTTCTTGACTACCTCGGTGACTTCAGCTTGGGTGATGGACGAGTCCACCTCTGAGCCCCCAGCCTCTGCTTCCTCAATGGAAGACGTGACGGCGGGATTGAGGAGATCCTCGAAGTATTCCTTCCACCGCCCAACGATATCCCCAGTCGAGGTCAGCAGCTCCCCACCTCTACTGTAAACAGCGTTGGTAGGGCACTGCTTCCCTCTCCTGAGGCGCCGGACGGTTTGCCAGAATCTCTTCGAGGCCAGCCGATAGTCCTTCTCCATGGCCTCACCGAACTCCTCCCAGGCCCGAGTTTTTGCCTCCACAACCACCCGGGCTGCAGTTCGCTTGGCCTGTCGGTACCCGTCAGCTGCCTCAGGAGTCCCACAAGCCAGCCAGGCCCGATAGGACTCCTTCTTCAGCTTGACGGCATCCCTTACTTCCGGTGTCCACCACCTGGTTCGGGGATTGCCGCCTCGACAGGCACCGGAGACCTTACGGCCACAGCTCCGAGCGGCCGCTTCGACAATGGAGGTGGAGAACATGGTCCACTCGGACTCAATATCTCCAGCCTCCCTCGGGATCCGGTCGAAGCTCCGCCGGAGGTGGGAGTTGAAGATCTCTCTGACAGGAGACTCGGCCAAACGTTCCCAGCAGACCCTCACTGTACGCTTGGGTCTGCCGAGTCTGTCCAGCTTCCTCCCCCGCCATCGGATCCAACTCACCACCAGGTGGTGATCAGTTGACAGCTCCGCCCCTCTCTTTACCCGAGTGTCCAAGACATACGGCCGCAGGTCAGATGAAACGACCACAAAGTCGATCATCGACCTACGGCCTAGGGTGTCCTGGTGCCACGTGCACTGATGGACACCCTTATGCTTGAACATGGTGTTCGTTATGGACAAACTGTAACTAGCACAGAAGTCCAATAACTGAACACCACTCGGGTTCAGATCAAGGGGGCCGTTCCTCCCAATCACGCCCCTCCAGGTGTCACTGTCGCTACCCACGTGGGCATTGAAGTCCCCCAGTAGAACGACGGAGTCCCTGGTTGGAGCACTTTCCAGCACCCCTCCCAGAGACCCCAAGAAGGCCGGGTACTCTGCACTGCCGTTCGGCCCGTAGGCACACACGACAGTGAGAGACCTATCCCCTACCCGTAGGTGCAGGGAAACGACCCTCTCGTTCATCGGGGTGAACTCCAACACATGGCGGCTGAGCTGGGGGGCTATAAGCAAACCCACACCAGCCCGCCGCCTCTCACCATGGGCAACTCCAGAGTGGTGAAGAGTCCATCCTCTCTCGAGGAGTGTGGTTCCAGAGCCCAAGCCGTGCGTAGAGGTGATCCCGACTATCTCTAGTCGGAACCTCTCAACCTCACGCACAATCTCAGGCTCCTTCCCCGCCAGCGAGGTGACATTCCACGTCCCTAGAGCTAGCTTCTGTGTCCAGGGATCGGGTCGTCGAGGCCCCCGCCTTCGACTGCTGCCCAATCCTCTTTGCACCGGCCCCTTACGGTCCCTCCTGTAGGTGGTGAGCCCACGGGAAGGTGGCCCCACGTCGCTCCTTCGGGCTGAGCCCGGCCGGACCCCATGGGGGGAGGCCCTGCCACCAGGCGCTCGCATACGAGCCCCAACCCCGGGCCTGGCTCCAGGGTGGGGCCCCGGCTGCGCCATACCGGGCGACGTCACGGTCCTCTGATTTTTGTTCATCATAAGGGGTTTTTGAACCGCTCTTAGTCTGACCCGTCGCCTAGGACCTGTTTGCCTTGGGAGACCCTACCAGGGGCATATAGCCCCGGACAACATAGCTCCTAGGTTCATTCGGGTACTCAAACCCCTCCACCACGTTAAGGTGGCAGTTCAAGGAGGAGCCAGAACAACTTAGTTGTTCATTGTCTGAGGGGATCCAGGAGGCTCAATCTGCCTCGGCTCCCCTGCGGTCCCTGCGTGGGATCTGCCCACGGTCCTGAGAGCCTTCAAGGGTTCCCCCTTTGAGCCACTACAGTCTGCCGACTTAAGAACCCTGTCGTTGAAAACTGCTCTGCTACTGGCTTTAGCATTGGTTAAATGAGTGGGTGACCTGCAGGCGCTTTTGATAAGTCTCTGTCTTGAGTTTGGGCCTAACGACTCCAAGGTTGTCCTAAAGACAAGGCATGAATACATCCCTAAAGTGCTCCACACCCCATTTAGAGCACAGGTTATTACTCTCTCTGCGTTTCCTCCTTCGGCGGAGGACCAGAAGCTTAACCTTCTCTGCCCTGTCAGGGCACTGAGAATTTACATTGAGCGTTCAGCCCCATTTAGGCAGTCGGAACAACTTTTTGTGTGCTTTGGTGGTCGTACCAAAGGGTCTCTGGTCAGAAAGCAGAGAATTTCTCGATGGTTAGTTGACGCTATTGTGCTAGCATACTCTTCTCTGGGCTTACAATGCCCCATAGAAGTTGCAGCCCATTCCGCTCGGGGCATGGCCTCGTCTTGGGCGTGGTCTAGTGGTGTGTCCATAGCAGACATTTGTGTGAGGGCCGGCTGGGCTTCGCCATCCACCTTCAGCAGGTTCTATAACTTGGACGTTCCGGCCTTACAGCCTCAGATCCGATCTGCTTAAAGGGGCACATGCCTTCCTAAAGAAGGTCTAATACTTCAGGTGTTTGCCTGACTTCATGTGCGCTCTTGGCCCTTTCAGAAGTGCTGAGGCTGTACAAACTAGTTGGAACGATTATCCAAGGCTGGGTTGACCTCAGGGAGTTCAACCCTCTTGCCTCCTGCTTATACTTGGTCCCTCTGAGCCTTAATTGCTCAAGGCCATTTCATACCAGTCGTTCCTATTTCATGGCACAGCTTGATTGTATCGGTTCCCCATATGCTTCTAGCGATGCAGTACGAGTGAATTATCGATAGGGAACGAACTCATTTACTTACGTAACCTTGGTTCCCTGAGATATGGGAACAAGTACTGTGTTTCTTGCATGCCATGACGCTGCACGACTCAGTGTCATCGCTTCAGTCGAATTTACCTGAGATCCTTACCTGAGATGGCCCCACCCATTCTGGCGGGCTTTGTTGCCATAGGCTTGTGCAGCTCCGCTTTGTTATCTTTAATGTTACATAACTTGGGCTCAGCTTGAAAACCCCTGCTAGAAGGGATTTGGACCGTCAAATTGATATGTAGTGTTGTTAGTCATAAAGTAAGCAACCGAGAGACATGGTGCCAGAAAAACCAAAAACAGAGAGGCAGTGTAGTCTCTTAATATTTCATCTCTTTATTTGCATAATGGTTATTTGGTTTATTTCAAATTTGTAGTTAATGAAATGTGACATAATGAATAAAAGTGTATGTTAAAATGTTGAATAAGGGCAAAATGCTTGTGATGTGGTATAATGTAAATGTAATTTGAATGTTCTTAATGGCTTTGGCCATTTGATAATACCTAGAATATCAAAATCAACTGCGGGGGGCAGATCCTTTTTCTATTTAGCGCCCAAACTCTGGAACAATCTATCTAACACTGTTCGGGAGGCAGACACACTCTGTCAGTTTAAATTAAAGACCCATCTCTTTAACCTGGTGTACACATAACACACTAATATACTTCTAATATTCAAATCCGTTAAAGGATTGTTAGGCTGCATTAACTAGGTCAACCGGAACCGGGAACACTTCCCATAACACACAATGTACTTGTTACATCGTAAGAAGATTGACATCTACGCTAATATTAGTCTGTTTCTCTCTTAATCCAAGGTCACCATAGCCAACCGATCCAGTCCGTATCCTACCCAGATGGTCACTGCAGTCACCAGATCCACATCGTACATTTACATTTATGCATTTAGCAGACGCTTTTATCCAAAGCGACTTACATTGCATTCAAGTTACAGTTTTCACATTTTATCAGCTCTTGCTTTCTCTGGGAATCGAACCCATGAGCTTGGCGTTGCTAGAGCCATGTTCTACTATTTGAGCTACAGGAAAGCCTGTTCCAGATCAGATGGTGGATCAGCATCCAGAGATGAACCCCTACAGCCCTGAACGTCAGCAGAGACCAGGACACCTAGATGAGCCCCAGAGATAGATTCCCAGTGAGGACCCCGCCACTAGGCAGCCATCGGGAAAAGACCACTGGAACCAGTTGAGCCCTTACAATCTGACTTTTCTGCAGTTGGAATTGAACTGCTGGTTCGTTTGGCCAGAGGAGAACTGGCCCCCCGACTGAGCCTGGTTTCTCCCAAGGTTTTTTTTTCTCCATTCTGACACTGATGGAGTTTTGGTTCCTTCCCGCTGTCGCCTCTGGCTTCCAGCGATATCGTCGACCTGATTGCAAAGACACTATTTAAACTGAACTGAGCTGGATGATGACATCACTGAATTCAATAATGAAATGCCTTTAACCGAAAATTGAGTGTTTAATCTTGTCATTTTACATTATTGACATTATTTTCCTATTTTGATATTGTGCAGTTGCTTTGACACAATTTGCACTGTTAAAAGCGCTATATAAATAAAGGTGACTTGACTTGTTCTTCTTGGGTGATTGACAGACTCTGGTGAGCCAATCAGAAACAGGGCGGAGGCGGTGCATGCTGAGACTGTGAGAGGAGAGGATGTGCTCCTGTTCATTGAGTAACAAAATAACTTACACAGGATAAACTAATGTTTAATGGGGTGAAAACTAGCTAGATGCTAAAGTTAACATGACCCAGCATGACACGGCCACTTGTTTGCTTCTTTTGGTCTTTAGATAGATGCTATCTTTGATATTTGAATGCTATTTTACAATGTAAAAAAGGCACGACCAAGCCCCAGAAGTGACAATGGACTGTAATGAGTCCACTGAAAAGGCGAGTTGAATAACCCAAGTGCAGCATTTATTTAGTCCCAAAAGTGAGCAGGTACAAAAGACAAACACATGGCATAGCGTAGCTTGACTTGACTAAACTAAACAAGAATCCAGACATGAATAAACGCACAAACACAGCAGATTACACAAACAATACTCAACACCAAACAAGCGAAACATGAAGGCAATAAATACTAAACAATACAAGTCACATGACACAATCCAACCAATGAGCAAACAAAGCACATTACAAAAGCAACCAATCAGAACAAGACACATTGAACATCGGAACCAATAGTAAAGCCACTAGGCAAGCCTGCGACCTTTAGCCAAAAAAGCGCAACGGCTTTGAACGACAATGGATGTCAATGGAGGAGAGGCTTCACTAACCTGAATAAAAAGCTTTTTAGAGGAAACAGCTTATCATCTGATGACTCGGCAGCCTATCTGCTAATCTTCAACATGTTTTACAGTAAACAGTACTTTTGGATTTGAACTATTTTTAGAGTTTACACCATTTTATAAGAGAAGTCACTGACTTTTTGCGACAGATGGGATACAGCTTGCGGCATATCCCATTCATTCCTATGGTTCCCGTAAACATCAATAGAGTGTCGTACAACTCTGACTGAAAGTCAATAACATCAAGGCTGTAATGTGGTTATTACGGCACACGTGATCCAAGTTAGCCGTTACACTTCTCCAATAGTAAGTAATACAGACCCTCTCTTCTCCCTATAGTAAGACTATAGGCTTGTTTGAGATGCACATTGCCTTGCTTGAAATGTATGCGAGAGTAGGCGGCTGCAGTGAGGGGAGGAGTGAAATAAGCGCAGTCAAGACGGACAGTTCTGACCTCTCGAAGTGGAACAGATACTACAAGATCAAAGGCAGATATTGTGTTATTCTCACTCATGTGCGGTGCTGCTGATATAATTTCAGTTCTGTTGCTTTATATGAAAATAAATATGATGAACAAGACACTTGCTATTTAATTCCATACGAAAGGTGTATTTATCATCCATTTTTATTTTAATACAAACATGCATTTTTTATTTTTATAGAAATATAACAACAGTCACATATCTCACACAGAGATCACACTTCATAGTGTTTGGGAATCGAGATGGGGGTTGAAACACGGTACTCACCGGGTTCAGATTACACCGGTCAGCGCATGGTCAGATCCCTCGTTCTTTTAGGCAGGAGTGCCCCTGGAGCAGGTATCCAGGCATGCTGTGGTATTCACGGATGCCTCGGCCACCGGCTGGGGAGCCATGTACAACGGGCAAGCAGTGTCAGGGGTATGGACGGGTCCCCAACTGCGTTGGCATATCAATTGCCTCGAGCTGCTGGCAGTACGCCTTGCATTGAGCCGCCTCAGAGGGCGCCTTCAGGGCAAGGACGTTCTGGCCCGTATGGACAACACTGCGACCGCTGCGTATATCAACCATCAAGGCGGTTTACGCTCCCGTCGCATGTCGCAACTCGCCCGCCACCTCCTCCTCTGGAGTCAGAAGCATCTGAGGTCCCTTCGTGCCATCCACATCCCAGGAGTGTTCAATCGGGCAGCCAACGAGCTGTCTCGAGCAGCACTTCCTGGGGAGTGGAGACTCCATCCCCAGGCGGTTCAGCTGACTTGGGGATGGTTCGGAGTTGCTCAGGTGGACCTGTTTGCATCTCCAGAAACCACCCATTGCCAGTGGTTCTACTCCCTAACTGAGGCAACGCTCGACACGGATGCACTGGCACACAGCTGGCCCCGGAGCCTGTGCAAATATGTGTTCCCTGCAGTTGGCCTACTAGCACAGACACTGTGCAAGATCAGGGAGGACGAGGAGCAGGTCTTGGTAGTGGCTCCATATTGGCCCAACAGGACCTGGTTCCCGGAACTCATGGATAGAACTCAGAGCTTCAGGACCTCAGAACAGCTCTTTGTCTGCATAGGGGATGCCATCACCTTGGCCTATGAAGCACAAGGTGTGCCCTGCCGGCTCAGGTTGCGTGCTCACTCCACTAGGGGTGTCACATCATCCTGGACGCTGGCTCATGGTGTCTCGCTAGCAAACATCTGTGGAGCTGCGGGTTGGGCCCAACATGTTCGCTAGGTTTTATAGCCTACGTGTCGAATCAGTTTCCTCCTGTGTTCTCACCTCAAACGGGTAGTGGCACTGAGAGGCCCGGCTCAGAGTCGGCTTGTGGCGTACTTAAACCTAATTCTCCAGAGAGTTCCTTAACCAGGCAAACCCTGTCGAGTCCTCCAGCACTCCGGCGTCCAAACGTGGCGGAGTGTCCGGTGCCAAGCCTTTCAGCCAATGAATTCTTGAAATCTGGTGTTAGACTAGTACCCACTACTAGACCCTGCCGGGATCCCATATGTGAATTCCACAGTATGTTTATTAGATCTGTGTTTCCCCTGGCAGACCATGTTCTGCCATCTCTAATGATGAAGCCTAAGCCATCTCAGAGACTTCCATGTGCAATAGGGCCCTATGGAGTTACTTCACATGTCTAAATATCACTTAACCCCCTCTGGGAGGAGGTGACTCCGCACACCTTCTCTATAGAGCCCGGTCCTATCGTCTGCCTTATAGGAAGGATCAGGAGTCCTACACAGGGCACTGGAAGGGGCAGCTCCTGTGGCGCTTTGGTAGGGATCCCAATTTCATCGGTCATCCAACATGACTCGGAGTGACCGACTGAATGGGTACGTCTCAGTTACGTATATAAACCTCGTTCCCTGAAGGACGGAATGGAGACGTCACGTCCTGTCACTACAGTCGCTGTACCACCGCTGAGCTGGCAGGTCACCGGCTTGGCTCCTCAGCGAAAGCATGAATTAATGCGGTGCACCTGCTGCCTCTTATACTCACGCTGTGATCAGCGGCAGCTGGATGCGAATTACCGCATGCCAATGTCCATTGGCTCGTTTAGTTACACTCGAAGTGGACAGGTCTCTGGCGAGATCCCAATTTCGTCGGTCATCTGACGTGACGTCTCCATTCCCTCCTTCAGGGAACGAGGGTTACATACGTAACAGAGACGATCCTCAACTATCTCAACGACTGGCTTATATTAGCTCAATCACGAGCTCTGTTGTGCGAGCACAGGGATCTGGTGCTTCAGCACAGGCTTCGGGTCAACTGGGAGAAGAGCAAGTTCTCCCCTGTGCAGAAGATCTCTTTTCTCGGTATGGAGCTGGTTTCGGTCAACATGACAGCATGTCTCACGAACAAGCGTACGCAGTCAGTGCTGAACTGCCTGAATTTGTTCAGGGGCAAGACAGCGGTCCCTCTAAAACTATTTCAGAGGCTCCTGGGGCATGTGGCAGCCACAGTTACGCCACTTGGCCTGTTACATATGAGACCACTTCAGCACAGCCGGATCCCGAGATGGGTATGGCATCGTGGCACTATCCGGGTCAGCATTACCCTGGGTTATTGCCGCATCTTCAGTCCTTGGTCAGACCCTGTGTTTCTACGGGCATGAGTGCCCTTAGAACAGGTGTCGAGGCATGTTGTTGTCACCACAGATGCCTCCAAGACAGGCTGGGGCACCGTATGCTCCTGGACAGGACCTCGACTGCAGTGGTACATCAGTTGCCTCGAGTTGCTAGCAGTGCTGCTTGCTCTTCGCTGGTTTCGACTGTTGCTGCAGGGCAAGCATGTACTTGTCCGGATGGATAACACAGCGACAGTGGCATATATATAAACCACCAGGGTGGTGTACGCTCCCATCACATGTCGCAACTCGGCCGCCATCTCCTCCTCTGGGGTCAGATGCGGCTCAAATCGCTGCATGCCATTCATGTTCCAGGAGAGCTCAATCGTGCAGCTGATGTGCTCTCACGACAGTTTACCCTCCCCGGAGAATGGAGACTCCATCCTCAGGTGGTTCAGCTCATTTGGAGTCGATTCGGGGACCCTGTGCAAGATCAGGGAGGACGAGGAGCAGGTCCTATTGGTTGCGCCGTTCTGGCCCACCCAGACCTGGTTTGCCAACCTCATGCTTCACGCGACAGCCGCTCCCTGGAGGATTCCCCTGAGGAAGGACCTTCTTTTTCAGGGGATGGGCACAATCTGGCACCCGCGACCCGATCTATGGAACCTGCATGTCTGGATTCTGGACTGGACGTGGTAGACCTCTCTGGCCTTTCTCAGGCTGTGATAGATACTATCACTCAAGCTAGAGCCCCATCTACGAGGCAGGCCTATGCTTTGAGGACCCTCAGAGATGCTCGGCTGGTCTGTTGCTTTCCTTCCTGCAGGAAATGCTGGAGCAGAGCTACTATTTTAATTAAACTATAACCCTAATAGCCTATTATAGACACACTTAGTTCAGTAGCCTATTGAAATGTTTAAATTTTTCTCATCATAATCTTGGCCTATGTGATACTAGAATTTAGAACAATTAGATTTAATTTACAGAACAGTGAATTAGCATACCATAACACAAAAACGTGTTAGCAAGAATGGACTTATTTAAACTAGGCCCAAAGAAAATGAGCTCAACTCCATCACCATGCTTAACTAACTTCTACATTTTAATTTAAGAGTTTCTGTTAGAATACCATTCAGAAGTATGCCTATTTATGCTTCATCAGAATATAAATTTGTGAGCCTTTAAGTTACAGTCCTAACTGCATGTCATGCAAGCAGTGAGACAAAGTGGACTGACTAGTTCTCACATACAGAGAATTGCAATAGTCCAGACGTGAAGACACAAATGCATGCATCACTCTCTCGAAATCATAAAACGACAAAAATGGCATGACCTTTGTCACTGAAGCAGCTCCAGTTAGCAAGAGCTTTCGGTGTGAGAGTGCAAAATATTCAGTGCCTTCAGCCTTCCGTGTTGATTGGACAGACTCGTGACTCCCAACAAATCAGATGTGTGGTGGGCAGACATTGCTCTTAGCCACAGAATGGTGAGTTCTGAACAGAGTATGTGAGCAGCGTGGAGTGAGAGTGGAACGGCGTGATTTTTGACTAGAGTGAGGAGTAGATTTTTTAAAAGTTCTTTTAACGGATAGTTAATCTCTGATCTAAACTAATGTGCTGCTACATTACTGCATGAGCACACACAACACACAAGTTTGCACATACCATACAGATTGTGAGCACATAGAAACATTCAGGAGTGCAAAAAAATGTTGTCAATGCTGTCCTGTGATTTATCAGCTTAAAAAGGTAGTTACAGCTTATTCTTTCTGTTTCTGAAGTAACTACAACCCTCAGACAAGTGAGTTAAACAGTCATTTAATATAGACATGGACTAATTATAGTGATCCAATAAACCACATTAAAAAAATTATTTTGGTATTGTGTATTAATTTTTCATTTAATATAAGTTCTGAACAGAACTTTGTGATATTTCAAAACATACTGAAATACTTTAGCTGCAAATTTCACTATGGAGCGAAGGCGGAGCAACGTTTCTGATCAGTTGAGCAGGGAATGGGAAATAGTGAACCCGGACCGGAGCTGGGGCAGAGTGATAATTGAATGCCTGGAATGAGAAGGGGAAATTGTTGACGCTCCACTCCGCTCACAAACTCGGGATCTGACAGAGGTGTCTGTATCAGAGACAAATAGCACATTTCAAAATTAAAGGTGCCATAGAATGCATTGATACAATATTTTAAATTGTTCTTTGAAATCTACATAGAAGGTATGTGGCTTAGGTAAGGGCAAAAATTCTCCAGAAACGGTTTTACATGTCCATTTACAACCCTAGGATTTGTGCCTAGAATGAAATGGTCCGTTATTACCTTATTTTGGAAGAGATTTGCGATCGCATGTGCTCTGTGTAAACTACAGCGGCATACAAGATTTTACAAGATCAGATGCTTGTCAGTGGTGCTCAGGATCTGTAAACCATTCGCCATCATCCTCAGTCATCTCTCCTTACTCCGTTTAAGTGGTAAGTGAAATCTTATGTACTTTCACACTGAACGGTTTCTCTGTGGAAATCTCAAAACAGTCTATCATTGCCTTTCTGTGTCCAAAGGAGTTGAGAACCCATGTAATAAAGGCTTTAAGATCACTGAAAGACTATCAGACATCCTGAGTTTAAGCCACAGCAGTCAGTTTTCTTCTGCGTGCACACAAGTTACATTCAGTTAGTGACACTGGGCCTCATTTATGAAACGAACGTACGACCGAAAATTGTGCTTACGGTCGTTTCTACGCAAAACTTGTAATTTATCAATATGGACACGAGTGGTGGCTACGATCAAATCTCACGTCAGGTCTGAGCTCGTGTACGCAAGGTTTTGAGTTAGCCTGAACTTGCGTGAAGCATAGGGGATTTCGGAGAATTATATAATGACAGTATTTTGTTCATTTAGATTATTTTCCCAAATCGACAAACAAAGTTTTTTTTTTTCCTTTCAGGGCTTTAGCTTTATGCGCAAATAGCAGCATAAACAACAGACCGTGAGGAATCACACACCTGCAGTGCTTCTGTGAATGGAGAAAAACAGAAATTATAAAATGAATAAAATAAATATGGCTACAGTAAATATATTTCTCTTAATTAACAGATTAACAAAAGAAAAAAAAAACAGTGCGACAAGTATAGGCCACTTTCGTTTTTTTGACAGTCTTAATGCATTTTATTTGTTTTCTATAACTTTATTTCTTTTATTTTATTTAACTGATTGGCAGGGCTGAGAGTTCATGAACGGCTTCTATGGCCGAGACGGGTATGACAGGGGATTCACAGACGGTCTCCATGGCTACGTCAGGACAAATGAAGATTTCATATTAAGTGGGTGTCCACACCTTGAGAGAAGCTGAGACGAGCACAGCCACCACCTCTGGAGGTTCTACAGCAGATGCCACCATCTCTGGAGCAGATTCAAGGGCTGGAATGAGCTCTGGAGCAGACTCTGGGAATGGATTTGGGAACAAGAGCAGGCTCAGATACTGGAACAGGAACCAACCTCACACTCCAGCCATTTATAAGATTTGAATGATCCACAGTGTCAAATGCAGCACTGAGATCTAACATATTTAAAACAGCAGCCATCCCACAATCAGCCCCTAATAATAATTCATTTAAAACCTTTACCAGAATGGTCTCTGTACTATGACCAACTCTGAAACCAGATTGGAATTTGACCAGGAGATCATTCATGGTAGATTAGAAATGAGGTGGAAAATGTTCAACTCTGTAACCTCAAGGCTGTTTTTGTTGTTTTGTTTTAATTAAAGCAGAAACCACTGCATGTTTACAACAAGATGGGACACAACTAGGGCTGTAGTACTCGAGTCAGGTTTCGGACTTGAGTCCGGACTCGAGACGTTTTTCTCGGACTTGTCTTTGACTCGGACTCGGACATCTTGGTCTCGCCAAATGTTCTAGTTGGTCTTGACCGAGTCCAGCCATATATGCTTTTGTTTCTCTTTCAAAACAAAACCATTAATCTGGCTCGCTTGTTCGGAAAATGGGTAATGTAATTGGTTTAACTCCATCTAGAACGGGCACTGCCATTGGTCGCTTGGTAAATGCACAACTGCATCATATGCCTGGCTCCAAGTGGAGGGAGGCATAAATAATTTTTATTTTGGCCACAGATACAATGTCGGCGAGTTGCACAATACAGTTTGATTTTACAAAGTTCGTTGGAGTTTTCCCTCTCACTTTCCTTCGCTTTTAAATAGCTTATAAATGCCCATGCACATTTTACTTTCACTTTCATTTCAGTTGTTATGTTACACAGCCTTGCTTGGGAAGGTTACATTGTACTATGGTTTCTTTAGGACAGGGGTCTCGAAACTAGGCCCTGGAGGGCTGGTGTCCTGCAGAGTTCAGCTCCAACCCTTATACAGGTCCTTTTCAAAAAATTAGCATATTGTGATAAAGTTCATTATTTTCTGTAATGTACTGATAAACATTAGACTTTCATATATTTTAGATTCATTACAACACAACTGAAGTAGTTCAAGCCTTTTATTGTTTTAATATTGATGATTTTGGCATACAGCTCATGAAAACCCAAAATTCCTATCTCAAAAAATTAGCATATCATGAAAAGGTTCTCTAAACGAGCTATTAACCTAATCATCTGAATCAACTAATTAACTCTAAACACCTGCAAAAGATTCCTGAGGCTTTTAAAAACTCCCAGCCTGGTTCATTACTCAAAACCGCAATCATGGGTAAGACTGCCGACCTGACTGCTGTCCAGAAGGCCATCATTGACACCCTCAAGCAAGAGGGTAAGACACAGAAAGAAATTTCTGAACGAATAGGCTGTTCCCAGAGTGCTGTATCAAGGCACCTCAGTGGGAAGTCTGTGGGAAGGAAAAAGTGTGGCAGAAAACGCAGCACAACGAGGAGAGGTGACCGGACCCTGAGGAAGATTGTGGAGAAGGACCGATTCCAGACCTTGGGGGACCTGCAGAAGCAGTGGACTGAGTCTGGAGTAGAAACATCTAGAGCCACCGTGTACAGGCGTGTGCAGGAAATGGGCTACAGGTGCCGCATTCCCCAGGTCAAGCCACTTTTGAACCAGAAACAGCGGCAGAAGCGCCTGACCTGGGCTACAGAGAAGCAGCACTGGACTGTTGCTCAGTGGTCCAAAGTACTTTTTTCGGATGAAAGCAAATTTTGCATGTCATTCGGAAATCAAGGTGCCAGAGTCTGGAGGAAGACTGGGGAGAGGGAAATGCCAAAATGCCTGAAGTCCAGTGTCAAGTACCCACAGTCAGTGATGCTGGTGTTGGTCCACTGTGTTTTATCAAGGGCAGGGTCAATGCAGCTAGCTATCAGGAGATTTTGGAGCACTTCATGCTTCCATCTGCTGAAAAGCTTTATGGAGATGAAGATTTCATTTTTCAGCACGACCTGGCACCTGCTCACAGTGCCAAAACCACTGGTAAATGGTTTACTGACCATGGTATTACTGTGCTCAATTGGCCTGCCAACTCTCCTGACCTGAACCCCATAGAGAATCTGTGGGATATTGTGAAGAGAAAGTTGAGAGACGCAAGACCCAACACTCTGGATGAGCTTAAGGCCGCTATCGAAGCATCCTGGGCCTCCATAACACCTCAGCAGTGCCACAGGCTGATTGCCTCCATGCCACGCCGCATTGAAGCAGTCATTTCTGCAAAAGGATTCCCGACCAAGTATTGAGTGCATAACTGAACATAATTATTTGAAGGTTGACTTTTTTTGTATTAAAAACACTTTTCTTTTATTGGTCGGATGAAATATGCTAATTTTTTGAGATAGGAATTTGGGGTTTTCATGAGCTGTATGCCAAAATCATCAATATTAAAACAATAAAAGGCTTGAACTACTTCAGTTGTGTTGTAATGAATCTAAAATATATGAAAGTCTAATGTTTATCAGTACATTACAGAAAATAATGAACTTTATCACAATATGCTAATTTTTTGAAAAGGACCTGTAAAACACACCTGAAAAAGCTAATCTAAGCATACTAGAAACTTTCAGGCAGGTGTGTCGAGGCAAGTTGGAGCTAAACTCTGCAGGAGACCGGCCTTCTAGGACTGAGATTGGCCACCCTTCTTTAGAACAAGTAACAAGTTCAAAAATGGGAACATGTTGATTTATTTTTTATACTTATGTTGCTTGTTCTTTGTCATATTTTCCATTGGCAGCCCAGAATGTGATTGTTACACTATAATAAAAATGCTGAAAATGTGAAGTTGCACTTCAGCTAATGTGACTTTAGTGAAATTGCTAAACCTAAATTAAATTAAATAGCCTAATTTGATCCTACAGTGTTGCTGCACATGCTTTTAGATCATTACAAATAATAATGCAAAATGATCACATAAATGATCAATAGTTAAGTATGTGGTTTTGAAGATATTTCTTTTTCTTTCTCTGTTTTGACTCTATAATTTGGACTTGGACTTGACTTGGACTCGCACCTCTTGGACTTGACTTGGACTCGAACCTCTTTGGAATCGGTCTTGACTCGGACTCGATAGTCCTGGTCTTGGACTCGACAAAGGTGGACTTGACTACAGCCTTAAACACAACCCTTGGATAGGGAAATGACTGGAATGGAGTGGAAGATGATTTCATGTGCGTTTCTAAGTCCGTTCGAACCGGTAGGGAGACATGATCAAAACTGTCAAATGTACAAGAGCTTAAAAAGAAGTTCAAGAAACCCTCACAAGTAAGGGAAGTGGAATCTGAAGGATAGCTGGGTTTAGCACAGAGTTAATTGTACCAAACAAAGCTTTCGGACAGTGAGCAGTTCTATTAATTAAATCTGAAACATATTTTGTTCTTGCCACTTTGACTGCATGCTGGTAGGGGTTAAGTGTATCTTTTAGCATTCATAAGAAATCTGTAATCTATCTTTCCTCCATTTGTGTTCAGCTTTCATACAAGCCCATCTAAGAGCATTTATTTCATCGTTAAACCATGGCTGAAACTGAGGTTTAGACCTTTTAAGTCTAAGTGTAGCAACATCATTCACGATGTCCAAATGTACAGAATTAAAAACAGCAGTCAGTCCCACTGTTTCTAGATATATAAAGTAATTGTGTTCCAATTACAGTTAAAATAAAAAAACGTGTATGTGCGTTTTCTGTTCGTACGTTCATTCTATGAATCACACGTATGCATATTCGAGAGATGATCGTAAGATCAAATTTAGGATGGTTTCTGCACATTTTATAAATGAGGCCCCTGGTCTATTATTCACAAGCAAACGAAGCCGGATAGACTCTGTGAACTTTGAAAACCAACTTCTGCTGAAACTGAACAAAAGGTTCAGAGGGTGAACTGTTCGAGATGTGTTAGTATGTCCAAGTAAGGTTTGTTTTCAGGTTCATAGTGTTTACAAAGTTTACAAATTATTTTCAGTATTCTTTAAATGCGTTTTGTTGTCTGGATCTTACTTCATTGAATATATACATATATAAATATAATTCATTGAATATCAACAGCTGAAATGTAACTAGTACTCTGATTTTTTTGTGAAGAGTAATTTGTACTTTTACCTAAGTACTTTTTAACGCCAGTACTTTTACTTGTAATTGAGTATCATTTCAGCAATGCAACTACTTTTACCCGAGAACAAATGTTCAGTTCTGATCTGGCATTCAAAGCAGTGAGAACATTATCATCTTAACTTTACTCTTGCAGAATAGAAGATAAATGAAAGGAGGAGCAGACAGCAGGAGACCAAGTAATAGAAACAACTTTATTGAATAATCTAATTTGCTTCTTGTTCAGTGATCAGTTGACTTATCTGACCAGCACTGATTTAACTGGTGTTATACCAAGCAAAGGCACTGCTTTTACACTAGTATAAAATTAAAAGCTAGTCATTTAATATTTTAATATAACATTAATATTAAGAAATAATCAAACATAGAAAGAGATTAAACAGCGTACAGTACAACATAGATGTGTGTTTGCTCTCTTTATGCCACACACACACACACACACACAGTAGATTGCTATTAAGAATTCAAAATAGACCTTTACAACCATTACCTCCTTTCATTTTGTTTCAGATCTATGTCCATCTCCATCTCTACGGTTCTAATTTCTTCAGTTTTTGTAATTAGATCACTCTCTCTGGTCATGTTTTATAATGTAAAACTGGCAACACTTTACAGTCTGTGCGCTTACATGCATTAATTCACGATTAACTAATGCACAACTAACTAAGCCGTTCATCAACTATTACCCAATCAGCAACGAAATAAAGAGTTTATCTGATTAATAAATTAATTCATATATGATTTGTTGTTAACTAAATGTGTCATCATGGATTAATTCCCTATCAGCATCTAGTAGGCTACTAACAGTGTAAATGAATGACCAAAATGTTTCAAAGCCATGTATTTCAGCTTCCAGCTGTCTGAATTAATGAATCATTGTCATAATTGGCAAAGATAATATTGTTATGATTTTGCTTATTGAGCATGTGAACATAAAGGGTGAGAGAAATCAGATGTTTTCATTATATTGAATCTGTGCACTAGGTCTTAAAGCGACAGTGTTACGAAATTACCAGACTTGACGGCATATGGACAGTGGAAATAACACAGGTTTATTGCAGTGTGGAATATGAAAAACAGGGACGTAAACAGAAACGCAGCAAGTTGGAATGAACGTTTGGATGATAGTATAGTTTGTTACCGTGTTACATGTGATGGAACAGGTAAGGAGCTCTTTCTCAAACGAGACCAGACAGAGCGGGTCTCTGAGATGTGTGTTTTATCTGTGTGATGATGAGATGATTGATGACAGGTGCTGGTGATGGTGAGCGTTGTGATTGGGTGACGGGACAGACATCCTAATACACTTACTGCTGTCTGTCGTTAACGTTAATCAAACAATAAGACAAAATTACTCATTGCCCTTAACTTTTGTAGCTTTCACAAGACTTAATCTATATTTAATTTATTCAGTTAAGAATATGCAGTTTTATTTTACATTTGATTATTTTATTCAATTTCTTATTTTGTTAGTATTTTCTCTATTGTGTTTATTTGTGCTATTGCTTGTAATTTATTTTCTCTATTGTGTTTATTTGTGCTATTGCTTGTAATTTATTTGTTCTTAATTACCTACTGTTCACTTGTGTTTAATAATGTTTGAACTTATTAAACTTTTTTTTTTCAAGCATTTTGATTTTTTTAATTTATTTTCTAATTACATGTCTCATCTAATTAAGTAAAGTCGTGACGTATTGTCAAGTATGGTGACCCATACTCGAAATTGGTGCTCTGCGTTTAACCCATCCAAGTGCACACACACAGTGAGTAGTGAACAAATGCACACACACACACGCACACGCACACGCACACGCACACGCACACGCACACGCACACGCACACGCACACGCACACGCACACGCACACGCACACGCACACGCACACGCACACGCACACACACCCGGAGCAGTGGGCAGCATTTATGCTGCAGCGCCCGGGGAGCAGTTGGGGGTTCGGTGTCTTGCTCAAGGGCACCTCAGTCGTGGTATTGAGGGTGGAGAGAGCGCTGGACATTCACTCCCCCCACCTACAATTCCTGCCGGCCGGGGACTCGAACCCGCAACCTTTCGATTACGAGTCCGACTCTCTAACCATTAGGCCACGACTTCCCCTGTAAATAAAAATATTTACAATACAAAGTTACACAGGAAAACACACACACACACACACACTGAGATCCGCAATTGTGCTGTGAATGAAATGGCAAAAAATGTGTTTGAAGGGTAGGTAAATGGATCAAAATCATAATCATGGGAGCATATTACTTAATATAATGTGTTAATAGTCAGGTGCCTCTACAAGTCATAACAATGTTATCTTTGCAAATTCTTAGTTAATGATTTTTTAAACCGGACAGCAGGAAGTGGTGGACACATTTATTTACACTATTAGTTAAAGCTAGACGTTGATAGAGAATTAATGCATGATGACACATTTAATTCTTATCAATTCATATATGTGTATCCCTGGTTGTTGTTCTTTCAGCTGTTTCAACTGAAAGAAACTTGCACTGACTGATCTTAAAACATATCAGTGCCTTTTCTTTGTCTCGGGATGCACACCAGTAATGTTTTTTTCTAAGGCATGTTAATAAAAATGACTTTATTAATGTCCTAATTGAACTATGGCTTAATCCTGGTTTAGTCTAAGGCCTGTCTGTGAAACCGGGCCTTAATCTATTAATCAAACATTTTATTAGATGCTGATGTAATTGTTAATGAGTGGCCTAGTTCTTTATAAATCATACATTATTTTAAGACTATCTGTGCATTAGTTCAACATGAATGAAGGCATATGAATGCATTAATGCATTGTAAGGCATTAGCG
This sequence comes from Barbus barbus, assembly GCF_936440315.1. NCBI lineage: Eukaryota > Metazoa > Chordata > Actinopteri > Cypriniformes > Cyprinidae > Barbus > Barbus barbus. Next base: position 1,687,918 of record NC_136726.1, on the reverse strand, counting down.
TAAAACTGCTGGTGTTCTCATTCTTCTGGGTTTTCTCCGTTCACTTATCTGGGCTGATGTCGATAAGCTCTGAGTTGTTGTTCCCTGAGATCTGTTCAGTGTTCACGAGTTTCACCATCTCCTGCTCCTTAGCGAATGAAGCTGCTGCACCATTTTCTTCACTGCTGCTCTCTTTTGTAATAATCAGAGTCTGTTTCTTGCCACACCATCTGTGGAAAAATAAAACGTGCACATTCACTAAAACCCAAAAATGCTGTTAACTTAAACAATAAATTACTGGAAGCTATTTTATAAATCCAATAGTTTTAAAGTTAGAAAGTTTAAACCAAACCTTATTGTTAGGTTACACTTAATTTTAAGGTGTCCTTGTTACAGTATAATTATACATTTAAGTACTGAGTCACAGGGCTGGGAAGGTTATTTTTAAAATGTATTTCACTACAGATTACAAAATACATACTTTAAAAAGTAATCAGTAATGTATTTCGTTAGATTACTCATGTTTAGTAACGTAATCTAAATGCTTTAGAATACTTTGAAATACTTAAGCTATGTAACACAACGGAACATATACTTGATGTCTTATTTTTATGTTTTCCAACTCTAAATATAAGTGACATCTACCAGTCATTTCCACCGCATTTCTATGAACAACAAAAAAAATGTCATTTAAATCTACCAATCAATATAAATTCCATTTGAATACAACGCATGAGATTCCGTGTTGTTTCATGCTGCATTCCAAGCTTCAAAACGAATCCAAACACACCAAACATATCATAAAAGTAGCCAAAACAACTGGCACAGTTCTCTAAGTTATACTATAGATTTGTTTAATGAATGGAACAAACGTTAAGTGATTACTTCATAATCCTCTCTATGCACAAAAGAATCGCTGAGTCAAAATTGACAGGGCTCGTTTCCCAAAGCAACCACGTCGCAAGTAATGTCGTTGTAGTTCAATGTAATTTAACAACCACAGTTCGCTAATGATGCTTTTGGGAAACATACCCCAGATCTATCCAGTTTAATGTGAACCATTCACACTGGTTTCGTTAAACAAAAGAAATGATTCATTTAAAAGATTGACTCAAAAGAATCATCTGTTTACGAATCGAATCATGAACTCGCATTACCGTGCCAAAGATTATCTGTTCTTGAAAATTACAGATGGACTTGAAGTCTTTATTCATACGAAAAGCACACAAAGCTATCGTTTGACTTTATAAACTGTTATTTCATGCATCGTATGGATCTGTTAACTGAATGCAAAGTGTGAATTCTAGGAAAATTTGGTTTCATTCAAGTTCTTAGAAATATTATTTGTAATGATAACCATTCAACACTCAAAATATGAGAAAATAGAAAAATTAGTTACTGGATAAAATTTTTCAAAGATCAAGAACAACTTCCCTCAAGATGCTTTTTTTCAGATTAGATATTGTATCCTTCGATGCTGATAGAAATTTTGTTGCAGGTAGGCATTGCACTGATGTCAGATTTATAAACTATTTTTTTTATTTCCACGAGAGAAATGCATTACACTAACGGCTTTCTGTTTTGTTGTCCATTTTTGTGTCATGATGATGAGCGTACTCTCACTATGAGTTACTAAATGAACAGGTGGCTGCACGCAGTTTTTTTGTTTTTGTTTTTTTTTTCAACAGAGAATCAGTTGCCTTATTGGTTAAAATACCCAAACTGTTTACTTAAATATTAAATTAAGAAATTACATTAAAATTCAACGTAATCACTTTGGTAATCTAAAATACTTTTCGGATGTAACTATAATTTGATTACCACCTACTTAAAATGTAATTATAACAAAATACAGTTACTCATATTTTGTATTTTAAATACGTAATGCCATTACATGTATTTCATTACTCCCCAGCCCTGAGTCATATTAATTAACTACATGTGCTTACTATTGTCAGTCCTCTGTGTGTGTGTCTTGTGTTCCCTCCTCTTGTGTCCTTATTTGGTTTGTTTCCTGTCCTTGTTTAGTGTCATTATTAGTTAATTCTTGTCCAGCTGTGTTTGTCTTATTATCTATTATTATGTTGTGTATTTAAGTCCTGTCTGTTCAGTTAGTTTTTGTCTGGTCTACTCGTTACTCCCGGTGTTTTTGTCCTGCCTTGTCGGATGTCATTAAATCTAAATTAATTTGAGTTTATCCTCGTCTTCGTGTTCCTCGTCCAACTATACGGTTAGGTTTAGGATTAGGGTTTGGTTTATGGTTACTTGCATGCATAATTAATTGTTATCATATTAGAAAGTTTTACCTATTTTTATGTATTATTTATTTAGTTAATCTAGCTGTTGACACTACTGTCTGTTTATTCCTATGGAGCACAGATGTTTAAGTGCACTTGATTTAAAGACATTTAGGGCCTGTTCAATGCCCACACTTAAGGGTGCATGCATAGAGAGGATGTATAAGCAAGATGATGCCAGATCTAAAAAACAGTAACACTAACACATCCTAACCCTCGTGTTACAGAGCTGACGAGACGAGAGGTGACCAGATCCATTTGCAAGGCTTTTTTTTCAGGGACGTGGTCACAAAACAAAGTTCATGCAATGGCAAACAGGTACAACACAGGCAAGCCAAAGAGTAATCCTAGGGCAAGCGTGGGTCTACGATCGGCGAACAATATCCAACAGGGCAAGACCGAGAGATATTCCAGGTACATGAGCAATAGTCCAAGCGAGGTGTAAACAGAGTCTGAACGGCAAGGCAAAGGGTTAATTCAGGAAACACGGGCAAGAATCAAAACACTAGAAAACAGACAATGCAAGACTATGACATTTAAGTGGGCTCCGTAGAGTCGCTATTGCTAGGAGAGTGATATACGCTATACAACACTCGGCCATCTAACTGAGGGAGTCCATGGTTTACTAAGGCGTGTGATGGGAATCAGCTGTGTGATTAGTGCAATCAGCTGTGTGTGTGTGTGTGTCGTCAGTGCAATGGATGATGGGAATTGTAGTCCGGGTGACGTGCAACAGTTAGTGTAGAGCAAGAGTCAATGTGGTGAGCGAGTGACCTCTGGTGGTGAGTGAACGGAAGTTCATAGACCGGATTTGTGACACCTAGCACCTTTGAAGCTCTGCATTTAGGAAACCACAAGCCTTCCTTCTTGAGAAAAAAAGCATATGCTTTTTTTATTGATCCAAGATGGCGGCGCGATCAGACGCAGCGGCTACTCCGTGTCCCAAAGACGGTGCTTTAATGTCTTTTAATGTCGTCTGTTCGTCTCCAAATAGTGTCAGTTTACCGCTAACTCATAAGGAAATCACCCCAAAACTCATCTATTATCGCCAAAGTCTTTTGGATATCGGCAACGCATACAAACAACAACTCTCGCCGGCGGCTACTGAGAAGCTACGAGGCCTTTGTTTACTGCTGGAGCTGGACATCGAGACCGCAGCCTCGCCTACTGATGCTACCCGCACAAGGCAGCTTCGCAAGCGGTGTGAGAGAGGACGGAAGCGCGGTAAGCGCGGAGGTATACGAGCTAGGCTAAGAGCTAACCCCACAAGACCGGCTCTTCCAACACTCATGCTCTCAAACGTTCGCTCTCTGGAAAACAAACTGGACTTAATGCAATTCAGTCGGTCTACACAGCATGAGGCAAGGGATTGTTGTGTGTTTGTTTTCACCGAAACATGGCTAAACGGCAACATCCCGGACTCGGCCATTCAGCAGCACGGGCTAACCAGCTTCCAAGCGGATAGAGATTCATCACTATCTGCTAAGACCCGCAGAGGTGGCTTGTGTGTGTATATCAACAAAGACTCGTGTAACAATGCTGCGGTATTATCAAAACACTGTTCATCGCTGGTGGAGTTTATGTTTGTGAAGTGTCGACCGTTCTATCTGGCGCGGGAGTTCACGGCCATTGTTAATGTTATATAACATTATATAAGGACACAGGACACAGACTGTAACATGTTTAAAGAGGCAGCCACCTACAACAACCACACAGACCTGCATGTGTACACTGAAACTGTGACTGCTTACATCAAAAAGTGTACTGATGATGTGACAGTCACCAAGACCATCACCACACGTGCCAACCAGAAGCCATGGATGACAGCAGAGGTTCGTGGGCTGCTAAAGACCAGAGATGAAGCATTCAGATCAGGAGATAAAGCAGCCCTCAAAACAGCAAGAGCCAGTCTGTCCTGTGGCATCAAAAATGCAAAACGATCATATGCTCAAAAAATCAACAACCACTTCACAGACAGCAGAGACACACGGAGCCTGTGGCAAGCCATTCAAACCATCACTGACTACAAGCCCCCGCCACAGGCCTGTGATGAGGACACATCCCTCCCCGATGCACTCAACCACTTTTATTCACGGTTTGAAATGCAGAATGACACACCTGCACAAAAACTGCCCACACCTCCCAACGACCGGGCGCTCTGTCTGTCTCCAGCCGACGTAAGGAAGACCCTGTGGGGGTCATGTGGGGAAGTCGTGGCCTAATGGTTAGAGAGTCGGACTCGTAATCCAAAGGTTGCGGGTTCGAGTCTCTGGCCAGCAGGAATTGTAGGTGGGGGGAGTGAATGTCCAGCGCTCTCTCCACCCTCAATACCACGACTGAGGTGCCCTTGAGCAAGGCACCGAACCCCCAACTGCTCCCTGGGCGCCGCAGCATAAAAATGGCTGCCCACTGCTCCGGGTGTGTGTTCACGGTGTGTGTGTGTGTTCACTGCTGTGTGTGTGCACTATGGATGGGTTAAATGCAGAGCACGAATTCCGAGTATGGGTCACCATACTTGGCAGTATGTACTTCACTTCACTATCTAGGATTAACCCACACAAGGCTGCGGGTCCTGACAACATACCTGGCCGTGTTCTGAGAGACTGTGCTGCACAGCTGACAGATGTGCTTACAGATATCTTCAACACCTCGCTGAGCCAGGCAGTCGTCCCCACATGTCTCAAATCCACAACAATCATACCGGTACCAAAGAAATCACCTGTGTCCTGTCTAAATGACTATCATCCCATAGCACTGACTCCAATCATGATGAAGTGCTTTGAGAGGCTAGTCATGCACAACATCAAAACCAGCCTCCCCAACACACTCGACCCGTTCCAGTTTGCATACCGTCCAAACCGCTCTACGGACGATGCAATTTCCTCCACCCTCCACCTGGCTCTTACCCACCTAGAAAATAAAGACTCCTATGTTAGAATGCTGTTCATTGACTTCAGCTCGGTATTCAACACAATAATCCCACAACAGCTCATAAATAAACTAAACCTGCTGGGCCTTAACAATTCCCTGTGTAATTGGATCCTGGACTTTCTAACCGGAAGACCTCAGTCAGTCCGTATCGGCCACAACACCTCGAGTACTACCACACTGAGCACAGGTGCCCCACAAGGCTGTGTGCTCAGCCCGCTGCTCTTCACACTGCTGACCCATGACTGCACTGCCAAGTTCAGCTCCAACCACATCATCAAGTTTGCTGATGACACAACAGTGGTAGGTCTCATCAGCAACAACGATGAAACGCACTACAGAGAGGAAGTGGCAAAGCTGGCTGAATGGTGTGGCACTAACAATCTGTCCCTCATTGTGGAGAAGACAAAGGAGGTTGTGATGGACTTCAGAAGAAACTCCGTTGACCACCCCCCACTGACCATCGACAGCTCGACTGTGGAGAGAGTCAGCAGCACTAAATTCCTGGGGGTGCACATCACAGAGGATCTCACCTGGACCACCAACACCATGTCAGTCTCCAAAAAGGCTCAACAGAGCCTACCCTTTCTCCACCGGCTGAAAAGAGCAAGTCTCCCTCCACCCATCCTCACCACATTCTACAGAGGCACCATTGAGAATGTGCTGACCAGCTGCATCACTGTCTGGTACGGGAACTGCAGTGCTGCTGACCGCAAGACCCTCCAGCGGACAGTGAACACAGCTGCAAAGTTCATCGGTGCCGCTCTCCCATCCATCCTGGACATTTTCCTTACACGATGCTCCAGCAAAACCAACAGCATCGTGAAGGACTCCACCCATCCCTCAAGATTCAAGATTCAAGATTCACTATTTTTATTTGTCACATACACAATTACACAGAGTATAACCAGCAGTGAAATGTAGTCTCTTCCCACAGTCTCTTCCAGCTCCTACCATCAGGAAGACGGTACCGGAGCATCAGAGCCCGCTCCGCCAGACTGCTCAGCAGCTTTTTCCCCCAGGCTGTGAGAGCCCTGAACTCAAATCACCCCGCCCCCCTCTGAAACCCCATGCAAACCCCTACCTCCTGAAACATGGACCACCCCCCCCCCCCCCCCCCACCCCAAACACCCCCAACCTTACCACACCAAAGAAAAAAACTGTATGGAACTTTTTTTGTGCAATTCGAAGTGTGCTACACACAGGTGAGTGGGCCTGTACAATCCACCTGTAGTAACACACTCTCCTCTATGTGCACTAGACACTTTACACACACTGCTGCGTGAACACAATCCCACAAAAGACTCAGCAATATATGTATGTTTACATGCTCATGCTCTACAAATCATCCTGCACTGTTCCCCAACCAGCTACTGACTCAAAATGTCTCTCTTTGCACATGTACAGTATTTGTGAAGCATTCGTATAGTTTGTATTTTTTATCTTCTATTTTTTTAGTTTGTATAGGGTAAATATTTATGTGAAGCATTCGTATAGTTTGTATATTTTATCCTTTATTCTTTTAGTTTGTATAGGGTAAATACTTATATATAGTATACTTATAGTTAAATCTGTCAGTAGGTTAGTAGTGTATAGGTTTATAGTGTTTTTTTTTACTTCATTGTTGTATGTCTGTATTTATGTAGCACCGTGGTCCTGCGAGGCACGACACTTCGTTCCACTATATGTCCCCACATGTAGCGGAATGACAATAAAGCTCAACTTGACTTGACATATGTTCACCTACACGACAGCTATGATATCATGGTTTCTAAAACCAGTTGGCAAGACTTAATTGCAACTGTCTTAGCAAATTAGCTTTTATGATAGCTGTGTCAATGTTCTTTTACACACATTCAAGATCACACAGTGGCCAGAATTTCCAGCAGTACATAACACAAGTAGACAAGTACAAATTGACAAGTGTGGGTATTATGACAGGCAGTGGTATTTTTGTACTTACAACATACCTTTTTCTGTTTGCTACAATAACACAGACAAGCAGAATGAGAAGAACTGCCAAAATGGTGAGTAAAATGATCAGCCAGTCTATAAGAGGATTAGAACAAATTACAAGTTATTTCAAACAAAGAAATAAAGTAAAAACAATGCAGTTGTGCAAGTTAGACGGCAAATTACAAAAAGAATCACAATGGCAGAGGTTTTGTGGTGTGTGTTCTTGATAAACAAAATATATATTTTCATGCTTTTCCCTTTTCATGTTCTCCCAGTATGTCAGGACATCTGCTGGGATGTCTGCTGTCAGCATTTAATCAAATAGATATTTGCAATTTTTAGACATCCTAAAAGCTGTTAGGCACAAGCGTCTGATAAACTTGTGGTTTAACTTAAAAATATGCTGCTTTAAACAAAGGCTATTTTAACAGATTTATTTCATATATTCAGTTCAACAACACTAAGGGTACTTCTTTGTTTTGCATTTATATTTGTACCGCAAATGTATTCATTGGATTAAAAATTATACTTCCACAATTATGAGACTCTACCCATTGTTCTGTTTTCTGTCAGTGCCTTTGGTTTTGCATGCAGTTGCTAAACATGCTCATGTCGATAACAGATTGTGTTTTGGGGTGGTGAAATTCAATTACAAGTTTAATTCAGACAAAGCTGTACTTAATGAGCAGCATTACAACTGTACATGTACTTTGAAAATGCCACAACCCTTCATTTTGCCAGAGACCCCAAAAAACAAGGCTTTTTAACTCCAGTCCTGAAGGGTCCGTGTCCTGCTGAGTTTCACACTTACCCTCGGTCCTGGAGGGCCGCTGTCCTGCAGAACTCTGAGCTTCAACTTGCCTCAACATACCTGCCTGGACGTTTCGTGCCTAGTATGAGTTGACTGCTTTGGTTCAGGTGTGTTTAAGTGGGGTTGGAGCTGAACTCTGCAGGAGCAGGACTGGAAACCTACCCGAAGCAAGGTGTTTAGAACTGCTTGCGAATTAGACAGATGGGTTAAACTGGGATTGGTAGTGAAGTCTGCACGACACTCGCCCTCCAGGACTGGAGTTGTTGAAGATCCCTGACCTAAGCCTGTTGAAAAAAAAACAGCATATGCTCGTTAGGTATGTTTTGAAGCATAGATGTTGGCTTGAGCTGGTCCTAAGCAACTAGGTCTTGCTCAGGACCAGCTTAGGACCAGCACATGACCAGCAGTCATGCTTCAAAACGTACCTAACGAGCATATGCTGTTTTTTTTTTTTTTCAACAGGGAAGACTGCCTTATAATTCACACCCTGGTGACATGTTGTAAATCTAGGCTTGTTAAAGCAAATTGCAGTCTCAGAATAAATACAACTGATTTGGGCATGACTTTTAATAAAGGATTTATATTAAACTGGCCATAACTATAGACCTGTTGTTTGGGATGCCATGTTCTGAAGTAACAAAGAGGACTGTAACAGAGCAGATTAAAGAAGAGTGCAGAAGTCATTTCCAGTAACGATTACATGCAATTAATATACAGAACAGTTTATTATAATTAGTAAAGAATGAACTGATGATAAAATAGATATGGCTAAAATTCCCATGATGACTTTAAACAGAAAATGTCACCTGGTGTTTCACTGGTAGACACTCTCTCACTCAGCCCTGAGGAAGTTGTGAACTCCGTATCACGTGTATCAGGGTTTGTCAGATCGTCTGTTTGATCGGTGTGGTTGTGTTCCACAGGGCTCTGTGTGGGTCTGGTCTGCGTAGAGTGAACTGGAGTAGAGGACTCAGACACAAATGTGTCTTGAGACGTTGAGTTTTCAGACTCTTCCCCTCCAGCATTTGTTTGGAGTGTTGTGATTTCTGTCAAATGACAGTTATGCAGAAGTTCAACTTGCTGTCTTATAGATATTTACATAAATTTATTAGACAACCAGCATTACTGGCAAAACTAACCAATCAAAACAGCTCAGCATTTATGTGGCATTAAAAAAATAATAATAATAATTCAGTCTGTGCAGGGATGGGAAGTTTGACAGGTTTTTTCCTGACAATTTAGAATAAGACAATTAAGTAAAACTGATGCATGTACACATTAACTAAAAAATAACACTGGTCTACAGAACTCATCTGCTTCAGAGATAAAATGTGATATTTATTATGTATTTTGATGTACTGAATTCAAGTATGACAGTTACAACAATTGATTGGCTGCTGTTTCCAAGATATTTCAGTTTTTAGACTTTACATCTACTGAACCTGTCACCTCTCCTGTTTATGTAAAGTCTGGAATACACTACACAGTTTGTGCCATGATTGTCTGCTGATTTACAGTCTGGAGAAGTTGACGCTAGATGCTGAATGTCAGAGCCAGTCTGCAGATTTTAGTTGACAGATTTCAATGAAAATCCTCTAGTGTATGATGGACACGGACTCTGATTCCATCCAGTCAGAGAAAGATCAAACATGTTTGATATTTTGAGCCGATATACTGTTTTCTCCTAGCAACAAGGCGCACGTTTCTGCATGAGTAGTGTGTGATCCTCAGTCGTTTAGTGTGTGATGGCCAGTTTTTCTTCTGTAACAATTTACAAAGTCAGTAAATGTATGAAGCCCAGTGTTTTAAAATCTGCTCAGATTTTAAAAGTCATGTAGTGTATTCCAGCCTTAACGCTTTAAAAATCAGCAAAAAGGGTTATATATTAATAAAATGTATAATATTTATAATAAAAGTCAAGTCACCTTTATTTATATAGTGCTTTTAACAATGCAGATTGTGCCAAAGCAACTGCACAATATCAAAATAGGAAAATAGTGTGTCAATAATGTAAAATGACAAGATTAAACACATTTTCAGTTAAAGCCATTTCATTATTGAATTCAGTGATGTCATCGTCCAGCTCAGTTCAGTTTAAATAGTGTCTTTGCAATCAGGTCGACGATATCGCTGGAAATGAAGTGTCCCCAACTACGCAAGCCAAAGGCGACAGTATAATAAAAGACAAAAACCTGTTATGTATATAGTTTAGTGCTATTCAGTGTTTGCTCTGCACATATTGCATTCATCACTGTTCCGCAATAGTCTGCAGGCACTGATGGCATTTCTCCATTGTTTCAATGTGAAATCATTCGTTGTGCTCATCGCTCACTGCTACGCGGTTCAGTGAGGGGGGCGGGGGGGTGTAAAATAAATTTGCAGTGCCAATGCAAAAGACACTGTAGCTTATCTACAAAAAGAGCTAATCAACCATTTTAAGCATCATTAGTAAAGTTATTAGTAAAGTTGATGAATTTGTAAAGTTTGACTACATTTATTTCAGAAGCATTTTGGCTGTCGAGCAGTGTAAAAATAATGTGTCCTAAAAAAACAAACAAATATTAAATATAAAAGTGTACATTAAATTTAAACATGCCTTCCAAATACATACATTCATAATGTTATTCCTTGGTAACTGTCATACCTGTAAATGCTGAGACAGAGTCGCCATCTGTTTTGTTGAACCTGTCAGGGTCAATCAAAGCGATGCAGTTCTTATCTGACGTATCTGATTAAAATGCAATGTTTAGTTAAAAAGATGACTGATAGTGTGTTGACTAAAACTTGCAGCATATTGTACAAATCAAACCTTTAGCATCATAACAGAAGGCGTCAAATTTTTTTTTCTTTTCCTCAGTTTTCCTGATGATGCCGGTTTGGTTGCCAGCACAGATTTTATTTGGCCTCTGACGGAGTATCACCACCTCTGAGCTGTTTATCCATCCATACCTGCAGACAAAATGTATGTTTATATTTAGGTGGAGTTCACGGTAATAATGATCCTGTATGTTTAGACTAATTGTCATTTGTTTATGTTCAGATGAATGTCAGAACCTGCATGTCTGTAGTCCTTTATCGTAGGCTTTTTCCACCTGCTGCAGACTGGCTAACGAAGAAGTTAAGTTCTCACACAACGTCTCGGCCGCATCAAACTTCAGACTATAGCGTTGTTTTCCTTCCACGTGAAACACTCCAGCATAGCTGCAGCTCCGTGAGCGCAGTACTACAGGAGAAACAGGGCATTGATGACAGTAATGAGTCAATATTATTCATACACACTGTAAAAAAAAAAAAAAAAGTTGAGCCAAAAAATTTTAAGACAACCAGCTTCAGCAGATTTTTGAGTTTTCTCAACTTATTTTTGTAGGAGATTCTCAACTTTTTGTTGTATAAACTTTGTTGTAGAAAACTAAAAAATCGGCTGAAGCTGGTTGCCTTAAAATTTTAAGTTGGCTCAACTTTTCTTTTCTTTTCTTTTTTACAGTGCAGTGCCACTCTAGAAGCAAGATTTTCTAAAAACATAGCAGAAGAAGTGTGAGAGAGGAAACAGTAATAGGGACTACAGGTTTAGTGCAGATTTGAGCTTTAATCATAAAGACAGAAAGAAGCTGATAACACATAAAGATCAAGAGCAATTAATAACACATCTGTCTGGCAAATTTAGATGTTACGCTGTTTGGAGGATGGAGTAGGGGAGGCATTCCAGCTAGGAATGTTATTGTTATATGTTCTGGTTATGTTTTCAGTAGCAAGTTTTATTTTAGTTCCCAGAATATTCTCCTAAAGGTTAGAATAAAATTCTCTAAAAACTTTCTACAAATGTTTATTGATAACATTCTTAGAACATTATCCCCTAACTTTCTAATAAAGATTTAAGCGGGAAGCTTCCCATTGGACACTGAATGTGGACTCAAATGTTACTCAGATGTCAAATTTTGGTTGAAAGTAAAAACCCAACCTTTCTTTGATGAAAATACAACTTCATTAAATAACTCCAAAAACAGTATATCCAGCTTCATTTATTATAAACCAGCTTGACTTTATTTCTGTCATACATTTGTCACACAACACAAAGGGATACAGAACTCAGAAATATTTATTTCAAGATGCAAAAAATGAAACTGTACTGTACACTTGATTTTTTTTTTCATTGAAATTGCAGAAGTTTATTTTTAATTTTTTTATCAAGTGTACAGTTGTACAGTTTCAGTTTTTGCATCTTGAAAAAATATTTCTGTGTTCTGTATCCCTCTGTGTTGTTTTTAATTTTTCTGTTTGGGAAATAAATGAGCCTTTAAATCTCCTTTGTAAATGCTTTAGAATGTATAAATAGTCAAAAATAGATGACTGGCAACTACTAAATGTTTTATAACTACCTGACTTAATCATGAATTACAGCAGGAATATGTGTTAATAAAGCATTTATTAACACACTGAGCAACTATTATCATGTGTCTAAATAATAAGATTTATAAATGTACATTTAAATAGTTTATTAATCATTTACTTACACTTTCTATATAATCTTATGAATCACTGACAACTCCTAAATAACTGGTTAGTTAATAACATAATAATTTAGAAATGATAAATTGATCATTAATAAAGCATGAAAATACAATTATTAAACATTATAGATATGCTCAAGAACAAAACATTTATAGCTGTATTTATAAACTGCTTACTAATGCCTTTTAATGTTGGAACAATGCTTTATAAAGGATGGATTGACTACTTACTAATGTTTAACTAATGATTCATAGTGTGCAGTTATTATAAAGTGTTACCGAAGCGGGTAATGCTGTTTTTGGATTTATTTAATGACGCTGGAGCTTGACATCAAACAAAGGGTGTGTTTTCACTTTCAACCAGAAGTCAATTTGACTTCTGAACAATATAATTCCACATCTAATGTGATGGAATGTTTGACGATAATGTTCTAACAATGTTATCAATAACATTTTAGGAAAGGGAAGTGGTGTGTGGCCAAGTATGGTGACCCATACTCAGAATTAGTGCTCTGCATTTAACCCATCCAAGTGTACACTCAGTAGTGAACACACACCCGGAGCAGTGGGCAGCCAATGCTGCGGCGCCTGGGGAGCAGTTGGGGGTTTGGTGCCTTGCTCAAGGGTCTCACCTCAGTTGTGGTATTTAAGGTGAAGAGAGTGTTGGTTATTCACTCCCCCACCTACAATCCCTGCCGGACCTGAGACTCGAACCCATGACCTTCAGGTTACAAGTCCAACTCTCTATCCATTAGGCCATTTGGCTGCCCCAAAGTCTAAACATTTTAGAAAGTATTTAGAGAATGTTATTCTACCTTTTATCAGAATATTCTGGGAACTAAAATAAAACTTGCTGCTGAAAGATGTGCTGTTCAGCTCTAGAAACGCTCTTCATTAACTGCAAGCCATTCTATTTGCCGCGGGAGTTCTGCTCGTTCATTCTCGTGAGTGTCTACATTCCACCGCAAGCGCACGTGAGCACAGCTTTACAGAAACTCGCTGATCTGATCACAGAGAGTGAGCAACAACACCCGGACTCTGTTTTAATCATTCTCGGGGACTTTAATAAAGCAAATCTCTCACGTGAACTGCCAAAATACAGACAGCACATCACATGTCCCACCAGAGACAGTAATATATTGGATCACTGTTACACAACAATAAAGGACGCATATCACTCTGTTCCACGAGCAGCTTTAGGACTCTCTGATCACTGTTTGGTTCATCTTATTCCAACCTACAGGCAGAAACTTAAATCTGCAAAGCCTGTATTAAGATGTGTTAAAAGATGGACTAATGAAACAGAGCGGGATCTACAAGCCTGTTTCGCTCTCACTGATTGGTCTGTTTTTGAAGCCACTGCCATCGATCTGGACGAGCTCACAGAGACTGTAACATCATATATCAGTTTCTGTGAGGATATGTGCATTCCTAACAGGACTCATCTAATCTACAACAATGACAAACCATGGTTCACTGCAAAACTCAGACAGCTCCGTCAGGCCAAAGAAGATGCTCACAGAAAGGGGGATAAAGTCTTGTACAAACAGACCAAATACACACTGGAAAAGGAGATCAGAGTGGCAAAGAGGAATTATTCTGACAAGCTCAGGAACAAATTATCTTCCAGTGATCCTGCTTCAGTGTGGAAAGGAATGAAGGATATCACCAGTTACAAGACACCATCCCCCAGCACTCTGGAGAATCAACACCTGGCAGATGACTTGAACAAGTTTTATTGTCGTTTTGAAAAATCACCCCACACCCGCCCTGAACACCTCTCCACACAACCATTCACACCTCCAGCAACCCTCCTCTCCCCCACACCTACAATTCAATTCAGTGAAGACGACGTGTACCAGGTCTTCAGAAAGAACAAGAGAAGGAAGGCACCAGGCCCAGGCGGTGTGACATCAGCCTGCCTGAAGTCCTGTGCTGACCAGCAGGCCCCCATCTTCACACAGATCTCCAACAGATCTCTGGAATTGTGTGAAGTCCCCTCATGCTTCAAACGCTCCACCATCATCCTCGTCCCAAAAAAACCCAAAATTACTGGACTTAATGACTACAGACCTGTGGCTCTAACGTCTGTAGCCATGAAATCATTTGAAAGACTGGTTTTGGCTTATCTGAAGGACATCACTGGTCCCTTACTGGACCCCCTGCAGTTTGCCTACAGAGCAAACAGGTCTGTGGATGATGCAGTCAACATGGGACTGCACTTCATCCTGCAGCATCTGGACAGACCAGGGACTTATGTGAGGATCCTGTTTGTGGACTTCAGCTCCGCTTTTAACACCATCATCACGGAAACCCTTCAGAATAAACAAACCCAGCTCTCCGTCCCCACCTCCGTCTGCCAGTGGATCAACAGCTTCCTGACAGACAGACAGCAGTTAGTAAAGCTTGGTAAATTCACATCCAGCACTCGAACCATCAGCACTGGAGCTCCTCAGGGCTGCGTACGCTCCCCACTGCTCTTCTCCCTCTACACCAACGACTGCACCTCTAAAGACCCCTCTGTCAAGCTCCTGAAGTTTGCAGATGACACCACACTGATCGGCCTCATCCAGGACGTTGACGAGTCTGCTTACAGACAGGAGGTTAAGGAGCTGGCTGTCTGGTGCAATCTTAACAACCTGGAGCTGAACACGCTCAGAACTATGGAGATGATCATGGACTTCAGGAGAAACCCCCCTGCTCTCCCCCCACTCACCATCATGAACAGCACTTTGACTGCAGTGGAGTCATTCAGATTCCTGGGCACCACCATCTCTCAGGACCTGAAGTGGGATATTCACATTGACTCCATTGTCAGGAAGGCCCAGCAGAGGTTGTACTCTCCCTCGTCAGCTGAGGAAGTTCAACCTGCCACAGGAGCTGCTGAAACAGTTCTACTCCGCCATCATTGAATCCATCCTCTGCACCTCAGTAACTGTCTGGTTCAGCTCAGCTACCAAATCTGACCTCAGAAGACTACGGAGGGTAGTCCGGACTGCTGAGCGAATCATTGGTACAAGCCTCCTCAGTCTCCAAGAACTGTACTTATCCAGAGTGAGCAAAAGGGCTGGTAAAATCACTCTGGACCCCTCACATCCAGCACACTCCCTCTTTGAACTGTTACCGTCTGGTCAACGCAACAGAGCTCTGAGCACCAGAACGACCAGACACAGGAACAGTTTCTTCCCTCAGTCAATATATCTCATGAACACTCCACACAATAAACGTGGAACACACAACTATAATAAATTACCCATTCACCACACTCACTTATTATTATTTTCTCATTTCTAATTTGCACATACTTGACCTGTACATACATAGTTGTCTATATTATATATTGTGTTTTTGCTGCTTTGTACATTGCCTATTTGGATATTTCAATTGTAAATTATTCTTTCATTACCTGTGTCCTGTCCTGTTGCTGTCTTTCTGTTGCACTGTGGAGCTTCTATCACTACAACAAATTCCTTGTATGTGTAAACATATTTTGGCCAAAAAAGCTCATTCTGATTCTGATTCCAACCATCAGAGTGCAAACACAGAACTTCTTAACAAATGTTAAAACATGAATTAACAAATGACAACTGAAACTGAGGGGGAACGCATATATATTGTATCACATAGACGCTTCATTAGTGACTGTTTCTATATACAAAACAACTAAAGTCATTGTTTAATTTTGCTTAATTTTCAAAGTTTACTATATTTATTGGCTTTATATTATTGGCCTCTTAAGGGTAGTAGCTTGACAGGCAAATATATGGTACTATGGGGAGAGAAGGCAGGCAGAGGCGAAGACTGAACTGCAGGAGTTTTAATGAAAGTAACAAAACAAACAAATAACCAGGAACACAGAGAGCAAGAGAACAGAAACTCAAACAAACAGAAAGACTTGTAGTCTTTGGCATTTTTGACTACATTTTTTCTTAAATTATTTTCATGTTGCATATTTTTCCTATTTTAATTTTAATTTGTGTACCAACAATGACATTTAAAAATATACACTTTTTGATATACCATAAAAATAACAGGTAGCCCATCTGAATTATATAACATGTAGGCTATCCATCTCATAGTAGCCTACCAAAATCTTATTAACACGAGTAGTGAAATCTTATTGTAGTCTTCAACTGTTTCACATAAGACAGTACCCAGAGGAATCACTTACAGAGGAAGTTTGTTCCCATCAGGCTAACATGACAGTCACGACTCTGTAATGTCACTGTAAGCTTTTCTTTTTCTTTTGTTTCCACTCGCGATCTTTACAACACACATTACATTACATATTTCATGACACACTCGTTTTATGCGTATTTGGCGCCACCTATTGTTGTGGGTGCATTATTGACATGTCAAAGTCTAGACCCTGAATTAGGGCTGGGCGATAAAACGATAACGATATGTATCGCGATAGACACGTGAACGATATCAATAAAAAATATGTTTGATAAAACGTTCGATATTTTTTATTCTTCATCGGAAGAAAACAAAGGTTGCGAAGCTAGTTTGGTTGCATTAACAAAGGCACTCGCTCTCTGGTAACCTAGCAACGTAGGGAGTGACACGCTAACAGCCAATCATGTAACAGTATCATGTTTGGTTGCGCCATATCGTTGTCTCGTGTCTAAGTGCGCACGCGCGGCTGAGAGTGCACGTCTGCAGCCAGACCTGGCTGGTCTGCTGGATTCCTCTTCATAAGCAGAAAATGAGTGCCGCAGCGAGCGAGGAAATTGTAAATAAAAGAGAAAGTCAGCTTGCCAGTAGGGCTGGGTATCGAGTTCGATACTTTTTAGGCACCGACCGAATTGCCCCGATACCACCGAGTATCGAAAAACGTCTTGTCGTTCGGTACCAAATTTCGATACCTAAGGGGTTAATCTCATCACCGTCAGTGAGCCAATAATCCTGCAGAAACTAGGTGTGTTTGACTAGAAACGGCGACGTGCAGATTGATCATTTGACCTCCGCGAGAGCGTTTCTAAAGCGCACGGAGCAGTCCGCTCTTTAAATCGCGCGGTTTGTTTACTATGGCGTTCCGATCGGCTCTTTAATATGACTTTGCTACATGCACTCGTCTCAATGAACGTCTCACTCAACGTCTTATTTTTTTTTTTTCTTTCTGCTATTTATTCCATTCATTTTAAGACGCAGACGTCACGTAAATCACGCGTGGCAGTGAAGTGTCGAGTCAGACGTCACGCGTCATTCACGTGTGGCAGTGAAGTTATTAATTATTTTTTTCTCTAACACGTATTTAACACTCTACTCAACATGGCTCAGTGCAGTGTGCCAGCGGTTGCGATCGGTTCTTTAATATGACTTTGCAACATGCACTCGTCTCAATGAACATGACACTTGCGTCTGTCTTATAACGTGATGTCTGCGTCTGTGATTTATATATAGGATATTGTGTGTGTGTTGTTTAACCCACATTTTGAGGGCCAAATGCCCCCACAAAGATAGAAATATGAAGAAACAAACTTGATATAGGCTATTGCATTTTTATAGCTTATTGTTGGGGTTGTTATTGTGTTTTTTTATATAGTTTTAAAAGGCCTAGGCTACAGGACTTTGGTAGACTAGAAAACAGACAACTTGATCGCGTTTTCTGTAGATCCTTTAAATAGAAGAATAGAATTGAAAAATAGGCTACTATTTTTTTTATATATAAGTCACCTGTGGTGAAAAAAAAAAACGACTGTAAACTTTTTTTTAAATAGTTTGTAAACTATTATTTGACTTTTGTTTATGACGTTCTGCCCCTTTATTAAACATTTAAAATATTCACAAATTAATATGGATTTTTTTTTTGTTGATTTTACTGGATTTCTAAGGCCAAATTATTTTCCCGCAGTGCTGAATGAGAAGAGCCATCTCTGGAACCATACAGAGAGCTGATTTATAGGTGGTTTATAGGCTAATGATAATAAATGTGGATATGTAAATAAAATCAGGATATGTTGTTTAAGTGTGATGTTAAAAACCATGGGAGACTTGAAAGAGAAACTCTGGGTCTATGTTAATTCTCTTCCGGCTTTTATGACTATTATGCCAAAATATTTCTGTACCTGATACAAATCTAAATGTTTTTATGCACAAGCAAAGACATTTAGGCTAAATAATAATAATAGCTTAATACTAATAAACTGTGCTCACCTTTCTCTTTTGAGGTGTAGGCCTAACTGTTTTTAAGTGTAATTCTGTTAACTGTCAGATCGCCTGCCAATCAAACTTCGGCGAAACTCGAAAACGAAATATTTCTAAACTCTAAAATTAAACATTACATAGGCTATTACAAATATTATTTATGTTAGTTAAATCAGCCCAAATGTTTACAACTACTCTTTTGTGTTGGTCAAGAGACTCCTAGTGGTGAATAGTAGCCTAGGCTACATGATTTCTTGATAAGTAGGCTATCTGTGCATATGTTGACAAGAAACAATGGCAAACAAATATTTTAACATGAACATTTGTGTAAATTCATTACTATTTGGAATAAAAGCTATACAGGTAAAATCACTTAATTAAATACAACTGAAGATCAGTGGGAAAAAATAATAAAGAATGAGTGAGTGGAATGTGCTGGAAACCGCCCTTGCAGCAGACTATGGCAGACGTCACGTTCGGCAGACGCAGACGTCACGTTCGGCACACGAACGAGTGATGTGGCAGACGCAGACGAGACGTTCGGCAGACGCAGACGAGACGTTCGGCAGACGCAGACGTCACGTTCATTGAGACGAGTGCATGTAGCAAAGTCATATTAAAGAGCCGATCGGAACGCCATAGTTTACTACACACAGACTGAAGCTCGCGTGACGCGCGCGGTCATTTCAGCGTCTGCCGCCTCACTAAATGAGGACATAAACACATGAACAACATCTCCAGACCTGCTCTGAAAGTCACTTCATGAGCATTTTACCGTTTGATTCGAGTAAAACGAACTCATATCATATACACACAGAACTGTAAAGGTATTCCAGGCAACCCGTCAAAATAAAAGTTCGGTTTTAATATTAACGGTATTAATATTGTTCAGCAGACAGTACATACTGCTACTACTAGGCTACTATTAAAATTATTAAAACTTTTTTTTTTTTTTAGTAATGATCACACAACAGTTATTCCATGTTTTAATTTTAATAGTAACCCCCCTTTGTTTGCCAAAATAAATAAACTTTGATTTTCAATAATTTAAAGATAAATTAAATTAATGTTTTATGTCTTCATTTGAAAACCAGATACAGAACACAGAATTTCTGAGGAAAAATAAACTAAGTTGTTTTTATGCATTCAAATAATTAGACATACTACACCAGAATTTAATAAAAATAAAACATATGGTGAAAGAAAATAAAACACCCACTTATGAAAGTGGATGAAGATTTTAAATTTCTTGAAGTCTTTAACAACCTAGAAATGATGATTCTGTCTGAGCTATGTGTTTTAAAATGAACAAGCACTAATTTAAAGTAGCCTAACAGATGTGTAAACTGAAAACTATTTGAACTTTATTAAAATTATTTATTTATTTATTGTGTTGGATATATTTTGTTCCTTTGTGCAGTGGCTCAGGAGATGAGGCTTTGAGTCTGTATAAATATCAACAAGCTAAAAAAAATAGTTTTTTCAGATAATGTAATGTTATTAAAACTGGTATCGAAAAATATCAATAATTATCGATATCGACCGATATGAAACACTAATATCGTGATACAGTTTTCAGCCATATCGCCCAGCCCTACCCTGAATATAAGACGACCGCGTTTTTTCAGATGTATTTCCAAGAAAAAAAATCATTGTCTTATATTCGGGTCAATACGGTAATACCAAAGTCCTAAGACGAAAGGAACATTCAACATTGAGGGTCATAAAGCTCTTGAATTCCATCAATAATATCTTAATTTGTGTTCCGAAGATTAACAAAAGGTCTTAGGAGTTTGGAACAACATGAGGATGAGCGAGTAATTAAGGACAGAATTTTTTTTTTTGGTGAACTATCCCTTTAAAGTATTATTTCTGGTATAATGTGTTGATTGAAATTACTATTTGTGAAATAATTATTTCTATTCAATTTTTAACCGCGCCTGATATGCTCTGGTGCCCCTGGTTACAGCTGTATAGGTTACAGCCCCAAAAGCCCCCTTTAAGTGTCTGCAAAACACATCTGCAAAATGTGTCTGAAGGAGACGTGCAGGCAAGCCCAATGCATGGCAATGGGACGCCGCTTCTCGTTCCCTTTTTTTTAGGGATCCATGGTTGCAGTCATAACTTAGAGGTTCCTTTTCAAAGCGGAACTTTGACGCGGCGTCTATGACACTATGGGGAAGCAATGCCCACTCACCACGCTGAGGGAGGGCCTTCCTCACTAAACTGTAGATACCATAGTGGGTAAAGAATAGTCAAGATGCGTCAACCCCCCAATATGCGTCATAGACTGTTTAGCAGAACCACTCCCTATAAGCCAGTATGTTCCAATAGTAAAGGAAAGATACCCAAGCTTCTACACTCTATAGCAAGGAAAGTCCTGGCCTTTACAACCTTCCTTCATTTCAGGGCTGGTGTAAGTCTATATAAGCCCCCAAGAGCAGAACCCTAAAGGAAAAGGTTTCACCTTGACATAGCTTACCAAAGGGAGTGTATTATCAAAGCGGAGCATACATCCCTACTACAAGAGCCAACAACAGTTAAAGAAGGAGGTAAATGAAACAGAGGGACTCTCGTGCATTTCCCATCATAATTCCATTCACCCTGCTCTACCCTAATGTAGTACTCGAGCAGACTACCAAAGGGAGCATGAAAAGTGGTAGAAACCTCAGTAATTAGCACTCCAAACTACACCCTTAATTGTTGCCACTCCTCCAAGGGGATCATAGGCCCTACTTCAAAACTGCAAAGTATCTGAGGGAGAGCAGCTCATACTGTACCATAAGTAAAGTTGCTCTAACCATCCAAAATGGAGCGATATCCCTACTTCAGGACCCACCAGTAGTTGGGGAGCAGGGGTAATCAAAGTGAAGGGAACATATACTGCCCTACCTTTCTCTGTTCACCTAGAGGGAGCAAGTGACAAGGTGTGACAAGGTTTAGTTCTAATTCTAAAACAAAAACCTATTAAATCCCTGTGAAACCAGAGCCCAAACCTCCTAGACAGGGAGGCAAACAAGAGAAAGGCAGGCTGCCATTTGCCAGTAACTCTCATCCACCATATTCCAAGGAGGCTGAAGGGAATTTACAGTACGCCCTATTTAAAATCCCCTGAACACTGGGGGAGAACAGCTCAACCCTGACTTAAATAAAGGCATATCTCTTCCATCTTTATTTGACCCTCTAACTCTAGCACTCTCTATTCTAATTCTATTTTATCTATTTGTTTTCTTATTTATTTAAAAATTAAAAAAATCACTTGACCTCTTGACCTTGATCTCTTGCATTCTCTTCATTGTTTTCTTTTTAAAAAAAGGGCCTCTAACACTAGCTTTCTCTATGTCTAAGTTTTATTTGTATTTATTATATATATATATATATATATATATATATATATATATATATATAAATAGCTACATGCACTGCATTAGGCTAACCGAGACTTGTCATAGCACTTGCATGCTTTCTTTCTTTCTTTCTTTCTTTCTTTCTTTCTTTCTTTCTTTGCCTGTTTCACTCATGTTACGGGTCTGGTTGTTTTAGATTTGTTTTGCTGTGGTTTTGATCTGTCCTGGTTTGGGGAGGAGCCCGGTTCCTTTGTTAGATTATCCTAAAGTTGTGCTCTACTGGAGAACTAGACCTTTACCATTACCTTTATTTTAATTTCATTTTTGTTCATTATTTTTTTATATGTTGTTATTAATTTATCATCTTTATTTGGAACCCCTAGACTAAATAAATGTTTTGTTTAATATGATATTTTTGATTTTGACTCCCGTTCAAGTTTGGATACCGTTCAAACTCTCGCTGGTTTTCTTTCGAAATGCTGAAATTTACAGCTGCCCAGTAGCATGTCTCTCCAGCCAATAAAGAGTTTCCCACCATTCCCTCAAAACAAACACACAAGCACATCTCACTCTGACATCTTCCATGCTGAGTTTCTACACAAAAGTCCTGAAAATCCCACACAATGTGAAAGGAGTAAAGTCAAAGTAAAACAGAGGTGTGTAAGTGGGTGGTAACAGTGGGACTGAGCGAGTTTTATTTTGTTCTCCATTTAGGTATTCGTTGGTATTGCTTTCGTGAATAGTTCAGACATAAAGAACCTCAGACGGGATTTAAGATGTGAAAAAGAGATTGATTATATAATATAATTCACCACAGCAGCAAGATTTATCAGATTTATCCACCCAGCTCAGATTTGGCAAGTCAACCTTCAAAGTTTCCAAGAACTACATGTGACAGACTTCAGAACTAAATGTTACCACAGTAACTGCTTATGAAAGCACAGAGATGCTACAACACAAGCTGAATATTCGGAAAAATCTGGAACCATAGTCTTTCTTTCACTCGCTTTTCAAACAGTTTAAACTCATCTGGCTCTTTACTGCTTTGTTTTTGAAATGCTGAAATGTACAGCTGCCTTTCCTCTGTAATAAACAAGTGAGCAGCTGTTCATTTGTACTTAGACACACACTCAGCGCTGATCCATTCATACTCTGTAAAATTCATAGTCAAAATACAGAGACAGATGTATAATGTTCCTCTTACCCATGGTATCTTCTGATCTCGAGGAGGCCAGTAATGCAGAGGCGAGACCCAACAGTATAATCCACATCCCGATGGCTGGTGAGGAATCTGTATGAGAATCCAGATGGTGTACAGTAGAGCTTGGAGTCTGCTGTAAGTTTGGAGTATTGGAGGTGAGATTTGAGTGTCAGAACTACTAAAGATCAGAGGAAAGGGAGGTGCATGTATAACCACACCCTTCTACATCTCCCTTCACTCTGTCCCTCAGGTCTCCGTGTGTCTGACACTGGGAGTGTGTTTGTTTGGTTAGAGATTGACATTATTCCTGAATCATCCACCTCCAAATCACCCTGCTACTGCTTCTCATCACCGTTAACATGTATATTGGCAGTTAAATTATTATTATTTTTTTTTTTTTCATTTTTGAAACATTTGTTGGTCATTTTGTGTGAGTAGCTGCAAAGATGATAAAATAATTTTGGCAAGTTGAATATCAAAGTTTCCGAGAACTACATGTGACAGCTACTGCGAGCTCACAAAGATCCCCTGCACCAAGTGAATCACACAAAATATCCAGGCATAAATCAAGAAAATACATAAAGCCTATTTATGCTTGATCAAGATTTCTTTAGTGACATTATTTTCAACACATTTCCCCACAACTTCTCATGACTGCTTTACACAAATTCTTAAATGATAATGGTGAAAAAAAACTATGATGCAGTTTGTTTTTATTTCACATCTACCACACCAGCATTCATTAGCCACATCAGTGACTTCATGAAATAATTAAGCCAAATGACTCTTCAGATTAAGATTCACGACAGAAAGTTTCTTTGTAAAGCAACAACCGCTGACAAACACTGACATTAGGCCTATACAGAAACTGCTTTTTGAACACAGGACAAATGCTTTATTTATGTCACTGCTGTTGTGCTCACTGTTGGTCATGTGTTGTCAACATTAAGGTTGTTATGAACAGCGTAAACAAGACACCATGCAGATCTTCGAGACTCCTCTCACTTCCTGTGTAGAGCTGTTGCTTTTATTAGTGCTGTGATTCCGTGTTTGCTATGGTGATACACACAAACAAATGTACACTCAAACTCCTGAACACCTGATTCAGTAAAGACCTGGTCAAACCTAATTTCACTGTAACTCTTTATAATGACTTATATACTGTCTGTCACATAAAGCTATCATTTAAATTCAGTGTGTATGAAATCATAGGAAGTCAAGTCAACAGTTTCTGCATGCTCCAGCTCATGTCAGTTTTGTCGAACAGGAAGTGGTTGATGGTGGTTGCAGTGTTGAAACCTGCACCATGGCAACACACAAACACAAGAGAACGTGCTAATGAAACACTTCTAAGTCAGTAACTAGTGACATAGCACTGCATATGTAGTGTTATTTACACATTTTTTGTTCTGAATTCTTTGAATGCAAATATCCAGTTTTAAAAAATACAGCTTCAAGTTTTCAAGATGAAGAAGAAATTCGGGATACTTAACATCATTCACCATAGTAATCACTGAATATTTGAAAGATGCCACAATCATACACAGAACGGCTCAACGGCTCTGTGCGAAACTACAGTTCAATTTTTTAATGACGTCAAAAATACAGTTCCAAGATGGCGGCCGCATCTACGTGCCTGGAGCGGTCTTATAGGGCGTCTATGTCTATGGGAACAACATCCATTTCTTGTGGCCACGAGTTTAATGTGTATAATGTGGTCAGAAGTTACAGTGTTAATTTCTTTCTGCTGTAACAAAATGATCGAAATGACAGAATCTATAATATTCCTGTCAGATTTTCACTCTAAAGACAGCAATCTTGAGCATACTGTATTATTGCTTTGTCTTCTGGATAAATTTCACCTTCATAAAGCCAGAACTATTCATTGTAAACCTAACTTTAGAATGTTTTCATCTGATGTAAAATCTCTTTTTACTTCATTTAAGAATGTGCCCAAACCTTTGAATTCAAAGGCTTCTAAAACATTAAACATTCTTGAATCTGTTGTAAGGTATCTGTAAAGGTTTTTTTTTTTGTGACGTTATATTATGCTGATTTGTGTAGCCCTTATATCTACACGTGATGTTGTCCGTATTTTCTTCTTTTTCCTTCCACTTATATTGGGGGTGTCGTGGGGCGATATAGACATCTGTCAGCTGCCGCTTCCACGGCTCTTCACGGCGCCGCCAGAGATTTAAAAAAATTATTTAAAATAAAATTATTTTTGTCGGCTTTAACCAGGCAGATTATTAATGACTAATAGAACATTTCACTGAGCTCATATAGGTAGTGTTGAAAACATGAAGATAATTTAAAATGTAATAGAATTCACATTGGATGATCCATCAAAAATGTTTTAGAGATATAAAAAAATCTAGAGCATGCGTGTACGAGTTGGATTGCCAGGTAAAAATACAATTACATGTAAAATGTCATCGTTAACCATGTCTGACATGAAAACTATGCTATAAGCTAGTCCCATGAAATGAGAAATAGCAAATAACTCCTATAATAAATTTCCATTATGTTACGTTATGTAACTATGGCAATGTCTGCCCTGAGACTGCACAAAACACTTCCACTACTAGAGAAAACGGCACCCAGATAGCAAAATTTGTCTGGCCCACATCTGGGCCACAACTTTGCGTCACTTCTGACCCAATTCTGGCTGAGTCCCCGACCCAAAACTGGCCCACACACTAAAAACCGCCTCAAACAATTTCCTCTGGCCCAGATGTGGCCCACACCCTGTAAAATGACTCTTATTTATTGACGTGGCCCAGATCTGTCCCGCATACTGTAGAGTGACTTCTATTATATTATGTGGCCCAGGTCTGGCCCAGACACTGTAAGCCAGATCCGGCTGAGACTCGGCTTGGTCCCCAGGCCAAATGTGGCCCAGAACCTGCTAAATATAATTCAGCAGTGAAACACAAAAACAACCATTTAAAAACATTAAAATTATAATTTTATATAAAAAAACTTTGTTTTCTAAAGTGCCTAACAGTTAGGCTTAACGTTACTCATCAACACTCAATATATCCGTATGCAATCATCTTAAACCTCCTAATAGAAACTATCTAAATACTCTTCGTGGCATTTAAAACATCAAACAACACGCAACTAAATATTAAATAACTTTCTTTTAGCAGCTGAAGTATTCCTCTTGAGAACTGTGTCGAAATCTCCTCAGGATTAACCTCCAGATCTTTCTCTCAGGCGCTGATCTCCTTCATTCTAGCAGCGGCCCGCCGGAGACTAAACTAACTCGGGCCAGAGATAGAGACACTAAACTAACTCGGGCCAGAGATAGAAACACTAAACTAACTCGGGCCAGAGATAGAGACACTAAACTAACTCGGGCCAGAGATAGAAACACTAAACTAACTCGGGCCAGAGATAGAGACACTAAACTAACTCGGGTCAACTAAACTAACTCGGGCCAGAGATAGAGACACTAAACTAACTTGGGCCAGAGATAGAGACACAACTAACTCGGGCCAGAGATAGAGACACTAAACTATCCCGGGCCATAGATATAGACACTAATTTAACTCGGCCCAGAGATAGAGACACTAAACTAACTCGGGCCAGAGATAGAGACACTAAACTAACTCGGGCCAGAGATAGAAACACTAAACTAACCCGGGCCAGAGATAGAGACACTAAACTAACTCGGGCCAGAGATAGAAACACTAAACTAACCCGGGCCAGAGATAGAAACACTAAACTAACCCGGGCCAGAGATAGAAACACTAAACTAACTCGGGCCAGAGATAGAGACACTAAACTAACTCGGGCCAGAGATAGAGACACTAAACTAACCCGGGCCAGAGATAGAGACACTAAACTAACTCGGGCCAGAGATAGAAACACTAAACTAACCCGGGCCAGAGATAGAGACACTAAACTAACTCGGGCCAGAGATAGAAACACTAAACTAACTCGGGCCAGAGATAGAGACACTAAACTAACTCGGGCCAGAGATAGAAACACTAAACTAACCCGGGCCAGAGATAGAGACACTAAACTAACTCGGGCCAGAGATAGAAATACTAAACTAACCCGGGCCAGAGATAGAGACACTAAACTAACTCGGGCCAGAGATAGAGACACTAAACTAACCCGGGCCAGAGATAGAGACACTAAACTAACTCGGGCCAGAGATAGAAACACTAAACTAACCCGGGCCAGAGATAGAGACACTAAACTAACTCGGGCCAGAGATAGAAACACTAAACTAACTCGGGCCAGAGATAGAGACACTAAACTAACTCGGGCCAGAGATAGAGACACAACTAACTCGGGCCAGAGATAGAGACACTAAACTAACTCGGCCCAGAGATAGAGACCCTAAACTAACTCGGGCCAGAGATAGAGACACTAAACTAACTCGGGTCAACTAAACTAACTCGGGCCAGAGATAGAGACACTAAACTAACTCGGGCCAGAGATAGAGACACTAAACTAACTTGGGCCAGAGATAGAGACACTAAACTAACTCGGGCCAGAGATAGAGACACTAAACTAACTCGGGCCAGAGATAGAGACACAACTAACTCGGGCCAGAGATAGAGACACTAAACTAACTCGGCCCAGAGATAGAGACACTAAACTAACTCGGGCCAGAGATAGAGACACTAAACTAACTCGGGCCAGAGATAGAGACACTAAACTAACTCGGGCCAGAGATAGAGACACTAAACTAACTCGGCCCAGAGATAGAGACACTAAACTAACCCGGGCCAGAGATAGAGACACAACTAACTCGGGCCAGAGATAGAGACACTAAACTAACTTGGGCCAGAGATAGAGACACTAAACTAACTCGGGCCAGAGATAGAAACACTAAACTAACTCGGGCCAGAGATAGAGACACTAAACTAACTCGGGCCAGAGATAGAGACACAACTAACTCGGGCCAGAGATAGAGACACTAAACTAACTCGGCCCAGAGATAGAGACCCTAAACTAACTCGGGCCAGAGATAGAGACACTAAACTAACTCGGGTCAACTAAACTAACTCGGGCCAGAGATAGAGACACTAAACTAACTCGGGCCAGAGATAGAGACACTAAACTAACTTGGGCCAGAGATAGAGACACTAAACTAACTCGGGCCAGAGATAGAGACACAACTAACTCGGGCCAGAGATAGAGACACTAAACTAACTCGGCCCAGAGATAGAGACACTAAACTAACTCGGGCCAGAGATAGAGACACTAAACTAACTCGGGCCAACTAAACTAACTCGGGGCAGAGATAGAGACACTAAACTAACTCGGGCCAGAGATAGAGACACTAAACTAACTCGGACCAGAGGCAGATACACTAAACTAACTCAGACCAGATATAGAGACAATAAACTAACTCGGGCCAGAGATAGAGACACTAAACTAACTCGGGCCATAGATAGAGACACTAAACTAACTCGGGCCAGAGATAGAGACACTAACCTAATTCGGGCCAGAGGCAGATACACTATACTAACTCGGGCCAGAGATAGAAACACTAAACTAGCTCGGGCCAACCAAACTAACTCGGGCCAGAGATAGAGACACTAAACTAACTCGGGCCAGAGATAGAGACACTAAACTAAGTCGGGCCAGAGATAGAAACACTAAACTAACTCGGGCCAGAGATAGAGACACTAAACTAACTCGGGCCAGAGATAGAGACACTAAACTAAGTCGGGCCAGAGATAGAGACACTAAACTAACTCGGGCCAGAGATAGAGACACTAAACTAACTCGGGCCAGAGATAGAGACACTAAACTAATTCGGGCCAGAAGCAGATACACTAAACTAACTTGGGCCAGAGGCAGATACACACAACTACACCGAGTGTGGACCTGTCACGCGTACAACAGCTTTCAGCCGAGATCGGCCCAGATAGAAAGAGCCGTCTGTCAGCCAGAAGTTTTTTGTAGAGTCGGCGCTTCGTTCGACTTTTCGGAGATCATCTACTCTTCCCTGTGGATGACCTCTGACCTACTTTCTTTACGATCTGAATTTCTGCGCTTTGAATTTTAAATATTGAATTTAATGTTCCGAATTTCTTCTTCATCTTGAAATCTTGAAGCTGTATTTTTTAAAACTGGATATTTGCATTAAAAGAATTCAGAACAAAAATCTGCTGTTTGAAAATACGTCTATTAAAAAAACTGCCATAAAAAATTCAGTTGTTTAATTTCAAATGTTCATTATTCAAGTTTAAAATAATTTAAATTCAGAACTATGTTAAATGCCACATTATATTCAGTTAAATGACACCTGTCAATAATTCAAATTGACACAATTCAAATTCAAATAGTTTTGTCATATTATAAGCTCCATAGATTTTAGGTTATTTCACCTAACCTGCTGTCACATTCCTGTGTGTTTACTCCCTGTGTGTCTTGCCCTTGTTAGTGGTCATAGTCACTCTCATTAATGACAGTTCATTAGCCCCCTCGTTATCCTGTTAAGCTTGTATATGTCACGAATCCTGGCCATGCACTTCCACTCATTCACCAGCAGAGGTCACCCGTTCACCACATGGACTTTTCACACTACACAACACATTGGACTCCATTTCCCACTATGCATTGCACAGATCAGCTGTCACCATTCACTCATCACACACACCTGATCACCATTTCACAATCACCATCACTCTATTTAAGCCTGGGATTGCTCTTGCTCAGGGCCGAGTATTGTTAGCGTATATCACTCATCTAGAGATAGCAACTTTACAGAGCCATTCCTATAGTCTTAGTCTTGCCTTGTTTTCCTGCCGTGTTTGACCCTGCTCTTGTTTCCTGGATTTACCCTTTGCCTCTGCCGTTTGGACTCTGTTCGCTCCCTGTTTGGATTATTGCTCTCGTCTCTGGATTATCTCTCTGCCTTGCCCCTTTGGATATTGTTCGCTGATCGTTGACCCACGCTTGCTCCACGGATTGCTCTGTCTTGCCTCCACCATACCTGTTTGCTGATCTCTGACCCTGCCTGTTTTCTGACCATGTTTTTTAATAAAGCTTTGCATATGGATCCGCACGTCTCACGTTTCGCCAGCCCCGTAACAGAATACTCGGCCAAAAGAGGATCCAGCGGCTTTTCTAACAGACATTGGCCAGGTATGGACACTGCACTACTGTTGTTAACCCTCGAGCAGGGTTCGAGACCGCTCGAGGAGTATATACAAGAGTATTTAGACCTCGCCCATGTTTCTGATCTGCCGGACTATGCACTTATAGATTTTTTTTGTGAGGGCATTAATCAGCCGCTCAAGTCTCAGTTAATCCGCGAGGGTCGCCGTTCATCTCTCAGTAAATTTATGGACTATGCTTTGCTGTGTGTGGGCTCTCCGTTCACTGTGGGTGTCGCGGAGGAATGCAACACCGCACTCACTCACAAAATGGCGGCAACAACAACACCCCTTCACGTCGTCGCTGCCAAGCCAGAGTCTGCTCACGTCATGCCTGCCAAGCCAGAGTCTGCTCACGTCATGCCTGCCAAGCCAGAGTCTGCTCACGTCATGCCTGCCAAGCCAGAGTCTGCTCACGTCATGCCTGCCAAGCCAGAGTCTGCTCACGTCATGCCTGCCAAGCCAGAGTCTGCTCACGTCGTCACTGTCAAGCCAGAGTCACACCACGTCACAGTGCTCCAGCCAGAGTCTGTCACACCCAAGGATTCAAGGTCGGTCCTTCGAGTTCTGATATCCAGTGTGATGGACCCACCACTGATGTCGGTGCGAGTAGCTGGCATTCCCAGGGCCTCAACCTTGGCTATTACAGAGACTGTTCCCCTGACCTCAGTGCTTCCCGTTATGGCGGTTGCCATTTTGAGTGTGTGGGCTGCACACTGTGCTCCTGAGGCCTCTTCAGTCCACGAGTCTGCCCCAGAACCTCCAGAGGAGGCGGCGTCCACTGCAGAACCACCAGAGGTGGCAGCTTCCGCTGCAGAACCTCCCGAGGTGGTGGCGCCCACTCATGAACTCGCTGTCTGCCTTGTCACGGCCACGGAGGCCATTCCTGACCTCACGGTCTGCCCTGTCACGGCCATGGAGGCCGTTCCTGAACTCACGGTCTGCCCTGTCACGGCCATGGAGGCCGTTCCTGAATTCACTGTCTGCCCTGTCACGGCCATGGAGACCGTTCCTGAACTCACTGTCTGCCCCGTCACGGCCATGGAGGCCGTTCCTGAACTCACTGTCTGCCCTGTCACGGCCATGGAGGCCGTTCCTGAACTCACTGTCTGCCCTGTCACGGTCATGAAGGCCTCCCCTGAACTCACTGTCTGTCCTGTCACGGCCGAAGAGGCCGTCTGTGAGCTCTCGCCCTGTCCTGTCACGGCTAAAGAGGCCGTCTGTGAGCTCTCGCCCTGTCCTGTCACGGCTAAAGATGCCGTCTGTGAGCTCACGCCTTGTCCTGTCACGGCTATAAACGCAGTCTATGAATCCTCGTCCTGCCCTGCCACGCCCCCTGAGATCATGAATGCTCTCCCTGTATTGTCTGTCTCTGCTCTCCCTGTGTTGTCTGTCTCTGTTTCCCCCAGATCTCAGACTCTGCCATGGTTTCCTGCCCAGTCTGCTTCCTGGCGAGGGTCTTCTGCTCAGGTCTAGTGGTCCTCTGCCCCGCCATGGTGGTCTTCTGCTCGGGTCTGGTGGTCGTCTGCTCCACCGTGGTGGTCTTCTACTCCGGTCTGGTGGGCTCCTGGTCCGTCTACTCCGCCCTGGTGGGCTCTAGCTCGGGTCTGGTGGTCGTCTGCTCCGCCATGGGGGTCTTCTGCCCGGGTCTGGTGGTCGTCTGCCCCACCGTGGTGGTCTTCTGCTCGGGTCTGGTGGTCATCTGCTCCGCCGTGGTGGTCCTCTGCTCTGGTCTGGTGGTCGTCTGCCCCGCCGTGGTGGTCTTCTGCTCGGGTCTGGTGGTCGTCTGCTCCGCCCTGGTGGGCTCCGGTCCTGTCTGCCCCGCCCTGGTGGGCCTCTGCGCTGTCGGTCCTGACCTGGCCTCTGGCTCCGCCCTGGTTTCCTGCTCTGCCGGTTCTTCCTCAGGGACCTGGCCCTCCGTCCCTCCCCCTGCTCCGCCTCCGCGCCACCGCCCTCCTGGATTGTTTAGGAGTGTCTGGAAGCCGCTCCTTGGGGGGGGGCTATGTCACGAATCCTGGCCATGCACTTCCACTCATTCACCACCAGAGGTCACCCGTTCACCACATGGACTTTTCACACTACACAACACATTGGACTCCATTTCCCACTATGCATTGCACAGATCAGCTGTCACCATTCACTCATCACACACACCTGATCACCATTTCACAATCACCATCACTCTATTTAAGCCTGGGATTGCTCTTGCTCAGGGCCGAGTATTGTTAGCGTATATCACTCATCTAGAGATAGCAACTTTACAGAGCCATTCCTATAGTCTTAGTCTTGCCTTGTTTTCCTGCCGTGTTTGACCCTGCTCTTGTTTCCTGGATTTACCCTTTGCCTCTGCCGTTTGGACTCTGTTCGCTCCCTGTTTGGATTATTGCTCTCGTCTCTGGATTATCTCTCTGCCTTGCCCCTTTGGATATTGTTCGCTGATCGTTGACCCACGCTTGCTCCACGGATTGCTCTGTCTTGCCTCCACCATACCTGTTTGCTGATCTCTGACCCTGCCTGTTTTCTGACCATGTTTTTTAATAAAGCTTTGCATATGGATCCGCACGTCTCACGTTTCGCCAGCCCCATAACAGTATATATCGAGGGGTGAGAACCAGAAGGGCGTAAGTGACATTTCACCAATTTTACAGGAGAGCCAAAACTTTTTTTACCATAGTTTGATCTAACTTTGTGCATATTACTAGAATATTAGCCATGTATTAGCACTAATTAAGCACATATTAATGCCTTATTCCCTGCCTGCTCCTTTTATCCGCGTCACACCTGAAGATCAAAATGAATGAACACAGACAAATATAAACAGGGCTGGTTATTTTTCAGGCATTTATTTTTCATTAATTAATTAATCACAAATAATTACATAAAATTATCTGAGGAAAAACCTACAAGACCCCAAATAAACGATTAAAATATGAATTATTGTCGCAGACAGGGGCGTTGAATAGAAAATGCCAGTCTTAGACTATCACTTATCATTAATTCAATACATGTTCTTGTCTTCTGTATGGAATATATTTCTGGCCTCTGCATCACATCTTTCATTTTAAAGGGATAGTCCACCCAAAAATGAAAATCCTCTCATCATTTACTCAGCCTTAATGCCACACCAGATGTGCGTGACTCTCTTTCTTTGCAAAGAAAGACTTTTAGTCCACATGAGACAAGTGTGTGAAACAGTTTCAAAAACCACACGAAGTAAAAACAACAGTAAAGTTTAAAATATTCGTACTTTTCTTAAACACGTCAGTTCACTTCAGAAGACATTAATTCATCATCTGGGGTCGTATGGGTTGCCACGTGTTAACTTTGTGTAGTTTTTGAAGCTTCATCTTTCCCTACACTTGAAAAAAAACTTAATTTGTGTTCTCATCTGAAGAAAGAAGGTCATATATGCGATGGGATGAAGGTGTAAAGGATGAAGAATCCCTATAAGGATTGTATTTTTCTGAGATATATATATATATATATATATGTCACCAGTGTTGGGTAAATTACAAAAAAACAGTAATCCATTACTAATTACTTCTTTAAAATTGTAATTTGATTACATTAGTGATTACTGCATTTAAAAAGTAATCAGATTACTAATTGCTTTACTTTCAAGTTCTCAAACCTGAAAAATACACTACAAAGAGAAACTCATAGTTCTTTCATTAATTTCATATTGACTGAAAAAAAATACATAAGTAGGCCTATTATTTGTATATCCTGATTTACTCCCAATATCAACCAAACAGCACTTTCTGCATTCCCAGTCTCTGTGAGCATCTTCCTGGAACGAGTCACTAGAATGAACCAAACTGACATGAGAAATACAGTATATCTTTTTTTTTTTTATTATGCAAACAAACATGCTATTTACAGGTGACAAATCAGATACAGAGTAACCAGGGTCAACAAAACATACATGACAGCCAACATGGTTTGTGTGAGTATGAGTGTGTGTGTGTGTGTGTGTGTGTGTGTGTGTGTGTGTGTGTGTGTGTGTGTGTGACTGGGTGTTGGGTTTGGAAGTATACTAAACAAAATAATCAAAAAATTAAATAAATTAATCAAAAAAAAAAAAAGTACAACAGTAATGATAACAGTAATAATAATAATAATAATAGTAACATTAATAACAAAAATTAGAGGATAGTAATTAATTAAAAAATAAATAAATAAATAAATGTGGGGAAAGTTGGAGGATTAGAAAGAGGACAAAATAGTAATAATAATAATAATAATAGTAGTAATCATAGTATTAATAACAAAATAATAATAATATTAATAATAGAGAGAAAATAATAATAATAATAATAATAAAGCTAAAAAGAGTAAGATATTGTAAGGCTGCGTCTGGGCCCTCCGTGGGCAAGGCATAGTTTAGGCCCAGGACGAGCCATCTAGCAGAGGAGCTGCAGGGCACAAGGACCAAAGTCTCAGCCCCGGCCGCCACTCACATGCCATGTTTACCTCACATATGTACTGTATATGTATTGTTAAGTGTATAATGCATTAAAAAAGTGTGACGTGCAGTGTGGAGCCAGCCCAGTGCAAAGCCCAGGCCCCCATGCTCACGTCCCACTTACCCTGTGTGTGTCTGATATACATGTATGCATTTTTTTTCCCTCTCTCTTTTTCCCCTTTTTTTTTTTTTTTTTTTTTCCCTCCCCTCCTCTCCTTCCTCCTCTCTCCTCTTCCCTTGCTTGTTTTAAAATAGATGTATGTATACCGTCTAGTGATACATTAAAAAAAACAAGGCATGTAGTGCTGAACCTGCCAGAGGCAAGAAAACCAGGCCAAAGCTGGTACAGGTTGGAGATACAAGGCCCCCGGCCCCACAGCACACCCACCAACCACTAAACCCAACCACACAGGGCCACAGCCAACTGAGGCCCAGAGGCGTGAAAAGAGAAAGAGAGAAGAAAAGAGAGAGAAGAAAAAATAAATAAAAAGTGCAGATAGCAGAAAGCAACCGTAAGAAAGGATAGAGAAAGATAAAAAAAAAAATAATAATAATAATATTAATAATAGAAAAATATTTTAAGTTTTTGATTTAGTTTGATATTAGCCTTTGTTGCTACCTCTTCCTAACCCCCCTCCCCCATAATCTTATGTAGATATTGATGAATGGTGTGTTGTTGAGGGTGGCTTCAGACAGAGAGGGTCAACGGATTCATGATTGATGGAAGTTTATGAGAGATAACAAAGAGGGGTTCAATTCTGTTGTATTATTTTGAGTGGAAGTTGACAGGTTTTCCATGGAGATGTAGTCTGTTATTAAGTTTTTCCAAGATGAAATATGTATGCTATTCCTTGATTTCCAGTTCATGAGGATAGTTTTCTTGGTGATAGTTAGAGCTACTAAGAGTATATCTAAAGAAAGCTTGAAGTGTCTTATTAAATGAAGTAAGTCATGTCAAAAACATATTCTCTGTTAAATTAATCCGTATGAAACCAACGTGAGGTACAGTCTTTACTCTATCCTATAATGTGATCATGCCCACACACATTGCGCGCTATAAGATAATCATCCACGCGAAGCTTGAGCCAACGCTCACGTCACCTTTGTAGATAGATTGAAGTTCATCTCGGCTACTTTTCGTTTTTGGAAGAAGACGCGCTGTAAGGAATAAGCCTTGAATAGACTCTGTGCACAAGCGTAGCGATGAACTTCCGCTATCGCCAGAAGTCAGGATATCAGTTTCCGGTTTTCATTCGCATCGCCCAAAATGTCAGTATTTATTAGATGTCTCCGAGATCTGCCAAATAAGAATCAGTGATGTCCATCGTATCGTTAATGCCTGGTCCCCTGCTCCAATACGCAAGCGAAACAAGGAATTCAAATGCAAAATATCAAGTTATATGCACAAATAGTTTAATCTAATGTGTTATTTTGGCATCTAGCAGCTAAGCTAGTTAGCGACATGTTTATTTTAGAAGCTTTTCTTTCTCAATTTTAAATCCAGACTTTTTTTTTTTTGGTGATAATTGTATTATCAATTGTATTAAACATCCCCCCTCTCAGTTTCTAATAAAGATCAGGGCACAGATTGTGCTACAGGTCCATGATGAGGAATGCTGAGAAAACTCACAGTTCGAGTGTATGGTGAAGCGATAAACCTGCAATTATAAGCTTGTTAACCTTACTTTAATAACCCGGCGTTTCTAAAGTCCTGGGGATTTTGCCAAGGTAATTCATGTTTAATATAATTCTTAAAGTAGTATGTAATGAAAACTGGCTAAAATTGGCAGGTGAGTTTACCTTGCTGGTCCTCAAGCTGAAATGGCTTTTATTGTTGGATATCAAAATGTTTTGTGAAACAAATGGGCAATACTAGAGGTTTTATTTTATTTATCATTGTTATTGTGTATATAACATCCAGTATTGAATATTTAATTGTGCATTACCTTATTTTTGCATTTAGATTACCTTCATCTTCATCTCAACACATTTAAAGTTACTCTTCAAAAACACTAATAATAACTTTTTTTTGCTTTAACTTTGATTAGAGTTTACAGCTCATGAAAGTCAAAAATCAGTATCTCAAAATATTAGAATATTTCCTAAGATCAATCAAAAAAAGGATTTGCAAAACAGAAAAGTTCAAGTTCTTTAAAGTATGTTCATTTCTGCACTCAATAGTTGGTCGGGGCTCCTTTAGCACAAACTCCAGCATCAGTGAGGAATGGCATGGAAGCGATCAGCCTGTGGCTCTGCTGAGGCACTATTGACTAGGGGTGTGCGATACTGCAAATTTTGGTATCGATCCGATACCAAGTAAATACAGGGCCAGTATCGCCGATACCGATACCGATTCCGATACTTGTCAGGTAAAAAAACGTAAATTTAAATGACCAACAACAATTTAAAAAAATTAACAATACTAATGTTGATATGACTAATATTATATTCACCTTAAAGCTACGTGGATATTATTTGCCTTTCTAAAAGGACTTTGCCGGCAGAGGAGCCCAGAACATGAAAGCAATAAACAGTTTCATGTTAAGTCTTTTCCTCCCAAAGAAAAGTTATAAAAATAATTAATGTGGCTTAATAAATTAAGAACGTAATATTAAAAGACAAAACTCAGTATACACCTTATTAATGTTGCAAACTAGATATACAAGTAAGCAGATGTGCCCAGAATATGAAAGCAACGCTCAAAGTTTTCACATTATGTATTTTCCTCCCATTAAAAAACATTATAAAGAAAAGTTTAACGTAAGTGGCTTATTGAATGAAGACATTGATATGAAAAAGAACTATTAAACCATAACTCGCTTATTATTGAAAGGATTTTAGTATGTTATGTACGTACTGTATTTTCTTTTTGTTTTATACATACTGTAATATTTGTTTTTTATCGCAATAAAACAAAACTGTGATATGAAAAGGCCAAATTGGGTATAGTTTATAAAAATATATAGGCCTACTATGTATGTACAGGTAAGCAGATGAACCCAGAACATGAATGCAACATGTTGAATTTAATTTTCTCTAATTGCAATATAAAAACATTTAATATGGTGCAATTAATGAATGGAGGAAGACAGTGATAAAGACCAAATAAATAAATAAAAACTAAATTCGGTATACAGCTTGTTAATAAAATATAATATGTTGCAAGCAGCTGAGACCAGAATATATATGCAAACATGCTAAACAATATGTTAAGCATTTTACTCCCATAGAAAACCATTATAATGAAAATTTAAAGTGTCTTAATGCATTAAGAAATAATTTTAAAAAGCTAAACTCAGTACACACCTTACAGTGATACTGTATAAAAAGGACAAATTCGGTATACAGGTATAATATGCACTATGTGAAGGATTTCCTTCCTCCCCTTTTCATTTCGTTTGTAGCTCGGAGTTCCGTTCCATCTCTCACTGTATCCGCTCGCGCTCGGAGCCGCTGAGTCACGTGATGGCATGACAACCAAACACAGCGTAGCAGGGGAGGAGCAGCAATGTTTGCTTAAGAGATGTGAAAAGAGCGGCATATGCACCCAGACATGTCTACACTGTGTTGTATGTATTAAGCAATATTATTACGTGTATAGGAGAAAAAATTAACCTAAAGTATCGATCTTATCAGGCTAGTATCGATCCGATACCAATACCAACGTTGGTATCGATACTATCGATATTAGGATCGATATGCCCACCCCTACTATTGAGCCTTCAGCTCGTTTGGATTGTTTTTCATCTTTCAGCTTGGATTCTGTGCCTCTCCACTCTTCCTCCAGACTCCAGACCTTGATTTCCAAATGAAAAGCAAAATGTACTTTTATCTAAAAAGAGGACTTTGGACCACTGAGCAACAGTCCAGTTCTTTTTCTCCACAGCCCAGGTAAGATGCTTCTGATGTTGTCTCTGGTTCAGAAGTGGCTTGGTAGCTCTTTTCCTGAAGACGTCTGAGCGTGGAGACTCTTGATGCACTGACTCCAGCTTCAGTCCACTCCTTGTGAAGCTCTCCCAAGTGTTTGAATCAGCTTTGCTTGACAGTATTCTCAAGCTTGCGGTCATCCCTGTTGCTTGTGCACATTTTCCTACCCAATTTTTTCCTTCCAGTCAACTTTGCATTTAATATGCTTTGATACAGCACTCCTTGAACAGCCGCAGCTTTCAGTAATGACCCTCTGTGACTTACTCTCTTTGTGGAGGGCGTCAATGTTCATCTTCTGGATCATTGCCAAGTCAGCAGTCTTCTCCATTATTGTGGTTTCAAAGAACAAGAGATGCGCTGAATTTATACTGTAGAGATGGCCATTTATTGAAACTCAAATGTAAATATTCTAATATTTTGAGATACTGATTTTTGACTTTCATTAGCTGTAAGCTCTAATCATCCAAATTAAAACAAATAAACTTTTGAAGTGTTTTACTTTACATGTAATGAATCTAAAATATCTTTTTGAAATAAGTTACAAGAAAAAATTAACTTTTTCACCATATTCTAATATACAGGTGCATCTCATCTGAGATGCACCTGTATATACACACACACATACATATAAATATATATATATATACAGTATGCGTGTGTGTGTGTGTGGGGGGGGGAGGGGTGTTAAAATCTTACTAATTACTTGTAAAGCCCTGAATGGTTAAGCTCCTCAGTACTTGAGTGAGCTCTTATTGTATTATAATCCTTCACGTCCGCTATGATCTCAATCTCTGGAACAATTTACCTAACACTGCTCAGGAGGCAGACACACTCTGTCAGTTTAAATCAAGCTTAAAAACCCATCTCTTTAACCTGACTTACACATAACACACTATTGCATTTCTATAATTCAAATCTGTTAAAGGATTGCAGGCTGTGTTACAGCTGCGTTAGTTTGTCTGTCTCATCCTTATTCGAGCTCACCATAATCAGCCATATCCAGACCAGATGGTGGACCTGTCCCAGGAAGTGAGAGTGAAATTCTCTCTAAAATTCCATTTGAATTTTAAAACAGCCCTATCTTGCTGATGTGTCTTGCCTGCTTCTGCATCTGGGTGTCAGTGTGACAGTAGCTTCATAAATACTCTGTCAGATCATTTACTTGCTGGGTGAGCAGCATATTTAAATACAACAAATAACTGTGTCTGTCTCAGGCACTACACAAGAAACATGAATTTATAAAGGGCTCAACTGACACACGATAAATCCTGTTGGTAAATTTTGTCTTAACTTCGCAGAACTGACAGATCCACAGACTCAGAACTTCTCAAGGTCGAAAACAGCTTGACTTGGAATGACAAACCAAGAAATTTACTTTACTTTAAAACATGAATTGAATTCCTCAGCACAGATGAGCAGATGCTGATGTCTAAGCAGCAGCCTACTGACGAGGGAGGACCTGTGGCCTTTATATCACAACTTGTTTGCCTTCATCTTAGCCTGTGAACGATTTAAAACTTAAGACTGAATTTTGTAATCAGAATTTGTTACAAACTTCTGATCAATCTACTTCTGCACTTCTCCTGCAAAACTTTGCACATTTTAGGCAAAAATCTAGTCACTGCTGATGCATTTCCATGAACCTCACTGTAGAACAACTCATCGGAGGGGAACTTCAAACTGAAGGAGGAGGTACATGGAAGGAGCATAATAAAACAATGCAAATATTACAAAATATGACATAAAAAGTGTATGAATCACTTGTTTTTCTAAAGTAAATCTGTCCAACAGAGACACCAACTAGACACCAGTGGAACACTTCTGCCTCTTCTGATCCCATTGAGTGCCCATTGAGAACAGACCCCCTAAAGCGTTTGGTGAGTTTGGCTGGGGGTAATTGAGAATGAATGAGGGAAAGTCACGTGAGAGGAGGCAATGCCTCCATCGCGATATGATATGACTGTTTATGATCGGCTATGATTGGTTCATGCCATAAATGCCACCTGGAATAAATATAAAATGCTTAAAAACACTAAACTGATGAGATTTATACTTGGTTTCAATAAATAGAATAAACTATTCATTATATTGTTATTGTAAAAAAAAAAATAGATTTAGTGTAAGCAATGTTCATTTAACCAAGAAAATATGACTGGGGCATGGACTTTGCCTCCTCATTTCAGAAAACCACTGCACACCACTGGTATGTGGCAGGTACAGTAGAGCTCAAGAAGATGAGGTGTGGAGACAATTAGTTTCCCTACTACTACCAGATTTGGACAGAAAAAAGACAATTATTTAGTAGTGATAGATAGCCTTTCTTGTTCTATAGAGGTACTTTAGCCATACTTACTACAACAACCACAACCGCAGTGATCAAGAGACTCAAAGCAGGAGTTGCTCATCACGAAGCCCCAGGGATTTGATTTACAAATAATGATTTAAAAAAAACAAACAAAAAAAAGAGTTGAACATGCAGGACAAGAACAGAGGAGGGACACAAAAAAACTTTATTGTATCCTACACTGTTAACCCTTGTTGTAGAAAAATGGCCAAATTCTGATAGTAACACACCATTTTCTATAAAAAACAGCAATATACTGTAGAAAATGCATTGTGGGTCATATTTGTCATTTTCGAGAAAACAGCCTACAGTAATATACTGTGAATTAACAGAGCTCAAAGTAGACACTCAGAGGCTGTGTTCAAAGTCACACCTTATACCCTCATTCACTATTCCCTACATGAGTTTACTTGACTGACTGAGTGAATGAAAGGCAGTGAGTGAATTCATACACTGATGAACACCTGATGATAACAACCAGAATCACTGAAGGACAGAGGAACTAAAAGAGAAACAATCAGAAACACAAGAACAACAACTGACTTCCGGCTTAAGCTTTAAGACCCATTCACACTGAGTGTGAAACCAGTTTGGTTTTATTTAAAATAATAAGAGTTTTATTAAAAATATTAACGTAGTTACCGTTTTGGAGGTCAGTGTTTGCTTTAGTGGTGCCCTTGAACCAGTGGGGATTTCTTTAAGACTGCAAGGGAAGCTTGGCTTCCCCTATAATGTCAAACAAATTAATGGTCAAATATGTACTGTTGTGTTAACATTTTATTGATTAAAAATGCGTTAGAACACGTTCATCTCGAAGATGAGTTCGTTCAGAATCAGCTACATATGGCAGGTGACTCGATTTCCTTCTCATATGTTCCTGTAGTGTCACAGTGTATTTCCCTGTTGAAGCCCAGCGTCCATTGACTTCAATGGGGCTGCTTTGAACAGTTTTTTTCAGTGCTTCGAAACTAGACGGTCATTGGATAAATGCTGCGATTATGTCCTGCCCCCTGAAGCTGGAGGGTTTGTCGAAAGACTGCATCTCCTTTTGATTGACAGCGATTGTGTCCTATAAGAAGTCGCTGATGCTGAAGCTATTCGAGCTCAGTCCCATAGCGGATTGACAAACTGCTGCAACCTATTTCTTGGTATTTGCTTGGCGAAATTGCTGGCCAGTTTTCATCATAACAGGAGAAAGCTGAGTGATTACTTGCTGTTCCTTAACCCACCGGTGCGGGCTGTCTCGTTTGTCTTTATGAAGCGAAACAAACTAAAAATACTCCACGAGTTTTGATCGTATAGATAAGAGCAAGGTATCATTTGAAACTGCAAAGGGTCTACTTTTATTTGTGTATAGTCATAATAACAACAAAACAATGTGCCTTTAAAAAAATAGAGAAATAAACAGGGTGCGTTCTCTGCGGGCTCTGTCTCTGTCACCTCTTCACAGACACGTAAATAAAACAACATGAATACAAAAACAAATATTCTATGTTAACGTAATCCGTATGAAACCAATGCGATGTCAACTCATTATATCTAATGCTGTCAGCGGAAACAAACAAGTTCATCCCAGATACTTTCTGTTTCTGCAAGAAGATCTGCTGAGAGAAATAACCCAGAATTTCTAAATGTGTTGTTGTTTTTTCCCCTTGAGAGCACAAACAATATACACTATGAAAATACCAGGTGCAAAAGCTTGGAGACAGCATATATAGAAATTAAAACTTTTATTTAGCACACAAACGATGCTGTTCTTCTGACCTTTCTATTCTGCTAACATATTATTGTAGCCCTGTTTTTGCTGTTTACAGTGTTATTAGACACTGTGTTTATCCATTTATATATTTATAAGCAGCTGAAAAAAGCACAAATATCAGGGCATGTCAAAACTTCTCCAGGCCCCCAAAACACCCTCAGACCCCAGAGGGTTAAAGCCATGGAGTTGGACAGTGCAATGCCTCAGCTTTACAAACTGTTCTCATTAGTGGCAACAATTGGAGCTACATCTGCAGGTGTAGAAAGGAGCTTCTCCTGTTTAAAGCGGCTCAAGTCCTACACCCGAAACACAATGGGCCAAGGCCGTTTAAGCAGCCTAGCTCTGCTGGCCATTGAGAGGACACTGGTCAAGTCACTGGAAAAGACGCCTAGTTGGTACGACAGGGTCACAGAGCATTTTCTTGAAAATAATTTATGTATAAATAAATGGACAATTTTTATGATGTAGGCCGAAAATGAGCTTCCCCTCTTTGAAAGACCAGCAGCCACTACTGCCTTGAACCTTGACACTTTCTGTCTGCTGTAACTGTGTGTTCAAAAAGTGCATTTGTTATGGCAAGAAAAATTAAATCAGGTGGTTTTGGTTTATTTGGGATAATGTTATTATTAGAGTGGTCTCATTTGAATTTCAGATCTTAACCAGTGTTAAACTTACAGTTGCATGATTGTTTATCTGCTTTGCATTGATTGAAGAAGTTCTGTGATTCTACAGCATGAGAAAGAGCAATGATTCACAATGATTTTAACTCCTACATCACTGAGACTCAGAGATATCAACAATCAGCACGGGAATCTCAACAATGGTTACACAAGTTTTGTGCTGCAATG
This sequence comes from Barbus barbus, assembly GCF_936440315.1. Lineage (NCBI taxonomy): Eukaryota > Metazoa > Chordata > Actinopteri > Cypriniformes > Cyprinidae > Barbus > Barbus barbus. The sequence continues at coordinate 1,644,271 of NC_136726.1, read as the reverse complement.
CATGATGGGTGCCAACATAAAATGAAACGCATCCACTGCATAAAATGAATAAATTATGAAGCTGAATGGTCTTACTATTTTCTTTATTTGTATGTATTGTTTTCTTCTTTTTTATTTATTTATTTGCTACCATTGTTGAGATTCATACGCTGATTTTTTAAGTCTGTGTGTTTCTCAGTGATGCAGTTTTTTCTGGCACAGTGTGTTCAAGAGTCCTTCATTATAATAGATTGTTGTTGTAATTCTTGCAGTTTCATAGTGATGGTATGAAACTTAACTGTGTTAATGTAATACTGGATAAGGAATTAGACACAGAATGAAATTAGGGAATCAAGGAAGTACTTAATGAGTACTTCATTATCAGAATGCAATCAGTATTCATTGATCACTTTATTTTCTCTGTTTGTGCTGTAATAAATATGTTTTATAAACACACAGTTAGAATATCCAGACAAACAGCTGAAATTAAAAAGTCAAGGGTCAGGAGCCCAAGTGAAGCAAACACTGACCACCAAAACGGTATTTTTTGGTGGTCATTTTCAATAAAACACAAATATTTGAAACGCTATTAATTCTCAATAAGACCTTCAGTAAATGTATGACAGAAATTCAAACTGGTTAGTAATAAGTGTAAGTCATGGCAGTCGTGGTCTAATGGATAGAGAGTTGGACTTGTAACCCGAAGGTTGTGGGTTCGAGTCTCAGGTCCAGCAGGGATTGTAGGTGGGGGGAGTGAATAACCAGCACTCTCTCCACCCTCAATACCACGACTGAGGTGAGACCCTTGAGCAAGGCACCACAGCATTGGCTGCCCACTGCTCCGGGTGCATGTTCACTACTGAGTGTACACTTGGATGGGTTAAATGCAGAGCACTAATTCCGAGTATGAGTCACCATACTTGGCCACACACCACTTCCCTTCCCTTTTCCCTTCCCCTAATAATGTATAATGGCTGGAAGTCAGTTGTAGTTCTTGTGTTTCTGCTCGTCTCTTTTCAGTTTTCTGTTCTTTTTCCTCTTTACTTCAATGATTCTGCTTGTTAACAGCAGGTGTTTATCACTAATACTCAACAATCACTTACATATTCACATAATTATCTCATTGCAACCCTGCGTCAGTGTTACTTTTTCTCTTTGTAATGTGGACACATTAGGATTTTCCTGTGGGGTTAAAAGGGTTAAGCATGTAAGATAAAAAGTTACACCCACAAAATGTATTTTAACAGAAATAAACTGTAAATTAATTTTATGGCAAACAAACTAGAAATACAGTAAAACACTTTACTGTAAAATCAAGAAACAGCAATGCACTGTACAACCTAACAGAGAAAAAAGTTATTTGATCTCAGTAAAAGGAGAGTAAATGCTGAAATTAAGAGAAGGGTCTGGTTGCAGACTTGCACTCTCAGACACTTGCGCTTCCGCGGGTGACGTCACTTGCAGTTTTTTTTTTTTTTTTTTGTTCTATTTATTGATTATTTTTTGTTTGAATCTATCAACATTTTACAATAGTAGCCAGGTGGTGAAGACAAGAAAAAAGAAACTAAATTACAATGCCACTTGCAATCGGCACTATCTGCGACGTCACTTGTGCAGGAGACAAAGACGCTGTGGTGCTTAAAGCTATGGTCTACGATTTCAAAGATTGTTCATTATTAATAACCTCGTTTAGATGCTGGTTATGGTTCTACAGTACAATCCTAATAATATGAAGAGAAAAAAGAATGAAAAAAATCCATTCACTCTATTGGGTGTACACCCGCAGAGAAATTGACCAATGTAAGCTGTCCGGCCGGACAGCTTACATTGGTTAACTGCTCTCATCCAATCCCCTGCTCCACTCGCGTCTCCACCCACCGCACCCCACCCCGCCCCCTCCTGCGACATGAAATTTTGCGCGAAAGTAGGCAGCATCAACTCAGCAATGGAGAAAAACCAACAAACAGACAGCAGCAAGCGGCCCCTGCTCGCCCCAACAGTCAAGGTTAGAAGAAAGAGAAAGTCAATTGAGGAAAGAGCAGAGATTAAAAAAAAATGTGAAGAACGCCGGACTCAAAGCCGAATCAATATAGGGTCCACCATTGCCCGTTGGAGGAAGCTTCAGAGAAACCTTGGACTTAAAACCGACGCTGACATGGCTGACTTTTTGTTGAGCAGGTAAGCATTTATTTATACTTTTATGGTGTGGTGTATTACATAAATAGCTTTTTATCAGTCTGACAACATGATCATGCTACCGGTCGGCATTGGAATGTTAGCCGACATCGCACATGGTACATCTCTGTTCCATGTTTACTCCTGCTTGACTGAGTGACGTTGTTCAGGTCGTTTCCCGGTGGGAGGGATCAGGTAGCACAGAGGGGAGGGGTATGCGTGTGGAGGGGCGGGATGAGTTTTTAAAAAATTCTGGCTTTCTCGACTGATTTTCAACATCGTAGACTACAGCTTTAAACGATTAAAACTAATTTAGTACAATAACGAACAGGGTCCTGCAAGTCATCTGTAGGAGAAAAAGAAAAGACATCCGTGGCTTCAGAACAGCAGAATATGAACGCAGTGCACAAAGTTTCTCGTTAAGCGTTTTCCTCCCGTAGAAAACCATAAACACTTAATATGGCTTAATCTAATAAGATACATTAAGTGCAATTAAAAGATAAAATTCGATGTATAGTCATTATTAAATGCATTACAAGGCAAGCAGATGGCCATGAACACAATACGTAAATTTCAACTCGTCTTCCCATTCAGCAAAACGCTTATTGTGGCATAATGGAATTATTTTATTTAATTTAATACAATTTAATATAATAATAACAAGGGACTTAAGGGTATTCTGTAGTCTTTGACGAAGATGATAAAGACAATTCATTAGCTTATAAATCTTGTTGACACAAAGACCAGAAAATATGAAGGTGCATTATGAAATGCATTAAGAGGCATTAAAAGGACGCAATGCGTTAAATTGCACGTTAAACGTTTTCCTCCCATAGCAAACCATTTTAAATACAACACGTAATATAGCTTATGGACAAAGACAATGTGTAGACCGTTTATTCTATTTGGAAAGAAATTAATAAATAACGTAAAACTTTGCGTGTTGCGTTTATTCTGGGTTCACCTGCCTGTACATTAGTTATGTATATTTTAATAATGATGAGGAGCATATTGTTATAGCATACTGTTCGTTATTGTACGAAATTAGTTTTAATCGTTTAAGCACCACAGTGTCTTGTCTCCATTGGCAACGCAAGTGACGTCGCAGGTAGCGGAGAGTGCAAGTGACATTGTAATTTAGTTTCTTTTTTCTTGTCTTCACCACCTGGCTAATGTTGTAAAATATTGAGAGATTCAAACAAAAAATACTAAAATAAATAGAACAAAATAAAAAAATAAAAAAGCGCAGGTGTCTGAAAGTGCAAGTCTGAGCGTGCAAGTCTGAGAGTGCAAGTGCAAGTCTGCAGCCAGACCTTATTGGAAATTAAGTGTTATTCTAAGATTTTTTACACAATGATATAGGAGAGATCTGTTAGTGTTGAATGTTCTGTTGGGATTTCAAGAGTTTCTGTTTGTCTGGGTTTTGTGAGGTTACCGTTGTGTTGAAGAGTAGAGCCTGTGCTTCAGTCCAGGCAAAGCCCAAGAAGCACTCAAAATATTATTCATGTTGCTTTATTTAAAAGTAGTAGCTGTGTAGTTGCTGATATAATGAATAGCTCTCAGCTTTATTTGCATATGCATGGGTGTTGTGGATAACTAGCTTTAAAAATGTATTTCTAAGTAGACTCAAATGAAATATGTTCAAAGTATTAATATGCTCATGTTAAAATGTATTACTTTATAAACTAAATTGGCAGTTGGCTAATTTAAGGAAGTCAGTTTCTAAAAATGAAATTAGTTAATGTGAGTTTTAATTTAGTCACCCAAGTATGAAGAGCCTTAAGCTGGAACGACCAATAATACAGTTCAAAATCTGGTACAGCCAGTCCTCCTGCGCTATTAGGATGTTGTAATGTGGTAAGTTTAATTCTGGGGCATTTATCATTCCAGATAAATTTCGTAATTATGGAGTTGATCTCCTTAAAGTAACCTGGAGGGGGAGAAAGCGGTAGCATAGAGAAAAAAAAATTAAATCGAGGTAGCAAATTCATCTTAACAGTGGAGATTCTTCCTTGGAGGGAAACGTTAAGATTCTTCCATCTTTGAATGTCATTCTTGACCTTAACTAAAATATTATTAAAATTGTCCCTGGCAATCTTATGAATGTTTTTATATATGGTAACGCCCAGATAGGTGAAAGAGTTCTTAATAGGGATGAATGAGGGAATAGAAGAATTAACTTTAATATTGTTAATTGGCATTAAAGCAGATTTGCTCCAATTTATTTTATATCCTGATAAGCTACTAAAATTATCAAATTCCTTAATTATATTAGGGACTGAAACATCAAAGTGGTCTAAATATAGAATAATATCATCAGCGTACAACGAAATACTATGATTATGATCATGAATCTTAATCGATACTTCAGACTTCCTGATGGCTTGTGCTAAGGGTTCAAGAGATAGACAAAACAATAAGGGGGAAAGCGGACAGCCCTGCCTCATTCCCCGCTGTAAAGGGAATAGGGGGGAAATAACATTACCAGTTATGACTGATGCTGCAGGTGAGTGGTATAATGTCTTAATCATAGAAATGAAGTGTTCACCGAAGCCGAAACATTGCAAAACTGCCCACATATAATTCCACTCTAGCCTGTCAAAGGCTTTTTCTGCATCAAGTGAAAAGACTGCACAAGGGGTTGGGTGGGAGTCTGCAAAGTCAAGAATATGAAGGAGTCGACGCATATTATCAGATGCATTACGCCCCTTGATGAAACCAGTTTGATCCTCCTTGATCAGACTATGAATTACCTTCTCCATACGGGAAGCAAAAACTTTAGCATACATTTTTAGATCACATAAGATAAGCGAAATTGGTCTGTAGTTGGAACGATCTAATCGATCTTTCCCTTTTTTAAGAAGTAATGAAATCAGTGATGTTTTTTGATCTCTATGAAATACCCCATGTTCAATTGCAAAATTAAATGAATTAAGCATAAGTGCCCCTACCAAATCCCAAATTTCTAAATATAATGCCGGGGGGAGACCATCTAGGCCCGGCGATTTGCCCTTCTGAAGGCTTTTTAAAGAGACATGGAGTTCCTCCAAACTTAATGGGGCCTCCAAAGATTCTTTATCCATCTGTGAGATCCGAGGCAGTTCCAATTTATCTAAATACTGCTTACAGATTGATTCATCAAAATCTGTTTCGGCTTTATATAGATTTGTGTAGAAACCTTTAAATATTTCATTAATTGCCACAGGGTTTGTGGTGACCTGATCATCCGATGATTTTATTGCGCTAATATATGCCTTAGACTCGCATTCTCTCAACCTAAGAGCCAATAAATGACTAGGTCTCTCAGATTCAAAATAATATTTTTGCCTAGTCCTATGTAAAATAAATTCCGCCTTTGTGAAAGCAAATCATATTCTTCTTTTAAAGAGGACAGCTGTGTAGCCTGTTGCTCAGTAAAATGTTGTTTTTGTAGGTTTTGTAATGATTGGATTTTATTTTCTAATTGTGTAAACTGGCGGGTTTTCGCTTTGGCAAGAGTAGAAGAGAAAGATATACAGAAACCTCGTATAGCGCACTTAGTCGTCTCCCACAGTTTTTGAGGATCCACACCAGAGGGCATATTAATTTCAAGAAACTCCTTAATAAATTATTTTAAAGAAGTAATGAAAGTCTGATTACTTAATAATGATATGTTAAAGCACCATCTAGAGGACTTGGCTTTAACATCGGAAAGAGGAACACTGCACAGCACAGCAGAATGATCAAATAATAAAATTGGTAATATAGAGATGGAGGAATCAGACGAAATTAAAGATGGGCTGAGAAATATGTAGTCTATCCTAGAGAAAGTCTTGTGTCTAATAGAGAAAAAAGTGAAGTCCTTAGATTTAGTATTCTGAATTCTCCAAAGATCGATTACGTTAAGATCAGTGATAAATTTATTCAGTAATTTAGAGGATGGATTGGCTGTTGTATCAGATTGAGATTTATCTAAAGCAGGATTTATGACAGCATTAAAATCCCCACCCACCACTAGAGGACAATCAATCTGCTCAAGCAGAGTTTTGGAGATCTGTGAAAGGAATGCACTGTCTGTCTCATTCGGACCATAAATAGAGACCAAGGCTAACCTATTATTATATATTTTGCATCGGATAAAAACAAATCTACCCTTCTCATCACTACCAAGGAGTTCAATTGTTAAATTTAACTTCCGGTTAACAAGAATAAGCACCCCCTTAGTTTTATTTTGAGCGCAGGAAAAAGCTGCTAATTTGTAATACTTATTCTGGAAACGTGCCACGTCAGATTGCTTTAAATGTGTCTCTTGAATTAGGGCACAGGAAATAGATTTACGATGTAAATATTCTAACACACGAGTTCGTTTAACAGCAGAATTTAACCCATTCACATTTAGTGATAAAATATTTAGAGTTTGCATTGAATATATAGCGTGTAAACGTTGATGTGTATTTTAGATACCAAACCTCCTAGATGAAACATCCCTTTAGAAATAAGGTAAAATAAAAGTATAAATGTCTGTTGTAAAAAGTAAAAACCACATAAAAACATGAACAACCGACAACCTTAAACAAGGAACAACTCAGACCGCACATTACCGAGGAACATAGGTCTGACTGAGCAACCAAAAATAGTGATGGTTCGTGACCGATCCACTCCAACGCAGGACATGTCTCCCAAAAAGCTCATACTGCCAATTTTTTTTTTTAATTAAACCAACTCTCCATTAGTCCCCTCCAAAAGAGAAAAAGGGGTGTCAGTCTTGCCAGCAACGAGATCGTTGTACCGGATATACATATCTCAGTAGTAGAGGGGAGAGAACAAAAAAGCAAAAAATTGGTTTAGCCAGCATCCATGTCCATTCTGCCATCATCCGCTCCTGGGCAGCTGGGACCATGTTCATCCCGACCATCAAACTGCTCCCGCCGGGCTGGAGAAACAGCGGCCGCCGTTCCCCCGCGCAGAGCCGCGGCATACGTCTTCTGCTGGGACAGGGAGCTAATAAAATCCTCCACTTTCTGAGGGGAATCGAAGCTTTTCCGTTCCCCCTTGTGCCGTAGTTTGATTACGGCCGGATAGATGAGGAAGGGCTGGAGACCAAGCACTGTCATCTTCTTCAAAACCGGACCAAATGTCTTTCTCCTGATCAGTCCGCCTTCGCTGAGAGCCAAACGAGAGTCATACACGCGATGTGCCCGGTCAATCTCAATGTCACGGCCCTTCAAGGAAGGAATCCACTTAGAAATATTAACTCTGAGGAAACCAGCCGCGTCGGATCCCTCAGCCCCCTCTGGCAGTCCCACCAGTCGTACGTTGTTCCTCCTGCACCTGTCCTCCATATCCGTCACCTTCTCGGTGAGTCGCTCCAGCTGATTTCTTAAGCCCGTGACTGTCCTCCTATCCTCACGTGCAGCTGCTTGAACAGAATCTATGCGGTCACGTGTCTGCTTCGCCGCGGTAGCTATGGCCTCAAACTCCTCTCTTAGCTCTTTAACAGACTTGTTGGTCGCTTGTATGTCTTCACGTAGTTCGCGTAATGCTGGAATCAGCACAGAGTCCATCGTGTTCAACGTGTTTTGCTGCTCTTTAAATGCTAGTTCGATGAGGCTAGCAATAGCATCGTCGAGGTCTTCTCTGGAGATGGCGGAGTCTCTGAATTTTTTCTTCATTGGCGATTGCTCAATCACTCTTTTCCGATCCCTTTTGTCTGCCTTAGCACTCATGACAGGTCCAATGCAGAGTGGTTCAAATTTTACTGAAAGGATCATGCAAAATATGGCAAAGTGAGCAGAGCGAAAGACTAAGCCTGCATCGTCGTCGAAGGGTCACGTCGTTGTTGTGTATTTCTGATATTATTGCACATTTCCTTGCGGCTGAGCATATTTTCATGTGTATTATATTATGTTTAAGGCCTACTTGTGTATTTTATGGTCTAATTCTCCCTATTTTGATTACATGCAGCATTTATCTTTGTCTGTCATATGCTGTAGTCTATCTTTCCTGTGTTTTAGTGAGTTTGTGAACAATGCGCTTACTGTTAAGTTAGTTGCAGTCTCAACTTCATTATTTCCTATTATAATTCATTATGTATTGTAATTTTGAGCTTATTTGAAATGAACACAGTTATATTTTCATTGTGAAAGGCTGTCACCATTCTGTTATGCTGTGAGAGTGACTGTGTGGAGAAAGGAGCCTAATAAAAGGAAGCTGCTCTGTTTGACTCAACGATTCTGGTGTCCTCCTCATTTACTCCTCACCTCAACACAACACAGAGACATTTGGGGGAGCACACAGGCGAAGAGGGTTACATCTTTGGTGCCGTCACCCGCATCGTTGTTTTTTCACGTCAACGGAAGTAAGCTTTTGTATAAATAATGTGAATAGAGTGAGGATAAAGTAAAAAATAAATAAATTACTCCTCGCCTTTCTTTTGTCTTAAAGTGGCATTGTTAAATGTATTGTTGGACTGAACTTTTGCTTAAGGAGTATTTTTTCCCTTTCTGTTTCTGAACTCTTGATATTGTGCAGTAGGAGTGTTAATTTGTTCTTCTGAGCAACAAATATGTAAGTTGATGTACTTTTTGAAACCATATCCTTTTTCTTGTGCATTTGGTTAGTATTTGAGTATATTTAAAGTGCTTAAAAAAAGTGGGTACATTTTTTTTTTCTCTACTTTTATTTACCTTAATTCTTGATAAAGTGCTTTGTGGATAGAGGAAAAATAAGAAACACATAACGCATACACTTGCTGCATTAATTTGCATTTGTCTAAATTTTTCATAAAATTACCTTTGATAACATTGCACATAGTGTATTGCACACTACATACACATTGTGTGTTGCACAGGCAAGAAGAGTCAAAGAAGTGAAAGAGAAATGCAGAGGCTCCCTGAAACCACCCCTCATCGACCACCTCCCCGTCCCCAAGGACCATTAAGGCACCCCTTCCAGGCCACCCCATGGTTACCAGTAAAGCAAGACAAATTCCAACAGTTTGAAATAAGCATGCCTGTCAATTTGAGCATTGAGACTGTGTCCCAGCCAGACAATAACGTCTCAGGTTACGTATGTAACCATGGTTCCCTGAAGGGAACGAGACGCTGCGTCCTGCGACGCTTTGGGAATGCCATCAGCGTGACCATGCTCTGAATATCAGGTGTAATCAGTCCGAAGGAGGGCGAGGCGTCACGGGCGGGGTGACGTCACGACCAGGAAGTATATAAGCACGTGCGGCGGAGCCGGCATCAGCTCCAAGTCATGAAGCAAGCGTGGGCAGGGATGCCGGAAGTGTGGCTAAAGGATGCAGTGTCTCGTTCCCTTCAGGGAACCATGGTTACATACGTAACCTGAGACGTTCCCTTCCAGGAACTTCGAGCTGCGTCCAGCGACGCTTTGGGAACGAGATACCAACGCCGCCAGACTGACAAGTCCCTGCCTGGTGTCAGGACAATAGGACGGACGAGCCTGGAGTGGTTTGGATGTCAAGGTTATAGAACCTGGCGAAAATCAGGGGCGTGGACCACCCAGCAGCGTTGCAGATGTCCTGAACCGGGACACCTGCCCAGAAGGCCTTGGAGACCGCCACACCTCGGGTCGAGTGCGCTCTGACTCCCAGTGGCGGGGGACGCTCAGAGGCCTCGTATGCCAGAGAGATGGCATCCACTATCCACCTGCTAAGAGTGGGCTTCGTAGCAGGAAGACCCCTCTTAGGGGGACCATAGCATACAAGCAGTTGGTCCGATTTCCTCCACAGGGATGACCTGTGGATGCACGTGCCCAGTGCTCGCACTGGACACGTACAGTTGTGCTTCTCCTGGTCTGGCTCCCTGAAGGGAGGGGGACAGAAGGCCTGGAGTACGACTGGCTGTGGTACGACCGATGGGACCTTAGGTACATACCCCACGTGGGGGTAGAGAAATACTTTCGCCATGCCGCGATGCCAAGTCAATAGAGGCCGTAGACAGGGCCTGAAGGTCACTCACCCTCCTCAGAGAGGTGAGAGCCAGCAAGAAAGCGATCTTAATGGTGAGGAGTCTATCAGTTATCTCCTCAATAGGCTCGAAAGGTGCCTTGCACAGAGCCTCCAGAACCACAGCCAGGTCCCACGTAGGGACGCGGGAGCGTACCGACGGCCTCAGCGCACCGCGGAGGAAACATGTAACTAGGGGGTGTCTACCCACTGTCTGGCCACTACTAGGGGCATGGTATGACGAAATAGCTGCCACGTAGACCTTAATAGTGGAATGGGTTAACCCTGCAGAGAAACGGGCCTGCAGGAACTCCAGAACTGCGCGGATCGGGCAGTTGACTGGGTCGAGCTGGCGGTCCCCGCACCAAGAAGTGAAGAGCCTCCACTTCAAGGCATACAGTTTCCTCGTGGAGGGAGCTCTGGATTGGAGGATAGGATGGTCTCGACAACCTCGGTTGACAGACCGGAAGCTAAGAGCTGTGCCCCCTCAGGGGCCACACCCACAGCTTCCATAACTCCGGGCGAGGGTGCACGATAGTGCCCCTGGCCTGTGAGAGGAGATCCCTCCTGACTGGCACTTCCCACGGAGTGCCGTCGAGGAGAGAAATCAGGTCCGAGAACCATACTCGGCCCAGCCAGAACGGTGCTACTAACAGTAGACTGACCTCGTCCCGGCGCACTCTCGCCAGAACTCCCGGGAGCAGAGCGATCGGGGGAAAGGCGTACAGACAAAGCCTCGGCCAAGTCTGTACCATAGCGTCCAGTCCCAGAGGAGCTGGAGGAGCTAGAGAGAACCAGAGGGGACACTGCGTTGACTCTCGAGTCGCAAAGAGGTCCACCTGAGCCTGGCCAAAAATTCTCCAAATCTGCTTCACCACCTCGGGGTGAAGCATCCATTCCCCGGGCCTCGGCCCCTGTCTCGACAGGACATCTGCTCCCACATTGAGATGTCCAGGAATGTGCATAGCTCTCAGTGATAGGAGCTTGCCCTGGGACCACACAAGGATCTGGTGTGCCAGCTTGTACAAGGGGCGCGACCGCAGACCTCCTTGGTGGTTGATGTAAGAGACCACTGCCGTGCTGTCGGTGCGGACCAGCACGTGGTGATCTCTCAGGTCCGGGAGGAAGTGCTTGAGTGCACAGAACACAGCTAGGATCTCTAGCCAGTTGATATGCCACGTCAGGTGGCGACCACTCCACAGACCGCGGGCAGGGTGGCCACTCATGACCGCACCCCAACCGGTGATGGAAGCGTCCGTCGCAAGCGACACGCGGCGACAAGGAGCTCCCAGCACCGGGCCCTGAGACAAGAACCAAGGGTTCCTCCACATGTCTAAGGCACGAATACAGCGGCGTGACACTTTGACAGCGCGGAGCGGGTTTTCCCTCAGGGAGACCTCCCTGGTCTTGAGCCACCACTGTAGGGGTCTCATGTACAGCAGGCCGAACGGAATCACGTTGGACGCAGCTGCCATAAGCCCAAGCAGCCTCTGCCACTGCTTGACAGTGAGTGACTGGCCCTCTTGCACTCTCATGACTGCCGTGAGGATCGACTCGATCCGAGCAGGGGACAACCGAGCCTGCATCGTGGTCGAATACCACACCACGCCTAGATAAGTGGTTCTCTGAGCTGGAGAAAGCGCACTTTTCCTGGGGTTTAGTCTTAACCCCAAGTCTTTCATGTGGGCGAGAACGACATCTCGATGCCGAATCGCCAACTGCTCTGATCGAGCGAGGATCAACCAATCGTCGACATAATTGAGTATGCGGATGCCCTGCAGTCGCAACGGGACAAGTGATCCACACACTTGGTGAAAGTGCGGGGTGAGAGTGCTAGGCCGAAGGGAAGAACCCGATACTGGTACGCTTTGCCCCCGAAAGCGAACCTCAGGAACTTCCTGTGAGAAGGAAGGATGGAGACATGGAAATAGGCGTCTTTGAGGTCTATCGTGACAAACCAGTCCTCGGACCTGATTTGAGACACGACCTGCTTGACAGTGAGCATTTTGAAGTTCAGTTTTCTGACTGAGCGGTTCAGCAGACAAGTCCAGTATGGGCCTCAGCCCAACATCCTTCTTTGGAACAATGAAGTACCGGCTGTAGAAGCCGGTATGAACTTCGTGAGCAGGAACCAACTCGATGGCTTCCTTCCTCAGCAAAGTAACGACTTCCTGTTCTCGCACCAGAGCCTGCTCGGGGCGGACCGCAGTCGCAACAACCCCGTTGAATGGCGGGGATGACCCGCCGAACTGAATGCGATATCCATTCGCTATGGTATGCAGGACCCAACGAGACACATTCGGCAGCCGCTGCCAGGCTGCCAAACGATCTACTAAGGGAATCAGTCTCTCGAGACTGACCTTTGGTGTAAGAGACGCGGCCAGACCGCTGTCTCCATGCGGCGCACCGGAAGGAGACGCGTGATCTCGCGGCTCCGCTGTGCTTACGGGCGGAAAGACCTGAGATAAACGCTCGCTGGGACCAGCTGCGCCCTGGGACAACGGCAGGGTTGGCAGACAAGTCCCTGGAGGGCACCGGGGGGAGACGGTCACCGTGTACCGCGGTGTAAGCTGCTCCACCCCAGTAGGGGTCACCCTCCACGGTCCTGGGGCTCGCCCATCAGGACCTCTTCGCCGAGGACCTCCTTGCCGCCAAGACAGCCCTCAGATCTGTCATAGGTTGCGAGGTCCCCGGGGCAGAGTGCCGCCGATCTCGGCTCCTCTGTGGGGGAGCACGAGAGGCGACGCTCTGCTTCTGCGCTGCCCTGTGTGAGGAGCTGGCACGCGGAGGAGGAGGCTGCTCCCGCCCAGCAGCCTCCAGAGCTAGAGAGCGGCGTGGGAGGAACCGCCGGAATGCCCCCGCTTGCTTGCGAGCCTCCTGGAACCTGTCGACGATGGAATGGACGTCGCCGAACAGGCCAGAAGGCTGAAGCGGGGCATCCAGGAGGCAGACCCTGTCTGTAGGACTCATATCAGACAGGGTCAGCCACAAATGCCTCACCGTTGCCACCATGGCTGCCATGGAGCGGCCGATGGCGCGGGCCGACTCCCTGATGGCACAGAGGGCGAGATCGGCGGTCCTCCTGAGCTCGGAGATATCATCAGCTCTAATATCCCCGCTCTCATCTAGCTCTCTCAGCAGTTCAGCCTGGTACACCTGCAACACTGCCATAGTGTGCAGACACGCCCCAGCCTGACCTGCTGCCGCATACCCCCTGCCCACTAAGGATGAAGTAGTGCGCAGAGGCTTAGTGGGCAGAGCAGGAGCTTTCAAAGACGATGCCGCGGAGGAAGACAGATAGCTCGCAAGCGTTTGTTCGACCGGCGGCATCGCCCTGTACCCGCGCTCATTCAATTCCCTAACGTTGCCATAATAATCAACGGAGGGAATGAATGGCCAGGACGAAAAGGGACACCTCGGTGTGGAGATCGGGAAAAAAAGGAAGGCTCCTGTGTAGAGGAGGCGGCCGCGAGCGCATAAAACGCTCATCCAGGAGACTTCACTGTGGCTCAGATGTTTTCTTGGGCGTCCAGCTAATATCAAGCTTGGCTACAGCCCGAGTAACCACCTCTAACAGCTCCTCATATTGGGGCGACAGAGGCGGCGAAACCTCTTCAACGCTTGTCACGTCGACCTCCTCGGAGGAAGAGAGACGAAGCGTTGAGCCCTCGTCTCGGGGGGAAGAGACCGCTTCCGCACCAAGAGACGGGGCGCCAGATCTGGCGGATACAGGAGGAGAAAAGGACATGCCCGTCTCACTCTCGCCAGCCAGATCAGCCTGCGAGCCCCACGAGTGCAGCCGCCGCTCTGCCTCGGCAGAAGCGGGACCAGCACAGCGTCGAGAGCTCGTGAAGGCTCCCTCCTCAAAGAGAGCCCTCCGGGTGCGGAGAGAACGCAGCAACAGCCGCTGGCAATGCGGTCAATCGGCTCCCTCGAGAGCCGATGCCGCATGCTCCGCACCCAGGCAGACCACGCACAGATCGTGTGTGTCCCCACTCGTAATATAGCGAGGGCAGGGACGAACACACAATCTGAAATGCGATCTGGAATCGCCCTTGGCCTTAAACTGGGATTTAGGCATCTTTTGATTGTTTGCAAGACAGACAAGACCAAATAAGACTGACACACACAGAGCGCTTTGCTGAATGACAAAAAGCTGACGCCGGCTCCGCCGCACGTGCTTATATACTTCCTGGTCGTGACGTCACCCCGCCCGTGATGCCTCGCCCTCCTGGACTGATTACACCTGGACTGATTACACCTGATATTCAGAGCATGGTCACGCTGATGGCGTTCCCAAAGCGTCGCTGGAAGCAGCTCGAAGTTCCTGGAAGGGAACTCTCAACAATCTGTCAGGCCAAAGTCGGAGCAGTTAGTAGCGCACACACTGAATGTATCTCCATCTGCAGCTGGCATCAGCTGGGAACCCGTCCCACTCCCTCCGCTCAACATCAGCCCTCAGCTCATCCACAAGCCTTAGATAACTCCCCCTCTGGACTTCCAACCACTGTGCACATGTCTTCTCTTAGCCACCACCCACTTAATGTGCCAAATGCCTCATCACAAACTTACATGCATGACAATGCCACTACCATTCATGTTTCACCAAACATGGCCAGCAGAATGCCAACTGACACGACCACTTCTCCAAATGACTCTCACATGCCCCAAGCATCGACTATGCCACCTAAAGCCCACATTCCTACTTATCCCGACATGTACTCATCTCCATATGGCCGGCATATTCCTGCTGCAACTGTGGTCTCATCCAAAACTAACTTGACTGGCCATCCAATGACCATTCCGGCCCCTGTATCCTCCTGCTATGGTGTACCAAACGATATGTACTCGAGACCTTCTGACTCATTTCTGCCCCCAGCACCTCCTGTCTTGTCTGGTACCAGCTTTCCTCACGAAACAGACCCCGTTCAAGCACACCAAACCTTCAATTATCAGCAGCACTTTTTACATTCAAGTTGTGCCACTATGCCAACCCCCCCAACTCCTGTGTATGCTCCTATGACAGTGCCGGTATATCATGGTTCAAATATGTATGCACAACAACCATTCCCCATGCAACTACCTTAGATTGCACCTCCACGGGTGGCTTATCAGCAAGACGCAAACTCCCATAGCTCTGCGATGAACATGCCACAACCCAGTTTTATACAGACACACCAAGTACGAAATGTGCAATTATTCAGCGGTGGTCCTGACTGCAGGATACTTATTGAAGACTGGATACGGGATATGCAGTATGTACTCGATGCTGGGGGATGCCTGCCAATCTGGGTTTTGCTACGGTGGTGCGACATTTGAGTGGTGAAGCCAGGAGGCTAGTTCTGAATCTCCCACCTAATGAGCAGACTACTGGCAGGGCTTTTGAAGAACTACGGGCTGAGTATAGTGATATGCAGACATCTCTGGACCCATTAGCAGACTCCTATGAGAGATGCCAGCACCATGGTGAATGCAGTGAATGCATATGCCATCGCCCTGGAGGCCACTTCACTACGTTCAGTAGAAGAGGCACAGTATGGAGGCCAACTTTTTCCAGACCGTGATAGCAAACTGACTCGTCAGTTCTTGAGAGGATTGAGTGATAAAGAGGTTTATCACAGGCTTGCGCCAATGAAGCCAAGGTTTCTAAGTTTTCGTGAGCTTCAAGCGGAACTTCGTAACCTGACTCGGGAAACAAAGAAGTTTCAGTCACAGCCAAAGGCTAAAAAGAAGTATGCTCAGGCTCAGTTTACAACTTCCAGTTTTAACCAGAGTGCAGAAAACTCAAGAACAGACAAAGCAAACAAACTACTCAGATATGTCTGAACTCACAGCCATGGTAAAGAAACAGATGAGCTGCCAAGAAGATCAGATCAAATAGGCTGATCCAGTTAGAGGCTCGAGTTGAAGCCTCACCACACGCTGTACTTCCTCAGCCCCAGAGATCTCAAGGGAGTAGTGACACTGAAGTAAGGGGCGTAGTATGCTATCGTTGTGGAAAACCTGGACACATTGCACGTCTGTGTCGGACGTTGATGATGGATGAGGTGGCCCCAGCTGAAAATGGAGCAGAGACCAGGCAGGATTTAAATGTGTAAGGCCTGTGGTTACCGGGGCAACCACAGGCATGCAACAGAGTCCCCAGCAACATGAGATGGCCACGTCTAAACCAGCTGACACACCGCTGGTAGGTCCGTGTAATGAAGGGGTGGTTGAAGTGAATGGAGAGATTTGAAAGGCTCTCATTGACTCTGGCTCTCAAGTAACCACAATTACTGATGAGTTTTGGCGACAACATCCTGTCCTTTGTACTCAGGAATTGCAGCCATCAGACATCCCCATTGAAGGTGCCGCTGGCCAACCTGTATCTTATGTTGGTGTGCTTTGTATCAACCTAAAGTTTTTGGGAAGGCTCTACTTTAATGTTCCTGCTTTCGTTGTCCCTGTGACAGAGTACCGGTCCAGTGTTCCATTGCTTATTGGGACTAATGTAATAAGGGTTTCCAGAAATGACCTCCAAGCATCATATGGCAAAACGTATCTGGCCAGAGTAAAGATGACTAATCCTGAGTGGCACTCCTCATTCTTGGCTGTTAGTAAAAGTGAACCTGGTGGAACTGAGGGTAAAGTGGGTCAAGTACAGTATGCTGGCCACAGAATAAGAATACCTGCTGGTAAGGAGCAGGATGTTGTCGGCAGAGTTATGGGTGGACCAAAGAAAGCACAGTACACAGTTCTGGTGGAAAGTGATTCTTCCAAACGGCTACCAGAAGGCTTTATAGTTGCCAGGCTGCTTGCTAATGTGAAGGAAGGTTGTGTGCCAGTCTGCCTCTTGAATCTGTCTGAAAAGGATGTAGTTGTCAATCCAAAGACACTACTTGCTTTCCTCATCAAGAATGTCGTTGAGGAGGGAGAAAGTGCCATATGCCCTGTCAGAACCAGTTCATGTGCCAAAATCAGTGTGGGAGTTCAGTGACGGTGTCTTTTTAAAGTCATCAGCAGACTACTAGCGTTGAATCTAATGATGGTATGATATGTGGAGTTGATCTTGGTGCTGCAGTAGTGGAAGGTGAGGAGCAGTTGATATTGCTCCAGGATTTGTTGAGGAGAAATGCGGATGTCTTCTTCAAACACTCTATGGACTATGGCTATTTTTTTTTTGTTAAGTCTGATGTCAGAAGGTTGCTTCTTAGTCAGAGGATTGTAAAAGGAAATAATTTTTTTTGTAAGTGTGTGATTGCTATTATTTTTCTCCGGGGTGAAGGAAAATAATAACAATGACAGTACTGGTCCCGTAATGGCAAGATTGACACCACAACGCCTGTTAGAAATGTTCCTCGTGCGTCCTGGAAATCTCGCCGATGCCTATTTCCTATTTACGCCGATTTCCGTTAACCTGCTTTAGCCTGGTGGGGTAGGATTTCACAAAGAGGAAGCAAAGAGGAAGGTAAATGGAAAACAATTTTGAAACGTTGTTCTCAAGTTTCACAAATACCTGTTCAATTGCTAAAATTCTCTGCTTATGCTTTCCCTCCGGTAAAATCCCAGCAACCAGCAGCAGTAGTCAAATTAGAAGATAGTGACAGGGAGAAAAGAGAAGAAGAAGAGTGAGGATTTACTCCCAATGTCAGGATTAGTAATAAGGAGTCGATGCACCAAAGGGGTTTGGCTTTGCTAATTTTAGTAGGGTAAAATACACTGGTCTAAGTATTGAGAAAAACCTAATTTTCTTTTGGAGTTTGGCTAATTAGAAGTTTGGGTTCTTATGCCCTAGGCAGGGTAAGGAATTAAATTGGTCCAGTGGAGTACAGCAGCAAGGCCCTCCGGCAGAGCGCACCAGGTGACCTCTTGTAAAGGTCCTGCCGTCCCCATGTAGTTGCAGTGAGCCTCTCAAACAGCTGTGGCTTTTGGCACAATCGGGCTGACACGGTGAGGGGTGTCATCGACTGCTGGCCTGAAGAGGGGCAGGGCTAAATCTCGGGAGCTATCCTGTCAGCGCGGACCCGGAGTCCGACGTACCTCAGTCAATAGCTAGCCGAGGTAGTATATCCGCACCTTTGCCCAGTCAGCCTGTTGACTCCTCATCCGATACCCGATTGCTAGGCCTGCTGAGGACCTTCACTGTGCAACACTAGGACAGAGATATTCGGTCCCCCCCCCCAGCCTGCACCAGGTTTACGTAGGAACAGGTAGCTCCACTTGCTGTAACCCGCACTGGGAACAATGTCACTTCACCAACCAAGCACTAGGGGGAGCCCTATTTACTATTAGACCTAAGCAAAAGTAAACTTAAATGAACTTCCATGTTAATTAAGTAACTAAAGGATTTAAAATAAGGCAGATGGAACCAATTTAATTGCAAATTGAATTTAGAATTTCAAATTATAAATCGTGATTCCTAATTAAATTTTTCATGATGTCATCATTAAAACTGATAGGATCGATTCAGATTAATTTTTCAGAGGGATATAATTTTATTGTAATATTATAATGGTTTTCCTAGTTGCAGAGTATTATTGGCAGTTAAGTATTAAGATCTTAATGATGTTTGTCATTAAAATTACAAGCGCAATAACAACTGGAACCAGTATGAAACAGGAAGTGTAATTAATTATTCAATTGAATTAGAATTTTCAAATTCGTAATTAATTATGAAATTAAATTACAAATTCCACATCCCTAAACCCAACAGGTTACTAATTCCTTGTGTCATTAGAACCTTCAGAACAAATTAATCTTTACCATCTCAATTTATAAAGGAAATTCAAAAATTTTCCTGGGCCCGACAATCAAACACATTGATAGTTAATAATTAAGATCTTAATGTTATTGTTAAATTATCAGAGCACACATAATTATCTCAATCAGTCTATATGGAATCTGGAGCTGAAATTATTTTAATGAAATGAGTTTACTTTCACATCTGGGATTAGTTATGAAATGAAATTATCAGTTTCAAATATTTCATAGCGATTCACCCGCTGATATCCTTAAAAATCATGAGCGCAATTATAATTAAATTAATTATCTTGCTATCAAAGCAATCAGGCTAAAGCCCAGCATTAACTGCGTCTAACTTCAAGAGGAAGAGACCAATCTTAAATAAATGCCTTATTCCTATAAACATTAGCTGCCTTGTCTAGCAATGGTTTATTTAAGTTTGCATTTGTTAAATCCTTTCAAATGGGAGGAGAGGTATAGCATGAATAAATGCAAAAGAGAGAAGAAATGATGTGAACAATCTTAGTGTGAGTTAAAGTTCAGCGGTGAAAGAGTTCACCGTTTAAAACACACACTGCACAGCACACACTGCATTCAAACCCACAGGCTACAAAATGCTAAGTGCTACTCGCTAGCCTCCAATGCTACCAGCTTTGGCTAAGCTTCAGAGCTACTTATTAGCTTCAGTTAGTTTATCTCATGTTATGCTCTTTGTTTACCAAAGCTCAAAATGGCGCGGAGCTGAGCCTGCGCATTAGAAAATTTCCAAGAGAGTCTCTGAAGACTTCCGGTCAGGCCGTTACCATGGTGACACACCCAGTCCCGGTGTGCATCTCAGATTTGAACAGCCACAAAAGCACTATTTAGATTATTTTCTTTCTTATAGCACTAACAATCTCAACTCATTTAGACCGAATTAAATTAACCCACAGATTAATTATCAATCATCAAACAGTTTGGCCGCGGCGGGCCTTAGTTCTCTGTGTAACTTCACAGACAAAACACAGTGGATTTTCTATCCCACAATTTATCTTTCAACAAGATACAATACTCCCTTACAGACACGTTCTCTGCCACTCCTTCTGAGCGACGCGCACTGAATTCACTCTTTAGTGAATCAAAAATGGCAGAAAATCTTTAAGTAGCTAAGTTAACGTTCTCGCCAGGGAGATTTATTAAACATAGGTGGCTAGAAATGGAACACGCACAAAGAGCCCACACTATGAAGGCCTTATAGAAAAAGAACAAAGGAACACGTTTGGTTCTCTTTGTCTTTCATTCAAAACACATTGCCACAAGTAGGTATACAGTACCAAAAACAACTTTGACTCTCTGTGTATTAACTATTTCTATTAACTATTTGAATTTTCAAATCAAACTAATGCCAGCTTTTATCCTCCACATGTAGTAACTTTAGAACTATTGTTCTAATTTTAGCTTTTAGGGAATCTATTCTTAAGATTCAATATTTATATGATTAATTAATAAAAATGTCCAACTTATACCTTATTAACCATACCTCATTAACAACTTGTCCAGCAAGCATTAAACCAGTATGCCTTAACAATTCAGATTAATTCCGTGGCCACAGTACTACTGAATTGATTAGGTAATGTTGATATTAGGTAATTTTAGCATAGGTAAAATTAGCATAGGTAACGCGATCTTTTGGCAAATAGTTTCAGACTTGAAAAATCACGTAGCGACAGACGAAGATTTCTTAATAGAATCAAAGTTGATTTCACTACTCTACCACAATACTAAGCTAAATAACACAAAACAGAATATGTAAACACACACACACACACTGCAGGCAATTAATTGTTTTGATCTGAAGAGAGTTTTAGGTTCTAATGCTCATTTTCAAGAATGCTCTAACTTCAACCTGAAGGAGTCACAAGCAAAGAACTTCACTATCTTTACTCTTAAAGATGAATACAACCAGTTTCCAGCAGAATTAGGAAGGATTGTTTGATTTTACTTGCTTTAAGTTGAGTTCCGTTCCTTCCTGGTTAAGGGAACCCCGGGGTGCAACATCAACATCAAGCGTACACCAGGGAATGACGATCAGACTGGACACAGAGGCAGGGAAACACAGGATTTAAGAACACTAGGAAAACAAGGAACAGGTGTGGACTAATCAAACACAGGGCTAGGGACTAATTAAACTAATGAAGACAAACGAGGACAGGAACAGGAAGGCCAAATATGGGCACGGGAGGAGGGGAAACAAGACAAGGACTGACACATAGGCCGTTTCTCAATACCAAGTTCGCAGAGTCTGGACTTCCGTCCTTTCGAGTTTGGACTTGCCAAGTTCGACTCAGAAGAACGAACTCTCGAGGACGGGAGGACGAACTGAATTCTGGGTTATGGCCCGCATCAAGTCCGCACAAGTCACCTCTCGATGCATCCTCGGTAAAAGGGGCGGATCAAGAACACATCCGGGGATTTGAACTGGACTTGGCTAGATGTGAACTTTGAATTGGAACAGTACTTGGGCAGCGACTGATGACGTTTCACAAGTCCACAAGAACACAAGTACAGACAAGTACGCATATTGAGAAACGGCCATATAGAATTTTCAATATTTAAAGGAAGGCCCACCACCTATATTTGATGAAATCAATATTGCATTGGCATACATATGGTGGATGTGTGGATTAGAATTTGGTCTCTTGACAACATTACCAGAAAAATGGTCAGGATTATGTACTAGGGTTATGTTGACATAAAATGAGTCACATCTCTCTAAAAGAGGAACAACAAATTAAGAAAAACCCAGATCTAAAAGAACCTATGAAAAACACCCTGCAGTTTATATAGATTCAATTGGTCAACCAAGAGGTATACCTTATGAGTTTAAAGCAAGAGTTGACGTCAAGTCAGGGATTGAATCAATATTCATTTGGATTACGCAAAATAAAAAATACAGAATGGATCAATTATATATATTATAATCAGCAAATATTTATTAATTACACTGATGAGGCCTTATCATTTCTTCACGAGTTCGCCCTTGCGTATAATGAACAGAGTTAAGGTTTATGCGTATTTGGCGTGCTGTCCGGGGAGAGGGCTCCGAGCTCTGTAAATTACTCCCGAACCCGGGGCACTCCTCCTGTCCGGGGAGAGGGGTCCGAGCTCGGCATTTAGCCCGGACCCAGAGCGCTCCCCCCCCGAGCTCCTCCCCACGCTGGGGTAGGAGCGGGCTGATGGTGAGGAGTTGGGGTGGAGGTGGGATGCTGAAAACTGTAGAGAGAATGAAGGTAAGATGGCTTGGTCTATTTATAGAAGTTCTCTCTCGGCTGATGGGATAGACTGAGTGATTGCTGATGGTGAATTGGCCGTGTTAATTATCTGCGCGTGCTCCTCCCGAAATTTGTTAATAAAACATCACTTCACGAGTTCGCCCTTGCGTATAATGAACAGAGTTAAGGTTTATGCGTATTTGGCGTGCTGTCCGGGGAGAGGGCTCCGAGCTCTGTAAATTACTCCCGAACCCGGGGCACTCCTCCTGTCCGGGGAGAGGGGTCCGAGCTCGGCATTTAGCCCGGACCCAGAGCGCTCCCCCCAAGATGCGATTAGCGCGGGACAGCAGCCGGAGTGGGGCGTTGATAACCCCCAAAATTTGCAAGGCTTCAGGATGGAGAGGCGCTGGACGTCGCTTGGAGTGGAAATGTTGCGGTGGCATCTGAAAGAGAATGTGGCTTCTGAGGAAGCGGCTCTGCTGCCGCATCTGGAAAGAGAATGCAACTGAAAGGGAATGTGGCTTCTGCGGAAACGGGCACTGCTGCGGCGTCTGAAAAGGAATGCGGCTTCTGCGGAAGCGGGCACTGCTGTGGCATCTGAAAGGGAATGTGGCTTTTGCGGAAGCGGGCGCTGCTGTGGCATCTGAAAAGAAAATGCAACTGGAAGAGAATGTGGCTTCTGCGGAAACGGGCACTGCTGCGGCGTCTGAAAAGGAATGCGGCTTCTGCGGAAGCGGGCATTGCTGTGGCATCTGAAAGAGAATGTGGCTTCTGCGGAAACAGGCACTGCTGCGGCATTTGAAAAGAGAATGTGGCTTCTGCGGAAGCGGGCACTGCTGCGGCATCTGAAAAGGGAATGTGGCTTCTGCGGAAGCGGGCACTGCTGTGGTATCTGAAAGGGAATGTGTCTTCTGCTGAAACGGGCACTGCTGTGGCGGTATCGAATGAATAGGGCGCTACTTGTAGTATTTGAAAGAGAATGTGGCTTCTGCGGAAGCGGGCACTGCTGCGGCATTTGAAAAGAGAATATGGCTTCTGCGGAAGCGGGCACTGCTGTGGCCTCTGAAAAGGAATGTGGCTTCTGCGGAAGCCGGCACTGCTGCGGCATCTGAAAAGGGAATGTGGCTTCTGCGGAAGCGGGCACTGCTGTGGCATCTGAAAGGGAATGTGTCTTCTGCTGAAACGGGCATTGCTGTGGCGGTATCGAATGAATAGGGCGCTCCTTGCTGCATTTGAAGAGAATGTGGCTTCTGCGGAAGCAGGCGCTGCTGCGGCATCTGAAAAGAGAGTTTGGCTTCTGCGGAAACGGGCACTGCTGCAGCGTCTGAAAGGGAATGCGGCTTCTGCGGAAGCGGGCACTGCTGCGGCAGTATCGGACGAGCGGGGCACTGCTGCGGCCTTTGGAAGAATATGGCGTCTGCGGACGCGGGCACTGCTGCGGCATCGGAAAAGAGTGTGGCTTCTGCGGAAGCAGGCACTGCTGTTGCGTCTGAAAAGGAATGTGGCTTCTGCGGAAGTGGGCACTGCTGCGGTATGTGGAAAGGGAAGGAGGCTTCTGCGGGAGCGGTTACTGCGGCAGAGCGGGAATACGCGAAGGCTCCTGTGGGAGCTGGGTGCTGCTGGGATGGTTTGGAGTGAAGGTGAGCAGCTATGGGTGGATAAGGGGATGGCTATGGCGGGTCTGGGGTCGGGTGAACAGGGGTGTACTGGCGTTAAAAGGGGATCAGCTGATGAGGGTTTGTTGAGCTTCTCTGATGAGGAAGCGTTCTGACCGAATGTAGGTCTTGAATGCCTCTGATGTCCAACGGCCGAGTGTCTGGATCTGAGGCTGGGAGAGGCCTTTTTGGGCGGCTGTGGTAGCTGCGCCTATGCGAAAGGAGTGGCTGGAGTAGTGATCTGCTGGGATGCCGGATAGTAGTAGGACGGACTTGAGGTGTTTTTGGAACCAGAAGCGTGTGGCAGGGCGATTTGAGTCGTCGACGAAAAGCGGGTCGGATGGGAGTTTGGCCTGCGGGCTCCTGTACTGTAGGTAAGCTAAGAGGGTTTGGTATGGTTGGATTGGTGACTGGAGATTGAAGATATAAATGACGTGGCCTCTTCTCGCTTGGTCTGTCTTGCTTTGCTTGATGAGATAGGAGATTGCTTCGGTGTCTGGTGCTGATAGGTCTGAAAGGGTTGGATGGATTTTTGGATTGAAGTTGGATGTGATGGTGAGTTCCGAGCATCTGAGAAAACCGAAGAAGGCCAAGATGAACATGGCGTCGAGCGTGCGGGCGGTGTGCATGGAGTGGTAGCCTCTGCGGAGGGTGGAAATGCATTTAGTTAAGATCTCTAGAGTTATTGGCTGTCTAGCGTCTGGGCGGGTGGGTTGGGCTCTTTGGATGCCCTTAATGAGCATGGATGTCTGCGGGCTGGTTATTCCTGGGGAGGGTGAGCCGAGCATGAGTTTGTGGAAAAAATGGATTCCGCTGAGGTAGCCTTTGATGGAGCTGGCCTGGAGGTTTTTGGTGATGTTGAGATGGGAGATGAACGAGGTGATGGTGAGTAGGGAAAAATCGGAAAGGCAGGTTGTAGGTGCGGTGGAAACTTTTGAAACTATTCCAAGCAGTTAAGTACGATTGGAGGGTCCTGGGGGAGACGGCATGGAGGATGGAACTGAGGGAGGCATCTAGGAGGGTTCTTAGAGGGTGATTTACGGGAATATCAGCTCTGAATATGGAGGTACTGGCGTTGGGAGTTTGTCGGCATCTGGCACCAGCAGCCTGAATTTCTGGAAAGCAAACCGAGAGAGAGAGTCAGCTATTTGATTTTTGGACCCGGGGACATGTTTTGCATTTAGAATGAACTGGCCACATGCCGAGATCCAGATGAGACGTCTTAGAAAGGGCATTAATGCAGGGGAATGAGACCGGCCTTTATTTATGCAATGCACGACCGCTTCGTTATCGCAATGCACTACGATGCTTGCGGTGGACCATTCTTTCCCCCACAGAACCGCTGCGGCGACGAGAGGATATAACTCAAACAATGCTGAGGATGACAGGGACTGCGGTAAATCTAACAGCTGGGGGGGCCACGTGGATGCAAACCAGCGGCCTCTGTAAAATCCCCCGAAACCGCAGGAGGGGGCGGCATCCGTAAATAATTGGATGTCGTCGGGGTGGGAAACCATGCTGTTATAGAAGAAGGATAAGCCATTCCATTGTTTGAGGAAGTTTATCCATAGCCTGAGCTCGTTGCAACACGAGCTGGATAGGGATAGGTGATCCTCCAGCGCGTGCACGGAGGACGCGAGGGATAGTAGGTGAGAAATGAAAGGGCGGCCCTGCGGGATGATGCGCATTGCGAAGTTTAGGTGACCGAGGATAGACAACAGCTCGCGCTTGGAACAGTTTGGGTTGTCTAAGAGGGCGGAAGCGACCAGGATCGTTCTATCGATTTTCTCTTTGGGCAGGGCAGCCTGGAATTTTTTCGAGTCTAGTTTGATGCCTAAAAATTCGATGGAAGTGGTTGGGCCCGTGGTTTTGTCCTGGGCGAGCGGAATCCCGAGTTTGGAAAAGACTTCCTGGACTGTTGAGAGGTGTGCGGCTGGGATGGAGCCGGGAGGCGAGATGAACAAAAAATCGTCTAAAAGGTGGATGAGGTATGGGATTTCGTAGTTATTGGAGAGGATCCAGCAGATAGCCTCTGCCAGCATGTCGAAAATTTTTGGGCTGCTTCTGCAGCCGAAGGTTAGGCGGACGGAAAAATAAAATTTCTCGTGCCAGCGTATGCCGAATAAATGCCAAAAATCTGGATGGATGGGCATTATTTTAAAGGCGGAGGCGATGTCGACTTTGGCCAGCCAGGCGCCGCGACCCGCGTCTTTGATCAGTGTTATGGCTTGGTCGATGTCGTGGTAGTGGAGAGAAAATTCTTCGAGCGGAATGAGGCTATTAATGCTTGGGAAGGGGGAGTTATGCGGGGATGAGAGATCGATTATTAGACGTTTTTTACCAGAAAATTTCCGGGTCACGATGCCAATCGGACTGACGCGAAAACAGGGGAAGGGAGGAACGTTGAAGGGGCCGATCATGAAGTTTGACTCGACTTCGTTTTTGATTAGAAGATCGACTGTGTCGGGTTCGGCGAGGGCTGACTGAAGGTTGGCACAAATGATGCTTTGTTGCGGGAGGCTTTCGACGCCAGGATTAAAGCCGTGAGTGAGACCGGTCAATAAAAAATCAGTAAAGTTGATGTCGGGGTGCTGGGACAGTTCGGCAGACAGACAGTAAATTTGCACAGGAGTCGATAAGTAAGGTTTTTCATCTTTATTGGAAGATTTAAACACTGGGCATATGGTGCGGGCGTGTGCGCCGCCGCAGAAGCTGCAGACATGCATGTAGCGGCAGCGATGCCTGGAGCACCTGCTCGCGTTGAAGTTGGAGCAGACCTGGTTGTTGGAGAAGGAGGAAGGGTGGCGTCGGTGGTTTGGAAGTGGGTCGGTTGGAGTGGTTCGCTGGCGCGGGACATAGCTGGTTGATTTGCGCTGAGGCGGTTCGGCGCAAGGAGGGGTGGGCGGGGTGATGAGAGGGCATGCCGTGGTGGAATGGGCGACAGAACGGCAGACTGAGCATGTGACGTTGCGGCAGCCCAAGAAGACTCTGTTGTGGAGCTCGGTATCCAGAGCCCCCCAGTACGGGCACTGGTTCCACTGAGCTACCCTGATGGCACATTTTGCTGAAAACAGCTTGTGGTAGGTGTAGAAGTGCGTGCCTCCGTATGATAAGGCGAGTTCGGCGACTATTGAGAGATAGTCGCTGAGCTCGCGTCTCCTGTGTGGAAAAGCTGTGCAAATTACCTCGGAGTAACGGGTGAAGGCGATCGTGAATTCGGAAAATGACAGAATGCGTGACAGATTATGCGCTGAATTTTTTAGTGTGACGGAGAAATCGCCGCAATCGATTTGGCGGTCTGAAGAGGGTGGTGAAAGTGATGACAGGAGAGAAAAAAGGTCTATGTCCGCACCTGTTAGGATCTGTGCTCTGATGCTGCTGGCGACAGGAGGTGGTTCCAGGGCAGGAGCGTTCGGTGGGATGGGCGTCGGAATGGCGGATGCCAGCGTGAACGGAGGGCGAGCTTGAGGATGAGGAAGAGGAGGAAGAATGGCGGCCGTTGGAGCCGCTGGCGGAGGCAGGCTTGCGCTGGCGTCGCCTCCGGGAGCGAAGACGGAAGGGAGGAAAGGAGGGAGAGAGGAGAAGGGGGGCATTTGCGCCTGTGCCGCTGACGGAGGCAGCCTCACGCCGGCGACGGCTCCGGGAGCGAAGATGGAAGGAAGGAACGGAAGGAGAGAGGGCTCGTAAGGAGTCTGGGCTCGCGCCGCTAGCGGAGGCAGCCTCGCGCTAGGGTTTGAAGGCGGAGCCTCGGGCCATGGACCGGGGAGCGCATAGCGGGAAGGAGAGAGGAGAGGCTGTGGGTGAGCTGGAACTGCCGGCGGAGCCATGCTCACGCAGCTTGTGGCTGAGGGGGCCGGCGCGGCGCCGGGGGCAGCTGGGCGGAGAAACGGGCTAGGGCTAGCAGCGACGGAATCCGGGGCATGGCCCAGGCTTGCCAAGGGCCTGCTACGGCGGCTTGGAGACCGGAGACCCCTCCTCGCGGGCGTGGCGTTGTTTCCAGGCCGTGAGTACGGGCCGCTGCGGGCCGGACTTGGTTTGTCGGCCGTTTTTGATGGAGGAGTGGAAGTCGGCGCTGGGTTTCTTGGCTGGAGAGATGAGTAGAGGTTGTAGAGCTCCGCCTTGTTCATCCGCCGTGAGAAGTAGACGTCGGCGTTGTTCAGCGCTTGTCTTAGGCTTAAGACTGTCCACTTCTCGATAGCGGGGACGAAGGAGCTGGCTGAGGCATATGAGGATGTGGGAGAAGGTGGAAGACGCCTGGAAGGGGGAGTCGAGGGCGAGACTCGGCGTCTCGAGGATTGAGAAGCGGCTCGGGAGGGCCGACGGCCCCGCGGTGTAGCCGTGGGCTCGATTGCGGTGTTCTGGCAGGTGCTAGCGCGCTGGGCGGCGCTGGGAGACTCCAGAGGACCCTGGTTGTCGAGGGAGTTGTCGTTGGTGAACAGTTCGATCTCTGACATCGTGGCGATTGGGAGTACCAATGCTGAAAACTGTAGAGAGAATGAAGGTAAGATGGCTTGGTCTATTTATAGAAGTTCTCTCTCGGCTGATGGGATAGACTGAGTGATTGCTGATGGTGAATTGGCCGTGTTAATTATCTGCGCGTGCTCCTCCCGAAATTTGTTAATAAAACATCACTAGGAGAGCAATTGGATGCAACAAGCAGAAGGACTTAGCAAAATATAATAGCTTTATAGTATTGGTTAACTCAAAAAAGTATATATATATGGGTTATGTTTGGGGAACAGTGCTGTATTTATTTACCAAATAATACTGCTCCAGAAGGAGCATTCACTGAAGTAATGACAAAATTGAAAAACCCAAGGATTGAATTTAAAATTAACTCTGGGACAGATAATAAAATGTGGGATTGGTTTGATCTAAAGTTAGGAGCATGGGGAACATGGTTTTTAGGAGTTGCAGTATTAATAGGAGGATTACTGTTTTGCTGTGCGATTCCTATATTGAGGTCACTAGTTGTCAAAGTCACAGCTAGGCAAATGGAAATGCTAAGATGTCAGGACAATGAGAAATTGAATTGGAAGAGTAACCAAAATGTACATTACCAGGACTGGCCTTATGCACCCAACTGGAAGTCACAAACATTGACAAATGATGGAGACTCTAGTACCTCAACTGAGGACGAAGAAGAAGTGTAAAAATGAACCATACCCTGGGTGTAAGTGCTAGCCTAACCTCTGCCCAAGGCCCTCTACGATGCGCAAAGTGTCTGGGCTGAAGATCAACTATGTTATTGTTTTGTGATGTTACATTTTTTATGTTTTGATGTTTACTTCTATTGTATTCTACATAACTGTGACAACCACAGGCAAGCACTGAACCAATTGCACGCTCATGGTTATAACATTGTTTTATTTTAAAATAAAGGATTAGGGAGACAGGATCTTTTACTCCTTCCTAGTCAAGGGTGGGGGGAGAGGTTTGGTCCTGATGCTCTGCCAGAGTGCTGTTGCATAATCTGGTTATTGGTGATGAGCAGGGGTGTGAAGTAACGAATTACAAATACTCACGTTACAGTAATTAAGTAGTTTTTCAGTAATTATACTTTTTTGAATAGTTTAAAAATTGTGTACTTTTACTTTTACTTGAGTACATTTTAAGTGATGTATCGGTACTTTTACTCCGCTATTTTCCTCCATTTGTGGTTGTTACATGCTAATTTAAATTTTATGTTTATCCATTAATGTGATTGGATAGAGAGATAGTAATCGGTCTCGTGACTTTCGTCAAATCAAATTTTGCAAAACTTTAACCACCAACTGCTGTTTATCATGGCTGCTGGAAGTGCATTCTTCAAGCATCAATTCAGTCACATCTTCCTAATATGTTAAGGTAAATTTCGGATTTACGCTTACTAAATGATTTGTATATATGCTTGCCTATCCACACGGCCTGAAATTTGGTGTGAGGTTGCGGGTATTGCGTACAGTGTTAACTCCCGCAAGATTCCCACTCACTTACAGGTGCATCTCAATAAATTAGAATGTCGTGAAAAAGTTAATTTTTTCTTGTAAGTTATTTCAAAAAGTGAAACTTTCATATATTTTAGATTCATTGCATGTAAAGTAAAACATTTCAAAAGTTTTTTTGTTTTAATTTTGATGATTAGAGTTTACAGCTCATGAAAGTCAAAAATCAGTATATCATAATATTAGAATATTTACATTTGAGTTTCAATTAATGACCATCCCTACAGTATAAATTCCGGGTATCTCTTGTTCTTTGAAACCACAATAATGGAGAAGACTGCTGACTTGGCAATGATCCAGAAGATGAACATTGACGCCCTTCACAAAGAGGGTAAATCACAGAGGGTCATTACTGAAAGTTGTGGCTCTTTACAGAGTGCTGTATCAAAGCATATTAAATGCAAAGTTAACTGGAAGGAAGAATTTGGGTAGGAAAAGGTGCACAAGCAACAGGGATGACCGCAAGCTTGAGAATACTGTCAAGCAAAGCTGATTCAAACACTTGGGAGAGCTTCACAAAGAGTGAACTGAAGCTGGAGTCAGTGCATCAAGAGTCACCACGCTCAGACGTCTTCAGGAAAAGGGCTACCAAGCCACTTCTGAACCAGAGACAACATCAGAAGCATCTTACCTGGGCTGTGGTGAAAAAGAACTGCACTGTTGCTCAGTGGTCCAAAGTCCTCTTTTCAGATGAAAGTAAATTTTGCATTTAATTTGGAAATCAAGGTCCCAGAGTCTGGAGGAGGAGTGGAGAGGCACAGAATCCATGTTGCTTGAAGTCCAGTGTGAAGTTTCCACAGTCAGTGATGATTTGGGCTGCCATGTCATCTGTTGGTGTCGGTCCATTGTGTCACAGTCAACGTAGCCATCTACCAGGAAATTTTAGAGCACTTCATGCTTCCTTCTGCTGACAAGCTTTATGGAGATTCTGATTTCATTTTCCAGCAGGACTTGGCACATGCCCACACTGCCAAAGGTACCAAAAGCTGGTTCAATGACCATGGTGTTACTGTGCTTGATTGGCCAGCAAACTCGTGGTCCATTGTGTCACAGTCAACGTAGCCATCTACCAGGAAATTTTAGAGCACTTCATGCTTCCTTCTGCTGACAAGCTTTATGGAGATTCTGATTTCATTTTCCAGCAGGACTTGGCACCTGCCCACACTGCCAAAGGTACCAAAAGCTGGTTCAAAGACCATGGTGTTACTGTGCTTGATTGGCCAGCAAACTCGCCTGACCTGAACCCTTAGAGAATCTATGGGATATTGTCAAGAGGAAGATGAGAGACACCAGACCCAACAATTCAGATGACCTGAAGGCCGCTATCAAAGCAACTTGGGCTCCCATACCACCTCAGCAGTGCCACAAACTGATCAACTTCATGCCACGCCGAATTGAGGCAGCAATTAAAGCAAAAGGAGCCCCTACCAAGTATTGAGTACATATACAGTAAATGAACATACTTTCCAGAAGGCCAACAATTCAATAAAAATGTTTTTTTTTTTTCAGCACTTGCCTGTGGTTGTCATAGTATGTATAAAAGACAATAGAATTAAACATCAAAACATAAAAGTTGTAACACACAAAAATAACATAGTTGATCTTCAGCCCAGACACTTTGCGCATCGTAGAGGGCCACCCTTGGGCAGAGGTTAGGCTAGCACTTACACCCAGGGTATGGTTCATCTTTATACCTCTTCTTTGTCTTCATCGGAGTTACTGGAACTATCATCCAAAGTTTGCTCATTTAAGTTTAGTTTGTTTAGCCATCCTTCATAATATTCATCCAAGTTCTTTTCTGTAATAATTTGACTATTATTTGGGACTCTTAACACTTCCATATGCTTAACAGTAGCATTAACAATTAATGTTCTTAATATGGGTAATACACAACAAAATAATAATCCTCCTATTAATATGGCAACTCCTAAAAACATTCCCAGTTTAGCAAACCATGCTCCAAATTTCAGATCAAACCAATCCCAAATTCTCTTCCGGCATTTGCTGTAACTTCAGCTATTAATTTTTTAATTTTAGTCATAGCTTCACTAAAAGCCAGTATTATTTGGTATAAAAGTACAACATTGATCTCCAAACATAACACAAACTCCTCCTTTGTCTGCTAAAAGCCAATTGAGAGCTTGTCTGGTTTTTTATTGGTCTTATGAAGTATTCTGTTAAATGTGAGCCTAAATCATCACAATTAAAAGAAACAAAGACTTAAACTACTTCAGTCTGTGTGCATTGAATTTATTTAATACACAAGTTTCACAATTTGAGTTGAATTACTGAAATGAACTTTTCCGCGACATTCTAATTTATTGAGATGCACCTGTACATACACATATATACATATATATATATATACACACACACACATATATATATATACACACATATATATATATATATATATATATATATATATATACACACATATACATATATACACATACATATATACACATACATACATATATATATATATATATATACACACACACACACACACATATATTAATATACACACACACACACACACATATATATATATATATATATATATATATATACACACACACACACACTCACTGGCCGCTTTATTAGGTACACCTTGCTTGTACCGGGTTGGACCCCCTTTTGCCATCGGAACTGCCTTAATTCTTCGTGGCATAGATTCAACAAGGTGTTGGAAACATTCCTCAGAGATTTTGGTCCATATCGACATGATAGCACCACGCAGTTGTCGGCTGCACATCCATTATGCGAATCTCCCGTTCCACCACATCCCAAAGGTGCTCTATTGGATTGTGATCTGGTGACTGTGGAGGCCATTTGAGTAAAGTGAACTCATTGTCATGTTCAAGAAACCAGTCTGAGATGATTTGAGCTTTGTGACATGGTGCATTATCCTGCTGGAAGTAGCCATCAGAAGATGGTACACTGTAGTCATAAAGGGATAGACATGGTCAGCAACAATACTCAGGTAGGCTGTGGCATTTAAACGATGCTCAATTGGTACTAAGGGGCCCAAAGTGTGCCAAGAAAATATCCCCCACACCATTACACCACCACCACCAGCCTGAACCGTTGAGACAAGGTAGGATGGATCCATGCCTTCATGTTTTTTACGCCAAATTCTGACCCTACCATCTGAATGTTGCAGCAGAAACCGAGAATCATCAGACCAGGCAACATTTTTCCAATCTTCTATTGTCCAATTTTGGTGAGCCTGTGTGAATTGTAGCCTCCGTTTCCTGTTCTTAGCTGACAGGAGCGGCACCCGGTGTGGTCTTCTGCTGCTGTAGCCCATCTGCTTCAGGGTTCGACGTGTTGTGCGTTCAGAGATGGTATTCTGCATACCTTGATTGTAACGAGTGGTTATTTGAGTTACTGTTGCCTTTCTATCATCTCTAACCAGTCTGCCCATTCTCCTCTGACCTCTGACATCAACAAGGTATTTTTGTCCACACAACTGCCACTCACTGGATATTTTCTCTTTTTCGGACCATTCTCTGTAAACCCTGTAGAAGAGTTTTATTAATCAAAATACAAATTAATCATATGTAATCAATGTGAATATAGCCATTTATGTATCGAGTTATGCTACTATTATAAAATTGTATCTGCCTGCATGTGTAGTAGCCTGCAGAAGAATGGAATGTACAGACGTATGGTTTAAGGTAAAGCTGCACATCCTGTTTTGACATGATAGGGTCTCTTCCTTTAACGTAACATAAATTGGGGCCTATTCCTAGTCTCCAGATGGAGACTGTTTCCTAGAAACAATAACAATATAGGAAATGTATAGAACACGCCTTAGGGGAAAAAACTGTATTTAAGACGGAACGAACACAGATTCGGGAGATTCACTGCAGGGTCTCTCGGTTTTATTGTCTCTGATAATAAAATCTAAATTCTTCACAGAAAAGGCAGAAGCCACCACAACCCTAGAGATGGTTGTGTGTGAAAATCCCAGTAGATCAGCAGTTTTTGAAATACTCAGACCAGCCCGTCTGGCACCAACAACCATTCCACGTTCAAAGTCACTTAAATCCCCTTTCTTCCCCATTCTGATGCTCGGTTTGAACTTCAGCAAGTCGTCTTCACCACACCTAAATGCATTGAGTTGCTGCCATGTGATTGGCTGATTAGCAATTTGTTACCAAGCAATTGAACAGGTGTACCTAATAAAGTGGACGGTGAGTGTATATATACACGTTTAAAAAAAAAAACTTGCTACGTGTACTGTGTTAGGCTGACCGAAACTTAAGGCTACGTCCACACGAAGACGGGTTTCTCCATATCCGATCTTTTTTTTTGCCTCAAATTCCGTAAACACGGAGTCGTCTCAGGAAATATCTGCGTCCACACAGAATCACTGAAACCGACTGAAAACGATGTAGTACACATGCCAGACCAATATGTGGCGCTGTAATTCTGCCACAGAGATACAAAAAAAAACAGAGAAGAAGACTTGGACCGTGTGCGTAAACCTTGCGCGCTGAATATAAACTAACACACAAAGCAGAAGATTTTGCTTTAATAAAACTAATGAGCTCAGTAGGTTCTGCAGCACGAACACAGGCACGTAGTCTGACATTGTTGTTGTTGTTGTCGCTGTTATGTGACGTAGCGGTGTCTGATTAGGGGCGAGACGTGGGCTGATGACGTCATCGTTTCAGAAAATATATGGATTCGCCGTCCACACGAAAACACGAAACCGGCGTTTTCAAATTTATCCACCCTGAGACCCGGTTTCAAAAATGATCGGTTTCACTCTTCGAAAACGCCGGTTTCGTGTGGACGAAACGCCTATACGGTAAAAAATTTATGCGTATACAGAGAAACCCGTCTTCGTGTGGACAGGGCCTAAAAGTGACGTGACATACAGCCAAGTGACCCATACTTGGAATTCGTGCTCTGCATTTAACCCATCCAAAGTGCACACACACACCGTGAACACACACACACACACCGTGAACACACACACGGAGCAGTGGGCAGTCATTTATGCTGCGGCGCCCGGGGAGCAGTTGGGGGTTCGGTGTCTTGCTCAAGGGAACCTCAGTCGTGGTATTGAGGGTGGAGAGAGCGCTGGACATTCACTCTCCCCACCTACAATTCCTGCCGGCTCAAGACTCGAACCCGCAACCTTTGGATTACAAGTCCGACTCTCTAACCATTAGGCCACGACTTCCCTTTGCTTGTCATAGAACTTGAATATTGTTGTTCCTTTGTTAGTTTTGATTGCTTCTATTGTCCTCATTTCTAAGTCGCTTTGGATAAAAGTGTCTGTTAAATAACTAAATGTAAATGTAAACAGAGTTCTTAGAACTAAATATGTTCCTAGTTCCTGTGTTGCAAACACAACAAAAAGCGGGAACTTCCGCCAAAAGTTCTAGGAACTATGACAAGGTTCCTCCGGGCGAAAGCGCCTAATGAAAACATCACCCATGGAAATAAATGAACGTGACATGAGGTTACCCAGGTAAATATGGCGAAACCCCGGTTGAAGTGTATACAAATGGGCATGCTTATTTAATTTATACTTTTACTTCCGGCTTTGCTACTGTTCGGACGCTCTTGCTTATTGCTCTGCGCTTTGCTCCCTATTTTTGCATTTTTCTCATATCTCTCCAAGATTTTAACTTCAGCAGATCAGCACAGTGCTCAGACAACACATTTTTTTGGGGGAAAATTAAGACTTTCTCCCAGCAGTTTACATTCCAGAGACGGAAAAACACAGCTGTCTACATTCAAACAGACGAGAGAAAATGCCTCTCGTGGAATCTTCCTGCTGCATGAACTGCCACAAACTTCTACAAAGGATTGCGGTTCTTGAAACAAAGTTACTTGCTGGACTTCCAAAACAGGCGGAACACACAGCAGACGGTCATCACGGACCCCCTCAGCATACAGCTGGTGAGTCCTCTGAATCTCAAAAGTTTATACAAAGTGTAGAGGAAAAAGCCGAAACAGATCGACAGACAAATCGATGGCACAAACAGGGAGCGAGACCTAAAGGCAATCGAGACATCAGATTATCACGAGTATCTCGTATTGCTGCCGTAGCATCCTCTACCCCAGATACGGCTATGACAAGACTTGTAAACACTGGTATCCTACCACCCCCTATACATCTTGAGAACAGATTTGAAGCATTAATGAATGTGGGAGAGAAATCCGCAAATGTGACTAAACACGGATCGAATCAGCCAGCAGCTAACATCGCTACTAACAGGCGCTCAAGGTCGAGCAGACAGCGGCTTTCAGCTCAGAGCACAGCCGAGCCCAGGACTCTGATAGTGGGTGATGCTATTATCAGAAACATCAGTAGCAGGACTACAACTACATACTGCCTTCCTCAAGCAAATGTCTCTGATGTGAACAAAGAACTTCGGAACATTCTGATGAAGCACAAGACTGCAAATCGAGTCATCATCCATGTGGGGAAGAATGATATTCGGAAGGAGCAGTCAGAACTCCTTAAGAAGGATTTCAGTGAACTCTTTGAAACTCTTCAAAGTCTTGAAGTTCAGTCGTTCATCAGTGGACCACTCCCAGCAAGGGGAACTAACATGTTCTCACGGTTGCTTGGGCTGAATACATGGCTACAAAGGACCTGCAGTATAAAAGGAGTCAACTTCATCGACAACTTCAATCTTTTCTGGGGCCACAGACAACTGTTTAAACCGGATGGCCTCCACCTAAACAGACTCGGTGCAAGAGTGCTTAAGGACAATATCTATTTCTCCCTCTGTCATCCTTCAGCGGTGTGTGCCAATCTACTCGGCCTGAATGGCACACACACACCTGGACAGAATATGAGTGACCACAGGACTTCATGTCAGCTTCTGAGTCAACATGTGGTTGACACATCCCACAAGGATACTGATAACACCACGCAGCCACAACAAGCACTGCTCATGGACATCCCGGCTGAGCCCTGCTCACAGAGCTCATCACATGCAGACTGTGACGTACTACAACAGCTCCAACAGCTCCAAGACTCAGCACCCAAGGACGACTTTCTGGAAAACAGCATCTCACAGCCAGCGGAAACACCAGAGCCAGAGCCCTGCTCACCAGACACACTTTCCCTCTCTCCAGAATCTCCACTTCTAAGCTTCTCACAGAAAATGGAGGAACTGGTGTATGCTGGGACCAAACTCTCCCACTCTTTCGCTTCAAGCCCCCAGATATCAACTAAAAAACGGCGGGCCCCACAACCACCAAAGACTGCAGGCCCAGCTCACCCTCCTCCTCCTGCGAGAGCTCTCCGGCCGCTGCCACAACGCCAGGGCCCAAACCCCTCTCCATCTGGTGTAGGTGAACCAAAAACAACTGATAACAGCTCTCAGTGATATGTGTCGGGTCCCCGCTATATTAGCAACAACATTCACAAATGTTTACAGAACAAGCGGGAACCCAGTGTGCCTGTAGCCTCCTCTATTTCTGTTTTATCACGCGATAGAAAGTCTAAGGCCTTCTCAAGCCGTACGGCTGACCCATCTAACCTGCGGCCTATAATGCATCAATCTAAGATTGCTGTAGAGACAAAATGTAAATTCATCAAGTTAGCATTTTTAAACATTCGCTCACTTAAAAATAAATCATTTCTGATCAATGATTTAATAACCACAAACAACCTGGATTTTATGTTTCTAAATGAAACATGGTTAGAAGACAGCTGCAGTTCAACAGTCCTCACTGAAACAGCCCCTCCTAACTTTAATTTTATAAGTGTCTGCAGGACTGTTAGGAGAGGTGGAGGTGTAGCTGCTCTGTTTAAAGATGTTTATCAGTGCAAGCAAATGTCATTTGGTCAGTATTCCTCTTTTGAATACCTAGGTATTGTGCTGAAAGGTGCTCCACGCACCCTGTTTATCATTATTTACAGGCCTCCAAAATATTCTCCAGCCTTTGTTGATGATTTCACTGAACTGTTATCAATGATTTCCTCAGAGTTTGACTGTTTTGCTATTGCAGGGGATTTTAATATTCACATAGATAATGCAGAAATCAAAACTACAAAAGAAATTGTTTTAAACACTTTTGACCTGAGTCAGCATGTGCACGGACCCACACACAATCGTGGACACACCTTAGATTTACTCATCAGTAGAGGTCTAAACATCTCATCCATTGTAATCAAGGATGTAGCACTATCTGATCACTTCTGTATTTTCTTTGATATATTGATCTCGGTCACCACTGAATCTAGATCTGTCTCTATCAGAAAGAGATGCATTACCGAGAACACTGGTGCGCTATTTATGGAGGCAATATCATTAACACCAAGCATTTCTGCAGACTCTGTTGATCTTCTCCTTGAGTCATTTAACTCAAAAGTTAAGAATGTTATTGATGATATTGCCCCGATAAAGGTCAGCAAGAAGACGGGGAAACAGAAATCAATTTGGAGAAAATCAACAGCAGTTCAGAGCATGAAAAGACAATGCAGAAAAGCTGAGCGGATGTGGCGGAAGACGAAACTCGAAATCCACTATAGCATCTATAAAGACAGCCTTCATGCTTTCAATGTGGAACTAGCCACAGCTAGACAGACTTTCTTTTCAAACCTTATAAACAGTAACTTAAACAACACTCGCACTCTTTTTGCGACTGTTGAGAGACTGACAAACCCCCCAAGTCAGATTCCCAGTGAAATGCTCTCCGACAGCAAATGCAATGAGTTTGCTTCCTTCTTTTCTGAGAAGATCAATAATATCAGAAAGGAGATTGGCACATCCTCAAGTTATGCAGAGGTCACACAGATTCGACCGCAATTTATAAAAGAAGTGACTATGTGTGTTTTTAAAGAAATTGACAACAAAATTTTGGAAGAAATAGTACAGCACCTTAAATCTTCAACCTGCTATCTTGACACACTTCCCACATCCTTTTTCAAAAATGTGCTTAACTGTTTAGAAGCTGATCTCTTAGAAGTGGTGAACGCCTCACTTCTTTCTGGGACTTTTCCAAACTCCCTTAAAACTGCAGTTGTTAAGCCCCTTCTGAAAAAGCGCAATCTTGATAACACCATGTTGAGCAACTATAGACCCATATCAAATCTTCCTTTCATAGGTAAGATTATTGAAAAGGTAGTTTTTAATCAGCTGAACAATTACTTAAACTCAAATGGATACCTGGACAATTTTCAATCTGGTTTCTGAGCACATCACAGCACAGAGACAGCACTCATTAAGATAATAAATGATATTCGCCTCAATTCTGATTCTGGCAAAATATCAGTGCTGGTACTACTAGATCTTAGTGCTGCGTTTGACACTGTCGATCATAACATACTTTTAGAGAGACTGGAAAACTGGGTCGGGCTTTCTGGGATGGCACTCAAATGGTTCAGGTCATACTTAGAAGGGAGAGGTTATTATGTGAGTATAGGAGAGCATAAGTCTAAGTGGACGGCCATGACATGTGGAGTCCCACAAGGCTCAATTCTTGCACCGCTCTTGTTTAACCTGTATATGCTCCCACTAAGTCAGATAATGAGGAAGAACCAAATTGCCTATCACAGCTATGCTGATTGATACCCAGATTTGCCTAGCCTTATCTTCAAATGACTATAGCCCCATTGACTCCCTCTGCCAATGCATTGATGAAATTAACAGTTGGATGTGCCAGAACTTTCTTCAGTTAAACAAGGAGAAAACTGAAATCATTGCATTTGGAAAGAAAGATGAAGTTCTCAAGGTGAATGCATACCTTGACTCTAGGGGTCAAACAACTAAAAATCAAGTCAGAAATCTTGGGGTGATTCTAGAGACAGACCTTAGTTTCAGTAGTCATGTCAAAGCAGTAACTAAATCAGCATACTATCATCTCAAAAATATTGCAAGGATTAGATGTTTTGTTTCCAGTCAAGACTTGGAGAAACTTGTTCATGCCTTTATCAGCAGCAGGGTGGATTACTGTAATGGTCTCCTCACCGGCCTTCCCAAGAAGACCATTAGACAACTGCAGCTCATCCAGAACGCTGCTGCCAGGATTCTGACTAGAACCAGAAAATCTGAGCATATCACACCAGTCCTCAGGTCCTTACACTGGCTTCCAGTTACATTTAGGATTGATTTTAAAGTACTTTTACTCGTTTATAAGTCACTCAATGGCCTAGGACCTAAATATATTGCTGATATGCTCACTGAATATAAACCGAACAGACCACTCAGATCATTAGGATGGAGTCAGTTAGAAATACCAAGGGTTCACACAAAACAAGGGGAGTCTGCTTTTAGCTATTATGCCGCCCACAGTTGGAACCAGCTTCCAGAAGAGATCAGATGTGCTAAAACATTAGCCACATTTAAATCAAGACTCAAAACTCATCTGTTTAGCTGTGCATTTGTTGAATGAGCACTGTGCTATATGTCCCAACTGACTGCAATACATTTTAGGTTTAATCATTTTCTTTAAATTTATTTTAAATCATTTTCTATATCATTTTAAAATTCCTTGTTTTTATTATTTTTATTTCCATGTTTTTATTGATTTTAATGTCTATTTCACTTTCTTTTATGTAAAAGCACTTTGAATTACCACTGTGTATGAAATGTGCTATATAAATAAACTTGCCTTGCCTTGGCTTATACCTGTTGTTATGTACATAGCTTGCCAGTGTGTCCTCATATTGCATATGATAGACTTCTTGTTGCTGCTGCTGTTTAAACACAGTTGAGAAAACACTACTGCTAATATGCTTCACAATAGTACTTCACTCCTGCAGTGAACGCAAGACGCTTAGTTTAAAACTTATTTATGGTTGCTCATTTAGGAATTAGTAAGGCAGACCACGCAATATGCACAGTGATATAAAGTAAGAGTAAAATCACTTATCTTAGATGTTGATTTCAGATCTTTTCTGAAGTGCACTGCAACTGCTAAAGCAAGCACCGGCCAAGTATTTGAATGTTAAACAGTAAGCTCATTGGCTGCTGATACGAAAAAAAAACAATCAGCTGCGCCATGTGATAATGATGTCATTATGTCAGATTGAGTTTGACATGACATTTTCATGACAGAACTTTAGTATTTAGTTAATTGTATATATTTTTTTTTAATACGAGTATGAACCAAAAAATAAATAGTACAAATAGTTTATAGTAAATAAAAATGAATGTTTTAGCCATATTTTCTTGTACACGTGTTGCACCTTCATACTTTAATCTTTACATTTACTATTGTATCTGTACTACTTCTTCCCAAATTGGAGTCAATGGCAGCCCTATGAAGTGAACATAGGAAAATGATGAAATTTGGCACACTTGAAGAGATGGTCATGAATAGTGATCTGACCAAATTTGAGGTCTCTAGGACCAACTCTTTAGTGCCACCACCAGTTTGAAAATTCAACATTGAAATGGTAATAACTTTTGAATCTTTTTTTTTTTTTTTTTTTTTTTTAATTAAACTTAGTACACCTGACTCCTCTCCTCATGCTGATCACATTCAATATCTTACATTACGTCTGCACCCATTACAGTAGCAGCCATTTTGAAAAGTACAGAGGATGTATCCCGGGCCAAACTTTGATAAATGAAAATGAAACATGGCACACTCCATCAACAGCATGATATGAGGGCTCATGACAAATTTGGGAACAGTGCCAACTATGGATCGTGAGATTTTTTTTTTTTTTTTTTGCTTATAACTTATGAACAGTTAGTCAGAAAATCATAATCTTGGTGTCTATGGATTCTTTGGGTCATGCCGAATCTGTGGATGCCAGGATTAGACAAACCACTTGACGGTATGTCCCAGAGGTACCTGAGAAGTTTGAACACAGCTTGAAAACAGTACAAATTCATTACTTTGAATTGATTCTCAGTTGAACTTCAGCATCTAGGTAAACACCCATCTTCCCAGTGGTGCAACAAGATGGGTGACAGGCACTTGACCTGGAGATTGTGGGTTCGAGTCTGGTGTAGTGCAACTATAAAATTGCGCGTAATGTGCTGTTATCAGACATCCTAAATACAAAGTTCTAAAAGAAAAACTAGACTTAATTTTGATGTGATGTTGTTCTGCCAAACTACTACTCTTACCTTCTACTTGTTGATTTAGAGGACTTTTTTAATTCTCTTTTTTTAATTCTGTCATTTCATGAAATGGCACAACAGTACAGTGAGTGTAGGATGGCTAGCGGATGGCCACATGGCCGTGGGAACTAGGGGTGCTGAGGGTACTGCAGCACCCCTCGCCGCAGGGCCGGGTCTAAGATTTTCCTTGTGCCCCTCGATCATCCCCAATATACTTGATTTTTGTGATTGATTTGTGATTAATTATATTTTAAACTGACCAGAAATATAGTGCGGTTGCATTTCTCTTGCGCGCCTTGTGGTGTGCGTCCCTACATCTCCCCCTCACTGACAGAATGTCATGTGAAATGTTCACGCAATATTACCGTAATTTTAGATTCCGACCATTCACGTCCTCGTCCTTTTTATGAGCCGTTTTCCGAAGCTTTCTCGCTTCTCAAGACAGTCACTGACAATCACATAAGCACAGCTCTTTAACTGTGCTCTAGTCTCTAGTCAAACGCGCTCAAACCACTGTAGCCTAATGTAATCTATTAACTACGCACCTCATAACGTTTTAGGCAAGTACCATATTATGTCATTAAATATTTTAATAAGACTCAATTTGTATTTAACCTGAGCATGTTTAATAAAAAGACATTTTGGCCTGGTTTCACAAACAGGGTTTAGCCTAAACCAGGATTAGGCCATAGTTCAATTAGGACATTAAATGTAATTTTTATAAACATGACCTAGAAAAAAGCATTGCTGGTGTGCATCAGTTCAAGTTTCTTTCAGTTGAAACAGCTCAGATTTACATTTTTGTATGGGACTAGACTTAAGCCTTGTCTGTGAAACCGGGGGTTTAAGTTTAATTATAATGCCGCACCCACGATTATTCAAACAACGAACAAATTATACAGAGTGCAAAGAACATTTATTATCAAAGAATATCACTGAATTTAGTCTAGCGTGAGTGTAAGCAGTCTAAAAAAAGCTACAGTTGTAATAAATGAAGCTGTCTGCAGTGTATGTTGAATGAAACTTATTTATCTCACATGTATGTCTGCACTTTATTTTTCTGATGAGAGAATTCGCCAAAGTGCACGGACCAAAACTTTGGCACATCAGCGATGTTAATATTTAGTAAAATCCACTTAATTGATATTAAAGAAAAAATTCTTGAAATCACAAACAAAAATTGGTTCACATATAACTGTCTTCATTAATTTGTATATTCATCTATAAGAGTTTAAGTGTTTAATATTAGGACTGTCTAAAATCCCCCACCGTGGCCCCGCCCTGCAACATCAAGCCCCGCCCCCCAGCACCCCGCAGATAAAATATGTTCCCGCGGCTATGAATGGCCACGGTGTGGTGCTACACGAAAGTATAAGCATTTTTCCCAGCCCTAATTTTCAGATACGCAGGAAGCACAGGAAAGAGTCTTTGTAACTTCACTTAAGTTTGGCTAAAAGCCAAAACGATCTGTAAAGATGTTTGATTTTGCTTAATATTACAGGAGACCGGCCCATTGAGTTGATCAAGATGCGGAAACTTCTGTGCCAAATTACTGCATCTTTTTCACATTGATATTAGTGTCAAAAGTGCTGTTAAATAACGGAAAGCTGAGTTTACCTGTTAACTTAAAGTAAACTTGCCCAGTTAAACACCACACCGAGCGGTTTCAGACAGGCGATCAGTACACAAACAAGCACGTAAAAGAACAGAAAACAGTAAAAAAAAAAAAAAAAAAAACACTGATTCAGTAAAAGTGGATTATTTATTGGATTATTTGGCAATCCAAAATATAGTGTCCTAACATGATTTAATGGCTTGGTTCAATGGTTTGATCCTTAAGTTGACAGATATCGTCTATTATAAAGGTGCTTTAACATGTGATTATCAGTAGGTTTACTTTCACGCGGTACACTGAACGCTTCTCACTCGCAAAATAACCAGAACAGTCCATTCTCTTTATGGCAGAAGTGCAGCAAATGATATTATTAATTGACCTAGGACTTCAAAGTGTTTCTCTGACCTTGAGTCACTTGTCTATGCACATATCTATATACATCTTAATGAATAAATAGCACGTATAAGAGAAGCCCCATTACACCAGAGCGCATTCAGTCCCGGCACTTCTTCCTCTCTCTATGGCAGACTCGCACGCTGGGGCTGCTCTAGGTTCGTGCGAAACTTTTCCAGAAAGCGTGAGGCGAGTTCGTC
The DNA here is from genome assembly GCF_936440315.1 of Barbus barbus. Taxonomy (NCBI): domain Eukaryota; kingdom Metazoa; phylum Chordata; class Actinopteri; order Cypriniformes; family Cyprinidae; genus Barbus; species Barbus barbus. The sequence goes on along the minus strand of NC_136726.1, from coordinate 1,600,288 downwards.
ATCCACCAGGCGGCCGTCACTGGACAAAGTGACAGTCATTAGCTGCTGAGTGCGGAGAATGGGGCCGTCTGGGTCCTGGGGGGCCAAGCTCAGTTCAGCCCTGGTGCTGCCCACGGCTAAGATGCAGGCTTGAGGAGGATTGATGACCGCACTGAACTCACTGATACCAAACATCCCCAGGTTAGAGATACTAAAACACACAAACACACACATGATTTGAGCAACAGGTCTAATACAGGAGGTCCAATCCTGCTCCTGGAGGGCCACTGTCCTCCAACCCTAATGAAACACACCTGAACCAAAGCAATGGAGCTCTGCGGAGTCCAGGCTGGCCCTCCACGAGCAGAATTACAGCAACACAAGCTATTGAAGCGCTCATGACATTTACTTAATCAAGCTCTAAAATCGGCTCGTTTGGATCCTGTGGATCTTACTCTTGTGGAATAGTGTGAGAGGGTGTTGAGACTGTTTGCCTATGCAATGAAGTTAGCCAATCAAAACAGTGGGCCTTAAACACCACGCCTCTTAAAAACACATTTCAGACAAAAATAACATATATTAGCTTTTTGTGCAAAGAAAACCTTGAAGCAACATGTTAAAAATAAAACAATCCATTTCATGACCTCTTTACATATTGAACTTAATGAAAATAAAGCAAAAACAATACATTAAGAATGACAATGATTCCAGTAATTGTTTGTCTTGACTACATCAGTAGCAGCACCAGCTCACGTTGACAAAATATATACATTTCTAGTCCTATTTATTTCTTGCCTGTAAAGTCTTGGAACAGTAAAGGAGACATGAACAGAGGTCACTGTACTATAAAAACATTCTGCTGATTTCTCAAACTCACAACAGCTGTCACTGTTTCTTTACTTCCTCTTTTTCCTTGCGTAATAGAGATGATGCGCAAAACATCCACCCCATCACCTGCTGACACATTATTAGACTAAAAATAATACTACTTTCCATCAACTACACGAGTGCTTGCAGAGCATTATTCGTTTGTTCCGGTTCATTCTTTGATAATCAAATTACAACTCAATTCGGGCTTAGGAAACAGACTTTTACTTAAAGACATGGATCCTACATTAACATGGCAATGTGTAAACAAGCATGTTCATTTGAATCTGTGATCAGAGTTTGTTTTCATATGTCACAACTCGTGTACTGTACTGTCGAACAGTTTAATGAAAGTTTACGTTTGCTTCTATTGATAAATGTGACTCTGAAGCACAAAACCAGCCTTAAGGGTCATTTGTTTTTGCTTTTTAATCTTCCCATTGATGTATGGTTTGTTATGATCAGACAATATTTGGCTGAGATACAACTATTTGAAAATCTAGAATCTGAGGGAGCAAAAAAATCTAAATATTGAGAAAATCACCTTTAAAGTTGTTCAAATTAAGTTCTTAGCAATGCATATTACTAATCAAAAATGAAGTTTTGATATTCATAGTAGGAAATGTACAAAATATCTTCATGGAACAATATCCTAATGATTTTTGGCATACAAGAAGTATATAATTTTGACCCATACAATGTATTGTTAGCTATTGCTACAAATATACCCCAGCAACTTAAGCGTTTTGTGCTCCAGGGTCACAAATGATTACGTGTAATTACCCTCCACTATAGCTAGGGTGACCAGATGAGATTGGTTGAAATTCGGGACGGGGGGGGGTAATGAATAATAAAGATAATGAATTTCAAACGAAAGTGACTGAACCAATCATGTTTTTATTAATATAAGTAGCCTACATATACATATGATTTTATATAGTATAGAAGTAACGTTAGGCTATTTTTATACTTCAAACTGAAGTTAATGAACCAAAAAAAAAAAAAAAACAAGATGCTGCAGCCAATGAGCAGCCGGCGGGGGCTGGTTGCCAGGCTGCAGGATGACTCAACCTTGCTCCACGGACAGTTTTTTATGTTTTATCAGACAGTAACTAATTAAGATTTTGCTTCAGTATAATTTTCGGGACAATTAGAGCGGGATTCAGGATTCGGGACAGCAGCTTAGATTTCGGGACTGTCCCGAATTTTTCGGGACGTCTGGTCACCCTAACTATAGCACTTTAAATATAGAATAATGGGTAGGACACGTTTTGTGGTCTTTGCCAAAACAATCTTGATGACATGAAACAAGACTTCATTCATCCCAATGAAAAGCTTAATTATTGACTGAGCTGAGCCCTAAAACATAACACTTTCATTTTGATTTGATTTTATGTGAGCTTTGTGCTTCACATGATTTGTGTTACTGCATGCATCAGACATGCACTGCAAAAATCACACATCTGATTGAAACAGGATGTGATATCAGCACTGTACTGAGGTTAAGATGAGGGTTTAGGGTGATTGACCCGACCAATGAAATCCTGGAGGCTGTAGGAAAAAACAAATCACTCATTATAACCACCTCCTTACGTAGCTTCAGTGATCGGATCACAAAGGCTTCTGATCTTAATTCCAGGTGTAAATACATTCAATGAAAATACCAGACCAAAACATCATTTTTTCCTACATCTCTTCTAATGAACAGGCCGAGGAGAGTTAGAGCGGATGACAGTACTGTAGGCTTCAGATCAGCTGAAATACAGAGCACTAGTCACATGTGCCACCTTTATTGCTTTATTGTGCTTCCAGTGTTTTTTAGAGATTAAAACCTAATCTCTATATAATTTAAATACATGAATTCTGAAATAATTTAAAACATGAAATAGTCAAAATGTGAAATTAAAACTTCTAGTAGGTGACAGCAAAGACTTTGGTGACAGCAAGTGACCATTAATGAGTGAGTCATTGAGATTCAACCGATTCGTTCAAACGGCTGATTCATTCAGGAACAGAGTATTTGACTGTGTTAATGAGTGAATCACTGAATCATTTATTCAACCCATTCGTTCAAACGACTGATTCATTCAGGAACAGAGTATTTGACTGTGTTAATGAGTGAATCACTGAATCATTTATTCAACCGATTCGTTCAAACGACTGATTCATTCAGGAACAGAGTATTTGACTGTGTTAATGAGTGAATCACTGAATCATTTATTCAACCGATTCGTTCAAACGACTGATTCATTCAGGAACAGAGTATTTGACTGTGTTAATGAGTGAATCACTGAATCATTTATTCAACCGATTCATTCAAACGGCTGATTCATTCAGGAACAGAGTATTTGACTGTGTTAATGAGTGAATCACTGAATCATTTATTCAACCGATTCATTCAAACGACTGATTCATTCAGGAACAGAGTATTTGACTGTGTTAATGAGTGAATCACTGAATCATTTATTCAACCGATTCGTTCAAACGACTGATTCATTCAGGAACAGGGTATTTGACTGTGTTAATGAGTGAATCACGGAATCATTTATTCAACCGATTCATTCAAACGACTGATTCATTCAGGAACAGAGCATTTGACTGTGTTAATGAGTGAATCACTGAATCATTTATTCAACCGATTCATTCAAACGGCTGATTCATTCAATAAGTACACCGTCGATTGCTCAGAGACACAAAACAGTGCTGTGATCTTTGTTTGGAACTATTTTCTTTGGCAAAATTTAGTAAAAACATAGCAATAAGTCTAAACTGTAAGTCACTTATTGCTTACTGGACTTGTATGAAATGATTATTAAATGTGTTCATGCTGATGTCTGCAGAAAAACTGTACTCTTTGTGTGATATAGATATAGTCCAGGTTATATGTGCAAAATTTAGAAGTTAACCTACTTGATAATGTCAGATCACACATCATTACAACAACACTTACCCTATTATTGCAGAAGATATACTGTATATCACACACCCCAGACTCCACTTTGAATGGAAAATGAATCATCCGTGATTGTGCCGCACTTGTTTGCAGATGAGCAAAGCTGTTCAAACTGATTCTCAAACCTGCTTTCCTGCAGTCTGTGTTCTGACTATTTTGTTGAAAGTTTTGTTAACGAATATGCTTCGGGGAAATGTATCGGAGTAAAAGTAAAAGTTGGCTGAAATATAAAAACTCAAGCAGGCTACAGATCCTACCAAAAAATACTTAAGTACTGTAACGAAGTATTATTACTAACTAAGTATTATTATTGGGGCAGTCGTGGCCTAATGGATAGAGAGTTGGACTTGTAACCTGAAGGTTGTGGGTTCAAGTCTCAAGTCCGGCAGGGATTGTAGGTGGGGGGAGTGAATAACCAACACTCTCTCCACCCTCAATACCACGACTGAGGTGCCCTTGAGCAAGGACCGAACCCCCAACTGCTCCCCGGTCTGCCAGATGGCCAGTCCACCCCTGCACTGAATAACGCATTTCTATGGACAAAATGCATCTAAAATAGTGGAGGAAACCGAATCAGATGCTGCGGGAGAAGTACGTGATCCAAGCTGCCCAAAACATGAAAATTATTTATTTTAAGCTTTAAGATAACAATGCATTAGCATAAAGGCTTTCCCTGTCAGGCGTTGTGACAGATGCGTGTGCGTCCTCAGAGTTTACGGTCATATGCTTATCTGTAAATGTCACATTCACGCGAGCATTTCTATTTTTGTGTAAAGTCCCGTCCTGACAGTCTGTGTTAAGTTTAATTTTTTTTACTGAATGAGCATCGACACGTGCACTCGTGTCAGACAGATAGAACACAGACAGGGAGACAATTAATATTCAACGCAAAAACATTCATTGTGCTGAAATATCTGTTGTTGTACGTTAAATCAAGGTTTAGAAGTCAACATGTAGTGCACATATTTTATGAGTAGGAACTATAAAAGGGATAACCGTGTAATTGTCTGAAAATAAATATCAGACGCTTCATATAGGCACCTTTTAAAGGATAAAGAAATGACAGTAAAGACGACTAAACTAGGCTATGTTCACTAGCCTATATACAGTGCTTAAATTTATTCAAACAAATTATGTAAGGTTTGTGCCACTGCTGCTCTATATTGGTAATTACCAAAAACCTTCTTTTTTTTTTAGCTTTCTGTATTGGTTAGTCCTTCAATATGCATAAGCTCTTTAGTAAAAGTAGGCTATTTCTAATGCTATAATATAATTATTGCTGTTAACTAAGAAAGAAAAGCAAGAAAAAAAAAAAAAAAAAAAAAAAAAAAAAATCAAGCACTTGTGTTTTTTTTTCCATATACCCAATTAGTCAAAAAGTACATAATACCAGCAAGAATGCAAGCTGTTATGAAAGACATAGGAGGCCATTTTTGTTATTATGTGAATAAATACTAATTTAGTTGTTTGCTTGTTATTTTCCCAATAAATAACATTTTTATATTTAAATAAAAATAATAAGTTCCCTGTCGATACTACACTCGTACTGCGTTGCTAGATGCTATGGGGAAAAACTCCTTTTTCTCAGAGGACTGAAGACTTTTTCAATCACGCAGTGTGACTGCACGGCCATTGGTTCGTGCAGTAATAAAAAAACGAACCAATGGCTCGTTTATAGCCAGATGACCCGCCAGAAGGGGCGGGGTCATCTGGCTATATAAGCGGGCGCTTCGCCATAGGAAAACAGATCAATTCTCCTTCAGCGACGACGATCATCCCTTCGCTGACACTCGAGACTGGAAGACGCTCGCCGTAGAAACGCCTCGCTGCGGATAGAAGCTGCCTTTTCCTCTGCACCCTCTCGCTGCTCTGCCTGCTCTTCGAGCCGCTCCAGCGACCTGTGCAGATACCAGCCTCGTCCCCTGCGGCCATCCGGTGAGTCTAAAATCAAATTTCTCTCAAAGAGCAAATTTCAAGCGATGTTGTTGCAAATGTCGCACTGCGAGTGTGGCTCGCGCAGTGAATTCTGCACGATGCAGAAGGGCAGTGAGCGCTTCGCCTCTGTGGGCAACGCCCACACAGACTGCGCGTTCATTGAGACAGAATGCTCACTCGAGTATGAGTCTCGCTCTTCTCCAATCGCTGGCCTTCTAGCAAGGCAGCTCCGCTCTTCCGTTTCTCCTCTCTCAGCAAGCTCGGAGAATGAAACGATAGGGCCACGGGGCTAAGTAACCGGTTTTGAGTGATCCCACGCCGGCTCAAGAGCCCGCGTGCTCACTCTTACCGTGACGCTCTGATCCGCCAGTGTTTTTACACGTGAGAATAACCGCCCCTCGTTACATGAGCGGCTATATCCTCTTGGGCGGACCGGAGTAGAAAGCTATCTTTGACAGCTTTGTGTGTGAGTCGCTAAAGCTGCTCCCTCACAAACAGACTTTCGTCGAAAGCCGCCCCTGATTCGCTCACTATAAGGCGCCACTGCCTTCCCCGCTTTCATGTTCCTCTTCTCCCAGTCACCTCGGAGGAAGGAACACTTAACTCGCGGAGCGGAGCGATCAGGCTTGAGTGATTGCACGTCAGTTTATCTCGTGTGCTCACTTTAATCTGCCGGAGTGTGTTAAACACGCGAGGATCAGCACTCCTCATCGCACTGAGTGGCACAATCCATTTATACAGATCTTACAATACTGCGCTGGTTGGCTGCTCTGGAAACTGAGAGATCGCGGGGCTGAGCGGGCAGGCTCGAGTGATTTTTGCGCGCTGGCATAGCCCCGCGTGTTTCACTCTGCACACAGCGCTTTGATCTGCCGGTGTGTTTGCACTAAGGATTAGCGCCTCTCGCAGCTCTTTGGTCTGCTCGCACTATTTTCACTATTAAGCTGTCCTTGCTGCGCTCGCGGTTGTACTACTTCAACGAAGTTGGTCCCGCCTCCCCTGCTCTCGTGTTTCTCCCCTCCCAGTTACCTCGGAGAAGAAATATCAAATCGCGGGTTTGAGCGTTCAAGCTTGAGTGAATTTACGCTGGCCAAAGCCCCGTGTTTCACTCTCCATACAGCTTTGATCTGACAGCTGACAGTCTGTGTCTTGCCCTGCCTCCCCTCGTCCGCTACGAACGGATCTGATAGGATGCGTGCATCAGTTTTTGATCTGCCAGGGTGTTAACACACAAAGATCATCAGCACCCCTCTTCTAATGAGTGGTTTGATCTTTTTAGGCAGATTGATAGAAAGGGCTGTCATTATGATTATCTCTGTCAGGTTCAGACTCTAGACCCCGCCCACGGGGGAGTTAACTGCTCCCCTGATGGAAGCATTGAGTCTAGCGCCGCGAAACGGCCTCTGTCACGCCTCTGAACACCCCGTTTAGCTCGGTGTGTCGACGGCAATGTGTTTGTGTACATACTGTTGTGAACTGGGCCTATTTATATAACGCCCACACAGCCGATCACCACTATAGTGAGGAAAAATAAAACGCAAACATTTTCAAAGGAATAATTTTCTCTTAACAGGTGTGTCGAGTCCCCACACGGCGACTCGCCACCCAAATTAATTCCAACACCCTTGCCACACGGGCCGAGGCCTGGCAGGCCATCCCCGGAGTGTCACAGTGGGTTCTGGGGATTATAGAAAGAGGTTATACACTTCAATTCGCTCGAGGACCCCCGCGGTACAGCGGCAGGGTCCCCACCTTAGTGCGAAGCAGCAACGCTCACGTTCTGCGAGCTGAGGTGGAGAAATTGCTGGTGAAAGGAGCTATAGAAATAGTTCCCCCAGCTCAGAGCGAATCAGGCTTCTACAGCCGTTATTTCCTCGTCCCCAAAAAGGATGGCGGCCTCCGGCCCATCCTCGATCTCAGACGTCTGAAACGCGCCCTCATGAGACGGCCATTCAGAATGACTACATTGAAGCAGATCCTCTCGCAGATTTATTTTTCGAAGAGCGAGGACGCGTTGGCCCACGAATGGCCCAACCTCCTTCTTTATGCTTTTCCCCCGATCGCTCTGATTCCTCAGGTAATCAGGCGGATCAGGGAATGCAAGCACAAGGTGCTTCTATTGGCCCCACTCTGGAAGAACCAGCTTTGGATCCTGGAGTTATCGCAGCTGCTAATAGCGGCTCCGTGGCCTATTCCCCTGAGGCGAGACCTCCTCTCCAAGGCGAACAGAACGATCTGGCACCCCCAGCCCAAGCTGTGGGACCTGCATCTATGGGCACTCGATGGGACTCTGTAGATCTCCCCGAGAATGTCCTGAACACCATTGAACAGGCTAGAGCCCCGTCCACGAGACGCCTCTACGCCTCTAAATGGTCAGTTTTCTCCGCCTGGTGTCAAGCCCGCGGTAAAGACCCGACAACATGTGACATATCAGTGATATTGTCATATCTACAGGAGCTGTTGGATAAGGGCCACGCCCCTTCCACGCTCAAAGTCTACGTGGCAGCTATAGCAGATTCTCACGCTCCTATAGCCGGACAGTCGGTGGGCCGGAACAACCTGGTTGTCCGTTTTCTGAGGGGATCTCGGAGGCTCAATCCGCCCCGACCCCTCACAGTCCCTGCATAGGACCTGCCCACGGTCCTGAGAGCCCTTAAGGGCCCTCCTTTTGAGCCACTACAATCTGCAAGCTTAAAAACACTGTCGTTCAAAACCGCTCTGCTACTAGCGCTAGCATCGGTAAAGCGAGTAGGTGACTTTACTTTACTTTTTACTTTTGTCATTTAGCAGACGCTTTTGTCCAAAGCGACTTACAAATAAGAAAAAGTAACTAAAACTAAAAAGTTACAACTCTATAAATACTATCTACCCACATATTTAAGAAAATAAAGAAATTAAATCAAATTAACACATGCATATAACAACAACATTTCAATAATAAACATATCAATGAAAAAATTAAATAAAAAGCTACTACTATCCCTTGCCGGTGTCCCTGCCCGGTGGAGTCGCACGGTAGAGTCGATGGTCTTTACACTCTTTGGTCTTCACACTAAGAGGGCTTCACACGATGACTGCCGCGACCGCTGCCGCGGTATAATAACCTTTATTATACCAATCTAACAAATGATCGTTTCAATTCAGCTGGACCCACTTTCCTGTTTATCAACTACAAATGGCCAAGCAAGTGCACACACTGACAAGATACACGATACAGTACGAGACCAAAAGCGATTTCAGCAACTCTCATCCTAGTAAACAAAATAAGCGTTTCCTAGCAACGGCAAATGCGCTAAACACTGAGACAAGTAAATACACTTACGAGCTGATTTTAAACTTCCACTGATAGACTGCTTCTCTTAAAGACCACTTCATTACACTGCCTTCTGCTGGCGCTTGAACCCACTTTCCTGTTTATCAACTACAAATGGCCAAGCAAGTGCACACACTGACAAGATACACGATACAGTACGAGACCAAACGCGATTTCAGCAACTCTCATCCTAGTAAACAAAATAAGCGTTTCCTAGCAACGGCAAATGCGCTAAACACTGAGACAAGTAAATACACTTACGAGCTGATTTTAAACTTCCGCTGATAGACTGCTTCTCTTAAAGACCACTTCATTACACTGCCTTCTGCTGGCGCTTGAACCCACTTTCCTGTTTATCAACTACAAATGGCCAAGCAAGTGCACACACTGACAAGATACACGATACAGTACGAGTCCAAACGCGATTTGACTTGCAGGCTCTCTCTGTAAACCCTGCCTGTCTTGAGTTTGGGCCTAACGACTCTAAGGTCGTCCTAAAACCAAAACACGGCTATGTCCCAAAGGCATAAATGTCACTTATACCCTTCTGGTTCTCACCCCTCGATATGCTCTTTAGATTTTCACCAAATGTGGCGTTGTGCATTATGGCCAAACATCTCCACTTTGGTCTCATCTGTTCAAAGGACATTGTTCTAGAGGTCTTATGGTTTGTTAGATGCAACTTTGCAAACCTTAACCGTGCTGCCATGTTTCTTTAGATAGAAGCAGCTTTCTTCTGGCAAGCCTTCCAAACATGCCATACTTGTCCCATATTTTTCTAACAGTACTGTCATGAATTTTATGATTTCACATGTTAGCTGAGGCATGTGGAGTCTGAGGTGTAGTTCTTGGGCTGTCTGCCATTTCTCTGAGCATTACACAGTCTGATCTGAGTGGATTTGCTGAGACGTCTACTCCTGGGAGGATTGGGGTCTGTTTTTGAATGTCTTCCACTTATGAATAATCTTCCTCACTGTAGAATGTTGGACTTCAAATTGTCTGGAAATGGCCGTGTCACTATTCCCAGATTGATGGCAGCAACAATTGCTTCTCTAAGATCATTGCTGATGTCTTAACTCCTTGGTATTGTGTTAACACACACCTGAAGACTCCAGAGCAGCAAACAGCCAAAACTTCTGTTGTTATTTAGGTGCTCACACTTGCTGATGATCAGTTAATCAAAGGCTTTTGATTAGCAGTGCCTGACTGCTACTTACCCTTGTAATTCCTGTGTTAAGAGTAAGGGTGTCCTAACTTTGTCACACATGGCTTTTCCATTTTGGCTTTATTTTTGAAAATAAACAATGACACAGTGCAATATGTCATGTGTTGTTGTTCAACTGAGGTTTTATTTTTTCAAATTTTAAGACCTGGAAAGAACCTGTTTTTTTTTTATAATGGAAAACCATGGAATTCAACAGGGTGTCCTAACTTTTTCACATGACTGTATTTGCAGTTTAGAGAGCTTCATTATAATGGAACATTGTGAGATTGCAACAAATTGAAGGGGGGTGACAGCTTTTTAGTGATTATATGCTTGCTTTCTAGGCTGTAATCAATTCAGAATTAGAATAAAAGTTGTTTTACGTGCTGCTAACAGGACCACATGCCCTGTACATGCAGCAGAGTTTCAGGAGTGACATAGATCCCACATCCCTGAATAAATGCGGGATTCACTTTGGAAATAGCTTGTTTGCAGTTAGGGTTAGTTGCTTAGCCTATATCCACCGCCGCGATAGCAGGCACGTATTTCAATTTAGTTGAAAAATCGCTCCTCTTCATAACATAAGGATCACGTCCAACATATGTTGTGACTATTTGTTTATACCTTTCTCTTGTAATAGTGTCTAAACCAGTACAGTACAGACTTTCCTCCATCTCATCCATTCCGCTTTTCACTCCCTGCCCTCCATCTGAATTTCACTCGTCCCCAGAATCATGTGATTGCAAACAAGCTATTGTAACTTCAATGAAAACACTGACCACTACAGTTCTTATAGAAACTATTGGTAGAAAGTTATACAGTTATACTACTCCTTTACTACAAACAACAGAAGGGCATTCACCTGAAGGATCCTCCCTGATACTCCTCAGGTAAGAGTTTCCCATCCCGAGCTTTCTGCGCCAGAGCCTAAAACAGACAAAACCACATGAGAACAGACTGCAGCTCTATGATAATGATGCACCACCACAATCATGAAGTGGCAACATCTCAGATCTCACATGCTTACATAGTCAGCGTTATATTGTCTGATGGAAACTCATCCATATGCACTGTGATCTGCTTTTGCTTTAACTCTGCTGATTGTTATATGATGTTAAGTGACCTTTGCGGTGGCAGCGATCTCCTGCAGCCCTTTGTTAGCAGCGTCTCTGATGATAGGCGTGATGAGGCCGCGGGGCGTTGCCACGGCGACCGAGATGTGGATGGAGTCCAGAGGCTGCGGCCCGTCTCCGGACCACATCACATTTACCTCCGGCATCTCCTGCAGGACACAAGCAAACCTTCCTTTACACGCCAGAGCGCAGCAGACACAGCTGATCGCGGGAAATATGTAAATATCTGGTATTACTTCTGAAGGGCTGCACAAATATATAAACGATCCGTCATTCGGGGTCAGACTGCATCCCATCTAACACTAACGGTCTCTAAATGCAGGCAGCATTATAATCATTACTAACACTACTACAGAAGCAATGGTTTCACTATATTCAAATACTCCTAATATATGAAGCTGTGAATATTTTATGTTATTATGACATAATGGCACACTTGGGAAGCTAAAATATGCCTATAACACCTGACGAGTTTGTTTCCTGTATTTAAACCGCTTGTTTACACTATAGAAAGAAAGAAGAAGAAAAAATGACATGTGGCCAAGTATGGTGACACATACTCAGAATTTGTGCACTGCAATTAACCCATCCAAAGTGCACACACACACTGCAGTGAACACACACACACACACACATCTGGAGCAGATAAATGGCACTTAATGAAGAAAGAAACAAACGACTGAAGTGGCCAATTAAATTAATGACATCAGTTTTATTTCACATAAAAGAACTTGATGTGAATTTTTAGAATTTTCTGAATGAATTCTTAGATACAGTGCTGTCGTTCATGGAAACTTACTCTGAGTGAGACGGCAGCCGCTTTGATGATGAAATCATTGACTGACACCTTGATGTTCTCTGAACACACAAAACATCAGGTTAAGACCACAAACTGCACATGGCCGAGACGCTTTCACACTCAACATCTCCTTCCAAACTAATTAATCTGAGCTTAACTATCAGTGGCTCTGATGTTTTCACACTGAAATCATGTTTCATCACTCAGACTGACAGGGCAGTCCAAGCACATGTTTCTTTAGTATTTTTACAAAGTCAAAAGACAAAAAGTCTCTGTAAACACACCTTTAAAAATGGAATTCATTAAGAAATAATCTTTTTAAATCTGAATTGGAACTGGAATAGTTTTTTCTCTGAACTCCAGGTTTTTGGGGAACAGAGGCCAATGGGAAGGAAGGAATTATCACTGATCACAGACGTATTAATGAAAAACAGCAGATAAAGCTCAGAGCTCAGCCTAACACCAGTCATCCGTCTGGCTGATGCGTGTCATGTAAGTGAAGGTCTGCACCTGCGGCCAGCTGCTTGCGGAGCTTCATGACGGGCCCGAGGTCACAGTCCATTGAAGCGTACGCGTGAGGTATGGTGCTCTTGGACTGCGTCAGTCTTTGAGCAATGACTCTCCTCACATTAGAGGCCGGGATCTCAGTGAACGTGCCCTGAAACACAACGCATCCCAGGAATCATCACTGCAAAGACAGTCATACCACAAACACATGCTACTCCCCCTCTTATATTTCAAACACAGTAGTTCATGTAGAATAAACTCTCCAGGCCTGAAGCCACAGCCTCTCCATGATTTCTACTGAAAGGGTTCATTTGACAGCAAAGCTTAATGCTAGAGAACTGTGTGGTGTAGAATGTTGTTGCAGCAGCAGGATGACAATCATGGGCTCACCGGCGCTCCAGGTTTCCCGGGCACAGACACCGGAGGGAATGAGGGGCGTCCGGAGCTCGGGGCGACGGCTGGAGCAGAGACTGTGAGTGGAGCTGGAGCGGGACGGCCCTCACCTCTCTGACCCAACAGCTTCAGAGCGTCTCTGAACACAGACAGCGCAGGTAAATCACTGGACATCAGCTGGACAACACAACTTAATGTTCTCCTCCAGACAATGTGCAAACTCAAGTCAATAAACCAAATATAAATACACAATGTGTGCAAAAAAGGCTTATATAAACATTGCAATATAAATTGCACATAGCTTTTCACATAAAAAACAACAACAGAGTGTAAATTAAATCACTGAATTATAATAAGTGATAATAAAGAAGTGTTAATGTAAGAATGATCAGCAGGAACACACACATCCACTCCCCTCATCAGTGTAACAGTGTCATTTAAATATCAAGACTTTAAATTCAATGAATATATATATTTGTTGTGATCTATAAATTACCATAAAATCCTTATGACTCAAATATTTTTTACTGAAAACATGAAATTGTGTGAGATCGTTTTAAATCTGGCTGGAGCAGCACGTTTGATTCGGGCCGAATGTAAGAATGTGCTGCAGCTCTGAACAGAGACTGAAGGAGAGAACGCTTCAGCATTACTGCACAGCAGATCATTCACATACGAGTCAGATCTGTGCGAAACAGCCCGACTGTGATTCACAAACACTGGAAGCAGCCTCTAGCATCTCATTTAAGGCTCATAAATATCCATTTGAAATATATTTGGCACAAGAAGCCTAGGCTGAAGATACAGGCTAACAGACCAATCAAATTTTCAAGGAGAAATTGTATAATAATGTTGATGATGATATCACTCCTGTAATATAACGGGATCTCTGGATAATCTAATATAAATGCATACTGAGTCTCTTTCTCTTGCAGCTGAACTCATCCTCAGATCTTCGGTGGACACGAGGTATTAATAGGTGTCAGTGTCTTTGTTTCTATGGACACCCAGAAGGAGGAGGCTGCATTGCCATGGTAACGTCTGTCAGTAATGAGACGGTTCAGTGGGATCCTGTGTGTGAGTGAGTGAGAGAGTGAGTGAGAGAGAGTGAGAGAGAGAGAGAGATAGAGTGAGAGTGAGAGAGAGTGAGAGAGTGAGTGAGAGAGAGTGAGAGAGTGAGAGAGAGAGAGAGAGAGAGAGAGAGAGTGAGAGATAGAGTGAGAGTGAGAGAGAGTGAGAGATAGAGTGAGAGAGAGTGAGAGAGAGAGATAGAGAGATAGAGTGAGAGTGAGAGAGAGAGAGTGAGAGAGAGAGAGAGAGAGAGAGAGAGAGAGTGAGAGAGATCTATAGGTCTCTCAATTCAATTCAAATAGCTTTATTGGCATGACAAAAATACATTTTGCATTACCAAAGTGTTGAGACAACAAAGAAAATGGTTTAGAACATCTGAACGTTTATTTAAATATTATAACTAATGTTATAATTAATATGGAAATGTCATATAGACACATATAGGTATAAGGGAAAAAATATATAATACAGAAGTGTAGCAACTACTGGACTTTAATTGTAACATTATGTTCATGTGTAAGAGTATTTTAGTTGTGTGAGTGTTCTTGTTCAAATGTTATTTTAATTCCTATATTGTTCCACATTACACTGTTATATATGTTCTCTTCTCCTATGCATGCTTTGGCAATGCAAAATGTGCTTTTGTCATGCCAATAAAGCTAACTGAATTAAACTGTGAATTGAGAGAGAGAGAGAGAGAGAGAGAGAGAGAGAGTGTGTGTATATGTATGTATATATATATATATATATATATATATATATATGTATATATATATATATATATATATATATATATATATATATATATATGTATATATATATATATATATATATATATATATATATATATAAAAAAGGGCTCCAAACTGCGACTAAAATGGTCGCATTTGCGACCAAAAATATTAATTTGCGAGTGAAGTTTTTGCTGAGGTCGCCACTGGCGACTATATATAATTTGCATGAAAGGACTTTTTTCCCGATTGTTTTGCGCTCACATCTTTTGTTATGTTCACGTATTAAACTTACATAAGACGATGCGCATCAAAGTTTTACTGGAAAAGAGTTTCAAACAGTCCTCGTCTCTGCCGCACACAGTCTGCTGAACGCAGTGAGAGAGACCTGAAAGGGCCTGTTTACACCTGCTCACTTCATGCATTTTCTCTGATCGGATATCTATATGATTTGTTAAAACGTTTCCCCATTTACACTTGGCCACATAAATGTGTCTTCGCAAAACGGATATAAATCCGTTCTTCAATTCCCGCTTCATATGCAAATATAACGGAGTTCACATCAATGAAAGCAATGGATAATTGTATTAATTATCAGCTAATTTCAATATCAAGAGAGCGCGCGGCATCAGCACTGGAAAGATAGGCTAGTCTCGCTACTTTTAATGAAGAAGATTGTGTGTTGAGCGTCTGCGACTTACTTTCAGGTTCATTCAGTTTGCGCGTCGCTTGCTGAAGAAATACTCCTCATCCGCGGTGATGCTTGTTGCATTGCGCTGTCATATCTGACTATAATATGCCATATAGCCTATAAAACGCTCTCACACGTCTATTATTTTAATATTATGGGAGGAGTAAAATTACCATATGTGGTTTCAACAACCAGATGCATTTACACTTGTCCGGTTTCGCCCAGACCTCCTCCTGAAGTGGTTCCAGCGATTGGATTTATATCCGTCTCGAATGCGTTTCGGACGGCATTTACACCTGGTCTTTTCAGGATCAGATAGCTATCCGATCAGGAAAAAAATGCATGAAGTGACCAGGTGTAAACAGCCCCAAAGTGCAAGTGCAGAAAAGCCGTGTCTATTTCGTGCACAACTTGAACAAACTTCAACAGGTAAAGCTGTCAGCTCTGTGGATACTGGCAATATCGTCAACAATTCTCGTTTATAATCATTACTAATATGGCTTCTTCTTATCGAGATCTTAGTCTATATGCTGTGTTCTGTTAATGCATGGACTTCCTGTTATTTGAAGCGCACTTGCCATCCAGTAATCGCAAAAAGCTTTGTGCTGTCTTACTTTTTAATAAACAAAGTATCAGCTTTAAAATGTTACGAAATTCAAATGATGCGGTTTGGGTGCTCTTTAATGCGGAGCACAAGCGCACACTTTGGGTAATATAAACACCAGTACCCCGCGTCCACACGGTCCGTGTATGCGTCCGGATCGCGCGAGCGGAGAGTATCGCACTTAATGCTCAGGCGCGATCTCTTTAGCACCTCAGTTAAAGCAGCAAGTGAACCCTTTATATATTTCGATTTACTACTATAGTATGAAATGAACATGATCAAAAGGTAGGCAATAAGAAAGCCTATAGTACAACTTACTGAAATGTTTTATGTAAAAGCTCATTCAGTGTTTCAAACTGAGGAAATGTATAAAGCTTGTAAACATTGCATTGTAATACATTTACCTCAGAATAACCACTCAGTGTCCATAAACTCATCAGTCAGCTAGAAAAATAACTATAAAGAGGAGCGTTTTGCTATATTCATGCGCTGTTGCATATTAATATTTTTACTTATTCTGTTGTACATGATTCAACTCCTCCTATAAAATTGCATTTTACTAATGAAGAAAAACAGACTGAATGTGTGAAAGACGTGACAACATTTATAGGATGCACTGCACTCAGTTGCCAAGTGATGCTTATGGTCCATGATATTGGTACAGATTCTGTGTAACGAACAATTCTTTGTGACTGTATATTTCAAGTTGTAAAAGACATTTAATTCACACTTTAAGTGAACCTTAGTCCCCCGGTCGACCTGATCATCTACAAGATGGATTAAAATGCTGATAAAGCCTAGAAAAGATAAGACATAAACACATGACAAAATGATTGAAATGTTAAAATAGGGGGGAAAAATAAAATGATAATAATAAAATAAACCACTTTTATTCTGTGGCACCTAAAAAAATAATTTGGCGCCTAAGTTTTTCTTTTATAGGAGCCAATGGCTCCTTACTCGATTTTTTTTGTCTGGAGCCCTGATATATATATATATATACAGTTGTGGTCAGAATTATTGAAACCCTTGGTAAATATGATCAAAGAAGACTGTGAAAATTAACCTGCTTTGTTAATCCTTTTGATCTTTCATTTAAAAAACTCACAAAAAGCTAACCTTTCATTGGATAATAAGAATTTAAAATGGGGGGAAATATCATTATGAAATAAATGTTTTTCTCAAACACACGTTGGACACAATTATTGCACCCCTAGAAATTCTTAAGAGTAAAATATCTCTGAAGTATATTCCCATTCATATTCCAAATTTTGAGCACTCTAGGGTGATTATGAACATGAAATTATCCAGCCATGGCTTCCTGTTTCACAGAAATATAAATAGGAGGGAAAACAAAGCCCAAATTCCCTTAATCATCCATCACAATGAGAAAAAACAAAGAATATATTTCTGATGTGCAGCAAAAGATAATTGAGCTTCACAAATTAGTGAAGTGGCTTTAAGAAAAGAGCTAGAGCAGTGAAAATCCCCATTTCCACCATCAGGGCAATAATTAAGAATTTCCAATCAACAGAAAATGTAATGAAACTGCCTGGAAGAGGACGTGTGTCTATATCGTCCTAATGCACGGTGAGGAGGAGAGTTTGAGTGGCTAAAGACTCTTCAAGGATCACAGCTGGAGAATTGCAGAAAATAGTTGAGTCTCGGGGTCAGAAAACCTTAAAAAAAAAAATTGTCAAACAGCCCCTACATCAGCACATGTTGTTTGGGAGGATTTCAAGAAAAATTCTCCTCACTCATCCAAAAACAAGCTCCAGCATATTCAGTTATCAGACAGGACTGGCACTTCAAATGGGACTGGCTTCTATGGTCAGATGAAACTAAAAAATGAGCTTTTTAGCAGCAAACACTCAAGATGGGTTTGGTGAACACAGGGATAAAAAGTACCCCATGTGTACAATGAAATATACTGCTGTATTTGTGATGTTGTGGGCCTATATTTCTGCAGGAGGTCCTGGACATCTTGTTTAGACACATGGCATCATGGATTCTATCAAATACCAACAGATAAAAAATCAATAAGTGACTGATTCTATTAGAAATCTTATAATGGGCCATGTTTGGATCTTCCAACCAGACAATAATCCAAACACAAACCTCAACAACAACACAAAAATGGGCCACTGAGCACACAACCAAGCTTCTGCTGGCCATTCCAGTCCTCTGACCTGAACCCTGTAGAAAATGAGTGAGGTGAACTGAAGAGAAGAAGCGCCGTCATGGAGCTGTGAATCTGAAGGGTCTGGAGTGATTCTGGATGAAGGAATGGTCTCTGATCTCTTGTCAGGTGTTCTCTAACCTCATCAGGTATTATAGGAGAAGATTTAGAGCTGTTAAACTGACAAATGGAGGTTTCAAAAAGTATTGAATAAAAAGGTGTCGTTAATTGTGACCAATGTGTGTTTGAGAAAAACATTTATTTCATAATGATATTTCCCCCCATTTTAAATTCTTATTATCCAATGAAAGGTTAGCTTTTTGTGAATTTTTTAAATAAAAGATCAAAAGGATTAACAAAGCAGGTTAATTTTCACAGCCTTCTTTGATCATATTTACCAAGGGTTTCAATAATTCTGACCACAACTGTGTGTGTATATATATATATATATATATATATATATATATATATATATATATATATATATACACACATGTGTGTGTGTGTGAGAGAGAGAGAGTGTGTGAGAGAGTGAAACCCCCATGAAGATCATTAAACTAAAAAAAAAAAAGATTTACTGGGTCACAGTATATGGAAATCTACAAGATCACACACACACAAATATATATATATATATATATATATATATATATATACACGAGCGAGAGAGAGAGAGAGAGAGAGAGAGAGCAGAAGAGTTCACAGCATTTAAATCTTGATCTGTGCAAGTCTTTGTATGAGAGTGAGGAAACAATCACAGATTTATACACTATGACACCTGCCCATCTGTGTGTGTGTGAGAGACTCACTCTTTAGTGATGAGGCCGCGTGGACCTGTAGCTTTCGCCAGGTGAGGATCCAAACCATGAGTGGTCAAAATGTGTCTTGCAGCTGGACTCAAGCGCAACCTGTTCACAGTCACAGAAAAACACACACTGATATCAGACACACACAATACAAAGCAAGTAAATCCCTGTGAGACCAGCATGTTATTGGGTGCCATCTCACATTGATTCAGCAAACACTGACAGCACCTGCTGAGACTCACATTAACCACTGACATGTTCCGCTGGCATTGAACAATACTCTTTTGTCTTCATTTTATTATATTATCATCAGTGTTGGGGTAGCGCAAGTTATGTAATCACATTACTTTTTTCAAGAAACCAGTAAAGTAACGCATTACTTTTACATTAACAATGAAATATCTGAGTTACTTTTTCAAATAAGTTTGTTTTCCTATTTATTCCCTGACACCTTTCCTGTCCCCGTGTTGAAAGAATGCAGAGGCATTTTCTTCAGCTTGAGGATTATTCATTTCACTCTTGGTGTGAAAGGGCCTTTACTGTCGCCAAAAAATATAACTTTTGGGTTTTCTGTTATTAAAAATAAATAAGCAAGCCCAGCCCATGTGATAAAAAGTAATACAAAAGTAATGTAATGGATTATTTTCCATAAAAAGTAACTACGTAACGCAATTATTTACTTTTTTGGAGCAAACCTGCAGCGTCTGAAACACTCGGCCATCCTCCACACAAGCCTTGTGCTTTATATATATAATAACATCTGGTCACACCAGAGGTGTAGGAGTGCCTGGAGAAGTGGGTATACTCAATTTATGCCCCCAATTTTTTTTTTAAACAGGATGAACGACCTGTGTCACAAATAGTGACGTGTAAAACTAGTCTTGCATATTTAGTTCACTGCAAAATGGGCCAGTAATATTTACACATGGTCACTTAGCTTCTGCTGCTTGAGTAAGGATCATTATGAAAATAATATTATCCACAAAAGAGATGCATATTTTGCAATAAGTAAATAAATAAATATATAAATACACTGCAGCAACTGACATGAGGGGATCAGAGCGCTCTCTGGGTCTCTAGTAAAAAATCCCTCGGTGCCAGAGGAACTCTCGATCGTGAGGGGATCAGAGCGCTATCTGGGTCTCTAGTGAAAAAATCCCTCTGTGCCAGAGGAACTCTCGATCACCAGGGGATAAGAGCGCTATCTGTGTCTCTAGTAAAAAATCCCTCGGTGCCAGAGGAACTCTCGATCACCAGGGGATAAGAGCGCTATCTGTGTCTCTAGTAAAAAATCCCTCTGTGCCAGAGGAACTCTCGATCACCAGGGGATAAGAGCGCTATCTGGGTCTCTAGTGAAAAAATCCCTCGGTGCCAGAGGAACTCTCGATCGTGAGGGGATCAGAGCGCTATCTGGGTCTCTAGTGAAAAAATCCCTCGGTGCCAGAGGAACTCTCGATCGTGAGGGGATCAGAGCGCTATCTGGGTCTCTAGTGAAAAAATCCCTCTGTGCCAGAGGAACTCTCGATCACCAGGGGATAAGAGCGCTATCTGTGTCTCTAGTAAAAAATCCCTCGGTGCCAGAGGAACTCTCGATCACCAGGGGATAAGAGCGCTATCTGGGTCTCTAGTGAAAAAATCCCTCGGTGCCAGAGGAACTCTCGATCGTGAGGGGATCAGAGCGCTATCTGGGTCTCTAGTGAAAAAATCCCTCGGTGCCAGAGGAACTCTCGATCGTGAGGGGATCAGAGCGCTATCTGGGTCTCTAGTGAAAAAATCCCTCTGTGCCAGAGGAACTCTCGATCACCAGGGGATAAGAGCGCTATCTGTGTCTCTAGTAAAAAATCCCTCGGTGCCAGAGGAACTCTCGATCGTGAGGGGATCAGAGCGCTCTCTGGGTCTCTAGTGAAAAATCCCTCGGTGCCAGAGGAACTCTCGATCACCAGGGGATAAGAGCGCTATCTGTGTCTCTAGTAAAAAATCCCTCTGTGCCAGAGGAACTCTCGATCGTGAGGGGATCAGAGCGCTATCTGGGTCTCTAGTAAAAAATCCCTCTGTGCCAGAGGAACTCTCGATCACCAGGGGATAAGAGCGCTATCTGTGTCTCTAGTAAAAAATCCCTCTGTGCCAGAGGAACTCTCGATCGTGAGGGGATCAGAGCGCTATCTGGGTCTCTAGTAAAAATTCCCTCTGTGCCAGAGGAACTCTCGATCACCAGGGGATCAGAGCGCTATCTGGGTCTCTAGTAAAAAATCCCTCGGTGCCAGAGGAACTCTCGATCACCAGGGGATAAGAGTGCTATCTGGGTCTGTCTTCCAACGATGTCGTCCTCCCCAACAAGAAACTAGATGAACTCACGACGTCCTTAGCTCAATGATTCTCTGTTGTTCAACCACCGTAACAAGCTTTTTGTTCAAACATAAACAAATATGGCGAGTACAGTCTCGCGTGACACTACGTCCCAAAAACTCACTCAAAATACTCAAACCAAAAAACAAAACGTATTAAAAACACTCAAGGTGAATTCCTGACAAAAACACTCACAAAGTAAATAAAACAACCCCTTTTCCGGTGACTTTTACTAGAGGAAACTCTCAAACGTATTTGTATACAGACTTTATAAAAGGGGTTCACACTCTTAATGAGACATCTACATACACACTCAAACCAGTGTATGTGTCCTATTGAAATAGGTATTTAAAGATTCATAAAATTATTCTCATTTCTCATAGTTTCTCATAGTCATTATGTTGTATGTTGTGGACCCATCAAAATAAAGTGTTAGAAGATATTAAGCAGACAGTCTACTAATACTCTATTGACTGCTAGCTGACATGTAGTTGCAAAGTCACTTACTGTTAATAGATTGTCTAAAGTGCACTACAGAAATAAAGTGCTACCTAACATTTAGAAACAACAGACTCTGACAGAAAATATCCCGTTGCAGATACTGACTGTTTGAGTGCTGAAGGTGTTGTGGTCGGAGGAGGGGCGGGGTCAGCCGCAGTGGGCAGGGCTGCAGGGGGCGGAGCCACCGTGGGTGTTACGGGCTCCTGTGCTGGAATCTCCACTTGTTTCCAGTCTTCACCTTCACTGACCATCAGTGCTATGAGCGTCCCCAAGCGCACACCTCGACTGCCCTCCTGCACCTGAGACAAGCACAGCAATGAAGTTGCTTCTTTATTGGGTCAGCTGCAGTGAAGTCACATCTGTGTATGACTGCGGCATTAATATGCATACTCTGTCACCTTAAAACAGGTGTTTAATAATATTTGTGCCTGCTAGCATCACCAAATGGTCTCCAAACAGGTTTCCCTAACATCAAGTCACAGGCTGGAATCAATAGTATTATTGTGGCAATAGAGTAAAGCATTGAACAGTTGTCAAAAAGTCAAGATATTTTAGGGTTTGTTGATCTGTCTGAGGTCTGTCCTCTCTGTCAGACACACACTTACGAGTATTTTAGCAAGGACTCCATCATCACTGGACTCCATGACCACCACAGCTTTATCTGTCTCAATCTCACAGAGAGCGTCACCGGCGGCCACTTCATCACCTGCTCAACACACACACACACGTCAAACCAGCATTACAACTGTTACTTCTCAGTAGTTTGGTGTTTGTGTATATTTGTTAGCTCCTCCAGACACATTCCACGCTAATACAATAGCTACACCATTTTTTTATTTTTCAAAAACAAACGCAGAAATACAGGAAATTGAAGATAGTCAAAATTAAGTA